>NC_090934.1:569699255-570324255 GCF_040938575.1 Ambystoma mexicanum | reverse complement strand
TTACAGGTCAACTACAGATGGGAAACTTTGGCTCATGGACGGACTGATGAAAGATGATTGACTAATTGGGAAAGTAGGCAGTAATCTGATGCGACTCAAGCACCTGGGTTTCGTTTTGCTTACATGCTGCTAGCGATGCCGAAAGTCCAAGGATAGGTATGAATGCCAACCAATCAGTGGTTCTATGGGGCAACCCGCTATACTATGTTTGTATAGACCAATCAGCTATAATCAGTGTTATATGTATGTAGAGGTAGTTTGAGGTTTGTCTTACAGATAAGAGACAGCCAATGAAGTACTAACCCATATACCTTCTATAAGTAAATATGTCCTCTAATCCAATCCCTACCGCTCATAGGTTTTATGGTTTGCCACGTAGGATGTCAGAGATTACGCATATTTGGGTAGAAGAACCCTGTTTAATCAAGTTTGTGTGCAAGTGTGCAAGCATCAGTCCGATGTCTGCCAGATAGATTACCCTGCTTTATTAAATTAAGAATAAAGTAGTACTTTGCCATATTCCTTAAGTCTGTCTGGTTATTAAGTTTGATATCTTTATTGGTAATTCAATTTAGCACAAGAGACGCTGCAAGGTTCTAGAGCACATGTTGGTCGCGGTGCGGATGGTTCTGGTCCAATCGACCTAGGCCAAGATATAGAGTCTCAGACTTTTGGCTGCTCCCGCCAATAGCCAGAAGACTGCAGAGCGTCTTGTGGAAAATGACATGCAATAAATTGCGTGAACAAAGGTACGGTTGGCAGATTCCCCTTTGACAAAATTCCTATCCAGTCCCTGCAGGTGTCCCGTGGACGAAAGGCGAACTGGTTGGTTGAGGGAGAGTCGATGCCGAGGGTCTCAAGCTGAGTCATAAACAGAAGTAGAACACTGAAAGTTGCAAGAATAAGGGGAGGGACTGGGTTGTAAATAATATATATGTATAAAGTTAACAGGATTTTTGGGGATTATAAAGAACAGAAGTAGATACCTCGATTCCCAGTTCCAAGGGGACAGAAGGGTACGCACTAAAAAGACTCCAAATAGGGGTGTTAAGGGTACCTGAGGCAAAGCCAACAAGAAGAGTGTTTATTAAGCTTGCAAATGGGGCAAAAATGACATGAGATACATTTACTAAAGATAATAAAGGAAGGCGTACACAAGGGAAACATTTAAGTGCACATGCATGGGGTTATAAATAGGTCAGTGTAAAGCTTTTATTGTGTTTAAACTATTAGATATTAAATGATAGTAAAAAAGTAAAGTGATTTTTTTAGACTTGATCAAAATATTGATGTCAATCAGAAGGATAGAAATCAAAGGTAATTAATAAAGAGATACTTAAAATATTAATGATAAAACGAGATATTAAAGACTGATAGAAAGCATAAACGAAGGAACAAAAAAACGTGTAGAATTTTTAAAAAGCGGATACAATATTTTAATTTTCAGATAAATTAAACAGCAATTGATGGTGTCTGCTCAAATTGATCAGTGTGGTACATTTGATAATATAAGGAGAAGAGAAAAATCGGGTAAGTATAGACTGTCGAGATCAACTTGTCATCATGGGACACACTCCTCTTCTACACTTATGCAGGACATTGCCAAGATACACAGCTAAAATAGGGAAAGATCATTTGGAATGGGTCAGAGGAACAAATAATAAGACACTTATGCCGTGGCCTCAGGAGGGTTTCTTTTCAAAAACAGTATTACGACATATGACAACATATTTGCATGCTGCATATAAGGGAAAGATGTTACAGAAAAGTTTGGGTGTTTTAGAGCTATGGACGATGTATCAGAGTGAGAAAGAAGATCCAGCGAGGAAGGAGTGGATGCTTAATCAGCATAAAGGGGAAAATAAAAAGCTTTTAGCACTGCTTTCCCCTCTTGAAAACAAGAACGTAGACGCAGGATTTTATCCTTTAAAGGAATTGAACGCAGCGGAAGGGTATGTTAATCCGACATATGAACCCCCTGCTTACAACATTGAGGATAATATGGAAGATAACAAAAGCAGATACCGTAAATATATCTTGACACGCGATAAGAGAAAGGATAGACATGATAAACAGATGGAGATAGAAGAGGAAGCAAAGAAGCAAAACAAAATAAAGGACAAAGCTAAGGGAATAACAATAGTACAGAATGAATGGATGGGAGGGCAGATATTACTCAAGCTGGATAATAAGGGCATTGATGGAGTTTGAAAAAGAGAAGAGCAGGAAAATAAAGAAAAGGAAGAGGAGAGATATAGAGAAAGAAAGAATGCAAGTGTAGGGAAGATCGAAGAAGACATGAGGCAAGGAAAGAAAAGGAGCGATTAGAAGACAAGAGGTAGATGTGCAAAGTTTGCAAAAAAGGAGAGGAGGAAAATGAATTAAGGAAGATTAGGAGAAGGGAATAAGAAATGAATAGAAGTAGGGGACTAAAAGATGACAAGATTAATAATGTCATAGAAGTGTAGTGCCTATTGAAGCAAAAGAACGACGTGAGGAAGAGAGAGGATCACAAAAGCCCCATAGGGAGTTGCAAAGGGTACCAAGAATACCATCATGGGCTGATGTGAGAGATACAGAAGACGTAGATAATCGACTCAGGGATTTATATAGGCAAATGAGGGATAAAGAAGGCTATAAACCCCAAGAGAACATAGAAGGATCTCGGTCAAGGGAAATTGGAGGTAGGTCAGATGACATTACAGACAAGCATAGAACGCTGTCTTTAAGTAGACTCAATCTTGATGATGTGGATAAAGTTAACCATCATACAAGCTGGGGCATAATAATGTAAGATCAAGAAAGGGATACAAAATAGAAAGAGCGAGGGAAGAGCGCATGTGGATTTTCAAAAGAATCGACTGTAGAGAAATGGGTAAAATGGTTAGATTTAGAGAACCCCAAAGACAGAACACCAACACCATACACTGAGCGACCACAAGCATGATTGCGCAGTACAGGGGATGTATCCCTGCCTTATGTAAGCCAATTAAGGGCACTACCAAGGCGGAGACAAACAGGCAAGACTAGCCCTGCCTGGAAGACGAGAAATGTAGGCAGGTATGATTATGGACCTGGGTTTTCACAATCCCATTAGGGTAAGGCGAGGACGACCACAATATATACCGTGGACACAAATGGATAAAGATAATTTAAGATGTAAATTACGGAGTTTCATTTCCGGTGCGGAAAAATGGATTTATGAATTAGAGAGGATGACATCAGGAATGACGTTGGCTATAGGGGACATAAAAGGCTTGTTAATAGGGATTATTTTTTTATTTATTTAATTGTTTTTTTATAACGCCAATTGTCCAATATGTGGATGACATTTTGGTGTGCAGTGAGACAGAAGAAAGATGTATAGAAGATTTAAACTCATGACTATTTTTTCAGAGAAAGGATAGGAAGTGGGCAAAGAGAAGTTACAATACTGTCAGGAAGAGGTCTTGTATATAGGACAGTTGATTTCTCATGAAGAGAGAAAAGTGGCACCGAGAGAGCGGAAGCAATTATGAAGATCTCAGAACCTAGAACAGTGAGGGAAATGCAACACTTCTTAGGCCTATGCAACTATTGCAGGCACAGCCTGGGTTTTCAATTACAGCACTTATATTTAGCCACTTTTAAAAGGGCTTAAAGAAGCACAGGTGGGCAAGAACAAAATAATATACACTGATGAATGACTGTAGGATTTTAAAGAATTAAAAAGGCAATACAGCCAGTGTTGGGAATTCCCGATTATCATGAAGAATAGTATTTATTTTCCCACTCAAATGGAAAGTCATGACAGCAGTCCTTACACAAAAAAAGACATTAGGACATGGACACAAACTAGTAGCCTATGTGAGAAACCTGAAGGTGTCTCCCTGACTAGTCCCAGGGGATCCGACATCCAGGTGGTCAGGACACAGCCATCCCTATTGGATCCAGTTCCAGGGAGGATCACCTGAATGGGGGGAGGGGAAGTCCTGGGGGAGTGGAAGCGGGACACCAACAGGTGAGACGCGGTAACCCCCTTCTTATAACACCTTTTCCCCAGTGTACCATGCAGGATACTCAGACTCTCTACCCCCCCGCGCCCCTGTTTCTGACACTAACTCTTTCTTACACCACAAAAGACAACAGACTGAAATTATATCAGTTTACCTGACAAGACCCAACACAAGGGTCAGGCAATTGACCAGAACCACACACATATGGCAGCACTTTCCCTTCCTCACAGGGATAAAACGTGGAGCACGAGAGTACACTACGAGCAAGGCAGACCGCATAACGAGACAGCTATCCAAGCAAAGCAGTGCAAGAAGAGGAGAAAGGCGGTGGGAACTGAAAGGGTGATAAGGAGACAAGCGGCCTTACCCTTTCCAATCCAGAACCACAAAGCCTCTGTGGAAGGAATCGTAAGACTGAACAATAACCAGCATATGTTGCCGCAGATGTCAATGGTACACAGAGTCCTGCAACCTGGCCTGCCCTGGGACTGTTTGAATTAACTCTGATTAGTATGCAAGGCTGCCACCAGCAGCTAACAAAGGAAAGGGCAGATATTTAGAGCTGTTGCTAACTAGGCTGGCCATGGCAGGAGGAAGGGGTTGCCTTCCCCCTTTTGAGATGCTTTGATGTACTCTTGGCTGTCATATTCTAACTAAGTATGACAGGGGGTTGGCACTTGAAGGCTGTGTCCACCCAGAGTACACAGATCTATGTGTATGTCGTGCAGTGAGCATAAGAAAATGTGTGTGGATTAGCACCACATATTTTTCGGAGGTTGATCTACCATCATTCAATTTCATTTAAAATTTTAAAAAAGCCCAGGTGAGTGCACACCCACCGTACGGATGGTCAAATTCCTCACACGTACCAACAAGCAATGTGTGTGTCCCACTTTTGGCATTTAAAGATCCTTCAGAGTACATTGTCATTGGGAATATTTCTCCAAACCCCCCTTGATTTCCACCAAGGGGGCTGCCAAAAGCAAAACAAGAACTGGCTTCTTGCAGTTCCGGACAGACATGCTCTCAGATATCACTGTGCCCAAAATGCATTATCAATCATTTTTGCAGTATTCACAGGCATTCATTTTTATTATTGTCTCAATCCATTTTTATCAGAGCAATACAGAGGTGTATATCACATACACTTTACACGAAAGAAAAATTCCCCACAGTATAGTAGATCCATTTCAAATGTGCAACTGAGTATGTATCATATAAAGAGGAATAACGAAACATATTTAAACACAATTTTAGCATTTTTTACTCGTAGTAATCGGATAAAAACTTCATATCTAAATAAACATGGAAAGTTACGCTCAACCTAATAAATAACTAAATAATAAGGATGCATCTATAAACCCGTGGCTGGGTTCCCTTAGTAAGGAGGCAAAAGTGTTAAACGCATAAGAAATCTTAAACATAGAGCCAAATGATGAACAAAAAAGTAGTTGCCATCTACTGTCAAACGAAGTGAGACAAAGGGTGACCTTCCCCCAGAGCCTCCCAAGATCCAAAGGGGGAAACAGAACGACAGAGTATAGAGGCGGCTGAAGAGGGAGTGGAACACTTGCTGACTCTTTCATGGAGAGAAAACATAAATAAAAGAGTGAGCTCCCATCCTTGCCGAGTCTAAGCATGGCTTTTATTTTGAGCATAACACTAATGGCAGTAAGTTGAACACATATATAGAATTATATTTGGGTGACTATCAACTACAGGGAGGTGTTCTACCGAGGGGTTCAGAGTCACATCTGATAGAAGAGAGCGACGCTCCTCCCCCTCATATCCTCAACTGTGTCCACATAAAATGTTCCAAAAAATGCAGCAAAAAATTTGCAGTTAAAAATAACGTCTGTGAAAATTGTTTGGTAAACTGACTGCATACCGTCTGAGGGAGCAACATGTGCTCCGTGGACAGCGGCAAGGTAGGTGTGCAGGTATGTGATGTCACTACAGTGAAATAGGACTTTCATATTTCACGACAGTGACATCATAGCAGGGAATTACGAATTTTCCATTGGGGTACAGGTGCTATTAGGGTTCAACGGAATCCCTATTGAACAATTTTATTCAGATGGCCTTTGTATTTGCAGAGAGTCTAAACAATTATTTTGACTCAAGTGCGGGTGGATTTCGAACATTGGCTAAAAAAAAATCAGTAAAGCTGCAACATAATGTTCTCCCACCCATTATAAAAAGTGGTCAGGGAGCAGAGCTAGAGCTCATCATCAGTGATGCTGAAAGGGTTCCTGAAGCTATAGTGGGTGGGCCTGGACCTGAAGAGCACAGTGTCAGGGCCTCCTTTCCACCAACTGAATGTGGGGAAAAGTGGGCCTTCCCACAATCAGTTTCGGAGGCTGGGTGTTCTGGCGATGACCTGTAATATAAAGACAGTAGAACGCATTCATGGCACCCATATACATGTTTGGTAATATATGCCCATTGTCAGGTTCCTCAATGGATTGGGCAGAGAAGGTGATTATACGTCTCACTCTCTGCTGAAGTATACTCCTCTCTTAGGAGGCAATTCTGTTTGCCCTTGTCTGAAGGCCGTTTAGTATAATGGAGCCCAAAGGAAGTCCAGTGAGATTACTACCACTGCCAAATGGAGTCAAGGTCAAAGACAATTATTTGAAGTGGAGAAACCTGGGGGAGGCATAGCTGCGCGAGGCTACTAACTAACACTGCATGGGAACCAAACAACAACATATTTTATTATATGCTTCCTAAATCACACTTTAGGTTTATATTTCAAAACCATTTGCTGTACCATCTCTCCTAACGACAAGACAAATAAACAACCCAATATGGCAGATGATTAAGGGCAATGGAAGATGCTTAACGGATGTTCTGGGTATCTGCCGATAACAAGCCAACTCAGTGGTATTTATAAGGCCAACAGGGTGCAAGTACCCGGATTCTGCTTTTTTCCCCCAAAAACATTTGGTATGTATTTCTCACACTGTATACTGAACTTCGTAAAGTGATAATCAGGAAGAGGACTCATTATGCAGGAAATTACCATGGGTATATTTCCTTTTATATTGCCTTTTCATTTAGTATAATTGAGATCTCATCTGATTTTTTTTTACACACACTCACTAAAGACAATTAGAAACTATAATTGTATATGTACTCGCTAGGGACAATTAAACACATTTTGGAATGGGTGGCACTGACAAAAGCAAGCACACATGTCTGTGTAAATCATACTACCTGCCCTACACTTAGGAAACAGAGTAAAAAGGCCACCTTGTATTAGAAATACTTTTTTAAGTCCCCTTTTTCATTGTATGTAGTAAACATTGCATTGCCTGCAATGGGAAAACCCACACCACACTAGGAATGGAACACCCAGTTCTCGGGGTGGAAGAGATCCTTGAAACACTTCGTTTTAGTGAAACATAGCAATAAAAGACATTTGTAAGTGTAAAGTCGCAACTCTCTGCACTCGTGTTTTCTTGATTCTATTTAATGTAACCCACACCGAAAGAATACCACGGCAAGCGAGAAACAGTACAGATGTGTGCTCACGTACTTCACCATTTCAGGAAAACAGAGTGCACTGCATCTTGCCAGGGTTTAGTTTAGTTCTCTGCACCCATGGCCTCTTCTGCCAAATGAAGTACATATTGAAAGAAACAGTGTTGCATGCAATCATTTGGAACCTGCCGTCACACAAAGTACCTTGTGATTTGGCAAACTTCCTTATAGTTAATCAATATCAATTGCTTTTGTTAAATCCACACCTAACTGAAACATAGTTACCCCACATCTATATTTTTATCCGCACACCTTGAATACAGTTAACACTTATAATGACCTGAGAAGAGATCTAAGTGTGAGAAGAAATGAAATAACATGACACAGCAAGATACTTTGACCCACTTTATCACGTGGATCCACACAAACGTCAAGCATTAACGTGTAATGAATAGAAAAAGATAATTCACTTATTTTTTGTTTTCAAACTTAGTGCTTAAGTAGCACTTTACCTTTAACACAGTGTCTGCAATACTGTGGATAAGGACCACACATCCATTTAATTTAATAGGAGTCTATTTTCAGTTTTATTCATGTTTTCGCTCATTCTTTTCACCAGCGAAAATTGCAAGCAGTATTTATTCAGCCTTGATAAAGTGTTTCAAGCACAAAACACATGTCATCTGTTGGATATTGATATTAATGTAAATTATGTCAAAATAATCTAAACAGTAAACATTGATGAAATGAAATCACCATTTGCCAAATCTCAGAAATACCGTTTGACTATGGCAATTACAAAAGGAATCCAGCATTATTAAGACAAGTCTTGCTAACGGTGGAAGACAGGGGAAAACCTTCCATCATATAAAGTAATGGAAGAAAGTAGTTCCTTTCAGGAGTGGGTGGAGCAAAGCGAGTAGAACTATAAATGTCTTGTGGCACACATGATACAGTGTGAGAAGAGAGTTGTAGACCACCTAGGATGCAAAATACCATATGCTAGAATTGCTTTGTACTTTATTTCTGCCTGGAATATGTACTTTTTTTATTTTGAAGATGTTAGTGCATCTTACTAGCATACAAAATGATTGAGCTTTTTATTTAAGCAATAGAACCCGAGCGGCGGGGGCATTACCGAAGGCCCCGGGGCATTACAAGAGTCGGTAATGCCCCCGCTGCGAGGGTTCTATTGCTATTAGTATCCCGGCCCGCAAAATTTGCGTGACCGGGGTACTAAAAGCAATTTTTTTCTGTCCCGAAGCGCTGCGGCGTTTTGTGACAGAAAAAAAAACGACCAAGAAAATGACCGCCGCCATGGAAAGGGAAAACGGAGTCCGTTTTCCCTTTCCATGGCGGCCATCGGGAGCGGACGCGCTGGGAACACAAGTGTTCCCAGCGCGTCCGCTCCCGAAAAAGGATTACAAAAAAAAAAGATAAGTGGGGTTGGGAGGACGGGAATGGGACAAGGGGTGGAAAAAAAATAAATTTAAAAAAAAAAGTACCTGTGTCCCCGGCGGGGGACGAGGGAAGCCCCCAGCTGTGTGGAGGCGCAGAACGGGGATGGCCCCGCTCCGAGTCTCCACACGGCTGGAGGCTTTCCTCGTCCCCCGCTGGGGACGCAGGATCAAGAAGGTAAGTTGGGGGGGTGGGTGGGAGGGAAAAATAAAAAAAATAAAATAAAAGACTTACGAGTCCCCGGCGGGGGGCGAAGGCAGCCTCTCAGCCGTGTGGAGGCTCGGAGCAGGGATGGACCCGCTTCGAGCCTCCTCATTGGCTGAGGGGCTGCCACGCCCCCCGCCAGGGACAAAGGCCGTGGAATCCCGACGGAGGGATTCCCGGCCAGGTAGGGACCTGGCGAGAGCCAATCAGAATGCTTGTTGCATTCTGAACTATAATTCTGATTGTCTCTCGCCGGGGTACTAATATGAATTAAGACATGTTTATCTTTATATCAGAATTGCACATCATTGGTAACAAGGGTGTGGCCAACCCTTTATGGGAGAGTGAACAAATGCAAATAAGTCCTGGAACAAAAAGGCATGTTGTAAACGTTTGCACCTTTCCCCAGTGCACAAATTCAGAGCACCCACCTTCCACCACACAGACAGTCTGCCAATAGTGGGTTGGGGGTATTCTGCCAGACATGTGTAGGCATGCTAAACTGGAAATATTGGTCAAAACCTAATAGTATTTAAAGATCACTTTACTGGGTAAAAAATACCCAGTCAAACTCTATGACCAGGCCATTCACAAAGAACCTAGAATCACTCAACCTGAAACACTACATCCTCACACCCACCCATACGAGAGGCCACACGCTCAACGGGATTTTCAGCACCACAAACATATCTACCCAGCCCCCCCCACCCCGCCATGGACCGATCACTCAGCATTGTACTTCTTCATACCGCTCAGCACATCGGTCAGTGTTCAAGGCCACACACGACCACTGCCAACCACCCCCTGTACATTCCCACTATGGAGCAAAGTTGTAATCACTCCAGATCTAGAGCACTCAACTCTCTCTTTTACTTTAAATGATTTGTTAGGTGCAACCAAAGTGGGCCAGAGGCATACGGGTGCCGAAGGCAATCAGTAGAGAGAAGTCCAAGCAAATTACATATATCCGAGCACTCCCCTTTATTTGAACAAATGCGTTTTAAATTTAAAAAAAAAATACTTCCAGTGTCGGGCAATTAGATCTATAGGCAGGGCATTCCATTTAACCGGGTCACCCACCCAGAAAGCACCCCTTCTGACCAATCCAAGTGAAGTTTCCGGAATATGCTTATTTTTTTTCATTATTTGAGCAAAGGGAGAGCATCACCGGTTTATTTTTTTGTCTCTTGGCAATATAAGCAGGAAAGCATCCTTTAAGTGATTTGTAGGCGATAGTAAGCAACCTAAAATCTATCCTTTCTGTGATAGGTAACCAACGCAAGTTTCTTCTCGCCTCCGACACGTAAGCATTTCGTATTCCCATAATCGCGCTAATGGTGCTGTTCTGCACACTTGAAGTTTGACAAATTCCGTTTTTCCCACCCCTATTAGAAGGGAACAACAATCAATTTTTGAAGAAATAATAGCTTGAGCAATCATTTCACAGCCCTTTTGAGATAGGAAAAGGTGAATGTCCGAAAGAAGCTAATATAGTAGGCTGATGCTGAGACCAGGCTATTGCCCTGAGCAGACATGGTCAGGGTCTCTGATCAAATGTCACTCCTAGCATTTTTATTTTTCCTTTCGTCGGAATGTCATGATCCGCAATGTGGAAAGATTCATACTCGAGTCAAGCTTGGCGAGTCTAGGTCTAGAAACAATCATAAGCTCAGTCTTGCCACGATTCAACGCCATCCCACTCATATCCATCCACTCATGTATTAGATCATATATCTCTGATACTGCTATACTGTCAGTCTCATAAATGTCTGTTATGGGGATGAGACATTGCAAGTCGTCCGTATAGTTTAAAAAGCAGATCTTTTTTTACCCTAGCCTGTGAAAAAAGGGGGCTGTAAAGAGATTGTATAAGACCGGAGAGAGCGAGGCCCCTTGTGGAACACCATAACTAAGTAAAACAGGGCCCACTTCTGCAAGCTTGCTACAAAGCTGCATAGTCCTCTCCCTAGGAAAGACTGCATCCAGTTCCTTGCTAGCTCACTAAAATTAGCTACATTCTGTAGTCTATTCAAGAGAAGCGGGTGATCCACTAAATTGAATGCGGCCGATAGGTCCAGGGACATCAACATTGTTTTGCCCTCATTGATATTAGTCATCATGTAAGACTTTAATTCCAGCAATGCTGATTCAGTGCTGAAACTTGATCTAAAACCTGAGTGACCTTCATTCAGATCATCTTTTATGTGGCATAGAAGTTGTTCATACGCTACTCTATCCATTATCTTCAGAATGAAGGGAGAGTTGGAGGACGGCTGGTAATTAGTGGTGAGTTTGGGGGTCAAGATCAGGTTTCTGTAGCAGGGGGGTGATTGAGGAACCCTTCAATCTGGTGGGAACCATTCCCTCTTTGAAAGAAGCATTCACAATCCTAGTGATTGAGCTGATCGGAACAGGCCTTAATAGCAGTAGCTGGGAAATGGTCTACTTTACAGGTAGATGGCTTGAGTTTAACTTAGATGGTACGAAGTTCTTGTTCCAAGATACTCCTGAAATTAAACTCAGATATAGACACCAAGATAATGGGTATTTTTTCCTGCAAGGCCTTCAGGGGCTCTGTTAGCAGTGTGTTCAATGTTTGTTCGATAGCATTTTTTGTTGTCTTTGTTAGCATAGCTCCTTGAATCTGGGTACACCACTCCTGATCTTCGCCAAAAGATTCCTGATATTTAATATCAGGTTTCTCCAATTCCCAAAGTATTGTGAAGATTTCCTTGGAATCGTGTTGGCATTGTGGATACGTGCTTCATTGAATTCTTTTTTTGCTTTTATGACAGCCAATATGAATCTATTTGTCGCTCCCTGGTAGGTTATCCTGTCCTCTTCCTCCTTCGACTTTCCACTGGTAGAATGTTTTCCTTTGTTCTACTCTTAACTTCTTGAGGTCCTCTGAAAACCAGATGTTTTTAGTGTGACTAGTAACCTTCCTGTTTTTAAAGGAGCTATTACATCAATAGCTTTGGGTAGGGTATCCAGAAGGGAGTCAGTCATGCCCTCCACATTCATGGGAGGTGAAATGTATTCCTGAAGTGTAGGAGGTATCCAATGCCTCAAGGTTTCCAGATTAATTCTCTTCAAATTTCTGGTCATAATCCAGTTTTGTTTAGATATTGTCCGTTTACATTGGCTTGCAATGTAAACCCCAAATTCAATGAAGATGTGATCCGACCAGGGACACAATGAAATGTACAGTGTGCTGAACTTTAAATTAAGTGAAAATACCCAATCCAGTATATGACCCTTGAAATGTGTGGGCTTATCTATGTGTTGTAGGAAGCCCAGACCATTCATGAATATAACAAGTTCTCCGGCTGCTAAATCTTTAGGGTCGTCCTTCCAAAGATTAAGATCTCCCAATACAAGCCATTTGGCCATTCCCTTGAGTTGAGACAGGATCAGGCTGTTCACTTGTGCTACGAAGTCTAGCTTTGTGTTAGGGGGACCATACATCAACAAGATATTCACTGTGGTGGATGCATCCATTCTAATTTTAAGACACAGGGTCCTGCACCCACTAGGGCCTTGAATATCATGCTTCCATATATCCAGGGATTTTTTGTATATAATTTCCACACCACCCCGATTATCCCTGTTGGCACATAAGATAATATAACCTTTGGGAGTAGCAAGTGCCAGGGATGGGCCTGCGGCCTCATGCATCCATGTCTCGTTCAGAGCGCAGATATCTAAATCTCTCTCTGATATATATTCCGCTATTTCAACAGCGTGCTTCACCATTGATCTTATATTAAGTAAGAGGACCTGGAAGGGCTTACAATCACCTGTCTTTATATCATAGACAACATTTTCCTTGTGAATGTAGCAATTTTTAGAATCGGCGTTCTCCTGAGCAGTAGACCACTCACATGGAAAGAGTGAGGCTATCTGACCGGATATACGGTCAAATTGGATTTTTTCTGAATCAGGTGCCACCTCCAAAGACCACGGCCTCCTTCATAACCAAACCATCTGCTATTCCCTCTAGGTTATCACATGACAATGTGAGAATACTTTGTTCCTGGGGGTAGCTACTCTTATCACCCATACAAAGTTACCATGTTTCTGGGGTTAGGTACTGATTTACCGTTGTCGAAATGGTTCTAGCTGCGGCAATAGCAGCCAGTACTTCCATGATGCCCATGGTGAAAATACAGAGACTTTAGCCGCTTCCTTTATTCTGGCCCTTCACGGACTGCCACAGACCAGTTGGGGTCTCGCTCTGGCGCTCTTGCGCATATTCTGCAAATTTAAATGCACGGGAGCCACCAAGACCTCTGGGTAATGTAATCTGTAAGGCTGCTTTCTACTGTATGCATGTACTAATATTCTGGTACAGCGCTAACAGGCTAAAACGGATAAAATAAAATATAAAACGCTATGATAACGTCTAGTACGGTTGAGATTCGAAATTAGGTGTTCCTAAAAACAATTTAATATAAAAATTACGGTGCAATCTAAAATGGCCACTCTAGTCATCACTAATTCTACAAAGCTTATAAAATGAGCTAAAATGCTGGGAACCCTAAGGCTGCTGAAATCTGACCGTAGTTCAGTACACACCCAACGGAAACAAAGTAATCAAAATGGTGAGAAGAGCTTAAATATCATCCAGATGCTCTCGTGTCTGTTCTGAAAATGTAACAACGCAGGAGCCACCGAGAGCTCTGTTGAATATAGTCTGTAAGGCTGCTTTCTACTGTATGCTACTCCATACACTTCACCTCCAGGAAGGGCCTTGTACAATTGAATCCTTTGACCTCTGGCTTACAAATGCCCGCTCACCCCTCACCCAACTAAACAGACCTTACGCAGATCAGAACAAATGCCTAGGTGGTTCACCGCCAATCTCAAATCACTCAAAACTCTCAAGCACCGTCTGGAACGGGCTTGGAGATCTGACCCGTCAGCCCAGAACAAAACAGCTCTAGCAAGCCCAACCAGAATATAGAGACGGGAAATCAATAAAAGCAAGAAATCATTCTATGGAAACCATATCCTAAATGCTCGCAATCCAAACAAGGAACTACATAGAATCATAGCCGAATTCAAATCCCCTGGATGCTCGAGCCTGCCCCCTCCTAGCTCCCAAGCCCTATGCAACACCCTCTTGCGCCACTTCCACATGGCCGCCAACAAAATACACTCCACCATCATCTCTAAACTAAAACGTATGCTGCCGCCTCCCACATGCCCACAGACCCCATCCGAAACCCCTCACAGACACATTGCCTTGACTATTTCTCTCCCATCACACATCAAGAATTCCTCTCACTCGTAGCAGTCAGCCGGCCGTCAGGCTCCCTGAGGACCCCTGCCAACCCTCAATCCTCAAAAACATCCTAACCATGACCTGCATAGGTAATGTTGCATGCCCAGTCCTTAACCACTCACATCAGGATCTTTCCCGAAAGCCCTAAAAACATCCTACATCAAACCTATCCTCAAAACACCAACACTCGACTCACTCCTCCCCCAAAATTACAGGTCTATCTGCAATACACGTTTCATCGCCAAACTCATAGACTGCGCGGCATACAAACAGCTTGGCCAATTTGCCGAGGCCAACAACCTCCTAGACCCTGCACAAGCAGGTTTCAGACCACTAAGAGGAACAGAATCTTCCCGAGCCTCCATCTGGGACGACCTAAAAAGAACAGCCAACGCAGAAGGCTGCACTGTTCTCATCCTGCTAGACCTCTCCACAGCCTTTGATACCATAGATCACTCCATTCTACTAGACAGACTGCAAACACTAGGAATCGGAGGCACAGCCCTCACTTGGATCTCCTCTCACAAATCGATCACAAATCATGCACCTCCACCAGTTCACATCCACATCATGACTAGTAAGTAAGGGTGTCCCTCAAGGAGCATCCCCGTCACCCCTAATCTTCAACTTCTACCTATATCCCCTTTGCGCAATCATCCACTCGCACAATCGTACCTGCTACAACACCCAGATCATCCTCTAACTTCGCAAATCCCAAGGCTCTGGCAGTCCGGACCTATCATCATGCCTCTCTGATATCGACCACTGGAGACGACCTACCACCTCATCCTCAACCCTGGGAAAACTGAAATCCTAGTTTGCAGGAATACAGTACTCCTCCCCCAACCAATCCTGTGACCCAAACCACTAGGACAAACACTGGCAATCTCTAACATGGTAAAAACCTCGGATACATGTTGGACTCCGACTAATCCCTCACCCAACAAACCACCATCATATCCAAAACCTGCTTCTACCATCTATGGATTCTCAGTCGTATTTTTCATGACCTCACCTATCCCCACCGTTTTTCAGCCATCGACTCCATCAGCCTGTCCTGGCTAGACTACGCAAACTGCCTCTGCGTAGGAGCCCCGGCATCACAACTAAGGAAACTAAAGAAAGAATCCAAAATGCGGCAGCAAGCCTGCTCATTTACCTGTCCGTCAGAGAACACATCAGCCCTACTCTAAGAGTCCTCCACTGGCTCCCGATTGCTTGACGCACCACCTTTAAAGCCATGTGTATCACCCACTGCGCAGTCCACAACACCAGCCTGGAATTCCCCTGAGACAAAATTGTCCCCTACGAACCCTCTAGGGAACTCCGATCTCGCACAGCATTTCAACTAGCGATCCCACATCACAACTCAGCAAGGTTAGGCGTTTCCTCCTTCTCCGTCCAAGTGACAATCATCTGGAACCCCCTACCGATACACATTTGCAACACTGAAAACCACCTGAAATTCAAGAAAGCTCTTAAATCTTGGCTTTTCCCAATATTCAGCTGATTCCTGGTACCTCAAGACTACACCACCAAAACAACACCCCTTGCACCAATTACAACACAGGGACTGGCAGCTTTCGCAGCGGCTCACCTGACACACTATCACCCCATGTACAACAACATTCACACCCGACAAGTACACCAGGAAAGCCAGCAGCCTTCGCTGTGGCACACCTGTAATAATCACACCCGTGCTCGCCGCCTATTAGACCCCTACACAAGAAAGACCACAAACAATGAGGCAAAAAGTCTAGGGTAGCCTGCACTCCCCAGTAAGGCACACTGCCCTCGCTCAGTGCATCCTCTGACCCTTTTCACTAGAGAGACCACGAATGACAAGACCACGCTTGCCGCTCTGAATGGGGATTGCACTAGCCAAACAACTCTGAAGACCACGGTACGTAGAATCCCTGAAGACCCATGGTATGTATATCTACACCACAGCTGTGGACACAGGCCGCAGGCATGGCCAAGCACCCATGCACCACAGAATGCAGCTACGGCTATGTTTTCCGGTCTAGAAGCACATATAGCCATCCATACTGAAACACCTTAAGTACATCAACACCCCTCTCACTAGCATACGGCGACTAGCAGTATTTAGTATTTAGTATTTTATTTATTTCTATAATAAATAAATAA
The DNA here is from genome assembly GCF_040938575.1 of Ambystoma mexicanum. Taxonomy (NCBI): domain Eukaryota; kingdom Metazoa; phylum Chordata; class Amphibia; order Caudata; family Ambystomatidae; genus Ambystoma; species Ambystoma mexicanum. Next base: position 570,307,677 of record NC_090934.1, on the reverse strand, counting down.
AAAATACTAAATACCTTAAGTACATCAACACCCCTCTCACTAGCATACGGCGACTAGCAGCATAAAGAAATTTGGTATCGCTGGCCACACATCAATTCTCTCAACAATAGCACTCTATCACAACCTCCAACATTTGTGCTTTAAATTCAATAGATAATGTACATGTTAAATTAACCTTTATTATAGATTGCTGAAATGAGAGGAAAGCTAGACTATTGTTCTATGTTCTGTTGTGCATGTCACCTTCAGGGGTCAAACTTAGTTCAGATCTTCTATTGGTTTGGCCAGCTTTGAAGCCCAGTTGCTTAAGCAAAGAGGTTCCTAGTTTAGCCATTTGCCAGAGCAAGGCCTCTCATTAATCAGTTAATGGCTCATTAAGCTGGGCTGGAAATACAGATGGTGCATCCACAGCACATGGTAATTCTAAAAAAAATACAAAAAATAAAATGTTGCATTCCTGAAAATTCGGTTATTCAGTGTATGAATTCTGGACTGGTCTTTCCCCCGTTTACAGATGAGGCCTGGTTTCACGAGACAATATATAACAAGGATTATGTTCCAGCCAGCCTCAACCTTCTGATGTATGGCTCAATGCTAAAATCCCATCTTTGCATTTCTGCTTCACGTCCGTTTTCAATATATGGATACCAAGGGGCCTACATCAGCCATGTTTGAGCTAGGAATTAGCTCTAATGGGCGTTTCCAGAGGACAGGGGTAAAAAAAAAAAAAACTAAATTGCCATGCCCATGGGGTACAAACAAAGAAATGAACTTTTTGGTCACAGCTTTGCAACAATGTACTTGTTTTACAAAAGGGAAGACACATTTTAGCTTGATAGAACTTTCTCCAGAGGATACATCTAAACATGATATAGTAATAGATATGAACTTGTAACATAATTCAATAACTTCTTTGTATTTCTTCCTATTTCAAGCTACAGGCATTTTGCTAGTACGGATTCAGAATGTTGTGGTTTTTAAATGTTATAAGGCGCAGCCATGGCAAAGAGGCACCAGGGTGCTGTACAACCAACACATAGAACATTGTTAAAATGACATAATATGGCTTTCTTGCCCTGCCAGGAGGGCAGAAATGGCCTTTAGCGGCCCGCGGCCCGAGTGGAGGGTCGAGCTTCGCTCGGGCTAGCAGGCCGTTAAAGGCCATGTCTGCTCCCTGGCAGGGCATGAAAGTCATTCATCAAATTCCAGATTCTCTTTTTTCTATGCAGCCTCGTGGATCCTCCATCCATCTCTCAGATCTGTGACCTTGAAGATGAACACAGGTTCCCCCTCTAAATTCTCAGTGACTTTACAATTATTGGCTTTAGTTCTCTAGCACTTGTTTACGCAGATTAAATGCTGCTCTGATTTCTACCCCAGAAGCTCAGGAACTTAACAAAAGAAGGGATCTTCTCGCTAGATTTCTGCAGGAATACATAGGATTAACCAGACAATGTTCTGTTTTCAATCCTGTTCTCGAATGAAGAAGTTTAAAGCACACAGGGCAGTAACATTGATCAAGGCAAAGTAGGGCTTAAGAATGGCACTTCCTGTGCAGCTTTAAGTTGGCTGAGTTAGTGCAGCTGTATCAGATCCCATTATGCTTACTTAGCATGGCTGACCTGTTCACTTTAGGTCCAGTTGGCATAATGGGATCTGACACTACTGTGCTAAGTTATCGCAGCATGACATGTTTACATTAGGCTCAATTAGCAAATCAATGTCCGATTACATTACACACAATTAAGACACTAGGGCCAGATTCACTTAGGGCAGGTTACCACAGCATGTACAGATGTCATTATTCCCCGTTAAGACAAACGGTCAGATTCCATTATTGCTAGTTAAAATGTCATGAACAGATTCATGTGTGTACCTTTTGTTGGGAGAATAAATAATGTACAAAGGAGAGCTGCATAGCTGCTTCAGAGTGCAAAAACAAAGTCAAGAGCGAAAGGAACGAGGTTGTTTCAAATGCCGAATATGCCTGGAAGGTGTGCATCCACAAATCTGTTTCTTCATTTCAAACAATCTGCCCCGAGCAGGAGCGAGTACCAGAGGTATGTGCCATGTTCTAATAACAAAAGGCCAGTTAACATTGGGACGTCGACCTTAGTTAGCTAGTCGGCTAGAAGAGGGGAACTACTTCGGCTAGACAACAGGACCAGACTCCATTATTCCATGTGAACATAACAGGCCAGACTCCGTTATAAAAGTGCCTTTGTTGGGAAGGCAACAGAAACAATGCAATATCATCAGGTAGTTTTTCAGGTTGAGAGATACAATATGGCCTGCCATGCATCAGATCCACTAAACCAACACTTAATTGAAGGCACAATGACACCACAGCAGCCAAATGGATCTGCTTGCAAGCGACGAGATAATGTTTACTTACCAAGAGTAGCCTTTCATTCCACTACTTACAAGGTGCCAAATACAACTGCCCATGCTGGCCTATGTAATATCTGTCACTGTTACATGACATCCAAAAATAGATGCAGACTTCAGGAAGGGGTCGCAGATGCACCCTTGCCCTACCTATTGAGTGTGCACTACAGGAGTTCCATTGGAGACACAATAGTAAATAATAGGAAGTTAAGACAAAAGCATACATATACATCATTTACTTTTGCATAGCCCTCATTGCACAAACTGAATATCCTCTTGGTACTCGAGTAGCAGGTTTTTATTATTGCACAATACATGCTCTTCGTCCTGGGAAATTGGTAGGGAGTGCAATGGTGTATGTGCACCTTTTAAAGCGTGGCTATTTCCACATGAGTGTTCAGAAGCCCCTCAACACTATAGTTTTCAAATGATCTTCGGCAACAGTTAGGATGTATACACCTCATGTTTGTGCTTTCCCCATCTGCCAGCTAACATGTTTATATCTCGACCAACACCACCTCTGATCTAGCGTACAGAGTACAAGCCTTTTTAAAATTCCAGCAATCACCAGCCAACTTTTAATATTAATTTATAGAAGTGCTTCAAAGATGTCATTTGCTTGAGAAATGGAAAATTCAGAGCAAAGAAACGGTGCGGTCCCTGCAGGATAGCTCATCGAGTTCAGCACCTCCCTTACAACCTGCTTTTACAAGATCAAATAGAGCAGGGCAGAATCGCCCAGCTTCTAATCTTAACAAGTTCGACAAAGTTAGTATCAATAATTGGATAATAATAGCTATTATTACAGCAGTTGGTAGCAGGAGGAAATTGGTATGGAGCGATACATAAAATGTCTTATTATAAGGTAATACAATAGCTTGGCAATAAGGGTCTACCGCACACATGGGCCCAGCCTCCAAACACGCAAGGTGGAATCCCGCAGCAGGGCAGGGCAAACCGAGGCCTTCATCCATCCCAGGTTGATAAACTGACTACCATTCAATTGGATACTAACAACACCTGTAATTAAAGCACGTAAACGCAGGAGAAATCCTCCGTGAAGCACTGTATAAGAACTTACATTATAGACTTTGTGCCTTGAAAGAGCATGTAGGAGAGCGCTGAACTGCAGGTATGGCACTCCATCATGGCTGTGTGCTGTGCAATACAACATGTTTGCACTCCAGATCCTTCACAGATGCAAAGATTGGCTTGCTGTATAGGAAGGATTTGCGCAAGTCAGACCTCTGCGGATTCTCACAGGTGTCCCCAATTCGGAAATGCATGGGGTTTCCCCCTTTTCCTTGGTGGCTTCGAAACCCTAGGACCAAATCTGTAGGTTGTTCGCACAAGCAGAATTCCTGAAAATATGCTGTGCCGAAAGACTTGGGGTTACCCGTGTTTTAGCCTTTTCCCTTTGCGCCCAGGTAGGTGCACCCACACATGTGAGGTACCGTTTTTGTCGGGGGACCTATGGGAATGCGGGAAGGTATGACATTTGTTGTGTTTGCGTGGTTTTCATAATGTTTCTACCCATTTGCTGCTGCTCTTTGTCGCACAACCCTTTCCTTTCCCAAATGTGACCTACAGTTAGTCGCTGCTTTAGGCTCTATACACTTTTGTAACCTGCACAAGTCACCAACCCTTCAAAAGGTCTGCCTGTGCTCTTTCAAAAAATGTATGCTTGCCCTTCCTCCCCGCATTTCTTTTCCTTATTTACACGTCTGTTCAGGCCGTAAGCATAACACTCCTGTGTACCATGGCTCCGTTTTTTGGTTTGTGGTATTGCCTGTTTTGTGAAACATTACAAAAAATGTGTGATTTCATAACTGCAAGAGTCGGCGGAATGTAGCAGAGCAATGTTTTTCTCAAAATTCATAGAAGCCATTGCCGTACCAGGCCAACCATGTCCACCTTTTTTTCGGTCATGCTCCCGCTTTTTTCCCAAACCATGGAATTTTTCCCTACATAGTTGTTGCCTGACCTGTGCAAATCACCCCTTCCTAAACTTGGAATTTTGTCTACTTTTCAGAAATGTATGCCTTTCTGTCCTCCCATTCAGCTTTCCTACCCTTTTCTTCCATTCCGTTCACGCATGTCCTATTGGAAAAAAAAGGCCAAAATCGCCTAGCTCTCACAAAACCATATTAAAACATTTTTTGTTTCCACTCAACCTGTTCTTGAAAGCCAGAAAAATGGGGAATTCAGCACAGCAAAACATTTGTCCCTAGCTCTTACAAGGAAAAAACCACAGGCTTCTTTGTACATCATTTTATTGTCATTTTTTGAAAAAACCCAAACATTTCTTCCTTTTTGGTTATTTTCTCTCACCCCCTAAAGCAAGGTAGGATTGCTGGGTGCCATTATGACCGCGTACATGCGGGAAATAAAGGGGCCACATTTGGCCAAGATATCTCATGTAACAAAAAAGTAACAAGGCATTGAATGGCGACATTCCAAAATCACCAAAAAAGGCCTTGGCACAAGGGGGGGGGGACCCATGGTAGTTAAGGGGTTAATATTCTTTGTGAACTAGAAGGGAAGAACTAGAGGCTGGACATTTATAAAAGAAATTCCTGGTGACTGGCTATTCAGGCGGAATTCTCCTGAATAATCTCTGTACACCAACAAAACATTACACTGCGCCTAAAGAAGCTAAATCCTTACATCTTTCAATTAGCCATCCCCAGGCACCTTCAGATACTCAGATTTCCAAGGACCATCCTTTATTCACTTTGCATCAAGTGATTGAGAATGAAACTCTTGCTATTTTAAAGGGTATGAAAGCTACCTCCTGCCTAGGGGATATATGTTCACAAGTATCATTAAGGATCCTGAGGTCCTTATTCCCTGGATCACCAGGATGATTAATGCCTCTTTTCACAAGGCTTCCTTCCCCCCCATGGATTACGTCACTTTAAAAAAGGACAGTCTTGCCCTGGCAATAGTGGGGAATGATCATCCTATCACAAATGTACCCTTCATGTTAAAGATCTTGGATAAAGTGGCGTACTCTCAGATGCAAGCATTTTGTGAAACCCGCAGTCTGTTGGGAGCTCGTCAATCTGTTTTATGGGCTGGAGCAGAATCAAACATCTTCAGCATCATTGATCAAGGTCACACCGCATTTCTGATGCTTCTGGATCTATTAGCTGCTTTTGACCTTGTCGACCATGCATTGCTCATTAAGAGACTGGTTGATGTCGGAAGATGTTCGGAGTGCGCTACAAACTGGATAATGTCTTTTTTGGGTCCTTGAAGGGCCAGGGTGGACGTGGGTGATTTCCTGTGCTCTCTGATTCAATGTACCTGTAGTGTGCCTCAAAGCCTGTGTCTTTCCCCCATGCTGTTTAACATCTACATCAGGAATTTGTTAAATCTACTGGACAGCATGGGGGTCTGCTATACCAATTAAGCAGATGACACTCAGGTGCTCATGGAGTTGACAGGCAACCATGCTCTGGGCACTATGGCTATTGCAAATATCTATACCGCCATTGAATACTGGATGGCCTTGAATTCTCTTGCCTGAAATGATGACAAAAACAGAGCTAATGATAGTAAGATCCAGCCATAGGCTTAAAAAATGAGACCCTCTCTACAATCATTGTTCTATTGCTGATTGTACTATCAAAGATCTCCTTATGTGAAGACTTTGGGAGTGCATTTTGACTTCCAGATGACATTTAATAGACATACCTCTAATTTGCGCTCCTCTTGTGCTTATCTTAACAATATTCTCAGGCAAATTCCCCATTATGTGTTCCTTGAGAATAGAGCCATCATCGCTCAGCCTTAATATCTTTCAAGTTGGATGGATTCTTTTAATATTTTATTGTATGGCTTATCCACTCTGAATATTAATAAGCTCCAGGTTATTCAAAATGGAGCAGACAGAGCTGTTCATGGGCTTAAGAAGCAACAAGATGTGATCATGGCTAGGTGCAACCTACACTAGCGTCCTGTTTCACAGAGCATTTGTCACAAAGTTTGCACTCTCACCTTCAAATACTTAAATGTTTTGGCCCCTAGTACCTTGCGGAGCGTTTGAGATTCAAGCCAATCAAGAGGGTCCTTTGATCCAATGAACTTCAACGTCTTACTGTACCACGATATAACCTCTAGAAATATGGAGGAATTAGTTTTGCCTGTTTGGCTACTCATACTTGAATGGGCATCCCCTCTCAGTTTGATCCATCTCTTGCTTCGTTGTTAAAAAAAACGATCAAGACCCTCCTCTTCACTAGAGGAGTAGATTAGATCCTCCTGACCACTTTTGTCTTATTTCCCCCCTTCCGATTTTCTCTGTTTGTTTGCTCTTGGTCTTTTTTGCGCACACGGGGGCCTTTAGTGTGTTGGCGCATTACAAAAAATAAAAATAAACTAGTTTTTTACCAGTCTTTGACTACCCATAACCATGCTAAGCCCAATGGCCATTCCCAGCCAGTTGATGACACCCCCCCCCATAAAAAAAATTATCTCCTCATGGGAATTGTTAAGCTCGCTTTAATCAAGCCCCATACAACTTTGCACTTGAAGTGCCTGCCAATGTTTTTTCAAAGCAGTCTTCTGAGTTATTGACTTAATAGGAGTTGTTAACCTACTACTGGCGTAATAAAAATGTCTTAGCCAGATCTGCCTTCAGCCACTCGATTTATAAGCACTCTGTGTCCCTCACTGAAGTCCTGTGAGCAACAATCATTGGCAAAGACAACAGTTTTGACTTGTGTGCAAGCATTAGGCCTTTGCCAGGCACTGCTATTAGGTGCCCTGGTCATTTTGCACCGGCTACCATCAATGGCCAGTTAATACTAATATGGCTGTGCCCGACAAGTGCCTTTGCCATGCCTACACAAAATCTCAAATTGCTGGCATTGACTATGCGAAAAAGAACACTGAGTGGGGCAGTAAAGGAGGAGAATGAAAAGTGGAGAAGTTGAACAGGTGGAGACTGAACGCTGCGATGGGGCTAGATCGGCGCATCATACAACAGGATCAGCTATTTCTTATACCTTCTAAAAGTATCTGGGTGTACTAAACTAAACAGCAACTGTCTCCTATCACCTGAATATATCTGGGTATACCAAACTACAGCAAGTTACACATCCAAGATAGGCATGCATTTTAAGGTTGTGTGCAAAGACTTCTGTGTCCTCCATACTGAACTTCCGCTCTATCATATAAACTCGTGTAGTGCAAGACATTCTAACTAAAACTGCATTTTACATTGCAAGACACTATTTTCAAAAAGTGTGCACAACTTAGAGTCACATGTGGGCTATACACTATGAGAAATATCTACCTGGTTTTATATGATAAAGTATGGTAACGCCGTTATTTTAAATGAAACATATGCTAGAGTTAGTATCTGTCAGGTTTAACTAAATTGGAAATGTGTCCACTTTGTATTTCTTTACCCCAAAGCCTTTTTATTTTTTTAAATATTTTCCATTGAGAGGGTGCTCTCAAAATAGACAGTTGTTGTTTGAGCTCTATATAAATTCTAATAAAGTATACAATTATCAAATGAAAGCAAAATTGTATCTGTAGGTAGAGCATAATCCATATTGTATGGACTAATAGTGGGTTCACATCTGATATGTGGTTGCTTTTTCTAGTTGAAACTCCATCTTACAACCAAATCTTTAGAAAACTCTACCTCATCAAAGGGATGACAATTGGAGAAGAGAAAAAAGCAGCAGACAATGAATGCGTAGGCTCACCTTTTACTCGGTCTCCTTTGTGAAGCGGGATCTCCCCTTCCCCTTGTGGTTGGTATGGCTTCACGACAATAAAATGTCTCCCGGGCACTGCACTGTAAAGTTTCCGTTTAGGACCCTGATAATCCAAGGGGGAGACTGGTTCCCTATTGGCACTGGGACTGAAATGAAGAGGAAAAAAAAACATTGAAAAACGTATCGCCCATGAAATATTCTGGTAAAATTATTATCAACAAAATTGCATTCTCAAAAAAAAAATATTGGTTCTTGAAAACGTATTATTAAACACTGCATCTAAAAACATTGTAAATGTGCCCTTAAATTGCCTTTTTTCTGTTTTGTTGAAAAACCATACGGGCCTCGCACCACAGGCGCCATGTTACCCTGCCGACTCAGGAAGAAACGGACATGCTCTTGTGCACATCGACATGGCAATATGATGAAGCCGGGTAGATTCACAAGCTACAATTTCCCATTTCATAACTTAAAGCTTCTCTTTGTGTTCTTTCTGTATCAATTTAGAAATGTTATTTTCCGGTTGTTCCTGTGGTTGGGCGTGTAAAAGATGAAAATGCACAGAGAACAAAGGAAATTGGCCTGCAGAGCCGATGCAATGTAATGTAATTTGGTTGCTGACAATGCGCATCTCCGTTGCCCAACAGTCTCCCTTTTGACTGGTAGTTTTTTTTCAGACTCAACGACCAGTAAATCTGTTACAGCTGTCAGGAGGTGTACCTCTCAGCAGCATTTCTGATGGCGTGTTTTCTTAGTAGTGTGCACTTACACGCAGATGGAAATATACACAGATCCCACATTCATTTCAACAGAACTTTAGCAGCACTCGACGCAGAATGCCGATTCCCTCTGTGGATCTGTGCAAGCTTTGCAAAGAAAACTAACAGAGGCAAAGCTCCTGTACTCGTGGTAAATACACGAGAAAGCCAGACTTCTGGCATTGTTTTCTAGCTAGGATTTCATAGCGGATGGAACCCATTGAAACGGAAATACTATCTCTTCAATGAACGATTCTCAGTAAAAACGCCTTCCTCCCTTTCCATGTGCCATACGCAGGAGACTCATGCACCACGCACCCGCTGATGGCAATCTGCTTCCACAGCTGCAGCCATTAAGGCTCAGATCAAGCACAGTAAAGCCAGCCAAATCCTCGAGTGGGTAAGACTGATCAGGTTATTGCGCTATAAGTGCACTGTGGGGAGGTGGGGGATCTTGATATTCATCCATGGTGAGAGATCCATTTAATCTACACAGAAATTGAGCACCCCAAAAACAAACCTAAAATCTGAGAATATTATATAACTTTTTTTGAATGGGACATATTACCTGACAAGATTCAATTTTCTAAACAATTTAAATTGTGTAGAATTTCCCAGGACTTTCCTGGATACAGTGGTCTTCAGTAACTGAGGGTTCCATCTAACCCATGTTATGTGGCCTATTTTGACAAGTGGATATACTACACTGGGTCCTCAAGTGTATACTCATGAAAGTTTATTTTTACACTTCCAATTGATCACAGAAGCTACAACAGGTGTGATGGGTGTGGTGTCGTCACTGCACCCATGTCACGTGGGAAGGAACATGGGGCAGAGGGAAGGGGAGGAGCAAGGAGGAGGGAAAAGAGGACAGTTCCTGGCAGGCATGGAAGGAAAAAATAAGTGTTGCACCCCAGCTCGCGTCGGTCTCTCCTTGAGTGTCTGTGATTGAGTGACTGAAGGCATAGCGTGAGGGGGTCCACTTCAGGGACATTACATTGGTGATGAGGCAGATTCGGCAAACCCCACCAGGCCTGCCACCTCAGAGACCCTGTACTCATGGCATGCCACTCGGCACCACTGGAGACACAAGCCTCCGTCCCCGCAAGCAGCCCCAGACGAGGTGGGTCCGAGCGCGAAGGCTCCCCACCAACTGGACACTCCTGCGTGAACCATGCCTGGACTGTACGCACGCAACTATCTGCGGGTGGAGCAGCGGCTCCCCGCGTGGAAGGATCCGGGCAGTCAAGGGAAGAAGAACTCCCACCGATTGCAACGGCACGAGTCCAGGCAGGACTGCATGCGCACCAACATCTGCGAGTGGAGCTGCAGCTCCCTGCTCACAGTGATCCGGGCGGTCGAGGAGCACAGGCCTCCCGCCAATGGCAACAAGGTCAGAAAACAAACCGCAAAGAGCGGTGGAGGCATGGCCCTCCCCCTCCAAAGCTGGCAAAGGAAACAGAGGTTAAGGGTTCTTGCACCCACCAAATGACGATTTAACCCACACCAACCCGCTCAAAATAGAACCACAACCCGAAGGCCACACAAGCCCACAACAGCGGCTCACCAGCACACAGTACAGCGCCCCACCTGGGCCCCATCTCACACGAGAGAGGGGAGAAATCCTCCCACAATAATACAGCCTCAAAACACAGGGCCCAGAAGAAAGTCGGGAAGAGCCTGACAACAGCGCCCCCACCTAGCAGACACACTGCAGACCACCAGGAAAAACAACGAAGGGAAAAGAAAGGCCAACCTCCCATGAGTATTTCACAAGAGGAGTCACTGACAGTTCCAGTGACCCCTACCAGACCATCACACAAAAGAATGATGGACAGCCTTCTGTCCCAACTACCATCCAACTTCAACCTCACTGACACCAGCATACTTGGATCACGATGGAAAAGGTGGCTAAGGGACTTCGAGGTGTGCCTAAAAGCAGGTGGACCATTAGAAGATTAACAGAAACATAGCCTACTAAACCATGCAGTGGGATCAAACGTGCGTGATATTCTGGACGAGATACCAGAAAACACCATAGACACCTACACCAGTCTGAAGACAGCCCTCACAGAATACTTCACACCCCACACAAACATGGACTATGAAAGACACATCTTTCACACCACAAAACAATGCAGAGGCAAGACCATATACGCATTTGTAATGAGCCTAAGGCTGAGAATGAAACACTGTGATTTCAACAACTACTCTAACGATGAAGCCCTCCGATCACAGATCATAGTAGGGTGCGAAAGTGCTGACTTCCGGAAACGGCCGCTGCAAAAACAGCGCAACTTGGAGGAAATACTACACCTGGCTCGCTTGGACGCCGCGCTCGCAGCACAGGTGGAGGGTATCAATTACATAAAAATCACACATGGAAAACATGAGAACTTTAACAAGCTAGAAGGCACAGCAAGAAACAATGGCGACCCCTTTTGCTAAAGGTGTGGACACCAATATCCACATGAGGAGCTATGCCCTGCCATGGGCCAAACATGCTCTGCCTGCGGTGGAGAAAATCATTACAAAGCTGTGTGTCTGATCTATAGCAGCAAAATGAAGGGAGCGGTGGAGAAATGGAAAGTCCGCACCGGAACAGGAACAAAGTCAGTTGACCCAACACCGGGCGACACACCAACCCCATAACATGGCCCGCCATGACACTATGATGAACAACCCGAAGGAAGACAAGACAGAAGAGAATGGAGAGAAAGCAAGACCACACCACCTAAACCAAGAAGGAGACCCAGGCGATACATCAGATGCCTCGTAGAACAATTACCATCTGACAAGGCATCAAGTACCTCTTCGGAGGAAAACACCCGCAGACATGAGAAACACCAAGAAGAACCGAGGAAGAAGGGTTACCTGTATGTGCTAGGAAATAACATGACGAAAGAACACAGCCCCATACTCATGATACAAATCAACCGAACAACAGCCCAATTTCTAATAGACACAGGGGCAACAGTGAATGTAATCCGCAAAGAAGTATACAAACGCATAGAAAATGCCCCCTGCCTACAACTAGCAAGAGCCCTCATTTTCCCCTATGGCTCAAAGACATCTCTGGCCTGCAGAGGATTCTTCAGGGCATCATGCCGCTACAAAGACCATGCAAAAAGCATCCCCATGCACGTTCTAGAAGCCGCCACTGACAGTTGATGCATCCTAAACTACCAAGCGGCCATAGATATTGGGCTAATCCACATATTATATCGACTCATTGTGCACAAATATCTGGACCCTACCGCAAGCATTGAGCAGGTTTCTCCCTGCACTGTTCAACGGCCTAGGTAAACTGAAAAACAAACAAATCGAGCTGCACATCGATACCACCGTCACACCGGTAGCACAACATTATACAGGAATCCCCATCAACATTCAGAATCAAGTAGAATACGAGCTGACCAAATTATTGGAAGCAGACATCATAGAGCCAGTCGAAGGTCCCACACCATGGGGTCTCCCCCATAGTACCAGTGCCAAAAAGAGACTTGCAGGACATCTGAATATGTGTGGACATGAGAAGACCAAATGAAGCCATCCTGAGGGAACGACATCAAGCCCCCGAATTACTGACATGGTACATCTCCTAAATGGAGCAACAGTCTTCTCTAAACTGGACTTAAACAAACGTTATCACCAGCTAGCAAGAGGTCCCTACATAACCTTTGTCACACACTTCGGGTTATTCCGATACAAGCGATTAAGCTTTGAACAAACACAAGAACAACACGATAACACACTGATGAGGGTATGCATGGCTTTGGAGGAGGCCCAACTCTCCATGAACAAGGCATAGTGTGAATTTCGGAAAAAAACACTTTGGTTCTTTGGACACATCTTCTCTGAGAAGGGCATGACACCAGACCCAGAGAAGGTTAGCGCACTCAGGGAACCTGAGCCACCCACCACCACCTCAGACCTCAGATCTTTCCTGGGACTTACAAGCTATTGCACAATATACATCAGAGACTTTGCATCTGTCAGTGAGCCCCCTCAGGGCCCTCACCAAACGCAACACTGAATTTGTTTGGTCACCTCGGTGTCAGGAAGCATTTCAGCTCATCAAGGACCGCATCACAGATGCCAAGAACATGGCTTACCTTGACCCAAAAAAAAACACGGAACTCATTATAGACGCAAGTCCAGTAGGTCTTGGAGCCATTCTCATGCAACTGGATGACAAAGAAGGACATGAAAAACACATTGTGTCATATGCCAGCCGAAGTCTCGCCAAGACCGAGCAAGCGTATTCTCAGGCCGAGAAGGAAGGATTAGCCGTGGTCTGGGCCTGCGAACACTTCCATCCATTTCTCTACGGAAAACCATTCGTTGTAGTCACAAATCACCAAGCATTGATCTTCATATGCAGCATCCCACAAGCTAAAATGCCTCCCAGAATAGCAAAGTGGGCACGCCGCCTCCAGGACTACCAGTTCACCATAACACACAGGCCAGGTAAAGAACAAAACCCTGCCGACTTTCTCCGACGCCGCCCACGAGACAAATGCGAACCAGAGCAATCCATAGCAGATCAATACATAAGATACATCATCCAGAGCAACACATCCCAGGGTCTCAACATGGATCAAATAATTTGTGAATCCAACACTGACCAAGAAGTGCAACTCATACTGAGATGCCTATAAACGGGGCGATGGAAACAAGCAAAACAACTCAAAGAGACAGTAAGCAAAGACACGAGACAAGACATCACATGCTTCTTAGCAGTGAAAGAGGAACCTGCAAAGTCAGAAGGGGGTCTGCTGCTAAAAGGCACCAAACTCATATTACCACGCAACCTGCGATGGAAAGTGTTGGAGCTAGCTCATGAAGGACACAGGGCCATTGTGTCCATAAAAACAATGTTAAGACAAAAACTGCTTGACACACTAGTAGAAGATCTACTCAAGAACTGCCCCCCATGTGCAGTCATAAAACCCCACACCACACCCGGGCCACTGTGCATGACAGCACTGCCTCAAGGGACATGGGAGGAAATAGCCGTCGACCACTTTGGGTCCATGGAAGGGGGAGAGTACATATTAGCGGCAGTTGGTGCGTACTTGAGATACCCTGACGTACAAGTAGAACTGTCCACATCAGCTCAACACACCATTCCAGCACTGGACAGGATTTTCACCACATACGGAGTCCCCAGGGCGGTAAAGTACGACAACGGGCCCCCTTTCACTGGGCAGGATTTTAAAACTTTTGCAGAATACATGGGATTCCGCCATAGAAAAATAACACCTCTGTGGCCACAGGCCAATGGCACGGTAGAAAGATTTAATGTCAAGCGCACAACACAGATTGCGCGACTCACAGGACTGCCCGTGGAGAAACTCCTATGCCAGCTCATGTGAGTCTACCAAAATACCCCACACAGCACCACCGGGAAAACACCTTCAGAGATAGTGTTCGGACGAACCATTAGGACACAATTGCCGCACATTGCAGCGGATGAAGACCAATATGAAAACAACCATGAGATGAGAAGAAAAGACACCCTCATGAAAGAAGGCATGAAAAAGGCAACTGACACCACCCGCAGAAAGTGACCTGTCACCAGGGGAACATTGTGATAGTCTGACAACCACAAAACCTCAAGAACATGGCTCCATTCAATGAGGAACCTCTCACTGTCATCAAAACAAAAGGATTGCTCATCACTGCAGAAGGAGAACGCAGATCTACAACGAGAAACTCTGCCCACTTCATGCGAATGCCCGGAATCACACCCATTGCTGATAGGAGTTTCACTTGTACCCACCACAACTGGGACACCCCATACGACGGGGACAGAGAAGATTCAGAAAATGAGATATCACAAGAGGCTGCCCCAAGCCAATCCACAAAGATGGACATCCGACCCCAGAGAGCCAGATAGAAACCCCACCGCCTCATTGAGGAAATGAGCTGAAGGCAGGACTTTGTGTTTAGTAACAGGGGGTGTGTCGTCACTGCACCCATGTCACGTGGGAAGGACCATGGGGCAGAGGGAAGGGGAGGAGCAAGGAGGAGGGAAAGGAGGACAGTTCCTGGCAAGCATGGAAGGAATAAAGAAGTGGTGCAGCCCAGCTCGCGTCAGTCTCTCCTTGAGTGACTGAAGGCATAGCGTGAGGCGGTCCACTTCAGGGACATTACAATGGGAACAACCACTTGTCCATGGACACGGAAGCCAGCTCACTCTACAACTGCCATCCAGGGGAAAACTCGCCCATCACTCATCCAACATCCCACATCACGGTTCCATGCAAGCCTACCAGCACTCCAAGCACAGGCTTACATACCAGACAGGCAGCCCCTCTCCCTCCATAAACTGAGGGATGAGCACAATAGCCACTAAAGAAGCCCATAGGCCCGAGACCTGACAGTCAGACGTGTCACCATATATGCACCATCATCACCCACATTAAAGGGAACATACAACAGTTGGAGGATTATTTAGTTAGGCACTCATCAGGAATAACCTGCAGACATCTGTAGGGTATGAGGGTGATTATGTAGTTCTCTTTAAGCACCGCAGTTACAGATACATCCTCCTCCTCATCTCTCAACCAACTCATTTCCTCTCGGCACATTCTACTCTAGAGCAGAATGTCCTGGTAGACCATCACTACTCCACGGAAACAAGATCACAACCGAAGGTGATGCATCCAATGCATGAACAAAAACAGCTGCCAATCACCACTAATTATAGACGCACACCTAAAACACCCCTACAGACAGCAAGCCTAGTCAAAAGAAAGTCTGCAAACAAAGTATGTAAGAAGGAAAAAAACATGGAAACCTAAAATCAATGGGCAGTGCAACAACTGTGGGCCAACACGCATTACCCTGGAAAGAGTACAAAACAAGTTACAAGTTGATACCAGTGACCAGCTAGATAATAGCTAGAAAATAACATGTGCACTGGCACGACACTGGACAAGATTAAACTAAGCACACCACAGAAGAATCCATGCAACCCCAAAAGCAACCGTATTCGTGTCTATAATACACACTTTGGCACACTACCCAAGGATCAAATGCTGCCTGGAAGACAATCGTATTCATATCACAACGTAGATTGAAACGGCATAGTGAACCCACATCTGAAACACTGCTGCCCCAACCTGCTGCTTACCACAGTTTGCACCTGAAACCCTTTAGCTACAACACCGGGTAGGGTGTTTTGGGGGACATCCCTGCAGACCCTGTTAAAAAAAAAAAAAACAAAACAAAAAAAAAGGGACTGACCCTCCTTAGCTTCAAAGCGAGGAAAGTGCCAGCCCCCTCAGGCCCAGGCCATGTTATCTAATGAATGAGCCCAAGTTACAAGATAAAATTAGAGCAACATGGCCTGAGGGGGCTGGCCCCTTCCTCGCTTTGAAGCTAAGCACTGTATGTCAGGGTTCCTGCATAGATGGGAGACAGTCCACAGTCCCCAATTCCATGTGTTATCTTAGTTTAAATATCTCATAACACACTAAGAAAACACATGGCCTCCACTTAATTTTCTTTTACATTGTGCTAGTGTCAGTCTTTGAAAGTATTGCACTCAGAGAACATTGGTTTGTTTTGCTGAATTGCATTCTGGTATTCATAGTCTCCCAGTCAAGATAGGGGTAATAAGGCCACAGTGGTACACTTTTTGCCTATGATAGTTCTATAAGGATTAATATATTTGAATGACACCATGGTTTTGTACTTTTCAAGTTATCTTTATAAAGCAGTGTTGTTGAAAGCCAAATATGGGGGTGAGGAGGGGAATGATGAGAGGAAAAGTCAGTCATGAGTATTTGCCTAGGATGTGGAAAAAGAGGTTGCACTCCTGGACACTGGTGCAGTTATTTTCCCCTGAGTGTGGCTGCTTTTCGGGGCACAAGTAAAGGACACATGTGGGTGGACAGCGTAACTTTTTGGCAGAGGGTGGACACACTCCTTGGGTTTGTTTGAGGTTGGCAAGCTTGCTCATGCATTTTATTTAGCTACCGGATTTTACTCAGGCTATCATATTCCCAGTGCAGATGCTTACCCACAAGACCACAATCACTTTATTTTCATATTGGGTTTTGTTTTCCTGGGAGTATTTCACTACAGATTGCTGGGTTTAAAAGGTGAGCACATTTTTATACTTTGCTAGTTTATTTATTGGAACATTTCCACTCTCAGGTTATTTTTCTAGTGTTTGTTACTTTTTTTATGTTATTTTGTCCTGCGCACCTTCTTCTAAGGGGAAGGTTAATTGAACTATATTTGTATATTTCACTTTTAGATATACGTTCATTTACTGTGCATATATTCATGGGTGCCAGCTTTTGGTTTTCACTATGGGGGCAAAAGTACCTGGGCATATGTTATTCTTGCAGCCAGTCCTTTCCTTTCCCTTTTCCGTGCTGTTACTTGGGGTTGTGCGATGTATCACAACAGTCACCAAGAGACCGGCCATCAAACAAGGGGCTTGTAGCACACTGCTTAACCAAAGTTTGTGATGCTGGCCAAATAATTCCATCTGCCTTTGCATTGCCTAACAAAATGGTGAGCTCTCAAAGCCGGTCATCCTTAACAATAGCACTGTCAACACAGTTCAAAATCAGCCTGTGATTTAAGAACATCTTTGAGCGATGAGATGCAAGTGTTTTATAATATAGAGTGGACATGACTGAAGGCCGTGCCCACTGGCCATGGGTAGTTGTCTGGTAGTGTTCTAAAATATACACTGGCCATGGCCACTGGCATGGAAAAAATCTATGAAATAACAAAACCTTTGAAATGCAAGGAAAATAGTTTAGCTGCAGGGACATTAAGGTGAGAACTTAACACAACAACTCCTGTAATTCAGCTAAAGCTACCTTAACCTTGCGCCCACTGTTATGCAGCCTACGACCACAATGATGACATTAATGATGACATCACTGGTGATATCACTAAATACATAATCTACTACATCACTGTTAACATGAAATATACAACCACTGATTAAATCTGTGATGGAATCTTACATCATGTCATTTATGACATAGCTAATAAAGGTTTTGATTAAATAAATAACAATTTGCCATGGCTAAGGCTGTGGACACAGCACATGGCCGAATGCCATGGCTAGTGGCTGGTTAGTGCTGTACAGTATACAGCGGGCACGGCCGAAGGCCATAGATAGTGGCCCCTTAACATGTAACAACATACAGTAGGCACAGCCGAAGTGGCAGTGCCTGATGAATGTTTCAAAATATACAGTGGGTACCAATGAAAACTGTGGCCACTGGCTATAGCTGAAGGCCATGGCTAGTGGCCCTTAATGTGTTAACATATACAATGGGCACAGCCGAAGGCCATGGCCACTGACCATGGGCAAAGGCCATGGCTAATGGCCCATTTATGTGTTAAACTATACATAGGGCATGGCCAAAGGCTGAGGGCACTGGCCATAGCTTCCATCACTGGTGTTGTAGATAATTATTGAGGTCATCAGTGTGATTATAGGCTGCACAACAGGTCCAACGTTAAGGTGGCTTTAGCTGAATTTCAAGGGTTTTGTTGCATTAAGTTATACACCTGAACGTCCCTGCAACTAAAGTTGGTTCCTTGAATATATATGTATGCAAACAATCCAATAGTGGGCTGTGAAAATGCATCATACAGCTGCTTTTTTAATTCTGCCTGCTGGATGGAATAAAACCCCCCAAGAAGTTTAAGGTTTTGTCAATTTTTGAGATTATAAAATAGTGTTTTCATTTTCGCGAGCAGGACATCAAAGATGACATCACAATTGTCATTGATGACATCACTGATGACATCACTTGTCTAGCTCATAATTCATATTCAAGTACTATATATGTAGACTTATACTCCAAATATATTCTTACAGTAATTCACTAGGGGTTCACTCACAGCATATGAAACATATACATAGGGGAACACACAGATTTGGAAAATGCTTTCTATTAGTGAAGATAATCAATAAGGATATCAACACTTTCTTATAGTTCTGTTTTTTTTTATTATTACTTTACTTTCCTGGATATGCTCATATTTGTATACGTTGTATGCACACTACTTTCCTTAGGGTCTAGTCACATTATATGATAGTTATACATAGCGAAGTAGTAGCTTTGAACCAGAGCAATCATTTCTGTGTATAAAGTTTATCAGTTAGGGTATGAAGATTGGCTGGTAATACTGTTTACTTAATTTTCCCTCTATATGCTCATATTTGTATGTGTTGTGGTCTATTTGTGTTTTGTTTCGAATAATGCAATTATGTAGTAAGTGGGTTTTATTAGCTAGTTATTAAATGTTGCACAGCAGGTAAAACTAATAAAAGGCATTTATCATTTTACTATTCAACATGGTAAGATAATATTGCACATCCATCATGTATGTTGCACACAATGCCTATGTTTCTACATGAGTAGCTTAGTATACTGAAAATAACCTGATAATAGAATGGTATTCATATCAATGCAATATGTACCTCATGATATTTATTCCAATAATCCTTCACACTTTATCAACATTACTATAAGAATCCCTTATACAGACTTTTCATGAAAAGTAAATGCATATGTCAGTGATGTCATCAATGACAATTGTGATGTCATCTTTGATGTCCTGGGTGTTAGTCTTAGCAGTGCATGGTGGTGGTGTGAGGTATGGTTGCTTAGCTTACCATAACTGGTGAATTTCAAGGGTTTTACATGGAACCATAACGTCCCTTTAACAATTTTTGTTTACATAATTTCATAGGTTTTTAGTAGCGCAACTTAACCATAATACCCCTTTAATAAAGTTTTCTCACTGAATTTAGATATAGATAACATAAATTTGATAAATATTTACTAGGATTTCCTTAGCTTACATATATATACCATAGAAAATACTAAACCCCCTGACCCCGCTAGTGATTTTGATGTCCGTGGACCGTGCGCACGTCCTTTACATTATTGTATCATACAATAAAAACACCAAACATGTTCAAAAAGCACCACATAAACACATTACATTTATTAATAAATAAGAAGTGGAAACTGTATATGTAAGACACCAACCATCCACTGAAATAGTGTTTGCAATTTAATGGAATATACCACAAAAAAAATATGCCTCCAACAGAATTACCTCACAGAAACTGCACAGCAAAAAGAAAGAGCATACCTATACAGCAGTAACACCAAATGTTTGTAAGGAACTAGTATGTACACTACATTTATTTCATATATTTATACATTTTGTGTATTAGGTACACTAACACTATTTTTTTTTCACACAGAAATGTCTAGTACTTTAGAACGGCTGGAAGAAATGTTCCCACGAGATGAAATGAGTGAAGACAGCGATACTAATGGTATACACAACATTTCTCTATATAACCCAATTAAACCATTACTTTATGTGTAGTTAACATTTTTTTTAAACAGACCATACAGACAATAAGTATACTACACCAAGAGAGACATTAGAAGATCCTCTGAAATGAATGGAACTGAATATTGATATGTTAATGAAAAATGTCATTCTTATAAAACAGTTTGTTGAGGACCACATTAAAGAAAACATTAAATATCACTGTCCCACGTGTACCTGTTGCCCCCTACATGTGCCAGCCAACTATCCCCAAACCCTCCCCTGCAAGAAAAACATTACAATGAGACTTCCATCCCTTCCTCCCCTCCCATACATCATGTCCAAACCCCTAATTCCCCTGTATTTGTTTCAGTTTATGCTACCCCCTCTCTTTCATAATTTGTATACTGTTATACAATAATAAAATTGTAAGTGTGTTCTTAGTATATGCTTGTGTCTTATTTTTTTTAAAAGGCAGTTAGGGTGTCCAAAATGGGGTGTCTTAAGGACACTATACCTGTTCGTACTGTTCATAATTAAAATGGAGGTATCCTTATAACACACAAGATGTCCGCCTGTCTACAATTAACCAAAATGGGGGTGTTCTAAGATCAATATACCTTTTCGTACTGTTCGTAATTAAAATGGCTGTGTCCTTAGAACACACAAGATGTCTGCCTGTCCGCAATTACCCAAAATGGGGGTGTTCCAAGTACACCCCCCTGTTCATAATTCCCACAACAAAATGAATATATCCGTAAAACACATATCCCATCCACCAGTCCGCAAAGTTTTGATGCACATTTATTTTATTCAGGGACTTCAACACTGTTCGTAGAACACCTGTGCACATGCGCATCACACCCTTGGGTCCTACGAACATCGTAACCATCCACCGCAAGTGTGTCACACTTTTAATTAGTTCGGTGACCTGTCCATAGAACACCTGCACACATGCGCACAACTGTCCCCGTGCATTTGGTGTCCTGCGGACAGCTGTCCCATTTGCAAACGTTTCAGCAATGTCATCATGTGACCACACCCACGCTGAGCGTGTGTCCTACTTGCGGAGACTGTACAGGCCCCGAACATTTTAAAAGTGCTTCTTTGAGCAATCTAAGGTATTTTACAGTGAAAGTTCACCATTGCACATGTCCCAGACAAAGTCCCTGCTGATCTACTTACTTTTTGGAACTTTTTGAGCCCTTTCTTGGTATTCGATCTGTCCGCGGACAGCGTGGGTGTTCGCGGAGCATGCACCTGCACCCTTATAAAAAGGTCACACCTCAGAGCTGCTCCTCATTCTGCTTTTGGATTTCTAAGATTTACAACTGGACAATTGTGCAGGTTGCTGTTCTTGGTTCCTGATTGTTTGTTATTAATCTTCCAGATGGCATCCCATTGCTTCTGCTGCGACTGCCTCAGCATCAGCACCCCCTTCACCACCACCACGTCCCCAAGGGCCTGCAGAGGGGAACAGGCATGAGGATGAAGATGATGAGGTAGTGGAAGTTCCTACTACCAGCACTCATTATGAGTCTTGGATGTGGCGGTTATTTAGCACTCTTGATGGAAAGCCAAAAGCTTGTGTGAATAAGGTGATCTGCACTCAGTGCCACATGGTGCTGAGTCATGGCAAGCCTGGTTTGTATAGCTATGGTGCTACATCAATGAAGCGACACCTAACCACGGTGGGGCTATTCGTAAGGTTGTACCTTGCAATAAACCTAGTAGGTCGAGTTCCTCTGCAGCATCTTCTGTTTCCGTTCCTGTCACCACAAGAGACACTCCTGTGGGACAGCGCATCCCTCCAGCTGCCTCACAAGCCAAACATGCTGTTGACCCTTACCTTTCGAGGATTACAATATTGTGCATGTACTTCGACGCAGTACTCTGCAGGGGGAAGAACCTTCTGAGTGCTTTCAAGACTGAAGTCAAGGAACATGAAAAGGTCTGTGACCTACCTCAATAACGCCCACCCTACATCTTCCTCTCTCCACCTGCCCTTTCTTATCCCCATTGGTGTCCCTTCCTTACCCTCTGTTCCCTTCCTTTCCTTGTGTGTTGTGTTTAAAAAAAACAAAAAAATATAAAACAAAAACCAAGAAAAAGGCTCTTTTCAGAGCCGCCTTTCACAGTTTAAAAATAGAAGTGACAAATAAATAGTGCAGGGCCCTGTGCATTTTTTAGAAGTCTCCGGACATTTAACATTTTTTGGGGGTGCTGCCCTATCAGAACCATTGCACTTTTCTATGGGAGAAAGTGGTGCCTCTAAAAAGAGCCTTTTTGTGGGTTGTTTTGTGTTTCAAAAACTTCAAATGGTCAACACCTACTGCAAAATGGAGTGCTGTAATTCCAAAAAAGGTTGCAATGCATTTTGTATTTTTCGCAGAAAAATATGATTGTTGGCGTAAGTAAGATGTACTCCATCTCTGCAAAAAATGTGTGTACTACAAAAGATAGTTTTTATTCTGAAAAGAGGACATACCAACATCTCTCAAAAAGGAAAAAACAACCTTGTTAACATTACGCCTTGCTTTTTCCATTTGTGGACCAAATGAAAAAGAATGCAGCTACATTTGTCTTGCGCAATATGGGAAAATATTACTATGGAGTTTGGATACATGTCCATGACTTTGCAATTTGCAATGAAAGCAGGACTTGGGAAAGAGATTCCAGACACATGTCCTAAACTGTTCCCTTCACAATGAATAATAATAATGTCTGGATGACGCTGTGTCACCAAAATAGCACAGAGAGGTACCAAATCCAGCCACTTCATTCCACGCATTCCATGCCAGTGCACTTCCACATGAGAGGATACAAGATGTGCAGCCACTCCACAGCAATCTGCATGCACCTCCAATCAATTTATCCATGAATCTCCCAAAATCCAAACAATCTGCTTTCTGAAACACACAGCCATAGCTATCTGGTCTTCTCTAAGGAAAAAGACCTTCTGACGAACTCTCTCATTACACAACACACCCAGTAAACCTTATTGACCAATCGCTTTCTCTGCACAGTCTCATTTGCATGCCTCTCAACCCCAAAATCCCTGTATGCAATATGCGCTGTCAGCGGGCAACCGCGGTATCCGCGCACAAAACGAAAAATCTGAAAGTGGGGAATGAAAATTTAAATAGTGTGCCCCATTTCCCCTTTGAGGTTGGCTCTTTTTTTCTTCCTCCAAACATCTTCACATTAGCTTCTCCAACGCAACCATTATGTTCCAAAACAACATGGCATTTCCCATAAAAGATAAAGACATGTCATCTTATTTAAAATAAACACCATTACCAGAATCAATGTTCTCGTTATTACACAAGAACATATCAGCTCTAAGCATGAAAGCAAATATGCCTCGGTTGATTGCACACCTACCAATATTTTGCTGAGGACAAAAAAACAGAACTATTGTCCCATATTGCCTAGGTACTAAACCAGAAAACATAACCTTGGTATTTGGAAGTATTTTCATTACTGCCTGAACTAAGTGTTCCAAAACTTCCAACAACGTAGGGGCACTGACATAGCCCAATTGCAAAGCACCAAAGTGCAAAACAACTACATGTGGACTGTTCACCCTGCCCATATCTCCACAAGCTTTTACAATTCCCTGCACATTGAAACCAGGCACAGTGCTCCACACCACCTCCACTCCTTTAACATCAACATTTTTGCCACATTCCTGCATTTAGCATACTGCTCCAAACCATGCACAAACAAATCTCCAACCACCAACACCCTGACTTTCTCCACCTCTGCCATCCTCACTACACACAGCCTCTTTCAACACAACCTCAACATCTTATTGGCTGATCCCTACACTCCCCTTTCCATGCTGGATTTGCTGAGATACCCTGGATGTGGCACGCCCTGTCTGTGGACAGTTGCGGTGTCCGCAGAGCGCGTAACAGTGAGGCAGCCTTTCTACCCTTTCCACTTCAATCTCTGCACCATTTCCTCATTGGCTACTCTTAAGCAGTCACACAATCATCCACCAATCACATCCAAGAACTCTACATCTAACTCCATCATCACAGATCAGCAATTTAGATGTACTATTGATCACTCTCAGTACAATTGGGCTGTGACCTACAGCAACAACTACTATAAAATTCCCAAAGATGTATACTTGCAGATTCATGCACATCCACATACATGAACACATACTACATGTATGAATATGTTCTACACAGTACATGTACAGCTCTTTGAGGAATATATATATATAAACAGAGTAACTGCCACTTACCCTGTATAAACTGTAAAATGAACTTACTGTAATTTCTCACATCTGCTATAATGAAGTGTCACTTGCAAACCTGTCTTCTCTCCAAGTTTTTGTTTACACACACAGCTATCTAAACAAATGCTATTTCATATTAAAAGATGGGAGAAATAACAGTATAATTATGAAAAAGGCTGTCTAGAGTGTTATAAAATAACACTCAGACAGGATGACTCCCAGCTGAAACACCACCACTGCCTCTATATAAAATCCTTCTGATTTATTTACCGCACCATCACAAATGCATACATTGCATGCTTTTGTGTACAATCTGCCATTTACCTGTAAAAATAGCAAAAAATGCATATGATTATTTCTTCTATCTCTTAACATCCAATAACATAGCCTTAGAAAAACGAGCATGCTCTATATATTTACTATTATACTCATTTGTAAAACATATTCAACAAACAGATTCTAAGTAAAATATACAGGATGCACATAGGCAAAGGAAAGTGCGTGTGCATACTATGCTCAGTTATACGAAAACACTACTACTACAAAAACAAATAAAAACCAATGTCTACATTATCAAGAGTGCTATAAACACACATATTCACCAACTTCTTTCTTTTACAATTACAGTGAAGACCGCTCTCCTGAAAAGCAGCAGCGTCTGAAGTACAAACAAGAATTTAGAAGGAACCTACTCTTTCCAAACAAAAAATGTAAGTACAATACTAACATAATATTCTAACTGTTACTCAAACACAATAACATTTTAGTATTGTAGACCAAACTTGTATTAACCCTCTATTATTAGATGCATTATTAGTGCTTCCCTTTACCAGCTGCATACTTTATATGGTCTTCTGAAGCCCAGTATAGTAACACACAAATACAAGAATAGCCTTCCCAACTTGATGTAGCTGCCAATTGCACAAACACAGCCCAACCCACACTTTCTTTTTTTGTCCAACAGACCCCAAAGAATGCCTACCAAAAAGCAACTCGGTAGAAAGCAACGCAGAAGTAGAGCAAATCAAAATAAAAGTGTCCAAAATAAGCATCCATCTCTAGCAGATTTTGTACAAAAAGTTCAAACAAAACAGCTAATACAGTCATTAAATGAAACAAAACAAGCTTCCAGTACAGAACCTTTGCATCCTCTATCAAAATGTAAAACAAAACAGAAAGTGATTAACAAGAATTCAGCTACCACTACTGCTAACACTGCACCTATAAATCTTGATGTAGTGGCAAGTAACCATACCCAAAATAATATTTTACGAAAAATGTTCCGCCACAAAGTCCTTCAGAACCTTATAAAAACAGGAGAGAAATAATACGCAACCCTTAAAACATACCGTAGAAAATTAATTCTAGAAGCTCTCATAGGCATTGCAATCCTTCTCAAAAGGAAGTTCTTTGTTTTAGTTAAACAGAATGAAACCACTAACAAAACTAACTACTAAACTACAAAAAAGATGTCTCAATAAATGGAATATCAACAAAAATATCTTCTTAAACATCTGTGGAGGTGAATGGAGTCACACCATGAGCACAGGACCATATTTTAATGAAGAAGCATATAAACAAAAGCAAACAAACCCAATTGCCATACATAGTAGTGGACGAGGGTATGAAAAACTTAATACCATTATGGAACAAGAAACTCTGCTTACAAAAAATATCCCCAGCAAACTCAGTATCACCTCTCCATTCTACTGAACCAAAATGTCCAGTCTAGAAATGGCTGTGCACATCAATGTGTAACATTGCCAAAAAAATCTTTCAAATCTTTATGCCAGTTCCTCAATCAGTATGTAACAGGCAAAGACAAATTCTAAATGAAACTATTACAAAACATGGTTGTCTGTCCAGTGCGCAAATACACAGTACTACAAGGACATTCATTAGCCTGCATTTCAGGACCTATTTTCAAAAGCACCTTCCATCATACCAAAATGATATCAACACATCATTCAACTATAAAAAATCTGGTCCTTAAACTCTACTATGCTAAATGTCCTGCTTTATAACTAACCAATTTAAATAACAATCTTCTACATGGTACAGCCAAACAAGTACTCGAAGAAATAGAGCATATCCAGAGAAAATATTTTGGAAGTGAAAGCCACTTACAAAATGCAATAGCTTTACAACAAACCAGCAACTACTCTACAAATTGCAACCTTCTATTAAACAAATACAAAGAAGAAATACTAAAGTTTAAATGTACATCAGCTGAAGTACCAAACCATGAGTGTGTGTGTTGCCGCAGGACTTTTATAAAAGTAGCGCAAACATTGTAGCCATATCATACAGAATAGAAGACAATGAAGATTCCAAATGGTTCCAATTAGCTCTCTACCTTATTGCAGAAAACAAATATGAAATTACTGACCCCTTAATACTTTGCAATTACTGCACTGCAAAACTCGACAACATCCAAACACCTTCATGTGCTATCACAAATAACTTGGAATTTTTCCCACTACCAAAACCCTTGCAACAACTCAATTTATATGAGAGCATCATAATTCAAACAGTGCACCCATTTCAAGCAATAATACGCCTTCAACCAAAAACAGCAAAATTACCTCCCTCTGAATTAGTGAAAGGCATTTGTGGCAAAGTAGTTTATTTACCATTAGATCTCAAAGAAAATGTACCCACTCTAGGAGTGCAACAGCCAATAAACCAGTCTTTAATTGTCTTAGTAAACGGCGTACCTACAAAAGAAACAAATTTGGCAACAACTCATGGACTTACATAAAGTTAGACAAGCCCTGCAATATCTAAAAAATAACAATGAATAATACAAAGAAATTAATATTGAAGAAAACCTTAGAGAAACCATTGAAATAATTGAAGAATCACGAGAAACTAGTCAATTTCAACTTCTAAATCCTGCTACAGAATCCAATATTTTAGACCATTATACAATTCATCCTTTACACTCTAAAGACACTATAGATGATGCACTGGAAACGTACCAAATGTGACAAGCCAAAGAATCTCCAATCAGCATTTGAAAAAAAGTATAGAAGCATGGTTCTTTCCTCTACTCTTTCCTACTGGAAAAGGAGGAAGGTACGATGATGAACTCACACAGATAGCAACATCAGAATATCGCTCTGTACGAATGTATTCTGACAACCCCAGATTCAGACACAATGTGGGATACATATTCTACCTTCTCTTTGAAAGTGAACTAGTAACTCTATGCTACGGAGTTACACACACATTAAAATCAGGTACCCATTTTCAAAATATGTCAGCAACGCAATTATTACAAAAAGTGCAAGAAAAAGATGAGGTTGTACAGTCAAGTATTACAAATCTTTTAGCAAACATGCATGGTAGAAAAGACTACTGGTTCCGAAGTCATGGAGATGTATGCTGTATGATAAGAAACTTTGGCCCACCCACTTGGTTTGTAACATTAATTTGTGCAGAATATGCATTAGATGATTTACACGATTTCCTACGCATAGCAAACAAAAATGAAACAAACAGATACAAAAACACCAGGAGAACTCTGCTCCCTAGATCCTGTAAATGTATCAAGATATTTCCATCAGCGCTTCATTGCTATGCTACACGTTATTTGTAGTAAGACTGTTCCTCCCCTCTGAGAAGCTCAACACTTCTTTTGGAGAAAAGAATACCAAGCCAGGCGAGCACCACACATCCACATGCTATTCTGGATTAAAGATGCTCCTAAATTTGGTCAGGACAGTGATGCCACTGTTTTGTAGTTGATCCAAAAATATGTCAATTGTTAAATCCCTTCACAAACAACACATAGTTCATGCACAGATTTTACAATTTCAAGGACCAAATGTGGGAAATATTGTTGTCGCAAATATATAATAAAAAAAAAGGGAAATACTGCACCAAATGCCGCTTTGGTTTCCCTAGACCAGTTTAGAAACAGGTCAAGTAAACAACTTCATGTCTTCAGTCAGACATAGTGTCAAAGGTAAATCACCTAAGCACACATTACATAACAAGAACAGGAGAATCAAAATACATCAATGATTACAATGTAATCATTGCTCGCCTATGGAATGCAAACACAGATGTGCCATACATTGCAGGCAATTCCACTGTAGTTGCATGATATGTTACAGCCTACTTAACCAAATCAGAGAAAACGGAGCTTCAGGACCTCTAGGATGACATATCATCTGACAAAACACTATCACATAAAAATGCTCTCTCAGAGAATGTGGCTGCTATGAAGCTGCAGACCGTTTAACCGGTACTGCCTTGTATGGAAAATCTGACAATATTGTATGGCTAAGTATTGGTCCTGCTAATTCTAGAAAAAGTTTTCAAATCATATGAGGACACAGAAACAATAGCCAAAAAGTATCCCAACACAAAAATAATATTAAACCAGATGAAAAGAAAGATAGATAGAGAGTAGTAAATTGTGAATTTAAGTAAATTGTGAAGGCAGCTTAGTTCTTTACGTTGAGGAGTTTTTAATGCCAAATTTGAAATGATTAATTAAGCTGCATTTGGTATTACATGTCCCTGCTACAACTTTTTAAACTATGGAGAAAAGAACGTCGTCTGACCATCCCATCAAAAGAACGTTACCAGGTAAGAAAGTAACTTGTTCTTCGAGGGGATTGGGTCCTCTGACATATTCCATATCTATGACAGACTCCCAAAGCAGTACCAGAGCAAGGAGGAGGGAAAGAATTTAGAATCAAAATTTAGAATTGCCAATCAAATAGCAGAGCAAAGGACCGCCTTGCCAAAGGCCAGATCCTGTCCTCGGATGGAATCGAGGGAATAGTGACGTACAAATGTATGTACTGAAGCCCAGGTGGCTGCATCACAGATGTTGCGAATAGGAACACCCCTCTGCATGGCAGTAGATGCAGCCATACCCCTGGTAGAATGGGCCCGCAAGCCAGCCGGTGGCTCCTTACCCGCCAAGCAGTAACACTCCGAGATGGCCAAAATAATCCAGCGAGACAAAGTCTGTTCCGTCACAGCTTGTCCCAAACGCTTTCCAGCGTAACCAATAAAGAGTTGATCATCCACTCTGACCCGGGACATGCGTGAAACATAAAAGCTTAAAGCTCTCCTAGGATCAAGCCTATGGAGCCTCTCCTCTTCCTTACCAGGATGTGGAGGAGGATAGAATGCCAGAAGAACAACCTTCTGGCTCAAATGTAATTCCGAAACCACCTTCGGAAGAAAAGAAGGACGAACTCTAAGGACAACCCTGTCCTTGTGAAATACAGTGAAGGGCGGCTTAACTGAAAGTGCCTGTAACTCACTCACTCTGCGAGCGGAAGTAACCGCAACTAAAAACACAATTTTCAGAGTTAAAAGCCTCAAAGGGCAAGAATGTAAAGGCTCAAACGGAGCACCCATAAGAAACTTAAGAACCAGTTTTAAATCCCAACCGGGCACCAGGAAAGGTGACGGAGGGAACACATTAGTGAGCCCTTTCAGAAACTGTGAAATGAAAGGGATTTTAAAGTAGAAACACTCTTCAGACGA
Source organism: Ambystoma mexicanum (assembly GCF_040938575.1). Lineage (NCBI taxonomy): Eukaryota > Metazoa > Chordata > Amphibia > Caudata > Ambystomatidae > Ambystoma > Ambystoma mexicanum. Next base: position 570,277,690 of record NC_090934.1, on the reverse strand, counting down.
GCGCTTAAAGATGGACAGCGCCGCCAGGTAACCTTTAATGGTACCCACTTGCAAGCCCCTGTTGGCCAAAGAAAGTAAAAAGGACAGAACCATGGGGATGTCGCATGCAAAAGGATCCACATTCTGAACTCTGCACCAGTCGCAGAACTTACGCCAACGGTACAGAGACTTGTTGCTGGCCGTCGGGCCGAGAGCAACACCTCCATCACGTCTTCAGGGAGGTCCCAATCCTTATACCTCAACCTTTCAGAAGCCAAGCGTGAAGGTTGAGGGATCTGACCTCTGGATGGAGAACCTGACCCCCCCTCCTGTGAGAGCAGATCATCTTGGTAGGGAAGACGACGTGGAGGACAGATGGACAAGTCGAGAAGGTCTGGGTACCACGTCCTCCGAGCCCACGCCGGAGCAATGAGGATCATCCGGGAACCAAACTTCCGTAACCTCCACAGCACTTGCGGAATGACGGGGACTGGAGGAAACGCATACAGCAGTGGGAATGGCCACTCCACCACAAACGCGTCTCCTAAGGCTCCTTTTGGAGGAAATTCCCGTGAGCAGAACCTCTCGCACTTCCGGTTGACACTGGAGGCAAAGAGATCCACTTGAGGGGACCCCCAAAGGACGAAGATCTCCAGGAGAATCTCCTGAGCCAACTCCCACTCGTGAGAGATCGTGCTCGGCCTGCTCAGTGCGTCCGCCGTCACGTTTTCGTCTCCGGCCAGATGAACTGCTGAGATCGAAACTTCCTGCTGGATGGCCCAGAACTCGAGCTGCATCGCCTCCTTGCACAGAGGAAGTGACCCTGCCCCCCCCTTTTTGTTGAGGTAGTGCATGGCCACTGTGTTGTCTGTCAGGATCAGGACATTCTTTCCTCGCACAGTCGGCAGAAAAGCCTTCAGGGCTAGCCTGATGGCCCTCAGCTCCAACAGATTGATATGGAGTCTGGACTCCGATGGAGACCAACAACCGCTGACTGTCATCTCATTGGCATGAGCTCCTCATCCCGTGAGGGATGCATCCGTCACGATCATCACCTCCGGCCAGGGAAGCCAAAATGGATCCCCCTTCATCAAGTTGCCTTCGACGGCCCACCACAGAAGGTCCTGGTTGACCGAGGGCGGCACCTGAACCGGGTCTGACATCCTGCCGGAGGACTGTGACCATTGCATCTTGAGTGCTCACTGCAAAGATCTCATCCGCAGGCGAGCCTCTGGCACCAGGAGAATGCAGGATGCCATGAGGCCGAGCAACCTCAAGAACCTGAACGCTAGGAGCATCTGGGCATGCTGAAACTTGTGCACCATCTGCTGAATGTGAAGAGCCCTCACCTGGGGAGGAAAACACTGCCCCAGGGAAGTGTTGAGCACTGTTCCGATGTACTGGAGCCACTGTGTTGGCATCAAATGGGACTTCTTTAAATTGAGGGAGAAGCCCAGCCTGTGAAGGGAGCGGCAGGTGACGGACAGATGATCCAGGACTTGCTCGGGCGAGCTCCCCCGAATCAACCAATCGTGAAGGTAGGGGTAGACGTGAAGCCCACCTTGCCTGAGATGCACTGCCACCACCACCATGAGTTTGGTGAAACCCCTCGGGGCGGAGGTCAATCCGAACGGCAGGACCCGAAACTGAAAGTGCGAGTCGCCAACCGCGAACCTCAGGTACTTCTTGTGCTTGGGATGGATCGGCACATGGAAGTAAGCATCCTTGAGGTCGAGAGACACCAACCAGTCCTGAAGCTGAAGGGCCTGGAGGACATGAGAGAGAGTAACCATCTTGAACTTGTCCTTCCTGAGGAGTTTGTTCAAACCGCGCAAGTCCATGATGGGTCTCAATCCCCAGTCTTTCTTCGAAATCAGAAAATAAGGGGAATACCATCCCTTGTTCCTCTCCGCTACAGGCACCAGTTCTATGGTGCCTTTCTCCAGCAGGGCTTGAATTTCCTGCGCAAGGAGCGGATCCAGACTCTTCAAAGAGGTTCCCTGGTGGATTGTCATGAGGCCTCTGCCGAAAGAGAAGACAGTAGCCGTGGGTTATGATCTCCAGAACCCACACATCTGAATAATGGCACGCCACTCAACAAGATGCTGCGTCAGCCTTCCGCCAACCGGCGAACCATGGGACATGGCCTCATGACTGAGTGGTAGCGGCTGCAGCATTACCTGAGGGCAAAGAGGCAACTGCCCGAGCGGCCTTGGCACCACGGGTACCCTGTCGTCCACCTCTGGTACCCCTGCGTTGGCCTCTTTGACTGCCAGCTCCTCTCGCTTTACTGAAGGACGAGTAATAGTGAAAGGAACCACCCCTCCATTGCTGTCCCCTAGGACGAAAAGGCGGAGGTTGGCGAACTGCAGCGCCCAACGACTTCGCTGCAGCTTTGGAGGTCTGCAACCTCTCAAGGCTCTCGTCAGTCTTGCTGCCAAAAAGGTGTTCACCGTCAAAGGGCATGTTGAGGAGCCGCGACTGCACATCAGGAGCAAACCCCGACTTCCGCAACCACGCAAACCTGCGTATCACAGTTCTCGCCGCCATGGACCCGCTGAAGCATTCAGCCATGTCCAAACCCGACTGAACGGACTCACACATGGCATCCTTACCATCCTGGACCATAGCAAGGAAATCATTCCGTTCGTCCCCTTTGGGAATATGTTCAGCCGCTAACGCAACACAGTTCCACAGAGTGTGTGTAAAACGAGACAAGGCACAAACTGAGTTGGCCGCCTGAAGCGCCATACCACCTGAAGAAAACACTTTCTTCGCCCAGCCATCAAAACGTTTGTCGTCCCTATCAGGAGGGATGGTAGGGTACGATGCCTGCTTTGCCGGGGCCGTGGCCGCCTGCACCACCAAACTCTCCGGAGTGGGGTGCCTGGTCAAGTAGCAGGGGTCGCTACTGGCTGGACGGTATTTTCACGACAAGGACCTGCCCACCACCGGGAGACTCTCCGGAGCAGTCCAAGCCGCTGCCACCCTTCTCTGTAAAGCCATATGAAACGGCAGTACCGGGTCAGTTGGGGGACCAACATCAAAGATGTCCGTGAGATCATCCTGCACAAACTCATCTGGGGGAGCAGACCATCCCAAGTACTCGGAGACCCTAGCCATAAGGCACCAGTACGAGGAATCGGCATGAGAGCCAGGCTCAGGCCTACAAAACTCTACCTCCGGAGAGGTCCCCAGTCCACTGGCATCATGCAGTGACTGCCTCAAATCGTCAAATTGGCTATGGCCCGAGACCATCTCATCTGGAACCTGACTAGGAACCAGGCCATCAGAATCCTCATCCACCTCCGAAATATATTCCAGGTGGTGAAAAGAAGGCACCCGAGAGTGCTTGCTCTTAACCAGAGCCTTCCGAGGGGGCTCCCCCGTGCCACGGGGTACCTCTGACACCCCGGCCTCGAAAGGCGTCGAGTGAATCGGCGCCGGCGTCGAGAGAACAAGCATCGGCGCCGAGAGGATCGGCGTAGACGTCGAGTACATCAGCGTCGATGTCAGATGCAGCGCCGCCCGCATTGACGGCGTCGACTCAGTCCTCGAAGCCGAAGCTCCGAGCGTGTCCTTCGACGACCTGAGCGTCGACGGCTTCGACGACTTCCTCGGAGCCGGAACCTCGAGAAAGCCAGTCGACGCCCTCGACGCCTCAGGCGTCGATGTCTTCCTCGAAGACATCACAGGAGCACACGGTCTGGAACGCGTCGAGGACCGGGACCTGGAACGGGTACGTCGAGAAGGAGTCCCCCTTGTCCGAACGAGACCTCTCCCGTGACTCGTGCCGACCACTCTTGCGAGTGGTGTCTCTCGACCTCTCACGGCCGCCCCCACTCGGGGACGCGGATGGCTTAGTACCCTGCAACTCGAGAATCGGCAGCATTTTCTTCCAGAAGGAAGCCCATTCCTCCGGCGTCGCACGGCTGGTGGGGTAAGCGACGTGCCGGGCAGAGTCCTCAGAAGAGGACCTGGAAGACAACCGCTGTTGGCGCTTCCGAGAATGCCTCGAAGAGGCCGAGGAGTGGTGAGACCGACTCCTAGAAGGAGACCCACGAGACTTCCGACGACAACGCGGAGAGTCTCCCATCGAATCATCCGTCGAAAGCCCCGCAGACTTCGACTTCCGGGGCTTGGTCACCCGACCTACTGACAACAACTTCTTACGTTCCCGTAAGGCTTTGGACGTGAGCGACTGGCAGTCGATATAGTCATCCGTGTCGTGGGCCTCCCCGAGGCACCAGAGGCAGGCGTCGTGCGAGTCCGTCACCGACATCTTGGACCCACACTCCCCGCACTTCTTGAAGCCGGACGCGGGGTCGAAGACGAAGTAGAAGACATCTTCACACGAAGGATTTTCTCACAAAAACGAACCGGTTCGAAGAACCGAGAAGAACAGAACTCCAAAGAGTCGAGGCGTAACCGAGATTCACAAAGCAACACGTTTGCGGAAAAAACAGAACTGAGGCTACGGACGTCGTGCGTCCTACTTATCACACCGGATGACGTCGGAGGAGGTCCTCGACGATGGCACATAGATGTCATCGACGCAGGACACAGAAAAAAGATTCCAAAGCAGTACAGCTGTGGTGATTACCTGTCATAGATATGGAATACGTCGGAGGACCCAATCCCCTCGAAGAAGAGTTACTGGTTACATATGACTCCTATGAAGATGCTTTCAAAGCAAATGAAAGCACTATAACAGACGTAAACTTTACACAGTACCAAACAATGTTGCACAGTGAACAGCAACACGAAGAAGAACTCCAGGTCCAACTAAAGTGGACACTCCCGACAGTATTCAACCTTCTGTAACAGGAAGCCAAGGACTACTTGGAAAGCCACCAATAACAAATGAGGCAGAATTAGCCATGATAGAAGTAGAAAACACCATGTGTCAGTATGAACAAGCTACAGTAGACTTCACTGTACTGAAATCACAACTGAACAAAGAACAGCAAAACATTTTCCAAGAAGTAACACAACAAATTAAACATGGTGTGCAACATGAAAATAAAAACTGTACCTGCCTAGACTACAAACCTATACTGCTATATGTGAGTGGTCAAGCTGGTTCACGAAAAACATTCTTAATCAAAATCATCAGCACGTTCCTCAAACAATTGACAAACAACAAACTGTCAGCTGTTGTAACTGCCAACACAGGTTTAGCTGCCTACAACATAGGCAGTGTCACTTTACACCGATTACTACTCCTTCCAGTAGAACACCAAAGCAAATTAGACTATTACAAACTTTCTACAAAAGCTGCAATGGAACTATGCAGAGTTTTGAAATAAATGAAAATGCTACTAATAGATGAGGTGAGCATGCTCTCCAGCCTAATGTTGGCTTTGATTTGCCTCAGATTACAAGAGGTACTCAAAACAGACTACGAAGAGCTCTTTGGAAGAAAACATATTAATGTTTTCGGAGATCTTCTTCAATTGACACCAGTGAAAGGTCTACCTATTTTTAGAACCTTAGGGCACCAACTGTGCCATAAAACTCTTGCCAGCATAGGAAATGTCAACCTTTGGCAACATTTCCAATACAGAGAATTAACAGAAAACATGTGCCAGTCTGCAGACCTCACATACGCCCACATTTTAAAAAGTATTAGAGTTGGTGTACTATCTCAAGAAGCACAATCAATATTAAATCCAGACACATCCATGCACTCTATGGCCATAGCTCATGTGCTACTGATGTCATGGAACAATTAGCACACAAAAATGTCAATTGTATGTCCTTGATGCTAACTCTTGAAAGCTGTTCAAAATTCAATGAAACAATGTTGAAAAAAGAAATGCAACCAAATAATTGAAATTTGCTCCACAGATAAACTGGATATACATGGTATGACACTGCCCATGTGTCAACAAGCCACAACAAGACTAAATACCTTAGAAAACTATCTCCAACACAGCTGGTTTGGAGAAAATATTAAAATTACCTTTAAACTGTAGAGTAATGCTTAAAAGTAACCTTGACGTGGAGCAAGTACTAGTTAATGGCGCACTTGGTACAGTTGTTGGCTTTCAAACATACCCACGTGACAACAACATTCAGTTTGTCAATATTCTCTTTGATAAACTATCAGAAGTTAAAAGGATAGGATGCTCAACAGCCCACTTCCTTCTTTTCAAAGACATGTATGTACGCAGAGAACAATTTTCACTAACTCTAGCATACACAGTTACCATTCACAAATCACAAGGTCTTACCCTAGATAGAGCATTGATAGATATTGTTAGCACAGTCGTTAAAGAAGGCATGAGCTATGTAGCACTAACACCCTTACGTACACTTGACGGGCTATTTCTAATCAACTTTGATAAAAGTAAAGTAAATGTTGATATTCCTTGCATTCTAGAATACAATAGACTGCGTTCACTCTACACGCCCCACCTAAAAACCTATCCTGTTCCGCAAAATACAAAACGCTGTAAAAGAAAACTACTTCAAACTGAAACGATACAGGATCTCACTGCAATTCCTCCAAAGAAAGTAAAATAAGCTAATACTTCAAGTACCACAACCAAAGAAGAATTTACTGTCCAAAGTAACTCAACTACTTCTTCAAAGAAGCAACACACACTCTGAACAAATGACTTCAACACAGAACTGTCAGGTCCATTAAAATGTTCAAATGCAACTGGTGTAAATTGCTATGCAAATTTAGCAATAAACAGTCTATTCCAATTGCCACCAATTATTGACAATATTTACTTAAACAGTACAGACCAATTGTGTTTGCAAATGTTAGTCCTTCATAGAAATGCAACCAACAATCCTGCCAACATGGAATAAGACAAGAATTGAACTACTGTGCTGGAATGGTCAAATTCACTATAACACTTTAAAAATGATCCACGATAATTTCTAATGTACTTACCACAAGTACTGGAATACAAAAACATACCTTCCAGATTTCAAACATGTGGAAACATACATGCACTCTCTGCAGCCGTGTGGCTCAGGAACATGTCCCTAATGAACGCTTTGTGTATGTATCCATACATAACTGTGAATCCATTCAATTTCAGCAACTTGTACAAAATGCAAACCATGGCAGATTATGTACCACCTGCAATTATAATAATTGTACCACCTTACAAATACAGACACATAGTAAATACGTAATAGTAATGCTTTTACGTTACAATGCAGATGGTACCAAAAACAACTGTAAACTGACTGGATTCACACATGGTCAAGTATCACTTGGTAATAAAACCTTCACAACAATAGGCATAATCTAGCATGCAGGAACCACAACCAATGCAGGTCACTACACTGCATATATAAAAAAGAATTGTGGATGGTTCAAATGTAATGATAGTACCATTACTCTAAAGCAGAGATTATCAGCAAATCTTGTAAACGCGTACTTAACATTCTTAAAACCAAAATGTAATACCTAATCTGTGTATGAACATAAGCAAATGTACAACTTCAAAACTATGCACAGTTAGAATACACCAACATGTATCAAAATGCCCCAAGATTCTGCAACAAGCAAACAGATAAATAAATACCACCAAAATATAACAAGAAATAAACAGTTAGAATACGCCAAAAGGTATCCAACTGCCCCAAAAATCTGCAAGAACCCAACAGATAGAAGATTAGCAAGAAACAAGAAATAAACAGTAAAACAATGAAAGAAATATATTGTACCACAACATAGTTTTTTATTTTTAATCCAGCATGGATTTTTTTTCCCACAGATCCAATGATTTAGAAAACAAACACAGAAACTGAGCAAATTGCACAGTACACTGGTTTGAACTATAGTACTTGGAAAGTTCTAAACAAAATGCAGAAATGTCTATTATGCAATGCAATAACTCATTATGAACTCCCTACACCAACACATGATGTTTTCTTTTATCACAAAGATCGAAAAAGAATGTCTGGTCCAAATATCCATGTCATGAAAAAACGGCATACAACCACAAAAAAATCAACCAGTAAGTATACAATAAATGGACTCGCAAACACTGCTTCATAACACACCCACTCAAGCAAACATCTAACCATACACCACAATCCAAAATGTTTACTTCCATGGGTAGCTTATGCCACAGTCCTTGTTACAAACTCTACAATCTTAACTGCATAGCCTAGCCAAAACTTCAAATACAAACTCAACAAATGAAACAATACACAAACTTTCGGGTTGTGTATATTTGATGGGTGTTTGATTCTATGGGTGTGTTATGCTTTGGTGGTTGTGGCCAGGGCCTAGAGTCTTGGGTGCATGGCCAAAGGTAGGCCTTCAGCCATGCACCCAAGACTCTAGGCCCTGGCCACAACCACTGCAGCATCACACACCTATGCTACCAAACATTTTGACTGTGTTATGTGTCCTGCTTATAGGGGATATTAATTACAATCAATGCTCTACTAACAGCCTCAAAACCAACATCATACTAAAGTAGAATAGCTAGTAGTGCATTTATTATGTCCGCGGACAGCCGCGATGACCACGGAAATGGCGAACACATCAGGGGCACCTGTCACCTAAACAAATACAGTATTTGACCCATCCCTTACTACCCAACCCTTCCAAAGCACTCCTACACACCAACACGCACCCCAAAATTGCATTTTGCCTCGGTTCGCTGCTGCGCTATCCGTGGATGTCCGAGGATCCAAGATGGTGAGTGCATCAAAACAATGCAACGCACCTCACGCCTCACTTCAGCCAATCAGCGTGTCCATGGACATGACACAAGACGAAACCAATTGGTGTCCTAACTATCACTAACTTTTTTGCCTTATGTTTTAATCACTTAAAAAAAAAAAAAACTACTGAACAGATTTACACCAGATTAACAAAAGCACACTTTTGAGACCAAGCTGCCGCTCTTGCCACAAATCTGGTGGAAATCAGTCCAGCGATTTGGGCTGTAGGCGTGAGAAAAGTGTTCTCCCATTAGGTCTATATACACACACACTTTTTTACAAAGCTGTGTGCAGATTCATCCGGGAGGATCATGGGGGGGGGGGGGGGGGGGGGAAGTTATAAGCCACCCAAAACGGTTGTGCAACTTAACCATAACTACAGGGCTGCTACTGCAGAGCCTGTAGTATATATATATATATATATTCAGTGAAAAAACTTTGTCAAAGGGACGTTATGGTTCCAAGTAAAACCGAAAAACCCTTGAAATTCGCCAGTTATGGTAAGCTAAGCAACCATAACTCACGCCACCACCGTGCACTGCTAAGACTAACACCCAGGACATCAAAGATGACATCACATGTGTATGTACTTTTCATGAAATATGTGTACAAGGGATTCTTATTATAATGTTGCGAAAACAAGTGTCAAGGATCATTGCAATACATATCATACCCTAATTAGTGCATTGAACGATGCATTGATATAAATAGCATTCTATTATGGGGTTCTATCTAGTATACTAAGCTACTCATACAGAAACATAACATTGTGTGCAGTGTACAAGATGAAGGTATAATATTCGTAATGTTAATATGTTGAATAATGAAATGATAATTGTTTTCTTAATAGATTTTTGTGTACTGTGAAATATGTAATAAGTAGCTATTACATATATGTATTACATAATTGCATTACTATAGACAAAACACAAAGACACAAGAACACATACCAATATGGGTATATACAGGGAAAGTGAAGTTAGCAAAAAAGCACAAGTAGTAGCAGAAACAAGTCATAATTTAACTGATTATTTTCATGCAAATAATTGATTGCTCTGTTTCAAAGCTGATATTTACCCTAGGTATATGTATCACTTGATGTGATTGGACCCTAAGGAAAGTAGTGTGAGTACAATGTATACAAATATGACCATATACAGGGAAAGTACAGCCATAAAAAAAACAGAACTATCAGGTCTATTGATTATCTTTATGCACAAAAAGGATTGCTGTCTTTCAAGCTTGTGTCTTCCTGTATGTATATGTTTCATATGATGTGACTGGACTCTAAGGGAATTACTGTAAGAACCTACTTGAAGGATACGTCTACAAATAAAATAAAATTTTTAGTTTCTGTTACTGAAGAAAACCATGTGGCCTAGATATGTCAGCAAAAGAAAAAAGAGTGAGCCAGACATGTGATATCATCAGTGATGTCATCAATGACATTTGTGATGTCATCTTTGATGTCCTGGGTGTTAGTCTTAGCAGTGCACGGTGGTGGCGCGAGTTATGGTTGCTTAGCTTACCATAACTGGCGAATTTCAAGGGTTTTTCGGTTTTACTTGGAACCATAACGTCCCTTTGACAAAGTTTTTTCACTGAATTTCATAGGTTTTTAGTAGCGCAACTTAACCATAACATCCCTTTAAGAAAGTTTTTTCATTGAATTTCATAGGTTTTTATTAGTGCAACTTAACCATAACGTCCCTGTAACATTTTTTTAACTAAATTTTAAAGGTTTTTATTAGTGCAACGTCACCATAACATCCTTTTCAATAGATGAAGACCACTAACATCTTATGTCCTCAAAGTGGGAACGACGGGTGGTAAAAAAAAAAAAAAGATTTTCCTTCCTACACCGGGACGCCTGCGGCGTCCCGGTGTAGGAAGGAAAATCTTTTACCAAGATGGCCACCATGGAAAGGGAAGGCGGGGTGTATAAAGAACACCACGGGGCATGAGCGGGGGCTGGGGGGTGAACAGGGGAGACACATGGGCATGAGCGGGGGGTGAGAGGCAACAGGGTACAAACGGGGCATGAGCCGGGAGTGGGGGGAAAAGGAAGGAAACACGGGGCATGAGCAGTGGTGGGGGAACACGAGAGAGACACGGGGCATGAGCAGCGGGTGGGGAGGAACAGGAGGGAGACACGGGGTATGAGCGGGGGGTGGGGGAGGAACACGAGGGAGATACGGGGCATGAGCGAGGGGGTACAGGGCACACACGGGACATGAGCGGGGGTTGGGGGAAAGGAGAGAGACAAGGGGGATGAGCGGGGGGTGGGGGGAACACGAGGGAGACACGGGGCATGAGCAGGGGGTGGGGGTAACACGAGGGAGACACGGGGCATGAGCAGGGGGTGGGGCCATCAGGAGACAGACACGGGGCATGAGCGGGGGTGGGGAGAACAGGAGACAGACACGGGGCATGAGCGGGGCGGTGGGGGCATCAGGAGAGAGACACGGGGCATGAGCGCGGGGTGGGGGGTACAGGAGACAGACATGGGGCATGAGCGGGGGGTAACAGGAGAGAGACACGGGGCATGAGCGGGTGGGGACAACAGGAGACAGACACGGGGCATGAGCAAGGAGGTGGAGGGGGTACATGAGACAGACACGGGGCATGAGCGGGAGGTGGGGGGCAACAGGAGAGAGACACGGGGCATGAGCGGGTGGGGACAACAGGAGACAGACACGGGGCATGAGCGGGAGGTGGGGGGCAACAGGAGAGAGACACGGGGCATGAGCGGGGGGCAACAGGAGAGAGGCACGGGGCATGAGTGGGTGGGGGAACAGGAGACAGACACGGGGCATGAGCGGGGGGTGGGGGGTACAGGAGAGACACGGGGCATGAGCGGGGGGTGGGGGGAACAGGAGACAGACACGGGGCATGAGCGAGGGGTGGGGGAAACAGGAGAGACGCGGGGGGGGTGGGGGTGAACAACAGACACGGGGCATGAGCGGGGGGGTGAACAACAGACACGGGGCATGAGCGGGGGTGGGGAGAACAGACACGGGGCATGAGCGGGGGGGGTGGGGGGCAACAGAAGATAGACACGAGGCATTAGCGGGGGTGGGAGTAACAGGAGACAGACACAGGGCATGAGCGGTGGTGTGGGGGGCAACAAGAGAGACACGGGGCATGAGCGGGTGGGGGGAACAGGAGACAGACACGGGGAACGGGGAATGAGCGGGGGGTGGGGGCAACAGGAGATAGACATGGGGCATGAGCAGGGGGTAGAGGGAACAGGAGACAGATACGGGGCATGAGCGGGGGGTGGGGGCAACAGGAGACAGACACGGGGCATGAGCAGGGGGTGGGGGGAACAGGAGACAGACACGGGGCATGAGCGAGGGGTGGGGGGAACAGGAGAGACACGGGGCATGAGCAGGGGGTGGGGGTGAACAACAGACACGGGGCATGAGCGGGGGGTGGGGAGAACAGACACGGGGCATGAGCGGTGGGGTGGGGGGCAACAGAAGATAGACACGGGGCATGAGCGGGGGTGGGAGTAACGACAGACACAGGGCATGAGCGGTGGTGTGGGGGCAACAAGAGAGACATGGGGCATGAGCGGGTGGGGGGAACAGGAGATAGACACGGGGCATGAGCAGGGGGTGGAGGGAACAGGAGACAGACACAGGGCATGAGCAGGGGTGTGGGGGGCAATAGGAGACAGACACGGCACATGAGGGGAACAGGACACAGATACAGGGCATGAGCGGGGGTGGGGAGAACAGGAGACAGACACGGGGCATGAGCGGGGGGAACAGAAGACAGACACGGGGCATGAGCGGGGGGTGGGGGGAGGGAGAGAGACACACAGGGCATGAGCAGGGGGTGGGCGGGAGGGTGAGAGAGACACGGGGCATGAGCGGGGGGTGGGCAGGAGGGAGAGAGAGAGACACACGGGGCATGAGCAGGGGGTGGGCAGGAGGGGGAGAGACACACGGGGCATGAGCGGGGGGGTTGGCATGAGCAGGGGGAGAGACACACTGGGCATGAGCGGGGGGGTGGGCAGGAGGGGGAGAGACACACGGGGCAGGAGCGGGGTTGGGCGGGAGGGGGAGAGACACACAGGGCATGAGCGGGGGGTAGAGAGACACACAGGGCATGAGCAGGGGTGGGGAGAGGGAGAGACACATGGGGCATGAGCGTGGGGTGGTACAGGAGACAGACACGGGGCATGGGTGGGGGCAACAGGAGACAGACACGTGGCATGAGCGGCGGAGTGGGGGGCAACAGGAGAGAGACACGGGCATGAGCGGGGGGTGGGGGGAACAGGAGACAGACATGGGGCATGGGTGGGGGCAACAGGAGACAGACACGGGGCATGAGCGGGGGTGGGGGGCAACAGGGGAGACACGGGCATGAGTGGGGGGTGGGGGGAACAGGAGACAGACACGGGACATGAGCGGGGGTGGGGGGAAACAGGGGAGACACGGGTCATGAGTGGGGGGTGGGGGGAACAACAGACACGGGGCATGAGCGGGGGTGGGCAGGAGCGGGGGATGGGCGGGAGGGGTAGAGACACACGGGGCATGAGTGGGGGGGTGGGTGGGGGAGGGAGAGACACAGGGCATGAGCAGGGGGTGGGGGGGAGAGAGAGAGACACACGGGGCATGAGCAGGGGGTGGGGGGAGGGAGAGAGACACACGGGGCATGAGCAGGGGGTGGGGGGAGGGAGAGAGACACACGGGGCATGAGCAGGGGTGGGGTGGGGGGAGAGACACACGGGGCATGAGCAGGGGTGGGGGGGAGGTAGAGACACACGGGGCATGAGCAGGGGTGGGGGGAGGGAGAGACACGGGGCATGAGCAGGGGTGGGGGGGGAAGGAGAGACACACAGGGCATGAGCAGGGGTGGGGGGAAGGGAGAGACACACGGGGCATGAGCAGGGGTGGGGGGGTAGGAGAGACACACAGGGCATGAGCAGGGATGGGGAGGAGGGAGAGACACACGGGGCATGAGCGGGGGTGGGAGAGGGAGAGACACGGGGCAGGAGCGGGGGTGCAGGGAAGGGGAGAGAGACACACGGGGCATGAGCGGGGGGTGCGGGGAAGGGGAGAGAGACACACGGGGCATGAGCGGGGGGTGGGGGGAGGGAGAGAGAGACACACGGGGCATGAGCAGGGGGTTGGGGGGATGGAGAGAGACACACGGCGTTCGTGTGCAGGCGGCAGATCCCGCTCCTCGGCCCTCCGCTGGCCACCATGTACCGATGGCATGAGCGAGGGGCTGAGGCTGGAGGAACAGGAGAGACACGGAGCATGAGTGGGGGTGGGGGGGACAAGAAGGACACACGGGGCATGAGCTTGGTGGCAGGAACAGGAGACAGACACAGTAAGTCTTGTGTCTGTCTCCTGTTCCTCCCACCCCCACTCATGCGGTGAGGAACAAAGATGGCGGGCGTCTCTGAAGCCAGACGCACTGCATGCTTTCACTGCATCCAATGAGAGAGCAAGTCAGATGACCGCGGACATCACGCAAGCTGCTTGCGCAATCACCGTCCTGTCCGCGGAGCGAACAGGGAAGTGTTTCCGCAAAGCGAACACAGATATCACTAATTTTTTTCACTTACATTTTGTCATTTTATTAAAAACTACTGGACGGATTTACACCAAATAAAGCAAGCCGCCGCTCCTGCTGCAAATTTGGTGTAAATCTGTCCAGCGGTTTGGGATGTAGGCGTGAGCAAAGTTTTTTCCCATTATGTCTATGGGGAAAAAAAAAAGTTTTGGGACCCCCCTATAACTTTGCCCCCCTGGACGAATCCTCACCAACCTTTGCAAAACAATTCAGAGTGACCCAAATACTTTTTATGCAAAGTTTGGTGAGGATTCGTCCAGGGAGAGCGAAGTTATAAGCCGCCCAAAAAGTGCTCTTCCTATGGAAACACCAACTTAACCATAACTACATGGCCACTACCGTGGCCATGAGATATATATATATATATATACACACACACACACACAGTTTGACATATGGATAAAATCGTGGGCTGTTGGACTAATATGTGATAATTTAATGTATTTTGTATTTATGCATATATTGTTATTGGAACAACTTCTTATGCAACAACACTATGAGGATTTACTTATATTGTATACATGATTGTATTGTTAAAAGTTAATAAACCATATAAACCATGTGTGGGATGTTTTAACCCACTAGGCTCTGCCCTGCAACATACCTGTGTGCTGGTGGCACCAGAATCAGCAAAATGGCCGCGAAAGCCCTATGCGTGCCAAAACCTATGAAAAATTGTGCTTTGAAAACAGAAAAGATGGCTGCCAAATCTACTTTGCCTGTTGTCAGTGGTGGAAGGAGACCTCACTGCTGAAACCTGTCACGGGGCTGCCTACCGAGTAAAAATGAAACACTGCAGGAAAGGCAGTGCTTTATTGCAAGAAACCCCTTTTTCTTGGTTGCTGAAAATACAGAACGCCAGCCCAAAACATCAGAAAACACCCAATATCTTTGCTGGGTGTTACCCGCCACTTCATTTAAGGAATCAATATGAACACACAATGTCAGGAAAAGTGGAATCTATCATGAAAATATCCACAGTAAAAAGTGTGCTTGCCTGTGAAAATCTGTCAAAATATGGGCGCAGTACCAGCGGCCGCCTGTGACTGTTTCTAAAGCCTGCATTTAAACTGCAAATTTGCACCAGTAAGATCTAATGAGTGACCTGCCATTAAGAGAAATATAGGTTGTAACTATTTAATCTCCATGATTTAGAGAATGGAATCAGAGTTCTAGCAGCTTGATTAAAAATTGCAAGTTTTATTTTAAATTAAGAAAAATGTTGTAAATTGACAGTGGTTTTAGCTGAACTCAGTCACCAAACCAGTTTTTCCCAGCTTTCCCCAACAAAAGGCATATTTGCTGCTTCCCACCAAAGGCCAGGAACTGACATTCAGGTGTTGATTAAGAGGGGAGGAGATTTTGGGCTGCTGGTCCTGGGAGAGACAATGAACCTTCTTTGGCTGAAAGGATATGCAGGTTCTAAGTGTCAACAGTGGCTTCTGCCAGAGGAAGAAGGCGGGGATTGCTCTTGAGATAAAGAAACCTTTGGAGGCGGGGATAGACATTTTTGTTGATTCTCAATGGACAGAAAGCACATTTTTGAAAAAGACTGATAAATAACCGTGCAAATTTGTAAAAATTGTAAAAGTACAGTATTGTTTATGTGATTGTTTTTTGTGCACATTTTAAAAGGACCTAGAACTCTGTGCGATGTTCTGAGAAGGCGTAGTGAAAATTCTGGTTTTGTAGCAATTGTATTCATGTCAGAAGCATGAAACTTCATATGATTATGCCCATATACAATGCGCACATATGTATAAAATTGTGGACAAATCAGATGTTGTGTCCCGGAAAAAAATGCGAAAAATTTGTCAAATCCTGACCCAAGATCTCACAGAAACAAGGCTTCGATGAGGGTGTGCTCCACAAAATATGTGATCTATGTATGTCATTGGTATAAAGATTGTACACATATAAAGATGTATTAGATCAAAAATAGATTTTATGTGCAAAAGGCAAAGGGGAGGATGTTTTGCCTCATGAACCGCATCATCATGATGACACTCTGTTTTCTCCTCCAATCAAGGGAGAGAGCAGACTTTAGCTAACAGACTACCCGGGGGGTGCACTTGGGATAATTCAGCATACCCACCCCTTTATGAAACACATAAATAGAGACAGCGGAGAACCTAGAAAAAGACACTGATCCACCAACCACCCTGAATTTGGAAAAGCACTTTGAAGGAGAACCATCCACACTCCTTGTTCCAGACCACAAAAACTTTGCAAGCAGAAAGGCTCAGAGCATAGCTGATCTACTCTCAGCTGGGCCTAACTTCCAGAACCCATCCGTCAACTTAAATGGGAAACCAAAGAGCAGCCAAGCTGTGCTGTAACTGCTTGCCTGCCAAAGAATTATCTTCAAAACCAGAAGGGCAGATTAAATCTCAGTCTGATGCCGTGCTGTGCTGTGCAGACCAGAGAGCCATTGCAGATCCAGTCCAGTCGTGCTGTGCAGTGTAGACCAGAGGGCCTTGCTGTCCAGTCCTGCCGTGCGGTGTCCAGGGGGCCTTGCTGATTGCTGACCTGTCCAGTCCGGTGTGCCCAGCAGTCTGTCCCAGAAAAATCCTTGACCAGAATCCCTGACGGTTCCATTGAAAATATTGGTAGTGAGTATCCATAGCATAGGTTTGTCACTAGCATGTGTACTGTCCATAGTCATCCCTATCCAAATCAAATCTATCTCATATCCAGAACTGTATTGTTAGAAATCCTTTTTGTCTTGCCTGAACTCTCTCTCATCCTATAGTCCTTCTGTAATAATAGCGTTAAAAATCATCTTTGAACTTATATATTGCATCTGAAGAAAGGCAAGCGTCTCGGCGGGCAAAAACCTGATCGGTGACGTCCTGGTCTGGTGGCTGTGCTGTCGTGTAGTTTGTATCTTCATAGTCCATCGCTAGTGTAAAGAAACCTTGTTTGTATTTTAAAAGTGCCTCTTTGTTTTACATTGTGCCTATATCTGAAAAAACAACCTCTACAAAAACATCCATAACTTCTTCATATTTCATGCTAGAAACGAAATTTAAGTGTCTATTTGAAGCTAACATCCTAGGCTTCCCAATGAATCCGAATCCGTATCTCTAATCCCTATAGTTATTCTGCAATCGCGCTTACCACACTCAGAAACGTTTGCCGCAAATTTTTCATTGGGCTCATATCTATAACGTGTGAAATAGCTTTTCATTGCACCCGACCTCAAAATTAAGTGTTCAACTTGCTTAGTATTCTTAAATCATTGCTAGTGTTTGTCTGAACCCATACAAAGTGGCTCCCATTAGTATTTCGACAATTTCTGTGATTTAGCCCATTTTCAGTGTTTTACCCATTCCATTCAAGCCAACTTTAAAACTATTTTTGACAAGTTTGCCAATCAATTATGTTTTTCTCTGGTGTTTGCTGAGGGGAAATTGGGATTGATATATTTGCTTGAATTCCTGAAAGCTGTTCTCTCTCCTTCAATCTCTTAAAATTGCATATTGGGGGGATTGAGGGGTGTGCAGAGGGAAATAGTAATCACATTGCCACTTGATTAAACACACACACAAAAAAAAAAAATTATATATATATATATATATATATATATATATATATATAGTGCAATACATAAATATATTTAACTTTGCAAACTAGCCTGGTTCATGGTTCAGTGTGACCGGGGGTGTTAAAAGAGAGTGGTGTGATATAAGTAGTACATCATTCAGAATAAAAGACCTTATAGACACAAATAAATAATTAAGGGTTTCAGCTGTGCATCACACGCTAGGCATGGACTTAGTCGAAGTGCCGGGATGAAATCACTTACACATGTCATAAATACAAAATAACACATATTATAGTGTGGCTATAGTTAATGTTAGTATCAAGTTCCATAGGAAACCTGAACATTTAACTGCTAATAACTTTTGACTTGCATGATGGATTTGTCTGACGTGCAAACAAAAGGTTTGTCAATGCCCCCACTCCTCCAGACTGGAAATTCTGGAAAGTATGTGTTAGAAAATTAAAAAGTTATTAAGAAAGCACAAAAATGATGTTCTTGTCCTTCTCAGAAAGAGTCAACATTTGCAAACAAGGGTGCGCTTTAAAAAAATTTTACAAACAAGTTTCTTATACTACAGAGTCTATGAAGATACAAGATACCCAACGGTATAGCCAACAGATCAGTGACGCCTCTGTCTGGCTTTGCCCGCCGAGACACTTGTCTTTCTTCAGCAAATATATAAGTGCAAAGATGATTTAACACTACTATTATCAAAGGACTATGGGAATGAGAAAAAGATTCAGGTAAGACAAAAGATTTTCTACAATGCAGTTCTGGATATGATAGAAGGGTTTGGATAGGATTACTTATGGATAAGATACTGGCTATGGACAATTCAATGCTATAGATACCCACTACTACTGTTTGGAATGGGCCCGTCAGGGATCTGGTCAAAGATTTCTGGACTGAAATTCTGCTAGCCCACCGGGCGGAATTCAGGGTGCTCGGGTTCTGCACTCAGCACGGCACTCTGGACACTGCACGCTACTCTGGACTGGATCTGACGGGTTGGTTCTGGGTTGCAGCCGTCTGGTTACAGCTCTACACTACTGGTTTGGATCTCTGGATTCCAGCAAGAATTCTTAGCAAGAAAGCAGAAACAGCACAGCCAGGCTGTTCTTTGTTTTCCCCTTGGAAGTCTGGGGTAAAACTTGGTTTCAGGATTTTAAAAGGCCCATCTGAGAAGGGTTCAGCTTTGGAATTGGGCCTCTCTGCTTTCAAAGTTCTGGAGTCTTGGATCTGGATTTTTCTTGCAAAGTGCTTCACCAGCAATCAGTTGATGGGTGAATGTGTGTGTGTAGGTCCTAAGATATCTCTATGTATTTCCCAAAGGGGTGGGTAGGCTGAGTTATACTAGGCACACCTTCTAGGAATCCTATTGGTTAGGGTCTGTCCTCTCCCCTGATTTGAGAAGGAAATCTGGTGTTGTGATGATGCTGTATTTTACAATCCAGGGAGGACCTCCCCTTTGTTTCTGCACAGTAAATCTATTTTTCATATAAAGCATTATTACAATATTACCAACTTGCTAGCAATAACATATTTACATCACAGATTTAGTGGAGCAAGTATCCGTCTGAGGTCCATCTCAGTGAGAGCTTTAGTTCAGATTTGACAGTTTTTCATGCTTTTGATTGGGTACCCAGTGTCAGATTTGTCCACATTTGTACACATACATGCACATGACATCTGGGCATAATCCTGTGAAGTTTCATATTTCTAGCATCATCACAATTGCTACAAAATCACCTTTTCCGTAGTCATGTCTCTGAACATAGCACAGAGTCCTGAGTAGTTTCAAAACGTGACCAGGATTTTCATGTTAACAACACTATATTTTACAGATTTTTACAATTTTGCACAGTTCTCTGCGAGTCTTTCTTAAAAAGATATTTTCTTGTGGGTTAAGGATACACATATCTGTCTGGCCCGCCCCCAAAGTTTTAGTGGGCCAAGACCAATCCAAGACTCTCTTCCTGCTGGCAGGATTTCTTGTTGACACTTGTATTTGCATTTCCTTTCAATCCAGGAAGTCCATTGTCTCTCCTCAGAGCAACAGAGCAAAATCTCCTCCCCCTTCATTACCATCCAACTGAGAGTTCCTGCCCTTTTGGTGGGAAGGAGAAAGGTGGTGTGTTTCACAGTGGGGAAAGCTTATTTTAAGTTTTGCTGAATCAAGTTACTTTAAGGCAAATTGTTACATTGCTCTCTGTTGAAATTAAAGTTCTAATTTTAAAAACAGGCAAACATATCTCCAATTCCAGTCTTTTTCAACATAGAAATTAAATAGTGACAACCTATATTGCTTTTTGATGGCAAGACACTTCTTTCCAACAGTTTGACTTTAATATACAAGTTTAAACTGCCAGTGTACTTTAATGACAGCTTTGATACAGGCGGCCAGCGGTACTGCGCCCATATCTGACAGATTTTCCCAGGCAAACACCTTTTTAATGTGGATATTCTCTGATAGATTCTGCTTTTCCTGACATAGTGCGCTTATGTGGATTCCTTAAATAAGGTGATGGTTAACACCCATCAAGGATGCTGGATCTTTTCTGATGTTTGGGAACCATTATTTTGCAATTTCAACAGCCAAGTAAAAACGGATTTCCGAGCACTTCTGGGTTTCCTTGCAATGAAGCACTGCCTTTTCAGGTAGTTCCATTTCCCTATGTGGGCAGCCCAATGACAGGTTTTGGCAGTGTGGTCTCCTGTTCTACCACCGACACAGGCAAAGTAGACTGGCATCCCATTTTCCAGTTTCACTGCGCACAGGGCTTTTTGCGGCCATTCTGTTGGTTCTGGTGATGTTGCAGGGCAGAGCCTAGTGGGTCAATGCATCCCACACCAACTAAGAACCAATTTGGGTACAAAGTGTAGACTCGATTTCCAGGAGGGGCCTGAGGTTATTCCGTCCAGTAGTTTTTAAAATATTTGATGGGGAAGTGAGTGCTGCTTTCTCTCAAAATTATAGCTATAACCCCCATGGTGCTTTGCAGCAGAGAGGCTTTCAGGAAATGTCAAAGCAGGCAAACCTCTATACTTATAACTGTTTACTTGCTGGATGGACTTGATTGTAATTTTCCAAACAAAACATTTGTCATGGGCCACCCCTTACTGCATATTTTGGGAAAAATATGGTTCTGACACAGTGAGGGTGTGATTCAGAGGGTTCACACAGATCTTCCAAGCGACATCTCCGGACAAGACATGTGGGGTACTCTTGGGTTTCCATAACAGCCTCAAGACCAGATTTCAGGAGACATAAGATAGACAAGAGCAGGTTCTGGGCAATGCCGCAGGGCCACACAAGGCGAGGCAGGGTAACTGATGTTACCATACGGCAGGCTAGCAGACAGGTAGCTCCTGCCACCATGCCTGCTCCTCTCCCCCACAAGCACAGAGACACACAGGTGTGAACAAGCGCCTCACCCTTCCTCCAAGCAACAAGGTGCTAAGCACCTAAGGAAAACCAACAGTCATGCAGGGCCCAGGTTCAAAGACCTGCCCCCTCCTCAGGGGGCCAGACAGGTCGGCTATCCAGCCGGGGGCTGGCGCACAGCCCCCACTACTATACACATCAAAGACCCAGGACTCCCCTGAGTCTTATAAATAAGAGCAGAATGCTCTAAGAAAACACAATCTGTTTGTGGACCCTGAACGGGGACCCAAACTAACAGGAGGTTGGCTGTTCACTCAGCGTCTTCCACACTTTGCTTCTTTACCACAAAACCCTCCCACCCTACAAATAAGGGAGACGAACAAAGGAAGAGAACTACAGTACACTGTACGGTGTCCACAACATGTTGTGGGACATGCAAGGCGGCACGGGCCAGAGGGGGTAACCTCAGGACCCGGTGCCCAAAAGTATGATATTATGATATGTGATTACTGTTATCTGCATAACCATATCTACAATAAAATCCTACGGCCTTTTATTGCGAACACTTGACAAAATGTTGTGACACAAATTATTTCGGGTGAGGGTCGGGGTCGGCCTATAATGATGCATGCATATGAGTTATTACTCTTAATTAATGCTTTGGTGAATAACAAAAATCTCACATTCGCCAGCTTGAATGCCCTGAACATGGGCTAAGATGGTTTTCTCATGGGGGGGGGGGGTCCTTTCCCAGCTTCAGTAATTCACTACAGGAAAGATTATATTGCTCTGATATCTCAATATGACATGGGACCCAGGAAAGGATAGGAGCCAGGGACCCACTTTTGGTAGTGGTGCTCCATCCAAAGCATTAAAACACTGCATGAAATAGTTATGGATAACTGTAGGGCAAGCTTACATCCCCCGAACAGTGGGTTCTTATTTTTCTCACATGTGCATGGCATGGCTTCCATTCCAGGATAGACCATGCTTAGCTGTCAGGTAGAAATTTGGGCGATATTGCTAACTGACCATTCCCCATTAAGTGTCTGTCTCTGCTGACCGAGGAATAAATAATCCCTCTGGAGCTGGAGTTTGCCAAAGGAACTACTGAAATACATTACCCTCGTACAGGAAATCAAAGATAGAAATAGAGACTTCTTTGACAATAACCCTGCCTCCATAACATCAGAAATTATTATGTGGGATGCCTTTAAGGCAGTCCAGTGGGGGGATTTAATGGTCATAAAGGTGAAGAGGGATAAACCGGTGGGGCAATTAGAATAGGATTTAGTGGAAGAGACAAGAAGGTATATGAGGGAGCTGGAGAAGAATCCCATGAGAGTGAATCTATAGGATGGGAAAGGGGCAATTAGATATGCTGCCGCCCAGATGAGCCGAACTGTTTATTGTACACCAAACAAATGTATTATATGAAAGCCAATAAAGCTTATGGACTATTGGAAACATTATTATGGGACCAGGTGGCAGCTAGGACCTCCAAAGTTGTTAGAGACTGATAATAGACTTATGAACAAAGAATTTGCCAATTTTTATTCCTCATACTCCTCAGATTCCTACCAAGGAGATTCTCAATTGCATTACCTGAATA
This sequence comes from Ambystoma mexicanum, assembly GCF_040938575.1. Classification (NCBI taxonomy): domain Eukaryota; kingdom Metazoa; phylum Chordata; class Amphibia; order Caudata; family Ambystomatidae; genus Ambystoma; species Ambystoma mexicanum. The sequence goes on along the minus strand of NC_090934.1, from coordinate 570,254,872 downwards.
ATCTGCCCCTACTGAAAATAGCCCAGTTGGATAGGGAAGTACTATAGGTGGTCATCACACAGGAGGAAGTTGTTAAAATGGTCTGGAAAACATCAGTTTAAGCAGAAACGAGAGCCCAGGAAATCCCACACTCAATAACAGAAATAGTCAAAGTGAAAGGTAAAAACCACTTTATTAACAATCCAAAATAAAGCAGGGACAGCATACAAACATTGAATTTTTGTATTGCTCAGAGCTCTCATGCAAAATAAAAGATTATGAATCAAAAATATGCCCCTACTGACATCCTACTACACCCTTGGTTACAAAAACATATGGGGTGAAGGAATTGGTTAAGGTAATTGACTATATATGTATTATACATGGGTTAGTCTTCTAATTGCATGTTAAATATCTGATAGCACCACCTGAGACCACCCCTAAATTGATAATGGTGAATACATGACACATCTACAATATGTGAGTGGCCAATGCAGCATGTACTCCTCCCCTCCCCACTCCTCCGCCCCATTTCTCCCTCCCCACTCTTTGTCACACACGTATACTAGTATAAATCCCCTGGCCTAGTATGCTAGTTATTGCTGTCGGTTCATTCAGAATCTTCAAGGCCTAAGAATGAGGACGATACCCCCTTGAAGCACTTCACTTGTGTACAAGCGCTTTGCAAATAAACAATTACAATTACTGGGTGACCTAGCATTGGGGGTTTTCATTGGTTGGCATCTTACTGACCAACTGTGGGCAATGAACAGGTCATCAACACATGAGCCAGACAAGAGTAGGGGGAGACATGCCCCAGAACCGTCTTCCTTTCAATTAAAAAAAGCTTATCCCTTATTCCTAGGCCATGAGCCAGAGAAACTTCTTTGTAGTCAACTTTGTAAGGAGTCTCATCTGAGGATATGTAGGAAGTCGAGGCAGGTGCCCTATCTCTGTCTGGGGCCAATGAAGAGCCAGTGTTCTTGAATTATGGGTCACATGTGGGAGGATCATGTTTTGAATTCTTTCTCCCTTCATCTACTGGGATTTTAGCTAATATAAGTGCGAGTGTTATAACTTTGCTCACCACTAAGGACTTATTCAATCCGCTCCTCATGAATGTTTTGATCTCGTAATTATCCTGCACCAGGTTTTCAAAGCCTGTTGTTTAATTAATCTTACAAAAATATGCCTTGTGCCTTGGGAATTATTATCTCAGGTTTTCTCTGAGCCATCCAGACCCTCCCCAACTACTCAGTATACTTGGCTGCTGCTTCCATTTTGTAAAAGATGGCTGTTCAGTACCATCACGTTTCTATGTTAGGGAGCTACATACGTGTGTCATCTGTGTTGCATTCAATTTAGACATTGCTTAGGTCATGCCCTTCATGTCTTTATGGTTGCAAGCAATATCTTTTGTGTATAAATGCATATTTAACCTAGTCTCTGTCTTTCTTCATGGTGAGTGCATATTTGCTTTGTGTTTATTGCATGCACATGTCAGTTAACAGTGAGTTTGCTTATTCTCAACATATTTAGTTATATTAGGTCAATTTTCTCTTGATAAGGCTGGTATGGGTGCCTTAGTGACTAACGTGTCCCACCTATGCAATATTGAGGTGGGATGGGCCATAGCCTTGAATGACGTATTCATTTGCCAGTCAACAAAGCATTGGTGGGCATTTAAAACATTTCCAACAACAAAAAATTCCGATTGGTACAGGCCCCTAAATTGATGGTGCTCTTTAACTCCTTTAGTGTGGAGGGAGGGATCATAGCCCCAATAACGGAGGCTAAAGTGGTATTAATCCCCAAATCTAACAAAGACCAGGCCTTGTGTGGCTCGTATCGCCAATATTTACATAAAGATCCTGATAAAGGGGCTGCATCCCCTACTTCTCAAACTCATAGGCCAAGACCAATAGGGCTTTGTGCATCAGCATCAGACTTTTGATAATAATAGGTGAGTGGCACACTTGATTTTAAAAGTATCCAATTCCCGGGTTCCAGCAGTTCTCCTATTATTAGACACCAAAAAGGACTGTGATCCGGTGGAGTGGTTGTTCCTTTTTAGAAGTGGTCATTCCTTTTTAGAACTCTATCCCACATGGGATTTGGATCTGCATTTATTGAAATGGTAAAAGCAAACTATCGGGACCCAGTGGTTTTGCTATTGATCCACAGACAGGTGTCTGAAAAGATATGGATGAGCTGGGGAACTAAGCCAGGGTGCCCATTGTCGCTGCTTCTCTTTGAAATATTCTTGGAGCCACTTCTGAAATACATGAGGTTAGAAAAGGCGATTAGGGGAATTGCATTTGATGGGAAGGAGCATAATATCACTGTTTGCAGATTACATGTTGCTCACGCTCGCCAACCTCAACGCCACTTTTCAGGCTTTGAGGTCCTATGCGGAAGTAACAGGCCTGAAGATCAATCTGGGCAAATCTGAGATACTCAATCTCTCTGTCACTTAAGAGGAACTGGCCACAGAAAAAGCATCCTCTCAATTCAGTTGAAAGCCATATGGAATGTCCTATTTGGGGGGGACTTTGAGGAAGGATCACAAATTATTTTACTCAGCTAACTACAGGCAGTGCAAAAGCAAAGTGAAGGCACATGTGTCAAGGTGGAGCCCCTTATCAACATTGTGGTTGAGGAGAATAGCGATAATCAAAATGGTGACCCTGCCCAGGATTTCAACATTCACTTCTCTTTCATTATATTCAGCACAAAAGCCTTGAAAGTTTACAAATTAAAATCATCACATAACATTCATTGCAATTACAATATTAATACAACATAAATATATAAGAGTTAAATCAATCTTAAATACAATAAAAATCCAGTATATCTCAGAGATATTTCATGTAATACCATTCAATGAAAACAATAGACATGACATTTCAAGTCATATCAAGGCACTTAAAAAGGTTAACTAGCATATGAAAATTGCCAATATAAACTATACAAAGACAGGGAGAAATTCCTTGCAGCCTCATGCACCACCAAATCTATAGCACCCACCAGGGGGAGAAACTTGCAGCCCAGGAGGGCACACAGGATGACAAAGCCATCCATTATATTTGCACACAAGCCCACTAGAGTTCCTTCTGTCTCGGGAGCCAGGCTCTATGGATACATTTTGCTACTAACTGTAGCTGGGTTTTCAGTGCATTTTGTGAGGGGTCAGAAATGTGAGGCGGACAACTTTGTGAAGATTTTTCAAATGATGCCATTTTATTTACTCAAAAGGTTGGATAAACGCCTCTCTCTCCCTATCCCGACGAGGATTTCCCTGCCTAAAATAAACTAAAAGAAACACTAACAAAAAGCTTTTGTCCCTCACACATACATGTAACAACTCAACATCATAATCTGAGTGAATTCCCCTTCCCAGATTCAAGCAGGATTCTTTTCAACAGTTCCAAACCAATAAGGAAATCCTGTCTTGTGCCAAAGTTCAAACTCTGTTCCTTTGGTTTCAACTTGACAACAAAAGTTCCAACACAGTTCGATTTGGTTCAACTTGACTTTTACCAATAGTTCAACAGTGTTTTTTCTACTTTCACTTGTGACAAGGAGCCTAGAGTATCTTCTTCTCTTCAACCCAGAATAATCCCATAGCTCATTAGGATCAAGAGCAATTGTCTTTTTGAGGATATTTCTTCAACTGTTCATAAAAACACAGATTTATGCAATTGTATATGATTCTGCACAAATTCACACACTTGCTTCAGTAATGTCAGGATGATTCTGCAATAATTCACAAAAAACTATTGTGGTTCTACTACTATGTTTTACTTCAGCAAAATCATTTTGTCAGGATGATTCATCAGCAACTCACAAAACATTGTTGTGGTTCTGCTGCTTCTTCTAGATTTCTTATCACACCACAGTATTTCAGTGACTTGCACCGAGTCCACGCACCTGTCAGGCCTACTACCACACATTCCTCTGCTCTGGTGTACTCTCCTGCCAGAACGGAGTAAACTACTACAACGTCTTCTGCCCTGGTGTTCGCTCATTCCAGGCAAAAAATAAAGAACTACAAGTACTTACATGGTAAAGGAAAACTTTCAACAACGTAGCATTGCCTCTTGCTTCACAACATCAAGTTCAAGAATTTCTCCAGGGAAAACAAGAACCATTCTGGTGCTATTTGTCACAGAAATGTGATTGCCACAAGCAATGCAGGTTATCCCCCCTCCTACTGAATGCCTTCTATCAGAAGGGCAGCCTTCGTGCTACTCTTGTTTCCCCACTTCTGCTTTGACCAAAGGCTGACAATGATTCTCTTTCTCTTACACCGCTTTGGCAATGTGGGTTTAAATAAATTACTCTTCTGAGCTTCTTTATATATGGGAAACAGGGTTTACAAACATTAAGACTCATTTGCCCCTCTTGACTTTGGCAATGGCTGTTCGCTTTAACTTGTCTTGCTGTAGCTCTGTTTTGAATTGGCAATAGTCATTTGAATTTGTTTCTCACCATAGTGCCCCACCTTGTTGTTGACCTCTAATTCAACCCAAATACATACAATCACAAACTTCTGGTCTGGTGATGACGTTCATATTATTCCACTTGCTCTTCATAAAGTCAACTTTGTTTGCAAAATAATGGTTAGTCTGCTTTAGGTCAGTTCGGTATTCAAAAACATTTTTCCGTTTGAATTTCACTCTGCTAGTATTACTTCTAAATTTAAGGGACCTGGTCTTGGCAAGCGAGCGGTTACCGAGTGCTGCTGGGTCACAATCCCTTAGTTAACTCACTGGGTCTGGTGTGCCCCTCCTTTCACCTCAGTGCCTCCTGGTCCTCTGCTGCTGCTTTCATACCTGGCCCAGAATCCTCTGCTTCGCGGCTTCCTGTGACCCACGCCAGTCAATAGAGGAGCTCTCCCTGTTCCCGCAACTCACCGGTGCTCATCTGCCAACGGAGCCCGACTAACAATGGAAAGTTTTTAAATGCTGCACTTTCTGCAGCCTTACCTCTGCAGCTACAGTCCTCAGGAGGAAAGTCACCAATTCCAATGATTTCTGCTGCACTACCTCTGTATTCACAGTCTGGGACAGCAAAGACCTTCGCAGGACCGACATCCACTCAAAGCACGGCGATGCTCTGAGCGTCTCTGCTCTGCTGCCATGTGGATGTATAATAACTACTACAAGTTATACTACTACTCTTCTCCATGGCCTGCATCTGAGGGGGCCTTTTATGACTCCCAGTATGCCCCAAGTATGGGTCATTATCTAATAGGCAGCACTTTACAGTCTTGTGCCCCTGCAGCCCTCTTCTTCGTCCCAGTTCACAATATAAAAATCTGTTATTCAAACAGGAATATTAATATCACTTTCATTTAATTCCTTAATTATATTCCACAGAGGGATACCATAAGGATTCAATGAGGAACTTGACTTTACAGAAGAGTTAAGATTTTCTAGATTTAACTTGGTGCCATTTAAAGACTCCTCCTTACTATTCCTCTGGAAGTCATGAGAGCTATCACCTCTATGTATGTCTATGATTTTAAAAGGGGTTTCATTCCTCCTAAAGAATAAGTGGTTATGGTTGTTTTCACCGACATTTAGATAGTCACCTCAAGAAATTAACAACTCTCTCCGACAGCAAGCCATTTCATATTTTGGTATCATGGATGTTCATCCAACAGAGTCCTCTCATTCTCCTGGGGCCTTTCTCCTCCCAGGTGAACCTCCTGGCCAATACCACCCCACTGTTAGGATCAGGAATCATCTGCCTTTCCCTGCCCACCTGTTACAAGACTTTAGGCAGGGTCACTGTGAGTACTCTGCAGGATTCATAACACTTTGCAGCACTTAAATGCTTCTCTAATGGTTCTCACACCAGCAACTCTCAATATTGGCTTCAAATAACGAGTTCTCAAAACACCAAGACATGGGCAAAGAAATAAGAAATTACAACTAGTTACTTCTTGATTTCTACAAAAAGGGCAATTGTCAGGCCCCCCCGAAATCCATGATTTAGTAAATGAAGCCAACCTAAGGGATCCCATTCTAAAATGAAAAAAACAGCATAAGTGCATACTGGTGTTCAATTAAGTCTAGACATCTCTTAAAACAAAATTCATGTTTAGTTTCCAGATAACCTGGATCCAACTTCAAATGTTGACAAAACTCCACCATGCTCCACACTTTCCTTCTAGTTAAGGTCTCTAAAAGCAAATCTCAAGGTACACCACCAAATGCCATCTTTAAATTCACAAAGACGACAAAGTTTCATCTTCTTCAGGACGGTGTACTTTGAGCAAGGAGGAATATCAAAAAGCTTTCGTCGACTGCGCCCTTTCCTTTCTGAAACCTAGCTTGAAGTCAATGAATAATTCTATGGTCATCAAACCAGGCTTGTATATGTATTAGAATGATTTTTGCAAAGATCTTCCCAGTACTGTAGTAGCAGTGATATAGGGTGATAATTGGTTGTATGATCTCGCCCCCTCTTTTTATAAATGGGTACAATTTCAGCTAATCTCCACGACACTGGTACCGTTTTTGCATTTATACACTTGGAGCAAAGCCTGCAGAAGACAAATGCCCAGATCAATGGTTTATCTTTGAAAAGATCCAGGGGAATCCCATGCGGCCCAGGCACCCCCCCCCCCCTTTTGGGACATAATGGCTACTACAACTTCTTCTAGATCGATAAATAGCCCCTCATCTTCCATTAGGGTTTCATTCGAAGATTGGATCCCCGTGGTACATGGCAGTCCTAGATCAAAACCCCCTCCAAACACATTCAAGAAAGAATTGTGCCATGCATCTGCCTTAACACTACATTGCAAATTACATCCCATTCACTTTGACACTACAGACTAGCTTCCAGGAGCTCACACAAGCCCTTCTCTCACAAGCCATTGCAAGATGGTAGCATTCTAATTTTAAGAACAGATCTTTCTCCTTTGTTATATTGTTATAATTTGCTCTACTGGAGCACACTAACATCTTATTTACAGGAGGACCAGAGCATAGCATGGCTACCAAAGCCTTCTTAGCCTCAATACATTCATGGTCAAACCAAGGCATAGGAGAAAAAAAAAAAAGAAAAAAAAAAAAGTATATATGTTTTAAGTGACAGCTTAGAACATGTAACAAAGGGGGTGATACAATCAATCATCCTCTAAAAGTCTCCTAATAACTTCAAAGTGCCGGGTCCACTCCGAGCACACATTTCCAATTTGTGGCAAGACTACTTCATAAAGCTCAGCTTTAATATACTGACAGAAAGAGCCTGGTTAGGCAAATCAGGCCCACCTGCCACTACAAGATTATGCAAGAATGAAAAGGTTATTGTTAGCAGTTTATTATCACTTTTGTATCTGTTCAAGATCTCAAATGCAATGATCATTTTCCAGTCCCTGACCGAAATAGGAACATAATAAGAACCACCGTTTGGGTACTCCCGGCTGGTTGGTCATTAGTATAACACCCATTACATGCTCTTAGCTCCAATTTATAAAGAATATGAAATAGATCTAGAGTGAGGCAATGGGCCCCATTGCCCCTCGACCCAATCAACAATGGTATTGCCCAGGCTTTATCCTGGTACTCCCACAGCCCTTCAAAGCCCAGAAGTGGTTCCAGTTGGAGATTGAAGTCCTCTGTGAGCACAACATGTGTGTTATTCCAGTCTGCCTCATCCCATGATGTAACTAACTTGTGTATTTTATTAATACCAGACATTGAGTTTGGTTTATTATAGATGTTAAATAATAGACTATATTGACCATCAGGAGTTGAGGCTTCAAGATATTGCAAGTCAACAGAGTCAGTATCCCCAAGTACAACCTTCCAATTTAAACTAGAATCAACCCATACAAGCTGGGCACCACGCCGTCTGCCCCTGGGTCTATTCTTAACCAGGACTGCAAATGATTGATCTCCCTGAATTTCCAGTCGATTTACAGCCCAAGTCTCTTGCATGAAAATACACGCTTATGAACTCACACAAATTTGTATCCTCCAAGTGCTTTTGGATACCCATAATATTCCATGAAATCAACTTACAAGAGACTGTTAAATTGTCCTGCACATTGCATGAAATGAGTCAATTGTATCGCTCCAATAACACTTAATCATCACTCAGGTTTCCATCCATTACCCTCTTATTGCTAATTGGGATTGAGGAGTTAGAGGTGGCCGACCCAAAAGGTCTTGTGCCCTCATCCTACCCACTCTCTTGCCTGGCCCTCAAATTTGCCTGAGCCGGTGGGTATACCCTTAAAACTATCAAGGACGCTGCGGGCTGATAAAATTGCCTACTAATAAAGAAAATGTGAAAACTATCGTAGCTGCTATTTGGCATAATCTGCAAACACATTTATTAATAACCTACTGAATAATAGGACTGTCAAGGGCTTTGCCTCTGATGCAATGTAGATATGTATTTATCCAAGAGGCCTACGACAAAAGCACTAGTTGATCTGGGGACATTACACATTGTTACCAATGCTGAATCAGCCCTTACTGGACCTACGTTCTTGCTGAAGGTTGGGACTACCTCCCTGATATTCCTCACAGGTGGTGTAAACGGAAGTCCCCCATTGGCTTTGGGAGTATTAGAATTCTTCCTAGCCATTTTTCAGTTGATGGCATCAATAATGGGGCAGACCAGGACAATAAGGACTGGTCCTTTAAGCAAGTGTTCTGCAGGTGCGTACATGAGAATAGAGGGGTATTCCAAAATTTCGAATTATTATCAAAATGGTGACACTGCCCAGAATTCTATATTTATTCCAAGCATTGCCAGCCTACCAGACTCATTCTTCAGACAGTTAAACACACACATATCTGAATTTGTGTGGAATGGGCAGAGGCCATGAGTGGTCCTCAAGATCTTAATGGAGCCTAAATCTAGGGGGGTTTCACGCTTCCGAAGTTTCAGGAAATAGTACCAGATGTCCCAGATCCAGGTTATCCGGGAGTGGTTTACAATGGATACAATGAAGATATGGGTGAGAATGGATAGGGCTTTGGTCGGATCTCCATTAAGCAAAGTGTTGTGAGCACATAAAAAATGCAGACTGGATGCAGCCATATCACCTGGTTAGTGTAGGATACTTGGGATTCACTGGTCAGCAAAGAGGGATCCCATAATTTCCATCCCTGCTCAACCCAATCCACTCAAACCCTCAATTTTCTCATGGGATGGAATTGGGGGCGTTCGCATCTTGGGACCTAGCGGGCTGTAATAAGATTATAGACCTCTTTCAAGGGGAAGAGATCAAATCATTTGAGCCAAGTCAGGGGTCATTTAGGCTATCGAATAGGGACACATTCTGTTACCACCAACTTTGCCATTGGATCTCCGGCCCGGGGATTAAGCAGGCCGGTGCTAGGAACCTGATCTCTTCTCTCTATAAAATCAGAACGTAAAATAACAGGATAGGCAATGGCCATACATGTCTGTATTGGAATAAGCACTAAATAGAATTATCCAGCAGGAGCACTGGGAATTTTTGTGGAGGAATATGGAAAGGCTGACTAAAGCTATTCAGCTTAGAGAAATGTGGGGTAAACTCATGGTACAATGGGACTATACACCCGCTAAACTACAGAAAATGTTCCAACGCTAGACCCAATATGCTGGAGGGAGGGAGATGAAAGGGGAGATTGGATCAATGTTTGGTGGGCGTGCCCAAGAGTGAACTGATTTTGGGCAAGTGTGAAAGCAAGATTACAGGGCATGTTCGGCCCTGGGTGGGAGTTGGAGTCATGGAATGTATTCTCGGGCTGTGGCAGGATCCAAGTAACATACCCTTGTTGAAGGCTCTCCTTCTAGCGGCAAATATATTGATCGCGCGAAGGTGGAAATCTAAGGAAGCTCCGTCTGAACATGATTGGATATGAAAATTATGGGGGCTGGTGGCTATGGAATGGGTCACCTACTCGATCCAAATGGAATGGGCCAAGTTTAAACAAGACTGTGGAGAAGTGCTGAACTTCCTATATAATGACGTTAAGAAATCCTTCTGCCCGCAAAACCAGAGGCTTCTAAATTTAAAATGGTAGAGATGACTGGTGAAATGGCAGAGGATCCCAGCAAAAAGCATTTGCAAGCTCTGGGCTTAAGTGGAGGTGGCCGGGGAGCGCGGGGGGAGATGGAGGGGATGGGGTGGTGGTCAGGGGGTTTATTTCCAAGGTCTGTATTTGAAAATGTTAATAAAAATACACTTTAAAAATATATTGCTGTGAATTGTCCTGTGCAGTTGAGAGCCTTGATGGGGTTTACAAAGTAAAAAAGGTTACATACGCATTGGTCTATACTAGTTTTCAAAATTATATTCTTATGATAATCTTAAACAGTTGTTGATATAAATGCTGCCTTTTGAATAATTATTGATGGGTTGGTGACAATCTAAAGTTTCAATAAGATCTGAAAGCTACAAGCCAAAGACACTAAAATAATGCAGTTCCATATTTTTCGTAATAGACAAATAGTCAATGCTTTCTTCAAAAATATGTTTGCAATCACTCCTTTCTTTTGGTCTACCTTTCCACGGAAATGGACCACTTTCACAACTAAAATAAAAGGTTTCGGAAATGTACCATTTTGTGGAGACACACATTTGTCATTTTAGTGTGAGCACCTTTCCATTGTTTTCCCTACTTACACTCCATTATCCGAAACCTGCTTTACAATGTTGACAAAGAGAATGCTCTATTTGATAAACACCCCGATAAAGGGTACACGTAGGGCTACAGATACGATTTTGAAGTTGGGATATTTCGCTTCCTAAATTTAAAAGTTGGAATAAAAATGATTTTTTTTTTTTTTTTAGGCAAGTCAAATATATTTTAAATCTGGCACACAACTTTTCTGTGATCCATGTTTAACTGCACCTATTAATTCTTGAAAATGAAATTATTGTGTTTTACCTCAAAGTTTCTCTTCAGTCCAGGCAGTAAAATTGGTAGAGTGTCTTCCCATGCCGCTTCCCTCCTGCTACCCCTGATCAAAACACATCCATGGAAACTTCTGGGTGGAAATATGTAGTTTTCTACTTTTTTGTTATCAGCATTTTAAGTCCCTATTTTTTCTTGGGAGTTCTTACTTGATTTTAGGGCATAAGCATGGCTGCGTGATGCACCACACTGTAACAGACCACAAAGTTGGTCTGTATTTTGATAGCAGATCATGGACTCATATGTAAAAAATATAACAATTTATTTCTCAACAAAATCCACACATATTTTTAAAAGGATTGCCTTTACACAGGCTAAAGCCATTACAAAAGGGTTGGAGCACCTATAACTTCCATATTATAACTCATATAGGATTTACATAGGTTGGTCCAAAACAGACGGTATGGTGGGGTTAGTATGCAGTGACTTAGTGTGTTGTTTTACTTTCAATACACTTTTAAAGTCTTCTATAACTAAAATAACCCATTCTCTTGAGCACTTGTTTCCTATGCCACTGAATTTGGTTTGGAAACTAGGATCGTCTAGAAAGAGACAGGGATATTTTTTACTTGTAGTCCTCCTGGGATAACTCCTGCATTCAGGTACTCAAGCATTAACTGTCTGTGGGATTCCGTGCGGACTCGTTTTTTCTTTTTTTGTGTTCGTGTATCAAGATCAGTTGTTGGTGTGTTCTTGTCCACTGTCGCTGCTGGCAGGACTTGTCCAAGGAGCGATGGTTTGTCTAATAATTTATTATATAAATCGTTGGAGAAAGACACTATGTTGACGTCCTCCATTTATTGTTAGCTAATTTAACCCACCAACTGTACGGTTGTCCAAACAACTTAAGATAAAGTATGAGGTTGGAAGCCCTCTTTTTTTGTTTACGGGGGGGCCTATCTCGTGAGGGACTAAGTTTAACACATATATAGAGGGGACATAAGCTACCTCTCCCTTTCACACTTGCGGGTATGTGTGATGCACCACACTGTAACAGACTACAAAGTTGCTCTGTATTTTGATAGCAAATCATTGACTCATATTAGTACAAAATATAACAATTTATTTATCATCAAAATCCAAACCTATTTTTAAAAAAGATTGCCTGTTATATTTTGTACTAACATGAGTCAATGATCTGCTATCAATATAAAGACCAACTTTGTAGACTGTTACAGTGTGGTGCATCAAACATGCCCGCAAGTGTGAAAGGGAGAGGTAGCCTATGTCCTCTCTATATATGTGCTAAACTTAGTCCCTCATGAGATAGCCCCCCCTAAAACAGAAAAAGAGCGCTTCTAACCCCATACTTTCTCTTAAATAAGCATGGCAGCTGCACCGTTTATCTGTAGAACTTGGCAATAATTATTGGAGATTCTCGGTTTCAGTGAGCTTTCATTCATTCTGGTGATCATTGTTTCAAACACCAATCAGTAGGAAAGCCTAAATTCTTAATTTCCATCTTTCTAAATATTATCTCTGTATTATTGATGTATATTTCATAAGTAAAACTACATGTTTGCATAGGGATTCTACAAGAAACATGTTTATGGGGCAGAATCCCATTTGCAGCAGTTCTGTTTCTCATTTTATGGGACACAAGCACTTTTTGTTTTTCCCCATATTTCTTTAGGGGATTGTGATTTATTTTGGTGGTCTACTGAAATTCCCCTGCCACTAAATCCTTTTTTACTCCTGAATAGTAGATGGTACTGGGTTGCACATAAGGCTCCCAGGTCCAGGCATGTTTCTTAAACAACCCTATGTTCCCTAAGGTGATTATATCATGCTGCATTCGTTTTAGGGAGTAGGATGGTGTGAGATGATAACACCAGGGGTGCAAACAGATTTAGTATCTCAATGTACCTTTGATGGTAGCCAATGTGCTACTTATGTTTCTTGTTTCTTTTTAGGTACTGTTCTCAACCATTTTGTATTTGACAACTTCCTTTGCTCAGGGCAGCCATGACATATGCCTAAAACCGCTGTTCTGATCAAATGAGGTCTTTGTGAGCCCACCGCACCAAGCATCCTGTGGCTATTCTTCTTCATCTTCAACCACCACACCAATGCAATGCTACGAAGGGCATTGCAAGGCCATGTTACTCAGGAGGTACACTGGCACAACCTCCAGAAGGCAAGGGGGTGATGCAAAAGGTTTCGACTGTGAATTAGACCCAATTATGAGCCAGTTTAGGGATTGTAGAGCAGGTATTATATCGTATTTAAGCTTCAATCCGAGGATAAGCCTCACTGTTATGCTCACCTCATTCCCGCAGGGGCGTTGAACGGGACTGAACAGCAGTGGTCTCCACCAGCGTGACTCATAGGGCGGAGATGGCTGACTGGACTGGCCCTCCTAGTTTTGTTTGCTTGACCCGTAAGAGTAGTTTCCTGGAAACAATAGAGGGGAGTTAGCCATCCGTGGATTGCGAGGATACCTGCACCCAATAGGTTCCCACTGAAAACCTCCGATATTCCCTTTATGTCCTCACCTTAGTGCTTGAAATGATGAGCTCTCCATCTGCGCTGATTGCAGGGGCACGTAGAATGCCAGTTACTCCACTGGATCGAAGGAATAGGGTGAGTTCCAGATGAAATAGGGCTCTGTGGAATGTGGCGTGGGGACGTAATTATATAGTCTTTAGAGTTCCAATGTCTGCTATTCACTCATTTGCCTTTATTTATCTTGAAGCATGGTCCAAAAGGAATTCTGATTGGCAGCAGGTTGCGCTAAGTTAAGAGTCTGTATTACCCAGCACTGTCCGGTAGAAAATACTGATGCTAAATGTCTCTAACCAAGTGCTTTTGTCCTTTTACAGGTGCGGCGTAAGAAGATGCTGGATGCTGAAGAATTATACCTCGGGCAGCAAATCAAGTAAGTGCCTGGCAGTAACCAAGATGGTCTATGTTTGCTCTCGGCTCACCTTATTTTTTCTTGTCTTCCTCTAGGTGCTGAGAATGCAGCTACGAAGAGATGTAAGCTGCGTCGGATCGTGTAGATGCTGTGAAGACTGGTAAGTATGGCACGGCGCAGCTGCTAGCGGTGCAACGCGTTTTTTTGTTTCAAAGTCTTTTTCCTTGTGCAGGGATGTGGTGGATTCAGGAGCCGATGAAGATTAGAAGGTAGGTTCTTGCTCTAACCTTTTCTTCTTCCCTTCTTCCCAGGATGCGGTCCGGATTCGGAGCGGGCGTGGCAGGTAACAGGATGCTGGCTGTAGGCATTGTGAGCGTTATGCTGCTGAATGCAGAATAACGCGAAGCGTGTTCTCCTCTTCGGGCATGGTTTAAATATCTTCCAAAGTAGTCCCAGGCAAATAGTTCCAAGCACCACACCCAAGTAAAAAATAGTCCCTGAAGAAAAGTAGTCCTTCCCTGGCCTCACAAAGGCCAATGCTTGAGTTCCTTGCGCCATGGTCTGCATGAGGTAGGTTTGACTGCATGAGCCTGGCACTTACGGCGCCAGGATTGATCCCATACATGAGCGTGGCGCCTACGGCACCAGGACTGAATCCATAGAGCCCCTAACTGGGGCTTTGTGGGTTCCAATAAGGGGCTGGATGTCTGCCCTCTGGACTGATGGGTTTGATTGGGAAGTCCAGGGGTAGGCATCATGACACTCACCATCTTGTTTTCTATAATCTTAGCTGGCGGAGGAGAGTCTTTGAGAGCCAGAGTAAAAACTCTGTAGAAATAATAAATCCTCAAGAGGTCCAAAGCCCAGGTTACTTCTATCAAATTACAATAGTCTCCCGAGGGGAAAAAAACAATCTGTGCTGATCCAGTGATTGCATAGAAAAATAATGCCTTTATATTCATGTTTAAAGCCTCATCATCAAAACACTGTTACACAGGGGAGTTGCTAGATCTGGAAAAGACCCGGGGCTAAGCTGATGTCGGAACTGTTGGGACTGGGGGCTAGCTAGACTTTTGGCTGTAGCTCCTGAGATTCTATCCGGGGCTACAACCAAAAGAAATGGTGAAAATTGCCCAGCAAACGAATTGATTCTGCCATTTGGACACATTGCAACCAAGTTCAAATTACACTATTCCAAATTAATTGTAAAATTTGAACATGTAATGTTACTATCAAATGTCAAAAAGTGTTTCCCTGACAAGGCCTTCCTCTGGGCAACTGGGATTGGTCTGGAAATTGCGCGCTACATTGATACAGTGGGAAATTCCTGCACATTAACATTGAATTATCCTCTATGCCAGTAAACCTTTTCTACCTGCTTTAATGAGAGAAAAAGAAAATGTTGGGGAAAAAAGTCAAATGTCAATGCTGAATTTGATCTTGATGCATTACATCTCAGATTGATAAAGTAAACCATGCAGATTCTCAAATCCAAGCAAATATTTCTGAAGTTGAGTTATGTTATGATCATGTACATGCATTGACCATTATGTCCACTCTCCAATTCATAATTATGTGACCCTGTTGTTCAGCCCAGTTTACAATAAGTTCGAGCTAACTAATGACCGGTTTTACAGATACATTTCAAAATGGCATACAATGATATATTTGTGTAATTACATTGAACAATTATACATCTTTTACAGCCCTTAGAAATAGGCTGAAAAGGCTATTACTCTATGTTATTGCATGATAAATATTTAATCACAAAGAGCTAATGCTGTCTTTTATTTCCTCATACATGGGCATTCTATAGGAACTTGAAATTAATGAAATGCGGCCTGTGCTTCAGTGTCTTACTGTATAATGGCCTTCAATGAAATACATGCAAGTTCCATCAGTATACTGCCATTGCGGGACTTGCGGTCCAAATCCCCCAACGATGTGTGAGAAATATTCATATAGAAGATCTGACTCACCTGGTGCAAAGATACTACTCCTTCCCTTTGAAGGACTTGGTAAGAACGTGTCAATATATTTAGGGCCTCATGAGGGGTTGTGCGTAGTGACAAAAATGCAGTGCTAATGCTATTACCACCACATTACCGCTCTGCCAAATCCCGAGTTTGGGGGGAAAGTTGGAGATTTACTGCCAGTTTTGAGCTGGAGGTAAATCTGCAGCTTTCCGCCCATTTTTTAGGCACAATTACCACCAATGCCATTAACGCCGGCGGTAATAGCACTGGAAAACCCTATAGATTCCAATGGACCCTTACAAAATTATTTTATTAGCGCCGGACCAAGTTGCGGTAATGCTATTTGCTTTGGCAGTATCCCGGGGCAATTACCGCTGGGGATACCGCCAAGGCTGTGATGAGGCCCTTAGTCCCTTTGGACTCTAAAAAAAACTGAAAGTAAGATAAGGCCCTTTTAACATCCCCAACTGCATCACATTGCTGTTATTTAAATCTAATGAGTAACTCACCAAATGTGTGCTTCAATAAGGTGTGTCCTCAATCATTCACAATGGTTTACTTGGTAGTTTTGACTTGATTGTTCTTATGAAAGGTTCACTAATCCTAAAGTTTACTACAAATGCATAAACGACATTGTAAATGGCTAAAATGTGACCAAGTTGATGAGTTTTGAAAAAGGGAGTTCTATGTGATGTTTGCAAGTAGTCCAGCACATATAGAATATGGGTAATATGGAAGTGAACAATGTGGAACTTCATAGCTGTAAGAATGCTTTTCATTTTAGTTTTCCACGTTTCCACTTTGTCTTGCCTTTCTCACGGCCGTCATTTGGCGGTCGCAGCTGTGACCCCTGAGGTCTCCCTTCCTACTCCCAAAAATAAAAATATTTTTTTTTTCCACAAATTGAAGCTCCTGGGCTGTGGCCAGTGCCATGTGGCTCTTTATTTCTAGAGTGGCTAGCTTTCTATTCAGGATTCTTAAAATAAACAGGGGGTTCCACAAGTGTAACACTTTGAGCAGTGGCCCAAAATAAGAAAGTATAGGAATAGCAAATAATTTGTCTTTCTGTAAATCTATACAATAATTGCTAAACTCATTAAAGGTTTTTATCAAGCACACTTCAAGGGGTGAGTCACTGATTAAGTCTGTTCCTAAACACCAAATTCACAAAGCAGACAAAAACCTCCAAACAGCATTTAGAGTAGAATAAGCATCCCTTTCGGACTATGGGCCTTTAACAGAATGTTTTCCAATGGGATTGCGCCATTATAAAATATTTTTATGTGAATCAGGCCCTCAGTATTTAGCTTTCCGCAAGTTGCAGTTATAGCATGTTTTTTGTCAGCCATCATCTCT
Source organism: Ambystoma mexicanum (assembly GCF_040938575.1). Classification (NCBI taxonomy): domain Eukaryota; kingdom Metazoa; phylum Chordata; class Amphibia; order Caudata; family Ambystomatidae; genus Ambystoma; species Ambystoma mexicanum. The sequence continues at coordinate 570,237,767 of NC_090934.1, read as the reverse complement.
GTTTTGATCATCACAAGACATTCCATCTCGGTGTCCATCTCGGTGTCCTCGGTCACTTGACAAAATCCTTGTGCCTAAAAGCTTGTGTACAGTATGGAAATGTTTGACCTGTTGGGTGTCCTGACCCACGTTTGAGCTATCATGCTGCAACATTTGGTGCTGTGGGCTTAGAAAATGCAAGATGGCCAAAAAGCCCACATGTACGCCAGAATCCAGGAGAACCACGTAGTTTGTGCGCACACCAAAATGGTTACCTAACTTGCCACCCACCCGTGTAAAGAAAGATCTTTGTTAACAAAATCCACTGTTACTGATGTCAAAAAGTTGCTGAAATCGTGGCTCATCGGACCACTTTAAAGATTCAACCCTTTTGTGGGGTTCCACATAACCATTTTACTGTAAAGACCCCTTCAAAACAATGTTAAGCAAGGATTATTTACTACCATGTAAGAACCATTCCTGTTTGGAATGCATTAATCCAAGAAAGATCCCAAAAATGGATGCAGTAGCAACAAAATCCTCAAGGCGGCGCTAGCGGTCTAAACTCTGACAGGAGAACTGAGTGCAGTTGCTGTCAAAGGAATTTGACTCAGCTGACTTCAAAGGCTGCATTTTAATCAAAAATTTGCCACCTGCTGTTCCCAGAGGCCAGAAGCCTGGGAAACCCTCTCACCTCAAGAGATTCACACCACAGCCCAGGATATCACATGGTCATAATAACCAAATGCAAAGTGACCCCCTGGTCTGCTGACCTAAGCCTCCCAGAGACCACACAATAGGCTCTTGCACTTGAATAGAATATGTTGATTTTGACTGTTCCTTGTCAACAAAGGCCTGCCTGCCAGCAGAGCCATGGTTTCTGACCCACCCAAGTCTCTAGGAGGAGGAGACGAACGCTCTGAGAGCTGAATTGCAGTAAAAATACAGTTTGTAAAAATACTGATATCTCTTTGTAATCAAATGACAGGAATGTATAACTTTGAGAGCCTTAATTTAAAAAATGTACCTTCGATTCAAGCCCAAAGTCCAATTTGTGTGATGTTCTGGGGCAAAACCCCGCTATTTATTGACACCACATACTCTGTGTTTAAGCTAGAGATATGGGAATTTACTGGAGTAGGTATGGACAGCCTGTGTATATGTGTATAACATTTAATGAAGAACCAAGGTTGCATAACCCACTAAAATCGAAAATAATTTGCCATTTTGGAATGCAAGCCCTCAGGAAGAGCAGAATTGGGACAGAGACTACCTCATGTGATAGGAAATATGTACATGCAATGACAAACCACTATGTATTTGAGAAATGTGTATTTTGATCAAATATAGATTTGTGTGCAATTTGACAGGGGAGTGTCCTTTCTGCAGGCCATATAATGACATCGCTCTTACACTCCACTTCTTTCCCCCAATCAAGAGAGAAAGGAAAGCTTGACCAATGATAAATTGAGAGAGGGGCTGGCTTAGTGATGCTGCGCACACACCCACTTTCAAAACATATAAAAGGAACATTGAAACCCAGGTGGAGACATTGAAATCCATTTGCTGCAACGCGCTCTGCCGGACCTCACAACATCCAGAAGATACCTGATCCAACACTTAGACTTTAAAACTCCAAAGAACTTGATTCATAACTCAAATCAGAGGCCTAAACCCACAAACTGAGGACTCTTCTCAGCAGGCCTCAGCATCCAGCAAACCTAACAGCGGTAGCAGCATCCAGGAGCCCTGCAGATCAGTGCTGTGTCCAGAGAAAGCTGTGCAGAAAGATCCAGGAGCTGTGCAGAGACGCTGTACCCAGAGACCAGACTGTGCCAGAACCGGTGCTGGACAGAACCAGAGACCAGATCGCTGTGAAGTGCTGTGCGCAGAGACCGTCCGGGGCGAAACCAGAACCGAAGCCATCTTGACCCGATCCGTGAGACCTAGACCTTCCAAAACACATTGTGAGTACAGCTAGGACGGGGTGAAACCAAATCACTTAGTTTCAAGTGGTATAATTCAATCTATTTAACCTAAGTAGAACTGCCTCCTGTCACTTGTCATTTTCAAAAGCTGTCACCTGTCATTTCAAAAGCCGTCACCTGTCAATTTGAGTTAATTTAAATTCGAAAAACGACCTTTACAAAATCGCTCATATCTTTGGAACCGTTTGGGCTAGAAACTTGCTTTAACTTTCCTCTGAAAGCCTAGAATCTCAGCTTTTATACGAACCTAAAATCCAGCCACGTGTGAAAACAGCAGCTTCCTTGCTTTCCTTTGCCAAAAATTTGTTTAACCTGCTAGTTACTCCTAGATCATTGCTAAAGTGAGCCTGAACTCATCCCAAGTATATTTCACTCACCCTGAACCTCTTAAAGGGAATTAAAACCATTTTCAGCATATTCCTCACTTCATTGCCAGCACATATAAAAGCATTTTGGGCCTGGGTTTCAAACTTCTGTAGTCTAAGCTTGCTGGGGTGAACTGAATTACATTTGATTGCATTTCTAAGAACTGTGTGCTCTCCTCTTCATTTCCTTACATTGCATAAGGGGGGGGGGAGTGGATTGCCAGAGAAAAGTGATTACATTGTTTTGTTGAAATCATATTGAGTATTTTCTGTATTGCATTTTCATTCAACATTGCATCCATCTGAAACTAGATAAAGCATTCTCTACCACCTTATTCTTCTGTTCCTATTGCCAAGCGTGCTACCTCATCCTTTATACTACTTCTGAGTAACCAAATCAGTTTATTAGTGGAACATTACCCATTGTTGTTAACTGCTCATGTTCTGAAGTGTGATATTAATTATTAATTTAGCATAAAAGTGTGATATATATATATAGTTCAATTTTTCTCAAATAAACCTTTTAAACTTGCAAAACAGAACTACTTCTTGGCTCAGTAGGGTCAGGGGGATTCTAAGAGAGGGGTGTTATATAGGGGTTGCCATCCAGAATATGAACCTGGACATAAAGATATATCAATAAGGGTTTTTCAATCAGTATCCCAGGCTAGGCGTTGACTTGGCTGTAGTGCTGATTGAAAGTGACCATTGATTTCATTCTGCCACAGTTAATGGTTTGTTGTCATGTATCTATCTTTCCTATCTCCATGGCATGCTGTTCTGTATGTTTGTTCGCATGTAGGAGGTAACGTGTGCCCAGAGTATGGGAAGCCCAGTGAGTGCGCTGCTTTCCCTGCACCTACTCTAAATTCTTTAATACATAATTATGAACACTCCCAATGGTATGTATGTTGCCAACCTCTGAAGCCTGTAATGTAGATCCGTGCAGACTTGACATGTGCCTGACATGTGGCCAACTTTGCACCAGACCTGTGGATGAACTGGCCTGTTGTTAAATCTCAGTTACCAGTTTATTGGTATCTCCTACAAAGTGTAATTTTTTTCTGACTTTGAGAACATTCAGACATGTGATTGCTCATTTTATTAGAGCCGGTAAACTAATTATAGCAGATAAGATAAGCTCAGGGGTTTGAGCACTTGCCGATTTGATGTGTGTGTGATCTGCAAGTTCGAATCCCGACAAGGTCAACTCAGCCTTTCATCCTTCTGAGGTTGATAAATGAGTACCAACACAGGTTGGGTGACACTGTATGTATATTTGTTCTATATAAAGCATGTAAGGATAAGTGCTCTATAATAACACAACATTATCATTTGGCTTGGACATCTGCTTTCATTCAAAGTAGTTTGGCAATATGGGCCTATACACACTGAAATGAATGATACATTTGGTGATACATTCTTCTATGAAATGTATATCATATTACAGTGATGTTGTAACCATATTTTTCGTAGTGTACAATTCTTTGTGATGCCACTTCCTGTTTTGAAATGTTGTGTTCCATCACTTCCTGTGATGTCATTTCGGGGTGGGGTCAAGTGACATCAGTTCCTGTGGTGTCAGAGGTCAAGGGTTGTGTGATGTCACTTCCGCTACCCCAGGCATTTTGGTGAAATAACGTCCGCAGCCTTGCTGTTTGGTTGTCTGGAAACTGTGTGATCCAATGGAGTGTGTTTTATAAAAAACAATAATAAACACTTGTGAAAATTATCAAATTATAATATGTTAAAGTCAGGATATTCTAGATAAACCCTATGACATCTTGGGGTCCTTATGAGATTCTTTTGACTGCATGACCGTGTTGGGGCGTAAACTCTACACAGGGATAATGGTCGCTTCCTGGTTATAGTAGTAAATAACATGTTTTTTTTTGTTTAAAAGAAGAAAAAAAGACACGAAAATTGGGTCACTGATTTGGCATGCCAACCCCAAATCCTAATTAGCAACTAAGTGATGTGAATTCAGTAAACAGTTCTCTAGAAAGTTAAATTAATCTGTGAATCATATTTACATCTTTGTCATTGACCTGAGCCAGTTTATTGCACACAGCACTGTGTCTACGACGAAATCTGATCCAGCCTACAGTGTTGTATTGTAGAATGTGCCCGACGACTAGAGATGCACCGGGATCTTTATCAATTAGGTTCAGGCATGAGCAAGAACCGGATTTCAATTGAAAGTGACTGCAAAGCTTCGAAGAGGGTAATTACAAGTTATACTGTAATTGGCCAAATGATAGAAGCTGTTGGTCTAAAAATACTCCTCACCGTTTGAGAGTGTCTGTTTTTTTTGCATGCCTTCCAGTTCAGTAATTTAATATGGTTCAGCATTGCTGTGCATAAGACTTATTGCAGTGGGAATACAATATATTGTCAATCTTTGGTATATAAGATATTTATGTTTGATGTTCGTATATTCTCATTTTTAACATTCTTCCAATAATATAGATTTGCTTGTGTAATGGTTTTTAAGGAGGTACTCTTTCAGGCCCTGAAACAGATCAGTAACATATTGGTTAAAATTCCAGCTTCACTAGGATGGACAGGAACAAGTCCTACTGCTGGCAGTGTGCGACAGCAAGGTGCAGCTAAGGAACAAAATCCAACAGAACGCGGTTTACCCTTTATGGAAAGCTGAATGGCACTAAGAATGTGAGCACCACACTAGCTGCATAAACCAGGAGGAGCAGTATTTCTACTATCAGGATTTGAACAGTATGGCCATTTTAAAACGCTTTTGTAAACCAGTCCCTACGAGTGTACATGTTTGAAGTGGGACATTCTACCACGGCCATTTTGGAGGTGGCCGTTTTTTGGCGTTCCACCTCTGGTGCAGTTGCCTCGTGGCACGCCTTGCAGGTTATGGCCAGCAGGGCTTAGGTGCCTATTCGCGCATGGACAGATTTATTCCTTCAATACAGTGACACCAGAAGGCCACCAGAAGCCCAAATAAATGCAGTGCTTCGAGTGACAGTTCATGTAAGGAAACCGCACGCTAAGTGCTTGAAAATGAACGCTTCATGTACAAATGGGTTCCTTTGCCCCGCATGCATACATGCGGGACAAAGAATCCCACTTCAAGCATACACATAGATAAATAAAATAACTCATGTAACTCACTGTGCCTAAGTATTAAAGATGCCTGCGACATTTAAAATGTATGTAGCTGCCACAGAAGCATGCTGCACTGAATCAGCATGTTCAGGAGTGTTTGGAAATAGATGGAAAACACAAACATGCAAATTGAGAAGTCACATTTTTAAAGAAAGAATGCAGCCCCTTATGTCTATTAGTACGTTATTTAAGAGCAATCGGAATCAACTAGTGCATACATGTTTTAATCAATGAACTAAGTCAAAATGTTATGGAATGCACAGTCAGAGCTATAAGAGCATGCATCTAAATAAGTGTACTATTATCAGAACAATAGGTATGATGTCATTTGCTGAGGTGTGAAATGTGAGTATGGACAAAGTTGAAGCTTTTGGTAAAAAGTTCATTCTTTAATGTACCAGAAAAGTGTATTTTCAGAAGCAGGAGCAAAATGAGCATGTGATGATTCCCCAAGGTATAAGAGTTCGGAAATACGTATGTCGATGTGCCTACTGTTTGGGTTCACAAGCTCACAGTCAAGTCAATGGGATCCTTGGTGGTGGATGTGGAGATTAAGCCCTGTTGTATAAGTGACCAACTGTATTTTAAAATAAATAAGTGACCAACTGTATTTTAAAATAACAAGAGAACCACATTTCAAATTATCAATTAGTATTGAAGGGGTAGCATGATGCTTCAAGCCTGCCACGAGAGTAAAGAAAAAACTAAATGTCTCCGACTGTTCCCTGTACTAACCAACTCGAATTCTACATTTCAACACAAAATACTCATACCAGGTAAGCCAACCACACGACAATAACCAACACCAAACATCAGAAAATTACATTTCTACCATCAACTTATATCCATACCCCATGCAAATGCATGCTAGCACCTAGGCAAACAAGGGTCCCCTATAGACACACATGTCTCTATGCTCCTGACATAGAACACCTAGAACTGGACGTCCACAAATAGCCCAGGGTACTTCGTCCATGCATCAAAACAACAGTTAAACCACCGTCTATATTTCCCTCTAACACCACTAACCTAACCCCACCCCCTTTTTTTAGATCCACCAGAGGACTGGCAGAGCATAGTATAACTGTAATAACATAACATAACATCAAAAGTTATGCTCAACCAAAAACTGTACCTGAAAATATTTTTCTTTTAAAATGTGGCTAACATTTCCTTCAAAAGGGTTCAGTACCGTAAACAATCCTCACCTGGTCCCCTATGCACATGGACGTCACTCAGTCACTTGTTGCATATTGCATAAATATACCTCCGACTTGAAGTACTTACAAACCAAGGCAAGCTACACTCACCTGGAATCGATGTGCAGTTCGGTCTATTGATTTCGACAGGTTTTAGCCAACACAGAGAAAGATGCATATTCACCTATGTGCATTCAAACCTGTTGGCTTTCACATCTCTTACTTGTAAACACAAGTACCAAACGCACAATCATTACTAAACTCGTTTCAACTACGTGAGGCTAAATGAAGTCAACAATGTGCTTCCAGGACATGGGAAGTACTGATAAAGTCAGAAAAGCTCTCTTTTGTTTACAATATTATTTTTCTATGCAAACAGAGCAGAGCATGATGAACTATGGAAGGGCTATTCCTATATGTTGTGGCTTACACATCATTTCATGACAAAATTGATTTGTGCCAAAATGAGTTCACACAAAATGAATGTGATCAACCATTGTCATTTTTTATCATGAAACGGAAAATGCAAAGATTCAAAACATAGGAAAGCTGTTTGTTAAACACAATGCGCTTAATTCACAGAAGCGTTTTATAATGGCAAAACCCCATTGGAAAACACTATGTGAATTAGGCCCAATGTGTTATTTTGAAGGTATTCATTACACAAGACAATCAAATGTAGATTATTTCATAGAACACAGTATTGAAGACTGTAAAGTTTGTTCCTCACACTTTATAGAATCCATGTAAACGTGAATCTGGAAAATTCACTAACATGAACATTAACTCAAATGAAAGGGAAAAAGGCTTAGTCATGCAATGTCATTTACACAAAGCAGATACTAATTGGCAGCAACTATAAAACGAGGGGTGTACATGTACAAATATGAAGTACTAAATTAAACCAATTGAAAATGTACTTTTATTCCAATGGGCTATAGACCTCGTGTTTGGGTACAGCAGATCAAGGACATTTGATAACAGTCAGACAGGGGTCTGCATTACTCTTGGGAGGCATTTTCAAGGTGGAGGGCAGTTTTAAATATAAACTTATTTCAAATCTAATATTATTCAAATAGAACACCAAACTCATGTGGAAGTCCAGCAGATTGAAACCACTGATTAAATGAAAGACACCTACTAGTTAGGAATGGCTAACAAGGAAACAAAGTTGTTCAGATTAGCCTTAACTTTTGTGATTATACCTTCATAACTAGCTTCACAAAACAGCAGAGGATGCAACCTACAGGAGCAGCAGGAGGCCAGGTCCCTGAAGAAGCCTTATGAGGCAGAGTTTGGATGGCCCAGCTGATTCCACAAGATGTATTGCCTGGGTAAGAGAAAGCAAGCAGCTAATGTAATCCACAGTAAATGACAGCAAACTGTTAATGGCCTAAAACCTGGCACTTCACCAGTTTTTTAAAAATTCTGTTTAATGCTTTATGCAATCATTTGGATGCAGAACGAAATTGCTTATTTTTACCAAAGCAGTTCAGCTCTGCAAACAGCTTTCAGATGCCTTCACCCAGAGAGTGTAAAACGCTTATGGACTTGCAACTTTGCACATAATCTAATTTATTGATTGTTTCAATATTTTGGAGGATGAAATACTCCATTTCTATAACCTATTTTTTTTATTTGTGCATGTTCCAAAATGGAACTTTACAAAATTCTTGTTCCTGTATTCTTCAAGTCCTAGGATGCCTCAGCCAAGAATTTTCAATGTTTCTTGGATGATCTTCACCAAGGCAATCTGCCACGTTGTTCTATCACCTCCAATAAGTGTGAGCCACCATTGGTCGGCGTCGAAGTGACCGTTTGCCCAGGAAAAGTCGAGGTATGCTGATCTTATCACTTGGTTCCTTGGGCAGGCCATTAGTAAGTGGCGTATGGTTTCCTTTTCTGCGCCACAAAGACGGCACTCACTAGTGGCTGAAATACCTCGGATGTGGCGAATCTCTTTGTTTCAATTAGATTTAGTCTTAGCCTGAGCAAGTAATTCCTGGATGATCTTTTTGGAAATGTTTTAATGTATCTCTGAAGTTCATATACTTTGCACAGTGTATGTGGAAGATGAACTAGAAGTTTGTTGGCTGTTACTTCCGCTTGGGTGTATGACCAGTCGAGATTTTTAAGTTTTTCGCACACTCTGACCAGATTCGAGGTCAGGTCATCTTCTGAGCATGCGACTGAGGCCAATAAGGATAAATTCTCCTCTTTCCAGTTAGTCAACATTTTCACTGAATCCGTTTTCATTACTTCGCCTATCATTGTGTAGATGTTCTGGTCGACTTGAGAGATGCACTTTCGATAGAGCAGGACCGAGTTGATGTTTACCGTGCCTTCTAGGGAAAGAAGACTGAGTTCACGTCGGATGGCCGGCATTGAAGTTGAATTAGGTAAGCACAAGACCTTTTTCCAGAAGATGCCTTCTAGCTTTGTCCAGAGATTTTTTGGGATTTGTGGCATTGCTTCTGCTCCGTATGTAATAGAAGGCACTACTTTTTTCTTGTAGAATTCAATTACTGGGATTGTCGAGAATTTTCCCAATTTTAGGTCGATGGCTTTGCATTGGGCTGCTAACTTTTTGATTTTTGATTTCAGGCTTTCTTGCATTGCACTTTCGTGACGAGAACTGTCTAAGGTCACACCCAGGTATTTGAATTCTTTTGTTCTTTCAATCTCTACACTTTCCAGGTACCACTTGTATTTGTCTGATCATTTAGGTGCTGATTCCAGGATTAGAATTTTTGTTTTGTCTTTATTGATTTGTAGATTGTTTTCCATCGTGTAATGTAGAAGGTTTGTTAACTGTCTCTGCAGTCCTATTTGGGTCTGGTCGAACAGAACAAGATCGTCGTCGTACATGAGTCGGCTGATTTGTACCTTGGCCAGTTTTGGTGGAAAGGTTTTTGTAAGGTCTTCTGTTTCGCCAAAGTCACCCATGTATGCTAGAAATAACTCGGGGGCAAGAGGGCACCCCTGTTTAACCCAACTGCCCTTGGGAATTTCTGCAGAGACTTGTCCTTGCGGGGTCAGTCGCACTCTGATAGAGGTGTTTGTATGCAGAGCTTTTAGCGGCAGGGGGGGGGATCTCCTAAGGACATTTCCATCCTTCAAGTTTTGACCAAAGTCGGGACCTGTCTACCAGGTCAAAGGCCTGGGAAAGGTCAACAAAAGACATAAAACATCTTGGTTTTCCTTCCAGAAACTTGCTCTTTGAAATGCTGATGACTAAGATGTTTGCCGATGTGCCGACGTTTTTTTTAAGCCTGTTTGGAATCTGTCGTGGCATGGGGCTAGCTTAGCCCAAGTTCGTAGTCTTTTCAACAGTAAGGCCCCGAAAACCTTTCCGATACAATCTAAAAGTGCGATTGGACGGAAGTTTGAAGGATCGCACACGTCCCCCTTTTTGTAGATTGGGACGATGGTCGCTTTAGTCCACGAAGGTGGAATCGATTTCGATTTTGCACATCTAGCAAAGATCTTTTTTAGGAGGTTTGACCACTCTGTGGGTTTTTTTTTAGGTCCATGTTGAAGATCTCGTCTGGACCGACCGCTCAAGAGTTTTTTAGTTTTTTTAAAGTCTCGAGGATTTCTTCTTGATCATCAAGGGGTAACCAACTTGAGGGGTCATTTTCTGTGCAGCCGTCATCCTCCTTTGTTGGGGATTCAAAAAGAGTTGTAAAGTGGTCGATCCATTTTTGCTCACCCATTGAGTTAATGATAGAATTTTTCTTTGATGGGGTTGTGGATTTTATGAGGGACCAGAATTCCCTGGCTTTGTTGCCACAGATCGCTTTCAGTTTTTTTCCGAATCTTGCTGGTACAGGAGAGAGCAATGTTTTTTTACCCAGTTTCTGTAGTTTCTGGATGCTTCTGACAGTTTTTTTTTCCTGTTGGCTGGGCGATGTTTGCTTCAGTTGTCTCTTAATTCTTCGGAATTCCCGTCTTTTAGAGGCCAACTGGGCATCATAGCTGTGTTTATGCATGGTGCCGGGGGTTTGAGGAGTCTTCTTTTTTTTAGAAAAAGCCACAAGTAGAGGCACATAGTCTGGTGCGGGGTTATCTTCTGACAGACCCTCTTCAGAGTATCTCTGTGTGAGCATCCTTACTGCCGAAGTTGAAAGTTTTAGGCGGTTTCCCTGGTTGTTTACTTCGATGCTATAAGGCTCTTTGTTTGCTCTCCGGGATTTGGTCAACCAGGTTGTTATTAACTGGTTATGGTCACTGGCTGCTGTTTTGCGGACTTTGAAGGTTGTTACAATTTCTAGAAAGGGGCGGTAGGCATAGATGTAGTCAACTGCAGCTCTCGACGTTCCCTGTTCCCATTTCTATAACCTATGTTTTTCTTTTCCATGGATACACTATTAAGAGACACAATGATGTATTTTTGTTAGGTAGCATTTTAACCACCTTTGTGCTTGTGGTGCACTGAGTTTATCATGGTATCGATTTTCAGCACACAGCATAACCCGTCTTGCCCCTCAAACTTCTTTGTCCAGGGTAAGTGAGTTCATCTAACCACAGTATGGAAGTGATAAATCATTTGCAGAGGAATTCAAAACACTTTGCCTGTAATTTTGTATCTATAGTTTTAAATTGCTTCTAGGCTGGTCTTAGCTAACTGGCCTTAGAAGCCATGGACCTTTGACAGAGTATGCTTAATATTTTCCATTTAATACGTTATTGAGGGGTTGGTAAGTATTACCTCGGCCATCCTCTGGCTCACCAATCCGGACAACACCAACATTGTGAATATGATTTGAAGTTTGACTGTTCTACAATACACATACACACACACTTTTCTAAATGGCTGTAAGCAGATTTAACATTTCAGAAGTAAATATATGAGTAGTATTCTGGGAATTTATTCAAATACTACATTGTTCATAATGGGAAGTGTATGCTGTTTGATTATACTACTTTGAATGCCCATAGGTTATAGTTACAAGATAATAAATATGCATTCATGCTAAACAAGAGCATGAGAGCGTGCATTTATATTTATGCATACAAAAGAAACTATATTGCAAGTGTAAATAATTGGTGGTTTAGTGATAAAAGTGTAGAGAAAATATCGATAACATCTAAAGTTTGACCTACACAGAAGGGTAATAAGCATTTATTCGTAGAGGTTTTAGATGTAGTCACACACATATTGCTGTCTAATAGAACCTGGTCAGCTTCCAGTGGTACTGCTTTCTCTTGCACCAAGTACAGAGATCCAACTATCTCCTACAGCACTATTCTCTGGCTCAAACCTTCCACAGCGCCAGTTGGGGACTTTGACTCCCTCTGTGAAAATCATGACATAATTCATTCACTCACCCACCCACCCACTTTTAGTACTTCGTTCGTATATGTGTGAGCTCTTAACCAATGCTATTTTGAATCCGTCTCCTCCTTGTAGCCCTAGATTCTAGCCTGCACTCGCCCAGCCATTAACACCCTGCAATAACCACCATTTACAGCCCTCTTCATTCACCCTTGTACCCCAGCTACATGGTACCCACTACCTTTACATTTTAACTATTCCTGAATACTCCACGGTTAATAAATGCAATGCTCTAGAGAGCAGGCATTTCAGAAAGTTTACAAGTAGCACTCTGTGACCACGATGAAAATGCTGCCCTCTCTTAAGAAAAGTATCCTAGTCATCCCCTTTGAATTCTATCAGGATGCTAAAGCTGCCAAGTGGAAAGATTTGGAGATCCAGAGACCTATTCCCACAAGCATTTGAGATTTGTAACAGTACCGCTCAGCTAAGCGGCCACTAGAACCAGTACACAGAAGGGATTTGAAGGATGGAAGGATGGCAAGCCATAGTAAGCATTTCCATTATCTTCTGATGGGTACCTAAATAGTGAGTTTAGCTTGTAAACATATTTTATAACAATTTTTAAAGTGTGCAATTTGAATATCTACAGTATTTTAATGCATATACAACTGAGCATTTTCTGCAAAGGACAGCTGCGCTAATGTTTTTTCTTAGAAGATGACAGAGAAATATATGTATGCAGTGAATGGCAATATTTACTGCATCCGTATGGCTGTACAATTGAAAGAAAGCAATTAATTAGATAAGGATGAAGCAAACGCTCTACGAGTAACTAATGAGATCGCATTTGATCACCATCAAAAGAAACTGCTCGTGGCAATGGGTGAGCCAATAATACATTTTCCATGTTGATTTTAGGGGCAGATTTGGAGAAAAACAGGTTGCATAATCTAATATGAAGATAGAATGGAAATGCAACCAGAACAGACATGGTCATGCTATTGTTGCCTTTGCAGAATTAGTGTTGAGATGCTCCAAAAAAAAGTGGCCGAGAACTGTTGCATAGGAATCGTATCGCTGTCACAGCATATTTCAGGGACATGTTTTTGGCATTTTATTTTTATTGAAATGCCTTTGAGCTGTACAGGGTGGCGACAGTGCAGGGTGCATCTTTTCCAGGCTTCAGAAGTGGTCAACTACTATGTTCAGCTTTTTACCATGTGGTCAGCTCTGCACACAATCATGGGCTGCATCTAAAAGAGTTATTAGTGATGAAAAAGGCAAATGTTCTTTTTCTTTTGTTAATAGCATCAGAAGTGCAGGCAAACGGTGCAATGATCAATCATGAAGCTCGTGGAGACATACGTGCATATCCATGTGACGGAGCCGTCGTCTGTCCTTTCCATTAGATGCAGCCATGTTCTCCTTTCTTTTCTTCTTTGCCACCAGCTCCATCCGTTTTCAGACTTTTCCACCTGTCTTTCTACTGCACTAAGGAGACCCAGAGCAGGTTGCCGGAGCAAACCAACGAGCAGTGTCTAGTTTGCAAATGTTTACATCACGCAAACAGCAAATCTGTAAGTGGCATGTTCAAAAACAAACCAGTAACGCGTTGCGTTACAGTGCATTTGCGGTTCAAATTCAAAGCACATCTATTAGGAATGGTTTACAACCTCTTCACGCTTCCTGAATTCCCAACCGTAGATGTCAGATGTCATGCAGTGTGCAGTACACAATTAATGTCTGCCATTCATGATTTAAACTAGTCAAAATACTCGCATCTGATGTTATTTTCCTATAATAAAGTATGAATATTTGAACATAGGCAAAATACATCTCCATGAAATGTTGACACGAAATCAGCCATCTGTGTCCTTGACGGCTTTCATCTTCAACATCCTTTTATATTGAAGATACACATTTCAGTTCAACTCCTTTTACTTTTTTGGGGCAGAGTCGAGATTTATACAATGATAAATAAGCTTCAAAGCTGCTGAAAACACATGACAGCCATAGATAAAATGAGGAAAGAAATTTGAAAGCACAGTCTATCTTTTAAAAAGAGGTCATTAGCTGTTCATGAAAACTGCAGACACTAACATCCCATAACATCTTTATGGAGTGTAGGTCTCTATCATTATATCCTTTGGACCACCTTACAATCAGGTGTGAGGTTGTGGTAAGTGGTAAGAGTGCAACTTTGTCCATTTGTCATTCATTCACGTTGCTCTGAAAAGCATTCCTTTTTTTGAAGTGGAGGCCATACTCAATTATTAGGTTAGAGCAGATAGTATTCAGCACACCAATGCTTTCTCTTGGTTCAATTTTAAAACACAAGGTGTCAGAATAGTCCCTACTCAACAGTTCCAACCGTGTGCAGTTCCTTATAAAAGTTCACAAGGTTTGGAGTGCTTCCTTCTCACTCACAATCTCAAGCATACTCACTGTAAGCTCCTTGTTGCTGGTCGTTGGTGGGCTAGGACCATCGCTGGTCCGCCTTAGGTTTCCTGTAGATGATGATGGATCCCCTCAATGAGTTGTAGGTAGCAGAAGAACCTCCCTTCAGCTTTCATACTGGGGCAACGTGGTTTGCCAGGTCCAGTTTCCACAGGTGAGTTTAAAAGGCCTCTGGCACCTTCTTCTCCTAGATTCCCAACTTCCCTCTACTCCTGCTCTGTCCTGCCTCCCTTAAACACCATGCAGCATGCTTGTTACCCTTCCCATGATCACTACAGATCCGAGTCTCGCCGCTACCACCTGCCCTGAGCCAAGCATTCCCTCTTGTATCTTCATGAACATACTAGCTATGTCCTCATTAGTCTCCTGACACTTTCCACTTGCCTCTTCCTAATGGTTCTTCCTAATCTCCTCCTCTTTTCTTACCCCAAACTTCTCCAGGTAACTCCTACAAACATCCTCCTTCTGCCTCAAACGAACCTCCTGCAGATGACTCCTACACACCCTCTCGTTCTTGCTCAAACCAACTTACTCCAGATGACTCCAACCAGCCTTCTCTGTCTGGCTCAAACCAACCTCCACCTTATAACCTCTACCAACCTCCAGTTTCTACCTCAAGATAGGCACTGCCAGATGATTCCAATATCTGTGAGGATGCTACTGTGCTAGGCTTTACAGAGGATTCCCTGACACCCCTTTCCACGCCTCCCGCGCCCCCCGCCCCCGACTACCTGCAGCCCATAGCCTGAGCTAAGTGTCAATAGATGATGAGAAACGAAGAAAAGAAAATTCTGTTCTGGGCTTCATCCTTGCACGAACTCTCTGGACTCTTGCAGTAGGGAAGCACACATGCAATCTTTTTGGGAAGCAGACATGCAGTATAAATGTTAGAGGCACAAGTTGACGCAAATGCATGGCAGGGTCATTGCCAACCGTGTTATGCTTCTTTAAAAAAAATATATATTTTCAGAGCAGGTTCCCTTATCACTACCTCAGAGCTCAGCTTGGTATGACCCTCAGCTGCCCCACTTGCATTTGTATCCCTCAAACCTTTTCTTTTTTCAGTTTCACAATGCGCTCCCAGCATCCCCAGGGTTACTGGCAGCATGTCAGACCTTAGTGCTGGCCACGGGTTCCCAACATTGATGTATGGAATGGGGTTGGCCAGTGCATCATTTGCACTGTGTATGGTAGGCATGGCATCACAAGTATGACATGGACACAAGAGAACAGTTTCAAAACCTTTATTAATAAATGTTCAGATGGGTGGGAGAACCCCTATCTAGCCCGATAACTAAGATGGGAGTGATCTCAACCATCAACATAAAACAAACAGTCCTAGTCATTCCTAGTCAAATAGAAATGGCATATACAAAACCAAATGCCTGCCCTTACTCCAATGCAAAAGAATTGAAAAAGGGATGTGTAGTTCAAAAAGGTAAATCAGTGTTCAAAAGAAAATTCAGGATGTCGTATTAGCCAAGAGTAACTATCTTCCCCACGTTCACATCACAGGGGTATTTCAAGAGTTCTTGCTGGGTGGCTGGCTCATACAGTTCACAGGATTCGCACACTTCCAACCACTTGGTACGATTCACAATGTTAGTTTTTCCTGGACGTACGTTTTTCCACAACCAAATCTTGTCAGGCTTTCCTTGCCTAGATTTCAAAGATACAGTTTCTTTGTAGGCTTCTCGTCTTGGTTCCAAGCAACAAAAAAGACTAATCACAATTCTGGCACATCAATATTTCTCTTGGAGTAGGTCTGGGTTTCTCGCTCTGGTCTTTCAAGTTCCTTACAACACAACTTCCCAACAGGTCACCACAGCTCTTTCGCTGCTGCGTATGAAACGTTTTATGTCAAAAGTGTTGCAAAATGACCGAATACTCCCATCAACATATGAGTAGCATTGTAGGTTTAGTCTTTAACACTACCATTAGTTTGTATGGTCCAGAAAGCATCACCAGATGGAAACTCAATCTCATTAAATAGTGTAGTATACCTTATACCTTTTCTCTACAGGTTTTTTAGAATGAAAAAAGCGATTAATGAAGAAAAGAGCTCAGTGAAACCACCAGAATTCATGCAAATGCCGGAGATGATCATATTTAGAGTACATACTGCGGAGTACAAAAATAATTTAATTTCTGTTTCATTTCCTTCTGCAAATGGAACAGACTATTATACAATTTCGCTTATATTTTCAATTGTTCCGTGTTCTTAGGAACAAAGAGAATATGCAGTGAAACCATTGTGTTGTAAGTATTAGACACAAATGAGATGAACCTCTGGGTGCCCCAGGCCCGAGCAACGCGCCTGCAAGCAATTCCATGCAGCCAGGCAGAGTCAGACAGCTGCAGAGCTGCTGCAGACCCCACCGCTTAACCAAATGATACCAGAGCCTCGAGAAGCAAAGTAGCGGCTTGGGAAATTTCGGCACCTGCAACAAAGAAGCAAACACGTACGTGGGTTACCCGAGAGGTGTTCGAGGTACAGAGAAGTAAGGGGTGAAATCCAAAGCTGGAACAAGAGGGTCTGGGACGCTGCGAAGGGACTGCGAGTCTGGAACCCACACAGATATGGAAATCAAAGTGTAAGAGGCTCTGGGACCCCGAGAAGAAGCAAGATAGAGGAAATGTATGTTTGGCAGGAGAATGAACCAAACAGATATGACAACGAATTGTGAGTCTGGGACCCGCACCCAATTGAGAAGCTGAGAATAAGAGGGTCTAGGACTCAGATTGTAAAAGGAGCAAACAAGGAAGAGTTACATGCTTGGCAGGGGAGGAAACCAAGCAGATACAACGTTGCATTGCGAGTCTGACCCACACTGGTGTGAAAGGCAAATGTCTACATTGACGAGATACAAGAGGGTCTTAGACCCTGTGAGAATGTGATAGACAGTCCATGAGAGGACAGTTGCTTGGCACAAGAGTAAACCAAGCCATTCAGAATATTTCCACTCTGGGACCCACACCCACATGAGAGTTTGAGAATAAGAGGGTCAAGAGCCCCGGAAACTGAAATGATATAATCCGATGCTTGGTAGGGAAGTGTGCCAAGTTGGAGGGACAAAATGAACTGTGGATCTCCAAACTTTTTTCCGTGTGAAATGCCCAGTGACATTTACCTAAAAGTATATGGGGCTGAGAAAACCAAAAGGAAAAAAAGTAGCAGTCTAGGGAAAAGGAGCACAACTCTAGCCTTGGAATCCTATATGTATTTATATATTTATGAACATAGTTTATTTAATCAGTTTTGAATACCCGAGAGATTGGACCTTTCTCTGTTTGTTGAACCTACCATGCACACTTTACTTTTGGGAAGAGATCATCCTTGCACGGTTGATTTAATTTGTTAGTGTTCGGGACAGAGGTAGGCTTTCGAGACATGACAGTGACAGACTTTTTGGTTTTGGACATTCTGACAATTTCACTAGTTTTCTTTTTTTTGTTTTAGGCAGGGAAATCCCTCTTAGCTTTGGGGCTAGAGGGGCATGTTTCAACCCCTTCTTAATTAATAAAGTCTATGCCCCAAAATATGCCACCATTGTGTGCAAACCTTACTTCTACACCCTGTAAGGTTTGCATGGTATCAAGAATAGACAGACACAACTGAACACAGTTCAAGGGTGTTTATTGAACTGCATGCAGGCTGGAAAATGCCTAATCTAAACCTAGATCTAAGACTGGAGCAAGCTTCAACCATCAAATGAAAATAAGGCAGTCCTTGTGGAGTCTTGTCAAAATAAATGGCCTATACTAAAAAATACCTATTGCCAAATCCTTGCAACTAAATATAGAAAGAGTGTGGGATAGGGTTTTCAAAAGAAAGAAGTGTTCACAAATAATATATGTCAGGATGTGATTGCCAGGGGTCTCCCTTCCCCACATTTTGGGCACGGGATGAGATGGGTCCCTCGAGTGCAGCACACGCTCTAGCCTTCCCAGCATGAGTCAATTCCGTTTGTTATCAGGTTCTCAAAGGCCAAGTCTCTTTACCTTCAAAAGTCTCTTGTCTTCGAAGGCCTGAAGTGTTCAACAAACACACACAAAGTTCTGTTCCACGTATCTCTCGGGTGATGGGCTCACCCCTTGTTCCCCCTCTTCCGAGCGAAGTCCCCTCATAAATAGTGGTCAGCCTAATCAAATAAACAGTTTAATTCCTTTTATTGATAAACTTTGGGTGATGTGTTCACCCTTGGATCCCCCTCTTCCAGGTGCAGATCCTTAGAAAGTTCCTTAATGATAACATGACCTCGAATAGCGATGTGCTCTTGCTTTCGAGAGCCTGTTCGATTTAACGTACCAAAACAAAATCAAAAGGTTGTTTTCGTTATTCGGGTGATAGTTCTTCACCCCGGGGTTACACTTCTACCGGGCTCAGACCCCTCTTGGACGCCAGCCTCCATCCGCCGGGTTCACTATGGCTTTTCCTTGGTTCACAAATCTTAATGTCTTTTTAGACAGTTCACAGTGGACATCCCTCTGTTGGGTTTACCTTTGTCAACACAGTGTTTCTTGGGACTTTAGGCTTTGCCCCTCTTCTTCGGGTTCACTCCCGCCACTTCACATTCACATTTCATTTCAGCAAGATGTGCTCCCCTTCACTTCCCTTGCTTTCTTAACAGTTTGTTGGTCAAAGACTTAGACTTGTACGAGGATTTTTCTACACCTCCTGTATGACCACTTTGACCTGTCTTGGCGGCTCTCCTATGGCCTTCTGGTTCAGTAGTATGAGATCAACCAGAGTCTCTCGAGTCTGCACCCACTTAGTGCCAGTACCCTCGGCAGCTGGTCTCCCCTTAACAATTGTACAGTTCTTTGAACTTTCCTTCACTATGCGACTTTTATTTAACACAGTTCGGTTTATTATCGTTTCACTCCGCGACTCACCAACTGTGACAAACCGCTTTGGCTTTCTTTGCACCTGGAGTCAAGGTCGGAACCAGGGTAGCAGGAGTTGTCCTTGCTCTGGCTTATCGGTAGGCATGCTCCATGTACCGTTGACATCTGCTGCAACACACTCGCGGTCTAACATATCCTCTTACAAAATCTTCACGGTTCTGTGATGGAAAGGGCAAGGTCACTTCTCTTCTCATCACAATCTCGGTTCCCACTGTCTTTCTTCTTCTCTTGAACTGCCGAGTCTGGATAGCTGCCTCCTCGTGCGGTCTGCCTTGCGCATAGTGTGCTTTCGTGCTCCACCTTTTATCCCTGTGGTGAAAGGAAAGGGCCATCAGGTGTCTGTGATTCGGGTCAATTGCCTGTCAGGTAAACATCCTTGGTATTAGTCCGTTGTCTTTCGTGGTGTAGAAAAGTGTTTGTGTCGAAAAGGGAAGATTTGTGAAATGAGTAAGAGGGTTTGCAGGAACTGTAATTATTGGTCACATTCGACTGGGAGTTTGGAAAATGATAGAGGGGCGGGATTGGTACGGTTTGTGGAGCAAACGGGAATAGTCAGGATCGTGAAATGAAAGGGACTACTCCACTTGGCTCCAACTTATTAATTGGCTCTCGCCCATTACATATATATTCTCCAGCGCAATGTGCCCAGCACACACTTTTTCATTGTACACCTAATCACCATTAAGAATGCATGTCTTTGTCTGCCCCAATGCACCAAACACACAGTTAATTGCTTTCAGTACAAACGTTTCGGCCATTCAGCATCCAATCAGAGTGAAGCTTGCAACCAGCAATCCGGCCAATCAGCTGGCAGATATATTAGGAAAAGCAAGATGGTGGCCGGGATCGAAAGATCACAGCGACTGTTCATCTCATTTCCAGAGGCCTTGGAGGTAAGCATTGCCCCACTGCAACGCTCCTTAGACCTGGCATCCGCATCTATACCCAGCCGCCCACGCTAGCTGCTGCAAGTATGCATCACCACACGGCTGACACTCTTTGTTCCGGCACTCAGAAGCATCACTATGGCTCCTCAATTGCTATGAGCATTAAACCCCCTTCTTCTCAGACACACTCCACATGGCCAACCACACTGGGTTTGGCCTCCTTATGTGCACCATCACTACCGCCATTCTTTCTAAGTTACCTACAGGCACAGCATCCTTATTCAGGGCATTACTAACTGACCTCCATGGGCCCACCTTCACCTCTGCCAAACACATCACATGTCCAACCTGCCATGGCATCTTCCAGCACCCACCGTATTACAAGGGATGTATGTGGGCTTCCTCATGGTATTGATACACCTCTATGTTCATACCCCCACATAACATCAACACAGCACTGTGCCGCATATTTTATATTTGTTCAATATGTTGGGACAATCCAGCATCTATCCCATTGCATAGCTCTGATGTTCATCTCTTTCAAATTCCTGCCCGGGCTTAGTGCCATCCACGGATACTTTACGATTAGACCACATGGCTGGTCCACAATCCTGGTGCCTTCCCTCAATTGTGTTCGCCCCACTACATGCTACTTGGCACACGCTTAGACATGCCGTAGCCAACGATAAGCTGATCCATTATCTAACCATCATGTAACTTGGCAATGTACAATGTCAGAACTCTTATTGCTAATCACGGCAATTTGTCACTCACTAAATCACCAAAATGGCATATTCACTACGACACAACATAGCCTTGATAAAGACCTTCTGGTCGAAACATGCGTCAGCTTTTGCCATATAATTGAAACTACACATGCTCCAAGATGGTGGCATCTCCATGCCAATAAAGCCAACACTGCACTCTAAACCAAGTAGTGAGACTCATCATTCGTTCATGCCTGACGCAATACCGTAACTGGTGACAATATTTAAAATCCAGCACCATTACAGACAGGGTTCCCATTTTCTTCCTAAATCTCTATATTTAGACAAATATATAATGATACGATCAGCTCTGTTCAAAGTCCAATATATTCTCAGAAATGTAGTATCTTGGTATGCAGTTAAGGTACAATAAATGTATATTTAGTTTGAATAGCTTTCTTGCTGTGCTAATTTAAATAGCTCCCTATTAACTTGATGCTGTCGGTCACTGCCTCTTGTATGTATGGGTTCTGAGATGACCTCGGAGTCATTGATTCTATTAATCACTTTTTTGCAGCTGGCTTGCATGGATAATTCACCAAATCAGCCTACAAATGAATGGACTCTAGATACTTTGCCATGCATTACATATATTGCTTTTTAGCCATAAAGGATATCATTCATCTACTATAGTTATTCAATACTATCTGGCAATATAGGAGGTCATGTGGGAGCTCTAAGTTAAATAAAATGGATAATGTGCCTCCTTGTTAACTTCTCCATGTTGTACTATATGTGTTTCCAGTACCTGTTATTAAAGGACAGCTACAAAAGATGAGTGATAATACATTTCCCCTGTGGATAAAATCACCTAATAATCTTCTATTGTGCAACATTGAAAATAATATTTCACACTTAACCAAATCACAGAATTGTTCTTGGGTCTTACAGGGGAAGTAATTGGAATACCTCATGCAAAAAACATTTTATCGAAATTACATAAAATATGAATTTTGAGATGACCGGACTGGTCCCCCAAGGCAGATATTTCATAGTGGCATCAAACAGTCTGGAGGATGAACCTAGCCTTATCAATGTATCCATGTTTTTATCTATCCCTTTATCAGATCATACTGTCGCAGTATAATATCCAGCTTCTTGTGAGATGTAAGAAAATCCCTGTTTTGTTGAGATGCGGGTTATTTTAATTAATGCCACACAATAAACATCAACAAGTGCAAAATGGGTACACATGCGAAAGGGAGTGACCATATTAAATATGATAATAATTACAAAAATATGTAAAAGCCTGAATGGCACTGAACGATACCAAAACCAAAGTGAACTTCATTTTCAGAATAATCAGGTTCCTGCAATCTCCATTATCTAAGCAGGAGAACAGAGTGGTGCGGGGACTTCATTCCAACTGACATCTCCTCAACAGCAAGTGGTCTTCTTCCACGTTTGAACATGATACCTTGAAATTCTACACTTAGAAGGGCCCCAAAGAAATCCAAAGTTCTCTTTAAAAGCATACAGAAAAACACATTCGCAATTTGAATGACATCCAGATAAAGGGTAAACACACATTATTCCTCATTCAGATACATGAAGGGAAGGATCCTGTGCTTTCAAGAGTCTTTCTAAGCAATAGAAAAAGAATCATAAGTGAAGTCCTGTTTTAGCGACTTCGTAAAGATCTGATAAATCCCTCGTTTAATACTAAATAGCTAAATAGCTCTTGCATGTTAAAAATCACAATTGGGGATAAAACAAATAACCATAATTGTTGGCTCGTTAGAGATGTCACTTCTGAATTTTCTCTGAGTATTGATGTTATCCGTCGATTTGCAATTAACTTGGATTTCATAAAGTTAGGTCAAGACTGGCGGGTAGTGGAATGAGCTTTGACAACATTGAGAACATATTTTGATCAGCTCAAATGTTGCCCTATAATGTTCAACTCGCAGCAAAAGGAAAGGTTACTATCCCAGGACAGGTGCAAAAATGTACAGTACCAATCAAAATAAAGAGAAGAAAAATCCTGATAAATCTGGAAGTGTTTATACATTTGAATCATTCCCTCCAACAACAAGGATTGCCCCTACATCCAACACCACTAGTCGATCGTACAGATGACAACATTCGGATATTGGTGGATAACAGCGATCCTAAAAGTGTTACTTTGAGTAGAGACACCTCTATTGGAATAGCAGTCAGAACCCAATACTATTCTATTGATTTTGAAAATGAAATTATAGGTCCAATTCTTGAAGATTGATATGACAAGATCGACAATATGAGACCAGAAAAGATTAATACCGGACAGGTAGTACATTTCTTGGTGTATTGTGCATGCCCTTAGGCGATATCTAAGAAGTTAATATTAACTCTAAATACCCAATCTATCTCAAACAAATCCATAGAACTCCCTGTCCAGGTAAACACCATTGATATAGATCTCTCCACCGAACTGGAAGATCCCCCTGAAATATCTAAACCTGTTATTGCCTGGTTGTTGGCAGATTGTCAAAGAACAGCTCAGGCATACAACTATTCGTTCAACAACAATGCCAACAGACCCCAAAATAGTTCCCGTTTTTTTTTTGCGAATACCCTTTTGACTCTCACATTCATGAAATCACTCAAAGAGAGGATCAGAAATTTGGAATCCCATGGGATAATTCATCCTATCCACAAAACCTTTAACAAACCGGGACTGCGCATCCATAAACCAAATGTACAATTGAGAGTTTGCGCTGACCAGAGGAAGTGGAATAAACAGGTCCACATGTCAAGGTAGCCTCTTCATTAGATTGACGAAGGGCTGGCTTGACCAAAGGATTAAAAGGTATACTCACTCAACCCTTGACCTGACAAACGGTTATTGGAAAATGCATGTGAATAGTGAAGATCATTTTAAGCTTGCCTTTACCTACGGAGAAACAACATACTTTGGCCTGGACACCCTGGGGATACATCAATTCAGGAACTGAATTCAACATTTTCCTTCACAACACCCTGCCTGGTGTGGGAGAGTGAGAAACCTTGGCATTTGTTGATGATCGGTTGATCAAAAGCTCACCTGTAGCAGAATCTCTTAGAGAAATCAGATATGTTCCTCCAAAGTTGCAAAAGGCTGGTGTGAAATTATCTTTCTGAAAGTACAATGGTGCAAAGTGAACTTTGAGACATTCAATGCAGAAGGCCTCAAAATCTCCAGAAAAAGAAGGTTGAGGCACTACTTACATTACAAGACCCCACAGCTCTGTGTCATGTGTGAAGCCTCCTTATATTGACTAATTGCATTAGAAATGTCATTGAGTATTATGCAGAGATCACTCAACCTTTGGTCCATTTATTGATGGCTTGGTTAAAGGGAGAGTGGAGTGAAGCACAGTCTGATACAGTAAAGCAATTAAAGAGAAGCTGGTCAGAAGCTCATGGTTTGGCTTACCACATCAAGAATAAGGATTTGTTATTAGAGACTGGTTTCACATATACCTTCCTGATGGTGGCATTATACCAAAAACATGACAAAATCAATGTAGTAATCTCCTACGTGAGCAAAATATCATCCTCCGTAGAGGAGCAATTCAAGGATTGCAAAAAAAGCACTCCTGGCAGAGGTGCTGGCATTGACACACTACCAACCGATTATCCAGGTGAAGGACATCATAATAGAGACCTCCCACCAACAATTACAATATCCAAAAAGTGATAGCATATGGGCTGCAATGTCTCTAATTCAAGGATTTTTCTTGGATTCTCTCAATGCAAGACTTTCAAGTGGTTGTCCGGTACAGACAAAATAAGAATGGCCCTATAGCTCAAGTATTGGCAGACTTACATGACTGTGCTAAAACCCAGTGTCTCAAAGATGGAAGTCTAAAGGCCACTGATATTTTGGAAGCATACATGGCATCCCGCACAAGGTTTATAGAGAAAACACGAGTCGGGGGGGATACACACAGTTTATGTGGATGGGTTTCCTACCACATTACTAAAGTTGGGGGCAAATAATTGGTTGCTAGCATTGAGAATGCATGGGTGAATGATCTTCCTGAAACCCTCTGCTGGTTACAAAATAGGTCCCTGAAGTAGTCAGGTGACAGAAGTGATGGCGATTTGTCAAGCAATCCTCACTGCCATAAACCACCAAATCACAGAACTGGTGATTATCATGGATTCTGATTATGTACAAATTGAGGTTGTGGAAGACATGATTATTAGTAAAAAGAGGCATGTTCTGTGCAAATAATAAACCATTATAACATGGTAGATTGATCCAGACTATTGATGAACTTGTGAAGTCTAATGAAAGGACCAGCAACTGAAAAAAGGTACAAGATAATTCCAAGATGGGGGGGTCATGCTAAACTGGCAATTATTTGGCTGACTACTTGGCAGAAACAGGAGCTCACCAAGGGGGACTTCACAGATATGGAACATCTCCTGAGAGAAATTCAGATCACGGCAGCGACCAGAGCACAAACTCACAGAGTGAGGTTTCAGCTTCTCAGTGTAGTAGAGATGCTCCTGATGCAGACTTGATCACTGCTCAAAAAGAAGATCCCATCAATTCAAAAAGAAGATCCCATTGATGGGAAATTCTATCACTATTTAGAAGACGCAATGAGTTTTCCTATGACAGAATCAGATTATCCAGGGCCAGGATCTCAATTTAAAAGGGTGTCCCTTGTGTGCTCGGTGCCAACCAAGTTCTCTCACACACAGAACTCTATTACAGAAGAAAGGAATGACATTACTGTTGTCTGATTTGCAAGTAGACTTCATTGGACCAGTGACTTGTTCTTGCAGAGGAAACATATACATGTTGACATTGACATGTCTTCACCAATTGCTTAAGTGCCTTCCTGACCCAAATTGTAAGATAGAGACAGCAGCTACTTTGATGATCCACCACCTCTTTTCTTGCTTTGGTCTTATTCAAAGTATTGAGTCCGACAAAGGTAGTCATTTTACCAGTGAGGTGGAACTAAGATGTGGGAAATCCTAGGAGTGAAAAGAAAACTCCATATCGCTTACCGCCTAATCAAGTGGGGGGTGTGGCGAGATACAACAAAACAACTGAGTATTTTTAAGACTTTTTTGATTGATTCTGGGTTTATTTGGGACATCAGATTGCCACTTGTCCTAGTGGCCCTAAGGTATATCATTCTTCTGCCACCAGAATGTCTCTATTTGAATTAAGGACTGGACTACAAATATTATTGCCTCAACGCCTGCTTTACCAAACTCGGGAGCAAAATACCTTAACTACTCACAAATAGATATATAATCTCAGATCGCACCTACAGCATGCTTTTGCATATGCCCAGTGCAATCTATAGAATTTTGCTGAAGAGGTGAGGACGTATTATGACCTCAAAACAGGAGTATGAGTTCGGTGACAGGGTTTCTCTCTATAATTCTCAAAGGAGCCAAGCCAGGGAGAAAAACTTTTTACCATCTTGGTGAGGCGATTTTGAGATTATTGATAAGATCTTTCCAGTTGCCTAGAAGATCTGCATCCCAAAGGGAGATCTGATTAAGGAAAAATGGGTCCATATCAATCAATTGAAAATCTGTTACCCTCGATCAACTTTGAGAATGATTGAGAACCCACCTGAAGACAGCGTTGAAGAAAATTCTGACGAATGAAACCAGAAGAACTTAAAAAGGAAATGAGTAACACGGGAAATGAACTGGTACGTAACCAAATTAGAGTGCAAGAGAATGACTGGATGAAAATATCAATATCATAAATTGTTTATCTATATAAAGTCAGTGGAAGGATGTATTTTCTTCCTAAAATCTGTGACTATGTAATATTAAACACGTGATGTGTGGGATAAATTGACCCACTCAACAGCATTGCCTCATATCACTAAGCTGCATTTGCGCAAGAAACAGCAACCTGGCTGTGCTGGCTCCTGTGAGCACCAGGACCTCAAAACTGCATTTTGGCAGCAACAAAAGATGGCTGCACCATCCTGCCTAGCCCACTTCAGGCAAGATGGAAGAAGGGGATACACTGAAAAAGTATGCTAGTGTGTTCTGAGACATATATATGGAATCAAGTGGAAAGGCAGCACTGCTTTGCTGCAAAAGCCAAAAATCCCCTTCAGAATGAAACAATTTCACCCTTTAAAAATGCTGCTTTGACGCTAATTCCATCGGTTCATTTTGAAACCACTGTGATTAAAAGGCCAAGTCATACCCAGGATATTTCAATGTGCTTCACCAAAACCACACAATTCCTGAGTGACAGGCCCAGTCAAACCAACTCTGAAAGAAATCAATAAGCAACTTCACTTGTACTCGCACAAGAACACTCATTTATTTATTTCCAAAAAGTATCCAGGCTCAGAAGTTCAAAGAGACTTTAACTCTCTGAGCTAGGACAGGGCCAAACGTATCTATGCTTTAGATAAAACTCCTGCATTCAAGGAAAGGACTACAGTTACAAAGACAGTATGAGCATCAAAGGGAGCTGCCAAACCGAATTTAAAGAAAGAAATGCTAGCAGTTTTTAACACATGTGGAAAAATGGGCTATGCTGACTGAAGAAAAAAAAATGGCCTTTTTAAAAATACATTGTTGAATAAAAGCCTGCTTACTTAGCAATGTAAAGGGATTAGGTTAGTGGTGATAATACACACATAGGCTATCTTCTTTCACAGGTTTGTTTTAATTCAGGACCCAAAGTAAGAAATAAAGAGTTTAAAACACATGGGCTAGATTTGCAAGCTCTCAGAAAAAAATAGTCATTCCAGTTGACAGCCATGAAACTTCCCCAAGGAAGGGAGATACACCATAAATCCAGGACGTATAACTGATAATTGCCAGCTTGATAAACTTTGAATGGGCCACGACAAAGAAAGTTCACACTCTCCTCAGACATTCGTCTGTGCTCCAGGCTGGGACAATAGAAGTCCTGGATCACTAAACTGTCCGGTGAAGGGGCAATAAAACCTTCAATTAAACCAGAATCCCCCACTTTGCCTTGAAGGAAATGACAGTTGGCAGCAGTGGGAGGAAAGAAAAAAAAATGACCCAAACAAGGGAACTGCTTGGTTCCAAAGACTATTTTATAAACAAACTTTAAAGACTTATTTTCAGCAGCAAGGATTAGCAAAAATGAAAAACGTTTGCAGTTTATAATCTAATTTTATGGGCTTTCTTTTAAAACTTGGTAGAACTCATTACTGCATGGGGAACAGAAGTTATAAAATATGACCGATTACATGGAAAGTATTAATGTTGCAAACATAGCATTTTGTACATACATCCCTGGGAATAATGCGCATCTGTGTATTAAAAACTGTTTTGGTAATTTCAGGTGGAAATTGCTAAGTTTCCAACGTATCATTTGCTGCAACATGTTTTGAAACCCTGCCACTCATTTTTGAACTGTATGCTTTTGCTAATCCATTACTTGTAATTGTTAGTATATTTGCATTGTTGCTGTAGTAAGGAATAAACTTCAAGGTTTTTGCACACATTAATTATTCTATTCATCCATTTCTGAGTATCATTTTTAGCATTGCCAGGGTTTGAAATCCGTTTTCTCTCTTGTTTGGGGAGGCAAGGTCGGATTTCAATTCGGTTTTCCAGTTGTCATTCCTAATTGCCTGCTGCTTTTGTTTATCCACTCAGAATGCAGATAGAAATGCCAGTTTAAAAACATGTGTAGAACATCCAATGCAAAGCATTTGAAAAAGACACATGCAAGGAAGTATTGTGACGTCAGCAGCCCGTCTACAACAAGAATATGCATCCACTGTAAATTAAAAGGCCTAAAAAGGAAATCCATTCCATTAACCTGAAGTATCCAGCAACTTGCTATTAAATGGAAAACATTCAATCTGGGACGTAAAGGCAAGGCGTGTTATGAAGGAGTAAAATTCTAATGTTGGCCTGCATTGGTTCTGTTTATTTATTTACAGGACTAAGCATTATTCATTTAAAACCTAATATGGCAGTGTAACTCTGACAGGAAATTTTACTTTAAATAATATGCTACAATGTTTCTCTGTTTAAAGTGACAATTGCAATGTGGAAAATTAGAAATGCATATGACTGTAAAGGCCACATTTGTGTAGGACACCGCAACTTTGGCCTAGAAAGTAAAATTGCAATTTCTCCCCCATCAGCTACAGGACTGGTGGATTGCTTGCCCAAGAGAACTCATCTGCTGAAGCTGGACTTTGCTGAATCAGGAGTATGATAAACTTTTAAAGGCCTAAACGTTTGCTTTGTTCTCAAATAAACTTTGCAAATAAAACAAATGCTAACCATTTACAGCCACCATGTGCTATTGGGCCTACACAAACACAGTGTCAAAACAGTCCAGAAATAGATTCGGAGCACTTGTCTCCCCTCCAAGTAATCAGTCCTGCCCATCAGCCAGGTCCTTCAAGGAGGATTTTCCAGAACTCTGTGCAACCAGTTTGGGTATTTACTTAAGGGGGCAGAGTATACCTTCTCTTCAAATAATGTTTGTTATGACGAGCAACCTTCCCGTGAGTCATAAATGGGCATCTCTGAACTCTCAAAAGAACTGATACCATTTGGTGTTTACAAGGCCAGGAACTGGAGGCCATTTAATATTGTATTAAATAAGGGAAAAACTGTGTCTGAATTTTACACATGGGATCATAGTTTCTTAAATAACCTTTGACAGGAAGATCGTAGAAACGTACCTAAAAATAAAATTCAGGGTGCAAACTATTAGCTTGATGTAAAACAATATTATAATTTGCATGATTAGCATCATATCAAAAACTAAAGTATACCATTTTGCACAGAAACTTTGCACATTATGGGTTCATACATCCTAGTGTTCATGTCGGCAATGCATTATTCTGAGATGGGAATAGGATTTTTGTGCAGAAGTATCACAGAATGAAAACTAAAATCTGTCAGACAGACATCACATCACATGTTGTGCCGAAATCAGACTATTATTATTAGATTCATCCAAGTGAAAGAAATTTGGCAAATTAATTAGTAACATGATCACATGTGAGGAGCAGGATGTTTCAGAGGAACACAATAGTTTAATGTACAAATATCCAAGATGACATCACATCAAATGGGAGGGAGATTGGGTTTGGAAGATACTCCCACTTGACTGCCCTCTTCATAAATCTGCCCAATGAATATGAAGATGATAGTTCAGTGTGATGTCACTTTTGGAAAAGTATCCAATCACATGCACTGACCAATTAGATCAGAGAAATGGTACACACCTCTAAAGGGAGAGGGTATTAATCTATAAAAGTCCAACCTCAGAGTCAAGGTGACTCATTCCCTCAATCACTGACTAGGATGGACTGACAGACTCATGGGTGGAAGGAGAGAAAGGAGAATTGACGTCAGCAACAGAAAGAAGAATGGAATAGATTGATTATTATGGACCCATTGTGAATTACAAGCAGTGCACTGTAAGAGAGGCCTACCTGGATTTTAAACCCCAGGCCTCCCTTCATTGGTAAAGTAACAAGACAGACCCAGTACAGAAGGAGAGAAACCAGTCTGTGAAGGGAATCTGATCCCATCTTGCTGAATGATGTCCACCTGAGGTGGAGAATGGAACTAGTCCTTAAGAGGGTGCCCACCTGTCGGTGAGAAAGTCAAACTAAATGTTATTCAAGTATAATATTAAGAGGAAATATAATGGCGGAAGGGAAATATACTCTAAAGGGGAATAGATTAAATCCTAGCCCTTTGGTTTTTTGTGTGCTTGTACTTGGGGGGTGGGGGGTTTATATGTTGACTGTACACCCTGGGAAATTAATACTGGGAAATAAATACATTTTTCAGAAGAGTGTATGCTTCTGGAATCACAGATTTTATCAAATAGGTTATGTTATGTTATATGCTCTTATAAAGCGTACGTGCGTCCGAAGGCATCTTGGCGCTAGGGAGAGCAGGTGAGGCAGACCCAATTTAAAAGAGAAGAGTCTTCAAGGCACGCTGGAAGGCCAAGTGGTTAGGTGCTGCATGGATGGACCATGGCAGTTGGTTCCATGCTTTTGTGGCGGCCACAGAGAAAGAACGACCACCAGTCCGAGTCCGTCTAACACGGGAGATCGAAAGTAATAAGGAAACCTACGAGCGAAGGGTCGAGCAGGAACATAGTGAACAAATGTCTCCTGAAGACACTCTGCTCCCATTTTATAGAAGGCTCTGTGCATCAGGCACATACATTTAAACAAAATCCATTGGTCAATCGGAAGCCAGTGCACTTGTTTCACGAGTGGTGACATGTGAGTGCGGGCTGGAGGGCGTAGTACTGCTCGAGCTGCTGCATTCTGGAGCATTTGAATGTGGTTTAACAAATAGCGTGGTTGGCCATATAATAGCGAGATACAATATTTGGCCGTACTAAGAACCATCGCTCCTACCACGGGGCATGAAGATGGCCAGGAATGAAGGGGAGAACCTTCCGCAGAGAATGCAATTTTAAATGACCAGCTTTGCAGACTGCACCAACCTGCTCAGTCACAGTCAGCGAAGATGAAAAAATGTATCCCCAGATTTCTCACTGAAAGGGAAGAAGGAAATGGGCCGAGAGTAGCAGGCCAGAAGTCAGGGGTCCAATAGTGTGCATACTGGGAGATCCCTGGCTCCTCCTCTATGTAATGTACACAGAATGGCTGCCAACATAGCATCTTACTATTTACATACCTAGAAAAATAATGTCATTTAAGTGATTCCCTGGTTTCACCACCAAGCAGAGTCCCGTTACTAGTTCTGAACCATTCAAGACAAAGGGGAAAGGGTTATTAACCGCTACCCATTTTCCCACCTTTATGTTGCCCACTGAAAGTGACAAATGTACACTTTTACACAGGAATACAACAGAACAACCATTGGATGGAACTTAGCAAACATACAAGTTAAACATGATGTTTTCTTTATGCACGCGATTTACATGCAGCAATACCAGTAGATCATTTTAAATTGTCTTTACTAAAATGCGGTTTGGGATGCTCACATGTCTATTGGTTAGAAAGGAGGTGTTTATTCCAAATAGACCTACTTAGATAGATAGGGATGTTCTGATTTGATCACCCTTCATTGTAGTAACCATTGACATTTCATAGATGTGTAGTGTGTTTATATAAAAATTGATTTAATTATTTGTTTTGTTAATAAATTGACCTTCTGTTCAAACTTGTGTGTTTCTTGTCCCATAAAGGGACGGAGGGTGTAGGGAATCAAAGCTGTTAAACTGTTAGACTTCAACTCTCTCTTCCTAAATATCTTCCTTCTCTTGCTCTTCTGCCTCCAACTCCCTCAGGGTTAGTCGCTTCTCCAAGCAATGAGTCGGTGGTAGATCTCTTTCTTCAGCTGGGGCCTCCTTCTGGAACAGCCTCCCTTAAACTTGAGGAGAACCATCTACGGTTCCGGAAGCACCTCAAAACCTTTCAATTTGCTTCAGATTTTTCTCCTTCTCTCCCCTGCTGGCCTCCTGGCTGTAACCGAAACTGGACTGGTTACCTGGACAGCCTTGATCTCGGGCCCAGGTCCCTCCCCGCCAGTCTCACACACCTGCACTGCCTGTCTAGCAACCCCCGCACTTGGGGACTGTTTCTGTAGCCTTACAGTCCCCCTACCAGCACTTGACACCTGATGTCTGCAATTAGCCTTGCACTTGCCACTTGCTGGCCGTTACTTTTACGTATTATCTATTCCCATGTACTGCACTGTCCCTTTCCCCATCCCACACACTTGTGCGATCTGAATGATACCTGTCCTCCTTTTGGTCCCCCCCCCTCTCTTGCCTCATCACACCTTGAAACACTTGTGTATAGGCGTGTTATAAATGTCATATCATATCTCAGGTTCATAAGAACTTTATTAAATCGATAAAAAAATGGTGTGTGCCCGATTTGAGGAGGGTGAAAATTTACCCCAAACTAGTTCTCACCGTTTAAAACATCCTACAGGCCTGGCCCTTTGGAGTGCCACCTCCAGGAAGGATCCCACACTCCACAACCAAGGAAACCATGCATCGGGGACCAGGAAGAAATCTGGGCATCCTGTTTCAGGGACCAGGGCAAGCAGACATTGCGCATGCTGAGGCTGTGAAACATGAATGCTCCTAGGCTTCTATTTCAGACACAATGAGAGGATAGTGCAAAGGATCACCCCCTCTCAGTGCATAGCTATTATTGCCACTTGGTCCATGCATGGCTCAGAGATTTGCATGCCTCAGCCAGACAGTGTATTAGACATGTGCAGTATTGTGGAATTCCTGCAGGGGCAGCGAGATAGAGCACCCGTCTTCTCTCTGCTTTTCTCTGGGCTATATGAGGGGTCAGCAATGAGAGGCAGACACAAGATTGTAGGATTCTCAACATTAACCAAATTTATTACAGGAAATGGTGTTGGAAAAAAGGCCTATCTTGCCCTTATCAAAAGGGGATGTGCCAGCCTATGAAATCAAAACTAAACCAAAATGACCATGTGTCCAACATACATCTGACCCTCACACGAACATACAAAACAAGAAAAGGATACAATACAGTTTCTGTTTTCACTTCATTCAATGTAGGTAATATACATATATACAATTGCAACAAAGCAATTCTTGTCTCCAAAATTTAGTTCACCATCCCTGAACTATTTCAGGAAAAAGTATTTAGAAATATTCTGTTTCACCAAAGTTCCAAAAATGTTTCATTCATGATTGTTCATTTCAAAATAGCAAGGTGAATGTTCCTTCGGTCACACAGGTTGAAATATATTGAAAGAAAGTCTTTTATAGTTTTCATGGTGGCAAATCAAAACTTTCACTCTTGGCAACAAAACAAAGATGTTCATTCTGGGTTTGAAGATGGTAAAACAAAATCTTCATGTTCAACGGTAAAGTAAACTTATTCAATTTTGTTTTGAGGATGGCAAAGCAAAAAATAAATCAATCAATTTCAATAGAGACTTAAGACAAAGTTCCTTCTCAACACAACAGCGGACTCCTGGTTTACTCCCTTGCCAGGAGCTCCTTTACTGAATTGGCTCCTGGTTTACTCTCCTGCCAGGAATATCTCCCCTCTGGTCTTTTTTTTCAAAAAGGTGCAACTGAACATTCTAAATAACCTAGTTTACTCTCCTTCCAGGAATATCTTCAGCTGAACTCACACAGATTCCCTGGTATATTCCCCTGCCAGGCATCTCTGTAGTATGACAGTTATACTTTCTCAAAGGCATAACTTTGCTTAACTTCCTTTAATGCTTGTACCAACTTTCCCCATACAGATATCCCTTATATGAGTATTTGTTCAATCACTTTCGGTTATTCTTTCTGACAACGTCTCTTGGCAATGGTTGTTCTAGGTTTCCCCCAACTGACATCTCATGTCAAGAGAATTGCACAACTTTTTCTTCTTTGCTTCTCTTTACAATGTTTTTTGGCTTATGGAAACACCGGTTCTAAATTTTCCTACTTAGCATCTCCAGTCAGGTGAATTGTTCCACAAATGCCCTCTTTCTTTCTATACATTCTTTGTGGTAGGGCAGGTTCCAGGTTTCCCCCAACTGAAACCCATGTCAGGAGAACTGCACCACATTTGCCTTTTTGTGTTCTCCATAATTCTATTTCCTCCACGATTCCGTAACCCGCTCTGCAACGCCCTACGACTTCTCCTCCTCCTTCAGCTTCTCTCACCTGCGGGTGATTTCTAGATTTAAATCTCCCGCTCGATTGATTGAAAGAGTAACAACTAGCATGCACGCTCTTCTTGGCAGCCCTATTGATCTTCATAAACTTGTTGTTCCTCTTCTTCGTCCATTTACTAAAAGCTTTGTGGGAATTGGAGTCCAAAGTTGTACCATAGGTTTTTAAGTTCTGTTATTGAACACTTACCTACATAACAACAATCATTAACCTCAGATGTCAAAATAGTTCTAGAGGGACTATGCATATGTGAATGAGGGGTATAATTCTGATTAAGATGTTCAACCAAAGTAGGTTTCAAGCTCTTACCATGAAGGTGTTCTGATAACGGGCCATTAGAAATTCCGGGATTAGGGACTTTTCTTCACATGTAAAAGAAGAATACTGCATCTCTCCTGTTGGAGACATCACCTCCCCCCGGCCGACAGCCATCTCCTCCCATGTGATCCAACCTCAGAATATCCCCCCCAAGATCAGGATCAGGTAGCGGCTGCCTTCCCCAGACCACAGGAGAAATTAGGCTTGGGATTAGGGAGGACACTGCAGGATTCATCACAGCTGCTGGCTCTTCCTTAATGTTTGGATGCGTGGCTGGTCACCACACAGATGCCCATTAAGCATGAGATTCCTTTGGAAGTATAGAAACAAAAACAAAATACTTACCTGAGAATTCTTCCCATTGCTCATTATGGGCCTCATTACGAAGTTGAAGGTAGCCATGCCGTTCTACCCCCAAACTTGGGTCAGGCTACAGGTCCTGTGAAAGGGTAATTACCGGGCCATTCTGACCTTGGCGGGCCCAGTAATTCCCCCTTTTGCGGGACCCGGAGTCAGTACGTCCACAGGTCTGACCAGGTGGGCAGAGCGGCACCCACGAGCAGAATTCGTAATGTGGCGGTATTGTGATAACAGCGCCAGCAGCACTACCGGCGCCGTTATCACTGTTACGCCACTATCATAAAGAGGCCCAGTATTAATTGTGTGAGCAGAAAAGCGCACCAAGAATAAAAATTGCACCAACTGAATATTATTTTGGCCAATAGAGAATTTTCTTTTTCTTCACTTCTCAATTGAACTACATCATATCAATGTATTTTTCTGTTCACATATGCAGGAGGGTTTTCCCATCTGGAAGCAATAGGGCATCATTTTTGAAAACACATCATTTTGAAAGGCGCTCCGCACATTTTCAGCCAGTCCTGCTTCTAATGTATGTTACGTTCTGTCAGCGGGGCCCGGGGACAGAACGTTTGAGGCCGCAGAGGTAGGCCTCTGCTGTGCAGCTCCGGCAGGAGCTAATAAGATGCACACGCACTTGTCAGGTTGCGATGCCCCGGAACTGCCTCCTCCTCGCGGGGCGGGGCTTTTATTCAGACGCCCTGTGTCACCGCGTTGCGGGACGCAGGGCAGATACAACATTCCTCCTTTATTTTAACTTAACTCAAATTAACAAAACAAATATCACATACATTTTCGATGCTCAACTTCAAATGGGGGGCCTCCCCTCATGAGAGTCCTCCTGGAGGGGAGAATCACCACACATAGGGCCTCATTACACGGTAGGCGGTAACCATGGTGCTATTAGCGCCATGGTTGCCGCCAGTATTTTACCGTGTCTGCCTTGGTGGATGGCGGAATTACCACCCTACTCGAAGGTGAGCGGGGGCGGTAATTCCCCATTCACCTTGGCCCTTCCTCATTTCCATTTTTGCCCCCATAGAGCATAATGGGAATGGGGAAGGCACTAATTGCGGTACCGTAATTAGCTCAGAGGTCCCTTTGCGGCACCATACTTTAACGGCTGGTAAAACCAGCCGTTTAAGTCGGGTCCCGCAAAGGGAACTTGTAGTAAGGCGGTAAGGGTTTACCGGTACCGGTGCCCTTACCGGTACCGGTAAACCCTTACCGCCTAACGTGTAATGAGGCCCATAGTCTCTAAGCTGAGTTGGCGCCCTGGTGGCGCTTCTCAAACCATATCCCCCACCCCTGGAACTGGGCCCCACTCATCGGGTGTCTCACCTTCCGTGTCCGGCTCACCCATCTCTGGTTCATTCCACAGCTCACACGTCGGTCATCCGCTTCTTCTCCGCCTTGCGGGTGCTCCGGTTCTTCATCATTCAACAGGTGGCCAGCGTCTTCTTGGGGACATTCCCCATCAGTCCATAGGTTTCTTGGCACGGCCTTAAACCATGACGCATTTCGTGTCACTTGTCGGTGTCCTCTTTGTACGGTTATCATTGTTCCTCGTCTCTTGCTGACAGTCCATGGGACAGCTTCATATGACCACTTGGTCCCCCACCCGGTGGTTGGATTGTTTCGCCCTTCTCTTGGCACTCATGTGTGCATTGGCTCCCTTCCTCTTTTCTTCTGTTCGTTTGTCATCAATCGTGTCCGGGCTTCTGCTGGGGTGGTGCAGTATAGATGACTTTATAACTGTGCCAAACATTATGTCTGCCGGGGGTACGCCGGTCGTAATATGAGGGGTGACCCTATAGTTTCGCAGGAAACGATACAGGTCGACTTGCCACGGGCTGGCATTTGCTTTTGATAGCCTCAAGACCTTGTTGAGTGCCCTCATGAAACGTTCAATGTCGCCATTTGCTTGTGGCCACCTTGGCATGACGTGGTGGTAGCGTATGTTCAGTTCTTGCAGGTATTGTTTGAACTCCTCCCCTTGGAAGGGTGGGCCATTGTCACTCTTGATTCTTGTGGGCAGTCCATGTGTCGCAAACATCTTCTCCATTGCTGGGATGACCACTTCCGCTGCCATGGAGTTTACCACCTCAACTTCGGGGTAGCGCGAGTGGTCATCAATGGCCACTAGGAGGTAGAGGCCTTCTTGCAGTTTGCAAAAATCGATGCCTATCGCATCCCATCTACCAAGTCCTCGCACCGCTGACTGAATCGGCTCTGGGTCCGGCGGAGCACCGGTGATCTGGCATGGTAGAAAGGTGTTTATCTGCTCCTCAACCTTCTCATCTATCTGTGGGAACCACACTCGATGCCGGATGCAAGCTTTTGTCCGTGCCATTGCCTGGTGGCCCTCGTGAGCTAGTGCCACTAATGTCTTTGAGGCCTGGTGGGATGATGATTCGATTTCCCCTCAGTAGCAGTCCCCGTTCCGTGATAGACAGGTCCTGCCATATGGTGAACATCCCTGTGAGGAACGCCTTTGCTCATGTTGTCCTGTTGTGGGTGTTCTTAAAAGACCTCCAGTCCCCTGACATGATAGTGTCCTTTATCCGGTTGCAACATGGGTCCTTGTGCGTTTCTTCTGCGATGTCGTCGGTGCGGACAGCCTTCAGTCTCATGGTGTGCACCACCTGACATATGTTTTTCAGTCTCCTCTGCTACCTGCTCTTCCTGCGGAGTCGCCGCCCGAGGGTGCCTATAGAAAATCTGCCGGGTTCCAACTACCCGGCTGATAGGCCAGTTCAAAGTTGTATTGTTGGAGGTGCAGTAGCCATTTTGCAATGCGGGCCGGCGGGTGGGAGGATGTGCCCATAAAGATGGGGAGTAGAGGTTTGTGATCTGTATATGTTGTGAACCTTCTGCCATACAGATAGAGATGGAAGTGGCGACACCCCCACAATGTGGCTATCGCCTCCTTCTCGATGTGGGAATACCATTGTTCTGTCATCGTGAGAGCTCTGGACGCGTATGCAATCAGTCTTTGCTCACCCTCGTTTGTCACTTGTGTGAGGATGGCTCCTAGACCTACCGGGCTGGCGTCCACATACAGCTCTGTTGGGAGCGTGGTGTCATAGTACGCCATTTTGTTGTCCGTTGATAGTGACTATTTGATGTTCTCAAAAGCTTCCTGGCACACCTGCCCCCATTCCCACTTTGCGTTGATCTTGGCGAGTTCACGAAGAGGTTCTGACAGTGTGGCCAAGTTCCGAATGAACCTCCCACAGTACGTGGCCATCCCCAGAAAACTGCACACCTCAGTCGGCGTGGTGGGTGGACTTGCAGCTTGAATATCTGCGACCTTCTGTGGGTTTGGTGAGATGTCGGTACTGCTGAATGTGTAGCCAAAAAAATAAATTTAGTTCTTGAGGAATTCACATTTTTCCTTGTGAATGGTTAGGCCCGCTCCTTCCAGTCTGCCAAGGAGCATGTGTAGCCTCTTCATGTGCTCTTCTCTGTCGTTGGCGTGGATCAGAATGTCGTCACTCACATGTCTTGAATCGTCTGTTGAAAAACCTCAGCAGCTGAAGAGATCCCAAAGCTTAGGCGCTTGTACCTTCGCAAGCCAATGTGGGTTGAAAAAGTGGTTATGTATCGGGATTCCCTGTGCAATTTCAGCTGATGGTATCCTGCTTTTAGATCGACCTTAGAGAAGATCTTTGACCCCGTTAGGTCAGCCACAATTTCATCTAGTGTTGATGTATTGTGGCGCTCTTGCTTGATGGTGGCATTTGGTAGACGCATGTCTATGCAGATTCGCACTTTGCCAGGCTGTTTTGGTTTTTTTCTGACAACCATTGGGGAAACCCATGGCGTGGGTCCCGTTACTTCTTCTATTATTCCTGCTTTCTCCAGCACTGAGTTCTTGTTCCACTTGTTCCCTCATGTGGAATGGTGTCCTCCTGTGTCTTATGGCTCTTGGCTGGACCGACTTGTCAATGTGGAGTCTGATCGACTTTCCTTTCAAACATCCTATGCCTCTGCAGGTTGGGATATTTTGCTAGGAGCCTCTCAACTTCTTGTGAATCCTTTATTTCGCAGATGAAGGTTTTCAGGCCCAAATCTTCCACCACATCGCCACTGGGCAGACATTCGATTCCCGCGTCTACCACATAGATCTTGGATGGTAGCACGGTTTCACCGTGGCTGAGGGTCGTGCGGAATCTGCCGACCACGGGTAATGGATTCTTGCACCCGTATGCGAACAGCAGAGTGTGTGTCCTTCAGGCTCGGTTGTGGCTGTAGCATCGGAAAGGTGCTCATGGGCATAACATTCATGGATGCGCCCGTGTCTATGGTCATCCAAATCTGCTGGTTTTGGATTGTGACCTGGCGCTTGCACCTCCCGAGTCCTTTCCTTGGCGAGGCCCGTCTATGATTAAGGGCTGACACCAGATATACTTTTCTCCCCCTTTTCCACTGTTCCTTGACAGGCTCCTGGTGGGTTCCGGTCGTGTCATCCCCTTTTTCCTCAGTTGAGGAGTTTGCTGACTCCACTAGTCGGGCACTAACCCGCTTCTTCTTCTTGCCCCCACTCTTCTCTTGGGCATTCTGTGGTGTGGGTTGTTGGGCGGTTGACGACCGGCACACTTTGGCATAGTGGTCTTTCCTGCCACATGCGCCGCATGTTGCCCCTTGTGCTGGACAGTTCCTTCGTCCATGTCGCGATCCATCACACCATCTGCACTGCATGGGCCCTGGGATTCGTGGCTGCCATCTGGCATTCGTGTAGTTTCTACCCGACTCATCCCTCGTTGATTGTCGATTATTGGCTTGGGCTATCATGGCCGTCGTGAGGGCGGGCTGTAGTTTTTGAAGCATATTGTCCATGTGGCTGCTCTGGCATGTGCCAGCTCTCTCGGACGACCCAATTCAAGAATTTGTGTTAGCGAGATTCTTCTTTCACTCAGTATCATCCTTTTCAGTTTTTTTGATTGGATGCCGTTGATTATCTGTCTCCGAATTTCTCTCTCGACGTCCGTAAACTCGCAGGATATCGCCAGTTTCCTGAGTCGGGTGTGGTAGGCATCTAAGGTCTCCTCCTCTGCTTGAATAGTAGTACAATATATAAATGTTTCATAATCAGGATTTAGTTGTGGGAAGAAATGGGCCGTCAAAGCGTCCTTCGCTTGCTGGTAATGTCCTGGCTATTATCAATGGTTAGTGAGTTGAAGATAAAAAGCACCTCATCCCCCACATTTAGCAACAAATGCAATCTCATTTTCCTGGCGGTAGTGATGTCCTTACATTCCATCGCCATTTCAAACTTTTGGATCCATAGTTGCCACCGGGGAACAACTGATGATGGATCAGTAAATGGGTCAAATGGCTGTATCATGACAGAGGAGCCACCTTGTGGGCGGGCTTGCGGCTTGGACATGGATAATTTTGCAGCAAGTCTAGACAGCGTGCTGGGCGTGGGGGTGGATGTGCCGGTCGCCATGGCAGGACTACACTTTCCCCTGACAGGGTCCTCTGCCTCACCTTAGTGCGTGGCTGCAGGGGTCCGTAGTTTTCTTTTGTGAAAGTTCAAACGTGCTGAGCATGGATGGGTGTGCTTCCTTCTCCCAAGTGCCTGCCCATGCCGGTTTGCTGCAATCCTCCGTGCCAGATGCGTGTGGGGCCTTCCAGAGTCGTGGTGCATGTGCCTTCTGACTCCTAGGTGTCAGGAGTCCTTGGTGGCAATTCCTTCTGGTCAGGAAAAATTGGAGGTGGCACCTCCGTTGGGCAAAACGAGCGGATCGCTATTGCGGCGATCGGCTGATGGTGCGTTATGCCCGTGTCTCGGGTCTCTCGTCCCTCGTCGCCAGTGTTACGTTCTGTCCGCGGCTCCGCAGGTGTCCGCTACTCCGCGGGGCCCGGGGACAGAACGTTCGAGGCCGCACAGGTAGGCTTCTGCTGCGCAGCTCCGGCAGGAGCTAATAAGACACACACGCACTTGTCAGGTTGCGATGCCACGGAACTGCCTCCTCCTCGCAGGGGCAGGCTTTTATTCAGCTTTTATTCAGAAGCCCTGCGTCACCATGTTGTGGGACGCAGGGCAGATACAACAATGTACAACTCCTGCCTGTTGGGGCCATCAGTCTGATAATGGCTGCGGTCAGTCGTATTACTATACTATTTGCTGGGAGGCGTTAATGGAATTTGGACAATAGTGCAGTATGTACCCAGAAGAACATCAACATTGTGGCCACTGTAGAATATTTGGCTAGCGGTAACTTGCACCATTCAGAGGCTTGCCTGATCTTATTTTACCCATGATACGTTTAGCACGGGTCAAAACCTTACTGTACTTTATAATCTAAGATGAAACTAGCAGCCCGTTAAATAATATAGGGCAACACGTTACCTGGGGAGCAGCAACAGTGGTGAAACCGAGCTGTGTGGTGAAAAGTAACACAAATGTGCATGTGATCTGGCCGCAGCTCTCCAATCAGAGGAAACGGCGAGTGTGTTGGCCCCGACGTGCGTTTCTGTTTCAGGTCTAGTGTTGGTAATCAAGCTTAAAAGTAATTCCGG
The DNA here is from genome assembly GCF_040938575.1 of Ambystoma mexicanum. Taxonomy (NCBI): domain Eukaryota; kingdom Metazoa; phylum Chordata; class Amphibia; order Caudata; family Ambystomatidae; genus Ambystoma; species Ambystoma mexicanum. Next base: position 570,195,962 of record NC_090934.1, on the reverse strand, counting down.
GATGGTCACCATAAAATGCATTTCTCCAAAATGCACTAACCAGCTCATTATAAAGAGCTGAAGAAAAGCCAGAATTGCTTATTAAAAAGAACTCGGGCACTTTGCAGTGCCAACTAGGTGAAACACGTGCAGCTGTACACGCTTCCCAAGGGCCGGTGGAAATCTTTCATCCCCATAGAAACACTTTGGGTCAGAAAGCTATGCCTTGCATTATTGACAAGTATCCAATTACGTTGAGAAAAACATGAGAAAAGAACCCAGAACCGAGTGAAAAGCTGTGGCGCACCCGCAAACACGAAAAATAAAACACACAGGAGACAGGGTGCACATGTTAATGATAGCAGACACCCGGAGAAGGCGCAAAGAGGAAAAGATTACTTCACAGAGGCACTGGTTTAAAAGCAAGCATGGAGTTTTTGAAGGAGGGTCTGGGGAAGGAATAACGCTGACTGCTGATGAAAAATCAGTGATTATTGCTGGGGGCGGGATGAAAGCGTATTTGAAGTCAGCTGAGCTTTCCGCGGGGCTTCTATTCCTTTGGAGAAAGGACAGGACACTTTCAATGGGAGGGCAGAACAGTGCATGCAAATATGTCATATTCAGCCATTTGTGTCATTCAGGACAATGTTGTGCACATATACTACAAGTCAAACATAAACGTGCACTTCACAACATTCCCTTTAAATATCAAGTAGCGTAGAATAATAGCATAGACAATGAGTCGCTTTCTGCTCCCTCCACAGAATCCATCCAATGGCAACGTGCATCCCTGGGGTCCGCAGGCTCGCTGCTAGGTCAGTAGACACCAAGAGTACAAAATGTCACCCTAACATCATCAGGACCAAACCAGGGGCGCATGGGTCTTCTAAAAAAGGGCCATATTACACCACTTGCATGCATGTAATTTTACTGTTTTGAAAAGCCCATGTTGGCGGCTGCTGGGTGACACCATAACGTTTTGCTGGTCTAGCCCATTATCACCAAATGCATTGTTGACGTTTTTATTTTGCACTTTTTGTGTGGCAACATGCATATGGTAAGTGGGAGTAAGGTATATATGTGGGTGAAGGGTTGGGGTAGAAAGGTGGTGTGCGCCCACCCCCCCCTGCATTTTGCCACAAACAAAATACAATACTGGGCAAAAATGCTTTCAGCTAAATATTTGCGGCAAAGGTACATAGAACCAGTTTGGCAGTGTGGGTATGAGTCTAATCATGCCCATAGATGACCATTCAAATGTGCGTCTTTGAACCATAGAAAGACTCAATGGAAAACATATACATAACTACATTTGCCTACTTAGGGGTTTTGACAAACAAAAAAACTAGTCAAACTACCATCTAATGAAAAGAAGCATTTATAGTTGTACCAGCCTCCAGCTTTTATTATATAACACAAGGAAAAAACTTAAGTTCTCACCTAATGTCCCAGCAACTTAACGCAACAAAAAAACATCACAGGTCACACCACTGATGACATCACTAACAACATTAAACCCTAATTGGCGTTAAGCATGGCCTTCAGCCATGGTCAGTGTGCATGGCCAAATATATTTTAACACATGAATGGGTACTAGTCACGGCCTTCAGTCATTGGTCACAACTGCCACCTATGTGCACTGAATACTTCAAAGACCAACAGGCCACCAACCATAGATTTTGGCCTTTACCAGTGGATACATCTTTCAACCGCGTCCACTGTATATTATATGCACTGATCAGGCCCTAGCCATGGACTTCAACACAATACTTGCCAGTGGCCACAATCATTGGCTGTGCCCACTATATATTCTAACATATAAATGAGCCGCTACCCATGGCCTTTCACCTTGAGCAGTTTGTATATCACTTGGCCATGTCCACTCTATATTTTAAAATAATAAAATGCAATACGCGATGGCTTTTGGCCGTGACCATTGTGTATTATACAACACTAACCTGCCACTAGCCATGGTCTTCAACACAATACTAGCCAGTGACCATGGCCTTTGGCTGTGCCGTCTGTATATTCCAACATATTAATGGGCACTAGCTATGGCCTTTAGCCGTGGCCACTGAATACAGCTTTCAACATCGCCCACTTTCTATTTTAAAACAGTGATTGGCTACTAGGCATGACTTTTAACCATGCACACTGGTATTTTTGAACACTAACCGACCACTAGCTATAGCCTTTGGTGTTGGCCAGTGATCCCAGCCTTTGTCATGGCCAAGTCCACAACCTAAATGGTTATTAAAGGTAATCAAAGTTTTAATGAGCTAACATATAAGTGAGGTTATGTATAATTCCATTATTGATTCAATCAGTTATATACAATGTAATTAGTGTTGTGATCAGTGACGGCATCAATGACATGATCTGTGATGTCACCATTGTTGTCATAGGCTGTGCAACAGGGGGCCCCGAAGTTAAGGCATCTTTAGCTGAATTTCGGGGGATTCGTTGCGTTCTCACCTTAACGCCCTTGCAACTAAAGATTTTGTCCTTGAATTTCAAGGGTTTTGTTATTCCAAAGATTTTTAGAATGCTTCCAGAACACTAGCATGGTCTTCGGCCATGGTCAATGGGCTCAGCCTTTGGCCATGCCCACTGTCCATTTTAAAATGCTACCAGATGTCAGAAACCTGAAGGTGTCTCACCCGCTAGTCCCCGGAGATCTGTCATCCAGGTGGGCAGGACACGACTATCGCTATTGGATTCAGTTCCTAGGGGTAGACCAGTGGGGGAGGATCACCTGGATGAGTGGTCTTCGGAGAGTGGAAGTGGGACACCGAAGGTTGAGATGTGGTACCCCCTTCCTTGTAACACCTTTTCCCTGTAGGATATCTAGAAGCTCTACCCCCACCCCTTTTCCGATACAAACGCTTTCTTACACCGCAACAGACAGTGGACTAATATCAGAACTGTTTACCTGACATGTTCCAACACACGGGTCAGGCAGAGTCAGACAATTGAAAAGAACCAGGCACACCTGACGGACGTTTACCTTCCCCACAGGGATAAAAGGCAGAGCACAAGAGCACACGATGAGCAAGACTGAATGCACGAGGAAACAGCTATACCGGACTGCCAGTTTAAGAGGAGAAGAAATGCGGCAAGACCTGGAGGGACGACAGAGGTGGAGCTACACTGCCCCTTTCAACTCAGACCCATGATGCCTCTGAATGGGAAATCATAAGACCGGGAGTTACAGCTGGCGTGTGGAGGAACAGATGTCAATGGTGCACGGGGGCCTCCCGCATTGATAGGACAGGCTGGGAAGCAAGCTTGCTACCATGGTACAGTCCTGGACCCCAGAAGCAAGACAAGCCAACGGGTTCAACACAGCAGGTGAGTCGGAGGAAGTGGATAGCAAACTTAACTGTGTTGAGCCCAAAGTTGCAAGTGGCAACATTATAGTAACGCAAGGAACTTGAGAAGAAAGAACTTGTGTGTGTGTTTGAACTTTTTGTGAAATCCCAGACAAGAGCCAGCAGCAGAGTGATCAGGTGCTGCAGGAGTACTCATTCGAAGGACTCTCGAAGGCCCCTTTAGTTTTGTGATGAAACTGCAAGTACCATAAGGTCCTAGGAAAGGGTGGTGTGAGGTTTCAGAGTGGTTCTACAAGGGTCACGTCAAATCACTTGTACAATCAAAAGTCTGACCCATTGCTGAGAGAAGGCTAGGAGAAGAGAACCCTGCTTTCCGATAAGATTGTGAACTGTGAAATAAGGCAAGTGTGAACCCAACGGAGGGATGCCAAAAGAAAGCTACCCATGCTTTCTGATGAAAATGAGTAAATCAAGAACTGTGTTAGAAATTCATGAACTGTGTTAAAGAAGGCTCTAGTGAACCAGACGGAGGGAGACGCACTTTGTGAGGAGGATCCGAGCCTGGCGGATGGAGATCCTAGGGGCGAAGAGCAATCGCCCAAGGTGCAAGATCACCAAAGGAACTTTTGTTTGTTTGCTGTTTTGATCCAGCAGGCCTTCTAAGGCAAACGACTTTGTAGAAAATAGTCTTGGCCTTTGAAGGTTCTGGTATCATAAAATGGACATGCGAGTCTTGTGCTGGAAAGGCCCAGGAGTGTGCTGTGCTCAGAGTTCCGCCTTGTCCCGTGCTTAAAACGTGAGGAAGGGGGACCGAGCCATACCATTCTGACTTAGCATTTTGAGAATATCTTTTCTGGTGAACCTTATTTCACACTCTTTTTGTAACTTAGTGGTAAGGATTGTCAATATTTCTTTTTAGTATAGGCCCTTTTTATTTGACACAACTCTATTAGGACTGCCTTATTATTATTTGATTGTTGTAGCTTGCTCCCATCTTATCCTTAGGTTTAGATTAGGTGTTTTTCTCACCCATGCATACCATTTAATAAACACCCTTGAACTGTGATCACTTGTGTCTGGCTGGTGGGCACGGCCGAACACTACCAAAACACTAGCCATGGCCGTTGGCTACGGCCGGTGGGCACGACCACTCTCTATTTTAAAAAACTTGCAACCCATTGCTCAAAGACGTTTATCAATCACAAACTGATTTTGTTCTGTTTTGCCAGTGATGTTATGTATACAATATTGCAGGCTTTGAGAACACAATGTTTTTTAGGCAATGCACAGTGAGATTCAATTATTTGCCATTGACCAAACACTTTGGTTAACAGGCCTGCTCTAAGCCCCTTGTTTTATGGCCTGTCTCTTGGTGACTGCTGTGATACATCACACAACCCCAACTAACCACATTTAAGCAACACAGAAAACAGGTAAAAAATGACCAGCTGCAAGAATAACATACGCCCAGGTACTTTCTGCGCACATAGCAAAAATCAAAAGCTGACACCTATGAATATACGCACAGTAAGTGAACATATAGTTAATTTGGTATCGTACTAAAATGTCACCCTCATTTGTGCGCCCCTGCAGTCACTGCAACTTTGGCGGGCGCACAAAATGAGGGCTTCATTTACTGTGCCCAAGCAGACCGGGGATTGCAGGGGTGTCCCCCGCTCGGCTTGGGCATTGTAACAGGAGTCAAGCATTGCGGGGGTGTCCCCCGCTTACCATTTAGCTAAGCGTGGGACAAGAAAGAAAAAAAAAAAGAAAAGCACACTGCAGCGTCAGCTCTAACCCACGTTAGTGGGAGGAGCAGGCGTTGCAGGGATAGAAGGGTTTGGGCGGCACAGACAGAAGTGCGTCGCCGTAAAGGTAAGTGGGGTGGCATGGTGGAAAGGTAAAAGCAGGCCGGGGGAAGCAGGCACAGTGATCTATATGATCACAGCGCCGTAACTGGCATCAACATTTTCACATAGATCCGTTCATTTGACCTTCCTTCTTAGAATAAAGTGCGCAAGACAAAATAGCATTGGACTTTTTAAAGAAGTAACGAATGCCAGAAAAACAACCTTAGAGAGGAACTTTTCCAATAAATATGCTGGCAAAGTATAAAAGGTGCCAACCTTTTACACCCAGCAATCTGTCATAAAATGTTCCCTGGTAAACAAAATCCCAATACGAAACAAGTGCTTGTGGTCTTGTGGGTAAGCGTCTGCTCTGGGCACATGACAACCTGAGTAGAATCCTGGTAGCCAAATACTTGAGCTACCTAAATAAAAAAAAAAAACATGTGTTGCATCGGCCCACTGAAAAAAAGTTACACTTTCACCCACATTTGTCCCTTATTTGTGCCCTGAAAAACAACCACAATCAGGGGAGAATGTATTCACCAGTGTGCAGGATTACAAACTGTCTTGCCACATCGTGGGCAAATACTCAAAGACTTACATGCCCTCTCATCATTTCCTCTCCTCAGCCTCATGTCTGGCTTTCAACAATACCATGCTTTATAAAGATAACTTGAAAAGTGCACATTCCATAGTGATTCAAATATATAAATCCTTATTGAACTATGTTAGGCAAAAAGTGTACAATGTTGCCATTATTCCCCCCTCTTGACTTGCAGACTGCAAATACCAGAATGCAATTCAACAAAAGGCAAAACATTGGTCTCCGAGTGCAAAACTTTCAAGGACTGACAGTCGCACAGTTTAAAAAAATAAATAAATCAAATGCCCATTCTGTCACCCATCCATGCAGTAACCGAGACTGCCCCTGCTTAGCTCCAAAGCAAGGAGAGGGCCAGCCTGTTTCTCCAAGTGGTCTTGTAACTTTGGCTCATTTATCGGGCAACATGGCCTGAGGAGGCCGGCTCCTTCCTCACTTTGAAGCTAAACAGGGTCTGTCCTGGTTACTGCATGGACGGGAGACCTAGATGGCAATCGTATCACTGGCCATGGCCATTGGCAGCGATTATTCGCCCTCGACGTCACTACAGCTGTAAAAATACCTTGGAAAAGAAAACTAACCACGTGTACAGAACTACACATACCGTCAGCTATCCGTAGTCCTTTATAGCTGTGAATATGGAAAAAACAAAAAATGCTTTCCTGCCTCCTACACCCTTACCAATTGCCCCCTCATCTGTGCCAGCTCCCCCAAATCCCAAGATAGTCTCCTCACCTCCTCTGCCCTCTCCCTTTCCCCCAATACATGGTGTTTCTGTGACTCAGTTTGCTTTGAGAGGTCGGCTATTAAGGAATATAGCCGAGGCTATAGAATGCTGTGTTGAAAACTCAGTCCATAGACCCCCTCCCACTCCCAAATTTCACTCTGTACCCTCTATCCACCTCCCCCCACCTTTAGCCTGATGGCATTTGCATGTTTGCTGACCTGCAAATAGCTTTTTTCCTGCGTTTCATTTTCCCATATCCTTGGCTATAACCTCGAATATCTCTCACATCGAGAGAAGAACAAGATGGCGATTGTTTCATTTCTAAAAACACCCAGTTTTGGTTAATACCCAAGGTGTAACTATTTTTGAGAAGGGGGCAACCCATTCTCAATCAAATAGCTAAATAGCTACTGCACGGAATAATCCCAAATCATGCATATATCGCGAGTCAACGCTTCATGCCCAAGTTGTTGCAGATCTAGTCCAAATCTGTCCAGCGGTTTGGCCTGTGCGCTTTAGCAGAAATTGAATGGGAAGTAGGCCGCAACTTTGGAGAAAAAAAAAAAAAAGTCTTCTTAATAACTTTCTCATTTATTAATGTATCTTATGAAACTTTGCAGTCGGGGTGGTGGGGTGCGAGTCCCTAATCACTTTCGATATTTCGGTCAAATCTGTTACTCGAATCAAAGTTATTAACAAGAGAATTTTAAGGGGTTCCTATGGGAGTTTGACTTACCTTAACGATTGGGCCGCTATTGCCGCCTTGTAATATATATGTTAGTGCAAAAAATCTTTCGTTAAGATGATTTCATTCATTGCATCAAAACCCAGAAAATGTGGCATGTCTGGCAAGTGATGACAATATTAACTATGAGCTTCCCCACCAACATGTCCCCACAATGTACTTTTAAATCAGAATCCATGGCTTGGATACCTCGCCTGCCTATGGTGCTGTGCTTGGTAATCACCTTAGCTATACATAGGTACTTTCCCTTTGCCTGTTCCCTTAAGGTAGGAGTCTGTAAACTTTGGTTCCCCTGAGATTTTAGACTCCAACTCTCATCTGTGAGCAGCACAATCAATGGTGAAAGATCGAGTGAGTTGTAGTCTGAATTATCGCCAGAGCAACCGGTTGCAGACACCTGATTTAAGCCTTACCTAGGCCTCAAAATCTTTGAGGAGGTTCTATCACACACCTGCACAAGGATCTAAACACCTGTTCTGACCCAAATGGGTCAGTGTAGAGGTGCCCCCCTCCACACATCGGCTTCAGATTCCTCCAGAACAGTGCAAGAGCGCCATTTCCAATGATACCCTTAATCTGAAGAAGGTATCTTTTTAGCAACTTGTTGCTATACCTAAATAGCTTTTCCACTTTTATTAAAATCAGATTACTTAAGCAGTGGAGCTTGTTTTTAACCTCAATCGTCAACTCACCATAAGCCGGCTGCACCCTTCCTGGACTTGCTTAACCTTAGCCAAACCTTTGCCACCTCAGCAATAGTGATTTCTAGCATGTTTCCACGCTAACACCCAGGTACTTCAATGCTCAGGCTGTGTACTGGGAATTAACATCTGATTCAGCTGTCTGTTAGACTGACTATCTCCGATTCATCCCTATTCAGCCTAAGAAGAATGAGAAATAACAAATGTTTTCTAAACTTGTTTGGAGACTACTTTCAGGATTCAATATAAAAAGTAAAAGGTCATTCTTGTATGCCACAATCTTGACCTCCCCACTGACCATGAGTATCACCAGTGACCGTAAGCATCTCCAGCTGCTACTCTAGCATCATGATAAACAGCTGTGAAGACGCTGGGAACACTTGAGATGTACCTCTGCTTAATTGAAAGAACTCCAATCAAGTATCATTCATATCAATTGCAGATAACAGTGAGCAGTAGAAGGTCTTTAAATAAAAAATATGTCTGTCAGAGCCATCCATCCATATGGCCACTCCATGCAGTCAAAGGCCTTTTGTACATTAAGGGCCAGCCCTGCCAACACTTCATGTATTACTTCTGCCAAGCGTATTATATTAAATAGCAGCTTTTAGATAGAGGCCTAGCAATTAACTTATGCTGCTTGTTCAACTGAGATCTCAGGTGATAATGTGTTGTTGGTGTTTATTCTCTGCCTTCATTTGGAATAAGGATGACATTTTCTCGTTAATCATCCCCCTGTTACTGAGCCCAGAACATGTAGTTTGACAAATCCAAACTACTTGCAAAGGAGCACCTTCTCAATAGTTTGTAGAACTCTACTTTCAGTCCATCAGCAGCCCAGGTAACTTCGCAGGTTTTCGTTGTTTCAATGCCAAAGTAACTACCAACTAGTCAATCGGGTAGAACGAGATCCTCATAGTCAGACTTTCATCTCCCAGCTGGAAAATACACAAAGAAGCTATCAAAGTCAAATTATTTGGAAATTATTTCACTGAAGTATGGTTTATTACAATAATTTGTAAATGACCACAGGATTTCACCTGAAATATCACAATGCGTGACATCTATGCCTTTAATAGACTGTATGCTATGCTTTTCTCTACTTTTTTGGATAAGACGTAAAAGATGACCAGCCCTTTAACCTCCTGGACAATATAATTTTAAGCGGTAAGGAGTGATGATCGAGCAAACCCCCAGACAGCTTTTAATTTAACTCACTCCACTTTCATCTTATAATTTGTCTCAAATAGATTTTGCATCCTTTTTCTGTGTATTCTACCCTTCTCCCCCCCCCCCCCCGATTTTGGACTTCTGATAATAACTTGTTATTTTCAGAATTAAATGTATTCATTGTGGATGCAGAATTAATCACTTTCCATTACAGGGTCATCTTAATTGAGTTCTGATCATTAGGCTAGAGAGCCGTGTCTTGTTTTTGGTGTCAAAGAACACATCTTGAACATTTATACCATTCCCTGCCTGAAAGCAAATCTCCATCTACTCAAGCCACTTTCTGTACTATGGGAGACTAGAACGTGTGTACTCGTCCGGGCTAGTGAAAATCATTCCACGAGGCTTCTTCCTTGTCCCAGTGGTTCTCATTGAGGATATGCTACTGCAGCACATAAAAGTAGTAGGTCATAGGGAATAGGAAGGGTCTTGAGAGAAGGTGGAAGAGTCAAGGGGATGCTGCACTCTCACAAAATGGTCACTGCTCTGAATAGGGTCCTCACTCCCAATGAGATCCTCCCACCGAGTACCATACCCAGGGGGACTATCAGGTAGTGGCCTCACCACCCTGGCCTCATGGGAAGGGACTTGCCCATCTAAAACAGTGAAGGTACCTTCAGATTTGTCACATACCCTTTCCCTTAGGTTTTCAGTTTCTTCCCCAAAAAGGAAAACCTGAGAGGAAGTCCACATTCCCCTAATATTTGCCCTTGCGATGTTCCACACTAAAGTAGTATGGTTGCAGGTCAAAGAGCCATTGCATGATCCGGGGATTGTTGTCTTTCCTAAGGCTGAGCCACAATAAAGGGGGATGGTCAGTGGCTAATGAACATGTTCGCCCTGTGTGATAGTAGCAGAGATGTCCTACTGCCCATTTGCTTGCTAAGACTTCTAGCTCTATAGTACCATAGTTTGTCTCTGGGAAACAACGTCCTGCTGATAAAGAGCACCAGATGTTCTGTCCCATCGTAGACCCGGGCCAAAACCCCATGACTTTTATTGGAGGCATCTGTCTATCGGACAAACTCTTTGTTGAAATTGGCCACCTTAAGCACAGGCTCACCTCGCAGAATTGTTGTCAGGGAGTCAAAGCAAGGCTGATCTTTTCCCCAGTGGATTTTCTGTGGCTCAGAGTTTCTTAACTTTTTTGTTAAAACAGGAAGTCATATATGAGAAATTATGTATGAATCTTCAATAATACCCTACGAGTCCTAAACAGCCTCTTAAATCCCCCTTGGTTTTAGGCTTAGTGGTCTCTTTGACTGCCTTTACTTTTTTCAAGCGGTGGTTGGTCAATGCTGTTGCCCACAAAGAAGCCTAGTTATTTAAGCGGTGACTGGGCCAGGTGGCACTTCCTCTGGTTTTATTTATTTTATTTATTGAGCATTTATTAGGCACCTATACAACCGAATGGTGTTTCAAGGCGCCACAACACAAAGTGAGGAGGGAGCAAGGGGAGTAAAAGAACAGTGGCAAAAACAGTAAATATACAATTGTGGTCCTACTAGGCCTTGTGACATTTGAACGTGCAGGTGTAGTGAAGAGAAGTGCAGGAGATAGGGAAGGGATGGGGATAGGCGGGAGCAAGGTATGGACAAGTGCTGGTAGAAGCTCAGGAGGGAAATGCAAGGGGAACAAGGGTGGAGGCCAATGGCAAGTGCTAGGGCAGAGGAATCCTACAGGTGGGATGCACAGCTACCAGGCAGGGTGCCCGCTGGGTGAACGGCGTGGTAACCTGTGTGATTCATGAATGACCAAGCCACCAGTCTCAGAGGCAGTGGGATGATTAGCAAGGCAGGAAAAGAGGGAAAGAGGTAGAGGAAAGCAGAGTTTTGAGAAGTTTCCAGAACTTTAGGAGGTTCGGCTGAAGTCTGAGGGGACAGGGAGGCACCACCTGAGGAGAGAGAACTGCCCCCTACACTCCACTTGGAGAAGGGCTTGACAAGCAGAGAGGTGGAGTTCGAGGATCGGAGGGCTCTAGCACTGAAGTATTTAGGGAGGGAAAGTTGTAGATAGCGTGGTCCCAGGCCCCAGAAAGTCTTGTGAATGACGCAGAGGGTCTTGAATTTGATCTTTGCTGCCACCAGGAGCCAGTGGGGAGATATTCGGGCTGGAGAGATTCGGTCCTTGGGCTTGAGGCCAAGGATAAATCCTGCAGCCCTATTCTAGATTAGCTGAAGGGGGCGTAGGAAAGAAAGACAGAGTTTGAGGAAGAGGCTGATGCATTAGTCCAGCTAGAAAGGACCAGAACTCTGGAGATATTGAGCTTCTGGGGAAAGGTAAGGAAAAGCAGGATGCCTCTAAGGAGGTGCACCTTCTTGGCAAGGTCGAATATGTGAAGGTTGAGGACGTGGAATCGAACTTGACCCCAAGGTTTTTGGCCTCAAAGGAAGGTGAGGCGAGAGGGCCCGAGATGGGCAGCCAGAGGGTAGGAGGGAAACAGAGCGTAGGGGTCCCAATGAGAAGGATCTCTATTTTATTGGCATTAAGACAGATTGTTAGCCGCAAACCATGCCTGATGTCTGGGATGAGAGAGAAGGAGGTAGAAGAGGGAAGTTTGAAGGAGAGCTGTGTGTCATCATCTTAACACAAAGTAAGGAGAGAAGGAGGAGATGATGTGAGCAAGAGGGGGGAGATAGATACTGAAGGGCCACAGCGATAGGATAGAGCCCTTGAGGAGGCCGCAGGTAGCGAGTTAAGTGGTAGCGAGTGAGGTGGTGGAGGAGGAGAAAGGGCCCAGATGCAGCTGGGAAGGGCGGTGAGTAAGGAAAGAGGTCAGCCACCCCAGTGCAAGGTCCATGATACCGAGGGTATCACAGAGCCGTTTTATGAGGATATAATGGATGACCACGTCTAAAGCAGAGGAGAGGTCAAAGAGAATGAGAACAGCAGGAGATTTAGAGTCAGGATTTGTGAGCAAGTCTTCACGGATGTTCAGGAGAGCAGTTTCCGGGTTGACGGTTAATCTGGCATTTCGCAAGGCTCTAACTATTTGTTAAAGATGCAACATATGCTCTTCCCACATCTTACTGTGTATGACGAGGTCATATATATAGGGGCCACAGAAATTCGAGCAAGGCTGTAAGATTTGGTGTATCAGTCTTAGGACGGTTGCTGGTACTCTGAAGCCCAAAGGGAAGAACCTTAAGGTCAAGCAGTCCTCTAGGGTTGAGGAATGTTGTTTTTTCCTTATCATCAGGGTTCAGGGTGTCGAAAGAGAAAGTATATCGTGCCTCCTATTCTAATAAATATATTAATATTGGCCTACACCAAGCTGCTCGAAAGTGCTTGCGAAAGAAATCCGTGTTGCAAGGTCCTGACCTTAAATCCATGTAAACCGGCATTTTAGGTCAAACCGCCATTTTAGGATTCGCTTTGAAAAAGTCACCCTATGAGTTAAAATGGTGGACGATATAATTCCAGAATACAACATGGCCGTCTTGACCTCTGTACATAGCTAATATGTAACTTGCCTGCAGTCCACTTGTTGAGGTCGTAAACTGAGACCTTGTCCTTCGTTGACCCATGTGTAGAAGGATTACTTGTGCAATGAAACTAATCCACGAGCATATGTTGAAACAATGTATTCAAATACTGAACGAAGAACATCTGTTTAACTACATTGTATTAATGTTTGAGAAGGCCTGCATGGAAAATATTAGAATACAGTTATTGCATAGGCTTGTTGATACATGTATTAAAGGCAAAACCAGTTATATGTGGTTGTTCGAGACTTGGCACGAACCCTAGATCGGTGTTGTATTAAACTGAATATTAACCCGAAGTGGGGCTGGACATCGTGCCCACCGAATGTATAAAAAGCGAATGCATTCTAATGTACAACGTCTCTCACTGAACACACTGATCCACGCTGGAGTTCGTTGTGTTGTACTGAGGGCCGATAGCTATCTGATTTTGCCTTGTTTTTGTAACTGGATTCAGTATAAAATAAAGTATTTTGTATGTTCCTTTGTAACCCGTGTTCGGTGTTTTTCCTTGTGGGATACTCAGCCTCGATATTTTGATTTTGTTTTCACAAGGGGACCTGCCAATATCCCTTAGTCAGATCAATCGTGGAGATATATTGGGAGGTTGGCAGTCGATCGATGAGGTAGTCAATTCTTGCCATCGCATCATTATCGAACTGGGACTCCGCATTTAATTTGCGAAAGTCAATACAAACCACCATGACTGATCTGGCTTCGCCAAAAGGACTATGGGTCAGGACCATGAACTCTGAATTGGTTCTATGATATCCTCAGCCAGCATCTTCTCAACCTCCTGAAAGATGAGTTCCCCTTCGAGCTTCTGGGATCCAGTAGTGTCTTAGTTTTATTACCTTTCCTAGGCGAGGTGCAAATATGGCGATACACATCCTTTACCCTTACAGTCTCAAGTCGGAATACATCAGAAAATTGGATCAGGGGATCCTGAATATCTCGTTGTTGGATAGATAGGGCATTAGGAGTTGGAGTTAATCTATCTCCTTCTTAACTAATCCCTTCTTTAGTTAAGAAGCTAGCCATTACCCCATAAATTGACTCTACTGGGTCTTGTATCCACTCCTTAAGAAGGTGGCTACGATGTACTTGTATGATTAGTCGTCGGTCTGGTTGGGAGACCCGGTAATTACATGGTCTGGTCTGCTCGAGGATCTCATAGGGACCGTACAAATGGGACAACATTTTGTTTTCTGACGTGGGAAGTAGAAGCAGGACTTTTTGTCCTACCAAGAAAGAATGAGGGGTTCCCTTTCTTTTGTAACAGCCCTAATGTTTTTCCTGGGCCTCAGCTAGATTGGAGTTTACTATGTCCCTTACTAGCGCAAGGTGTTCATGAATTAATTGTGCAGTCTGAGACCATGGCAAAATAGCTCACTCCCTCTCTTTCCATGGCACCCTAAGCATCTCTAGTACGTCTCTGGGATCTCTCCCATAAAGACGTTCAAACTGTGATAGTCCCAGAGAGCTTTGGGGGGGTCTTCCTTATAGCAAATAGTGCCCAGCATGCCATCATGAGCCACATTCTTTTATCTGCCTCCACCAGTTTCTTCAATCTGCTTTTTAGGGTTTGGTTAAATCATTCGACCAGCCTATCAGTCTGTGGAAGTTCTACAGATGTCCTGAGGGTTTTATTTTGAAGGACTTCCTTTACCTCAGCCATGACATTACTCATACAAGTTGTGCCCTGGTCAGTAAGGATTTATTTGGGGAAACTAACCTTCAATAAGAAAGGGATCAAATGTTTTATGATTTGCTGAGTGGTATTTCTTCTCATAGGAAAAGACTCGGGATAGCATGTGGCATAATTTAAGATGACCAAAATATACCAGTTTCCCGAATTGGAAGGATCCAAAGGTCCCACTAGGTCCATCCCTATCAAAAATAGTATATCTATAATAGGTCAAGTTTGTAAGGGAACTGGTGAAGGCTTTTAGGGATCAGTCTTTTGGCACAAGGGTTAGGCTGCAACATAGTGTTTGATATCAGCTAAAATGCCTGGCCAATTGAACCTGGCAACCACTTAGCTTTGGGTCTCCGCTGTTCTTAGATGACCCAGAGTGAGATAGCCATGGGCAATCTGAATAACTATCCTCTAATGAACTCTGGGGATTACTATCTGAGAGCAGGCCACCCCCTCACTGGTAACCATTCCCCTATATCGTAGTCCAAGATTTATGCAAGAAAGGGCCCTCTTTTCCTCTTCCTTCTGGTAGTACCTTAAGGAAGGCCTCAAATAAGTTTGGTTCATTTCTTTGTGCAAACGCGAGATCTGACATGATTTCAGTTTTCTCTTGGTCAACTTGAGGCTCAGGTACCTTGACACTGGTAAATGGTATGGTAACAAATCTGCCCCCCTAAACCCTTTTGTACCTCTGTCCATGTGATCTTGCTCCCAGACTTCCTCTATGCTTGGAAACACTGCCCTCTCCAGGATACCTTGGGCTACCTTGTCCCCTACCTTTAACTTCCCATTTTTCTGCATTAAAATGTTCACATCTTCCAGATAGTCATGGTCCACCACTCCTGATAGTGCGTCCAACCGTAACCTCCAGGCTAACCCATATTTTGATGTCAGTCAGATGTATGTGCCCTATGCTGGAGTTAAGACTAAGCCAGTTGGAATTAGCAGTCTTGTCCGGGCTCTATTGTCAACTCTTGGCTACTACAAAGGTCAAAGGCAATAGACTCTCACATAGCGATAGTTAGCTGAGAGTTTGGTAAATTTCAGGGTCCCCAGATTTGTATCAGTCAGTTCCGATCCCTCCCCTGACACCAAATGTGAGGGTCTAGGAGTAAGAGATGGGCACAAAAGGTGGCATGTTGATTGGCGAAGACTTTTATTAACAACCAAAATGGGGGAGGGGTGGAGAAAATCCTATCTAGCCTTACTAATAAGAGGGGTTTCCCTACCTTAACAGAACTACCCAATTAAACATTGTGTCAAAATGTCCATAGTAAAGTTTGCCGCCCTGTGCCCAAATCCTATCTCATCCCTCACAAGGTAAAGTTCAGTTTAACGTGAAATGGGAAATTGTCTTTTGGCTGCCAACCTACAGCCCAGCTTTGCAGTTCAAAGACAAAGTTCCAAAAAGGTGTAGAAAAACAAATAAAAGTTCTACAAGACTCAAGGGGTTGTCTCTCTTTCCCCAGAGTCTTTTCAGCTTTATCCAACTTCGTATATGTGTCTTTAGTAGATGAAAAAGAGAGTCCATCTTTCCTTCATGGACCAGTTCACAGGTCCTGCAATGAGGAAGAATGGCCTGGTCACCTTGGCCAAACTGTTTCGAGGGTCTCAGACCCTCATCTCAGAACCCCTTGCCTTGCCACCCTCTCCTGCGAGGTAGGATACTCCAGGTTATTGGTTTCACTGTTCTATTTCTTAATATTTACTTCCACCCAGAGTGTTGGCGTATTCTCCTGCCAAGGTCTTTGAGTGTCTCTTGTGCACACAGTTTCTGTAATGCTCATACTTTTAACTTGGGGTATTCATCCCCAGCCTGGGTCCTAGACACCCTTCACACGATGGTTCACAATGTTCTCTTTGTTTAATCTTTCTTTCTTCCACAGCATTGGTTTCAATATAAAATGTAAAAGGTCCTGCCAAAGTGTGTGGGTCATTGATAATTGCCCAGTTCATACTCCCCTCTTTATTTCTAGTTGGGAATGCTTTCCTTTTGTGGGACCCAGGCCCCTTCACTTGCCTCTATACCACATTCTCTTCATCTGTTTTCCCCTTGATCCAGAGCCTTGGTTTACTATCCTGCCAAGGGCTGTGTTCCACTTATGTTAGCACTGTTTGGGTTTCCCTTATTTACTGATGGGGGTATGCATTCTTTGTCTGGGTCCCAGACCCCCTTCACTAGGTTACTCTGACTTGGTGGATATTGTGTTCCTGCTTTGGTTCAGGCCCCTCTCACTCTCTGGAGCACGCCAGCCTTGTGACCGGCCAGCCCTGTATGTATAGGGTCCGGCCAGTCACCTTCCGGCTATTCGCAGGTCTCTGGGGAGCTTCGGCAGCTCTCCTGGCCCCTCAGGACTTGCCTCTGTCTTCTGTGTTCCTTTCCTGCAGTTCTCTAGCAGTTTTGTTGCACACCAGCAGCCTCGGTTACAGCGGAGTGAATCGCTTTCCCTCCGGTCTGCCTCTTGCATTGCATGTCTTCTGCAAGCGCTTCTGTGAGCATGCTGCCTTCCAGGACACTGTCGACACGGTCTGCCATTATGCACCATGGGTCTGCACAGGCCTCGCAAAGTTCTCGGTGCATGCTGGACCAAAGTTGAAGACGCCATTGTTCTCTTCCCTCTCCTACTTCAACTGACAGCGGGCCAATTAGAGCGTCTGGGAGACTAGACTGCATGTACTCATTCTGGATTGTGATAATTTCTCGTGGCTTCTTCCTCGTCCGAGCAGTTCTTATTGGCGATATGCTAATGCAGCACATGGAAGTAATAGGTAATGGGGAATAGTCTTGATCTTAAGAGAAGGTGAGAGGGTCAAGGGGATACCACATTCTCCTGAAGTGGTCACTGCTCTCAATGGGGTCCTCCAACCCAATAAGATCCTCCTGCTGAGTACCACCCCCAGAGGGACTATCAGATAGCAGTATCACCTGGCCTCATGGGAATGGGATTCTAAATCGAAAGCAGTGATAATACCTCGGGACTCGACACAACACCAAGATCCAAAATATATGCATGGTCTATTGTGTCAATGTCTGCTGTCACTAGGTCCTCAAGTAGTGATCTATGTTTAAAGAGCTAGTCAATTCTGGGCAATGTGTCTTATGAGTTGGAATGGAAACTGCTCAATTGGAAGTGAGTTGGAATGGAAACTGAACTCCTGGTCTTGAGAGTGGCATGCCTATCAGATATGTAACCAACTTCTAAAATGCAACAAGTGAAGATGTAACTTTCTGTCTAATATGGTTTCTAAAGAGACCTACATTTATTATGCATTTGTTCTGCATTTGTTAGGCGCTTATACAATAAGTCAATTCTGTTTCAAAGCGCCAACAGGGCAACAGGGAGGGGACATGGGATTGACAACAGTGAATACAGTGGATGATAAAACTGAACCTAATATGCCTTGTGAGTATTCAGAACGTGAAGAGAGAGAGGGGAAGTGGGGATGGGGGCAAGTGCTGAAATGTCTGTACTCGTGGACAAGCAGCAGATGAAGTGCATAGTATTGGGTAGCAAGTGCAAACCTACAGGATTGAGGCTGATGGGTGCCAAGGCAAGTGTTGCGAGGTAGGCTGAAGCTGGGGCGATTGGGTAAGGGGGGCCAGGTCCCTGAGGGATGCATAAGGGCCCTGGCCACCAATCACAGCGATTGTGAGATTACCAGAGGAGGGAAGGAGGAGGTGAAGAGGAAAGTCTTGAGGAGTTTCCAGAATTTGAATAAGTCCTGCTCAAGAATGTGTTGGCTGTTCCATAGGCGGGGGCCAGTTGAAGAAAGTGATCACACGCATTTTAAAGTCCTCCACCCCACCCAGAACTACATGATCATCCATCTTACTTATACCACTATTCAGATGGTTTGCCTCATCATTTAAAATTATCTTCCCACAAAAGGTCAATCGTACGAATAACTGTTTTCTGATTGAACAGTTGCTTATGCAAATTTGATCTCCAGTTCTTCTAAAATCACCCTAGTCACAGGCTTTATTCTGCAGGGCTGGCAAACTGAAATCATCTTACGTGATTACTTAACAAGTGCAATAATAATTCAATAAGATAACATTAAACCGCCTGCACCAACATATCTTTCTCTTCTGGATGCAATTTAATGTATTTGTTACCCACTAGGCTAGACCACCAGTGTATTCAATCCTGTAGTTTTCACCTCCTTTGATTTTAGATCCAGCGTCCACTACGTTTAAATGACTTGTTGCTTACCAAGCATTATCCTCTTTCACAAACAGGTCTCAATTCCCTAACAGCGCAAAAAGGAACCATTGAAGGCTATCAAGGTGGTGTCGAGGAGAACTCTTACAAGGGTGGGGCAATAATCAGTCATTATTTTCATAGACAGTATACTGCTTATTATCCAGACCATTTTACATACAGTGATAAGGCACCCTCAAAATGGTGGGTCTTCGAACAACTATATAGTGCAGAGTGTCTTTGATGAACTAGAATTGTCACTCTGCTTGCATATGGTTAAGGAGTGTGGCGCTTAGGAACAGGGGGAGAAGGTGGCTAGGTTTGTACGACTTGACATCAGTCTTCTCTTGCCCATCCAAAACCCTAAATTGGCAACAGAGTATGAAGATGTTCTGAGGACTTCACAAACCATGTGCCTCCCATCACATTTTCAGAGCTATGTATTAGTATGTGACTAAAGGCTGCTAAATCCCAGGTAAACAAGAACACAATCATTCTATCCAATTTGCTGACAAAAAGTAGCACACATTTTATTGTTATCTTTTTATCATGCTACTAATTTAGGTCTACACAGTACTTCGAGTGAATTCTCTTTTATTTGTAATACAGGGGACGTGTACAAATGAAACGTTTGTTTACATTGTGTTCTAACTTACAATTGTCCAAAAGCAACCTTGGAAACACAACCCAGTTATCACACAACTTAAGGACAGATCCTTTTCGTTTGTAGAATTATGGTACACTTAACAGGATGGATATTCTCCCGTGCCACCAGAAAACCTTCACCGCTGCATCCCTACACCCCTCTCTTTGCAGCATGTATTATCCAAATACGATTCCCTCTGTTTGCCATAGAGAAAATCCTCTCACTCACAAAGTCCTTCTTTATGTACATACTTAATGGCACTCAGCTGGATGGTGGTGTGGGATGTATTTACCCATGCATCCTAGCCCTACCTCAAAACTGTGCAGTACTGACATGGAAAACATCATGATGGCCAGAGCTTCCCAGAAAATGCACAGGGAAATGCAGGAAGAATAGGCTGCCACCCATTTTTGCCGATGTTATGGGCACAGAAGGACGCTGCCTAAAACCACCATTGGACTACCCGCACAGTAGTCTGAAACCATTGGGAATGGCAATGCTGATTGCCAAATGCAACCTAGAATTGTGGGGAATTCATTTCTTAAATCCCAAAAATGGGTGCAGTACCAGTACTCACCACTATCCAAAAGCCGGCGTTTTAAAACCACTCTGTTTCCCTGAAGGCAAGTCAAAATGCCTATTTTCAAACATTGCAATATGTGCAAAATATTCACTGAACACCAGCAGACATTTGGTAGAATGGAGTTTTGTGTGCCTACAAAATCTGGGAAATGAAGAGCCCAGAACAATGCTTATAACAAAACTGCTGTGGATTTCAGCAGTTTAAGTTGCACTGGATTGAAAGACACTAAAAAAAAAAAAATCTAAATGTTTAAATTGACTGAGTGACCTACTTTTGAGTGTCACATAGGTTGCAATTGTTTAAATGTCATAGTTTTGCACTTAGAATCAGCATTCTAGCTGCATGTGTAAAATTGCAAGTTAATTTAAAAAGCAACAAATAACATGACAGTAGCTGAAAGTCTGGCTTAAGGAACTGAATTCTGCCTGGCAACTACCCCCATCAGAAGGGAAACTTGAGTCACAGCTGTGTTCCCAGGCCAACCTTCCTTTTGCTGCCCACACTAAGGATATGCCATCTATCTGATAATTGAATTATCTGTGCTCTGCAGGAGAGGGAACAAAGCCCTCTTCACTCAGGCAAAGGTTTTTATTACCGCAGTCGTAAATTGTAGCTTCCTCTTGGCAGGAGCTGGGAGGAGCACTGCCTGTGAGAGCAAGCTGGCTTGGCAGAAACTGGAAAGACTGGTTTCTATACCATGTGACCTGGGAAACCACACCCCTTTGGAACCAGAACATAACTTTAAAAAGATGAATAACTCAGAGCGGACATGTGAAAATTTTATAAATGACACCATAATTCTTGTGATTTTTCTGCCCACATTTTAAGAGGTTTTTCGACCCGGTGGCATGTTCAGGGGGGTGTCAGCGGAAAAGTGGATATTACTCTAAATGTATGCATGTTAAAAATCTGAAACTTCATCAGTTAATGTCCCTACTCCCTGCACACATGTATGTAAAGTTGGGTCAATGTCAGAAATTGCAAAATCAGTTAAAAAGTGAAATATGTGCCAGTTCTGAATGCAAGCTCCCAGGAAGAGCAGAGTTTGAACAGGGGATACCTCCTGTAATGCATGATGGGTGCATATGATTTTAAAACAATATGTACCTCTGCAAATATGTATTTGTTTCAAATCTAGATTTGTGTGTAAGTTGACAGGAGGAGTGGACTTTCTGCAGGCTGTAAAATGACATCACTCTGACTCACAGTTCATTCCCCAATCAAATGATAAATGGAAGTTTGACCAATTAGAAGCTGAGAGAGAGGTAGGGTCAGTGATGCTAGAACACACCCACATTCTAAACACATAAAAGCAGACAGACAGGACAGATAGGGACCTTCCAAATCCATCTGCAGCGGGACGCTCTGCCGGAAAAATCCATACTTACCTCCATCAACCTCCAGAGAGCCAAACTAGAGACTTCAATCTATCCAGAACTAAGAGACCAGACCAGAGAGAAAGCAGTGCTGTACCCAGAGAGACCCAGACCAGCAGAGAGAGTGACCAGAGCCCAGTCTAAAACCCTGACCAGATCCGTGATGAGGCCCATTTAATTCAAGAATATAGTGTGAGTACCCAGCAGAACTGTGTAGAACCAATCTCTTAGTTTAAATTCATCTAATTCAATCTATTTAACCTAAGTAGAACTGCCTCCTAGCTGTCACCTGTCATTTCTAGTTGCAAGCTGCACTTGTCATTTTGAGCTTTTGAAATTTGCAAACCCAAAAACGACCTTTATTAAATCGCTCATATCTCCGCGACCGTTTGGGCTAGAGACTTGCAGTAACTTTCCTCTGATAGCTTAGAATCGTAGCTTTGAATCGCACCAGGAACCGCATTCCTACCCCTTATAGTTTTACCGCAATCGCGGAACACGCATCCGCGAATTTTACCGCGATTTGCAATTTCTTCACATGTAAAAACTGCTGCTGCTTGCCTTCCATTTGCCAGAAATTCGTTTAACCTGCTAACTATCCCTGCCTCATTGCTAGTGTGAGCCTGGACTAATATTAACTAGATACCACTCACCCTGAACCTCTGTAAGGGAATTAAAAGCGTTTAGCATATTTTTTTAATTCATTGCTAGCACATATCAAAGCATTTGGGCCTGTGTTTTCAAAACTCCTATCTGTGTTTTAAACTTCTGTTGTCTAAGCTTGCTGGATTGAACTGATTACATTGATTGCATTTCTGAGAACTGTGTGCTTTCCTCCCATTCCCTTGCATTGCATAAAGAGGGGGGGAGTGAATAGCCAGAGAAAAGTGATTACATTGTTTGGTTGAAATCATATTGAGTATTTTCTGTACTGCATTCATTGAATATTGCATCCACCTGAGCTTACATAAAGCATCCTCTACCACATTATACTTTTGTTCCTATTTACCAGTGTGTTACCTTATCCATTCATGTCAACTCATTAGTGATTATAAGAAGTGTGCTAGTGCCAGATTCTCCGTTGTTGATCTTTATCATATCAGATTAAGTGTGCTATTCAATTATTAATTTATTATAAAGTGTCATATATATATCTATTGTTTAAATTATCAAATAAACCTTTTAAACTTGCAAAACAGAACTACTTCTTGGCTCAGTGGGGTCAGGGGGATTCCAAGAGAGGGGTGTTATATAGGGGTAGTCATCCAGAACGCATGAACTGGACCTAAAGATATATCAATAAGGGTTTTCATTCAGTATTCTAGACTAGGCGTTAACTTAGCTGTAGTGCTGAATTGAATCCTCTTACAAATTGGGGGCTCGAGCCGAGACGTTGGGTTAGATTTACCACTTGTGCAGCTTAATACAGTGTGCTAACTGACGGGATACATACATCCGGTCGGATCACCACGCTGCATTACGCTGTGAAGCATTCCTCAAAAGGGACACCCCAAGAAAAGTTCTGTTCTGCAAAAATAAAATACAAACTTCTGTAAGTCAGGACAGAGACCAATCTCTAGAATGACGACCTTGGTAGACATGAAAATGGCCAGAGAGCACCTCTTGCATAAGCTATTTGTGAGAGGTGAATGGACCGAACAGGGCCAGGATGCGTGGTTGCAGGCAATCACACAACAGGTCACTGAAACAGGGTCAGATATATATAGAGATCAGGGTCCATTACACGTGGCCCTGAGTGAACTATATATGGCTCCTAAGGCCAAAGATGAGCACGACAAGATTGTTAGGATAGCGGCATATTTATATTTATACATGGGAGCCATACAGAATAAATGTGCTGAAGGCCATGATCTGGCAAAAAGGCAACAGATGGCGTTAGAGAAGGCCCAATCTGATCTGGACTCTTCTGAGCAAAGGCTGCACAGAAGCCAGGAGTCAGAAAATGAGACCAGACAGTACATCACTAAAATAAAGGAGGATATGGATGTGCTGCAAAAGGAAAAGTCAGAACAGGATACCAGATTTCTGGCCTTGCAGAAGGAACACCAAGAAGGTTTGGACTCCCTACTGCAAAGCCAGAAAAAGCTGGAGCAACAGCTAGACTTCAATAGGGCATGTGCTGAGCAGGTAGTCACCCTGCAAGGCCACCTAGATAGAGTGAAGGAGGAGAGCAATAAACTGATTCTGAAAGACCTGGATACCCAGGCAGAGTTTGATCAGGAGCGCCAGAAAGCTGGTGCCTTCCAAAGGCAAAGGGACGACCTGGCGGCACAAATGCAGGCTCTTAGTCAGGAAAGAGACGCCTTAGGCCAGGAAGTCTGCCATTTAAAAAGAAAAATGGAAGAAAATCACCTGGCCCACCAGGGGCTGGGTGATCTCCAAAAAGAAAACCAGAACTTGGTAGAGCACACCAGAAGGGTGGAAGATGCTCTAGCAAGAAAGGAGCAGGCCAATAGGGACATTGCCCAGGAGGTAAACCTCCTGCAGCAAAGACTGGCCCAGTTCTCCAGGACCAACCAGGAAGCACAGAGGGAGAATGAGGCCCTCTGTCAACACAATGATAGGCTCCAGCAACAGGTAGCGATGCAGGAGAAACTGATAGAGTCGAGTAAGGCCTTAACAGAGGAACTGAAAGCACAAATGCAGGCTCTTGCATTGCAACAGGGAGCAGGGGCGGATAGAGATGAGGTCCGCTGGGAAAGAGAGATTCCTGACCATAACCGCAGGAGCCCTAACACCAGGGGCCTTCATCTCCCCCAGTCCCTGGACTCTACCACCCCCATGTCCCCTGGCGCACATGAGCACAGGGCCGCAGGGATGGCAGATCACTATCCAGCTAAGAGTATGGGGCTCATAGGCCAGTACCACTCAGGAATGGAGGGGTGGGCATCCGGGTATGGGCACCCAAGTACAGTACAGTTCAATGGGGAACCCCAGGAGAGTAGGCCCATTAAGGGCATCCTGAAAACCTCTGCCCAGTTAGGTCAGTGGAGGGGGTACCCATCAAATCCTGGCAGCAAGGAGGAATCTGAAGACTCCTCTGAACTGCGCAGGACACAGGAGACCAGGTCCCCACATTCTGCCAGCCATTCCCAGGCTCGCAGAATCCGGGAAAACCTGGAAGAACAGACGGGAACCTCTGGGAGCAGTGCCTCTGAGTCCGAGGAAGAATGGACAAGGGTTACCCGAACCAAAAAGGCCAATAAGGCAAAAAGGGCCTTGCTTAAGGACCCCTTAAAGCAGATTAAGGCGATCAGGAGCGTCATCACGCCTTACCATAAGAACGCTAAGTATTCTGTTTGGGAGCACTTAGAGTTGTTTGAACAAATGATGGAGACTTTCCATTTGAAGGACAGCCAAAGCTGTATTCAATATGTAAAGTGGACATTCTCCCCGGAATACTCCAGTTTCTTTGCGGGGCTGGAGGACCAAAATCATTTAAGATGGTCCACATATAAGGCGGCCATCCTGAAACATTTTTCTGTTCACAGAAATCCTCAAGAGGCTCGCAAGGCGGCCTACAATTTGCAATGTGGGGAGGATCAGGCCCCACGAGAATTTGTGCAGGAGTTAAAGCGTGCTTTTGCGCAAACCACCAGAAGGGTGCGCACAGATAGTAGAGAGTTTGTCAATACATTTTTCCATGCCTTGCCCAAATATATCATGACCCAGCTTGTGAGGGATTTTCATGAGAAAAGATCTTTAGACTGGGTCATTGAACAGGCTACCCGGATCTATGAGGTGCAGAAGCCCATAGAAAATAAAAGCAATGCCCAGAAAAACCCCAAAGCCAACAGCACCCCTGCTGCTGCCAAGGTAGCAGAGGTAAAGGTCACCCCCGTTTTGGATTTGGAGATGGGGGGGCCTAAAAACCTGCCTGCACCTAATAATGCTAGGCCCAGAAGGTCTTCGGGCCAGTCACAGACAGGGAGCCAAGGAGGCAGCCCCACAAATGGGGTCCCTCGCTCTCCTGATTATGTAAGTCCCCGTTACAAGGGAAATCGACCCATCCTGGGTTATGTGTGGACTCCTCCAGCCCAAGGGGGGGGATACAGACAAGCACCTAACCCAGGGAACTTCCCTCCAAACTTCCCACAGGAGGGCAGAAATTTACCAAACCCTGGGCAGAACTTTTTCCCCAGATATCCACCCGACTTCCAACCCCAAAATCATCCATCCTTCTTTCCCCAATTCCCCGAGCCCAGACCACTGAATCCGGGAGAGGGGAGGCCAAGGGTGGAGGGGTACCCAAACCTTCCCCACCCGGGGTATTACCAGAGGAGGGACAGCTACCCTTCCCGGGATCAGCCCAGGGGAGAAAACAGGGCCCCGTATCAGCCTGAGCGGGTTTCCCAGTTAGAGCGCCAGGTTCAAAACATGGCGCGGGATCTGGGTCACATACTGAGGGCTCAGCAGAACCCTCAGATGGGCGTGCCGGCGCAGAACGCACCCAACTCTGGACCTGGTGCTCCAGAACAATGACGGGGGCAGCACCCCGATAACTCACCGGTTCCCAGGGAGGAGGCACAAGGGGAAGGGGGGTGTAAAGCCTTGGAGGAAGCTTCCTTCCTCACTTGTAAACAGCCCCTGGAAACCCAGGAACCGGAAACAAAATCTCTTGCCCCTGAAAGTCTGCCTCCTAAGGAGCAGAGGGGGGGTAGGAGAAACAAAAGACCCAAACAGACTCAGTTTGAGGAGGAGGTACAGATCTTCCAATTTGAGGGAGAGGGATCCTCAGAGGATCCTGGGAAAAGGATCTTCTCCTTCAGAGAGGGGGGAACTCCCCCCAAAGAAAAATGGGTCCCTAGGGATGCAAATCCAGACTGGGGAGATGTGGAGACTGAGCTACCGCCGCCCACCATCTCATCCCAGAACCAACAGCAAGAAAATCCCCTGGTTCAAACCCATCCTGGGGACTGCCTCCAAAAAGGGGGGGGCAGCCCAGAACCGGAACCAGGGGAACCCACAATGGCTCTGATCTCCAGTTGCCAACTTTTTCTTTCAGTTTCCCAAGACTCTCCACAGAATTCTGCCCAAATCTCTTCGCTAGCAATGTCCAAAACCAGAAAGTTAGCCCACCAGTTGTCCAAAAATGTACATTACCTGTGCCCCCTTGAGGAGAAGGAGGGAAGATATTATGCCCCGGTACAAGTACAGGGGCAGGGTACAATCTCGGCACTGGTGGACACAGGATCTCAAGCTACCCTTCTGTCCAGAAGGGCCTTTGATGAACTGAATGCAGGAAGGGGAGAGGATTACCAAATTCCTCTCACCTCTCTTCCGGGACAACTACAGAACTTTGACGGGAAGGAAATTCCCGTTGAGGGGACTGCAGACTTGGACATTAAAATTGGGTGACAAAAGTTGAAACACCCGGTCATAGTTGTGACCCCAGAGGGCACCCCTTGTTTACTAGGGAATGACCTCCTGAGAAGGTTGTCACCCCTAATAGATTGCGTAAACAAGGTCCTCTGGACCCAGACTAGCCGACCAATAAAATTAAAACAGAGTGTCAACCATGTTAGTTTAAACGGCACATGCCACATGGTTGAACAAAAATCTGACCAAGTAGAATTTCACTTCCAGAACAACCAAATTCCAGACGTGACAGTCATAGCAGTAGGACAACAGACTGGTGATGGGGGGTCCTCTCTATTTCTGAAAATCAACCTTCCTTCCAGTCTAAAGTGGTATTCCACGCTGGAAGGAAACACTTTGAAATTCTATACCAATCCACAATCTGAAACTCCCACTCCTATAGTCCAGAAAGATGTGAAATCAGCTCAAAGCCTGGCTGATATTCAGCAAATTGGAGAGCAGTTGTTCATCCCTGTTCAGTTAAATGATGGGAAGGACTCTGTTCTCGCTCGAGTGTGTGTGAACAACGGTAAGAGCTTCATCAGCGAAGCCATGTTTCGCCAACTTCCAAAAGATCCAGCCATTCCCACCTTCAAACTGATAAACAAATGGGAAATGGACCTGGAAGCACCCAATTCAAAACATCTCCTGCCAAGCAGGTGTATGCTCAAAATCTCCATTGGCAACAAGAGCATAGTCCATAATTGTTGGGTCGTGCGAGACGTCCCTGCCGCCTTTTACTTAGGCAGTGACATTCTCAATCGCTTTGCCATTAGTTTGGACCTAATAAACTTCAAAGCTTGGTCCCGATTAGCGGATAATCCCATGGGCTTTGATGATCCAGAAAAAGCATTTAGGTCAGCTCAATTGCTACCTTATGCAGTTGAAATTCAGATTAAAGAGGAAGTCACCATCCCAGAAAGGACCCGACAATTCTCCCTGGAAGTGAAAGTTAAAAGGGGACAAGAGTTGAAAAACCCTGATGCTTACATACATCTAAATGCTTCTCTCCAAAAGCAAGGGTTGGGGGTAAACCCAACTCCATTAGTCAACATAGAACATGACACCATTCTAATAGAGGTGGATAACAGCGACTTAAAGAGTATTACTCTAGCCGCAGGCACCATTATTGGAATGGCGGTTGATGACCAACATTTCTCCATTGATCTTGTAAATGAACTGTTAGGACCAATCCCCAAGGACTGTTTTGACAGTGACAGTGAGGACAATACAACACCAGACAGGATTTTTACCCGGCATGGGGGGAACTTCCTGGTGTACACTTCCTGCCCCTATGGTAAGGAAGATGTGACTTGTGACTTCAGGAGGGATGAGGTGATTTTCCAGGTCCATGAGGGCTGCCTTTCCCACCTGAAGCCTCCGGTCCAAATCAGCACTCTGACCAGGGACTTCTCCACCCAGCTGGAGGAGGCCGCGGAAATAGCCAAACCAGAAGTCTTTCCAGGCTTCAGGCAGATGGTGGAAGAGAGGGTCAACCTAGCTGATGCCTGTGTGACTCTGGAACAAAAGCAAAAGTTGAAACAAGTTTTCTTGGATTTCCAAGATCTCTTTGCGGTAGACTCGTATGACTGTGGTCGCACTGACATCCACACAACAACAATCCCCACGGACCCTGGCATGACTCCTGTGTTTGTGAAGCAATATCGCTTGCCTCTCGCATCAATGGAGTCCCTTACTGAAATAATTAAGAACCTTGAGTCCCGGGGAATAATCCGTCCAGTCCACAGCACCTTCAATAATCCGGTGCTGGGAATATTGAAGCCAAACGGCCAGTGGAGACTCTGCGCTGACCTTAGGGAGCTCAACAAACGGGTCCATACTTCCCGATGGCCTCTGCCCTACATTGACCAAGGGCTGGCCCAGATCCAGGGGTCACAGGTATTCACTGCAATAGACCTGACCAATGGTTACTGGACCGTGCCTGTCAGCAGGGAGGACCAATACAAACTGGCTTTTACCTTTGGGGGCCAGCAGTACACATGGACCCGGACTCCCTTCGGATACCTCAACTCCGGCAATGAATTCAACATTTTCCTACATAAGGCCATGCCCGACCTGGGTGCAAGGGGTAACCTGGCTTATGTAGATGATGTCCTCATCAAAAGCTCAACTGTGGAGGAACACATAGCGGAGATCCGTTATGTTCTGACACAGTTGAGGGCCACCGGAGCAAAACTTTCCTTTCAGAAAGCACAGTGGTGTAAAACCCGTGTTAACTTCTTGGGGCATGAGATTACTCCTCAGGGTCTTTGTCCCCAGGAAAAGAAAGTGGAAGCACTTCAGAAACTGAAAGACCCCACAACTCTGCGGGAACTAAGGAGCCTCCTTGGACTGACTAATTACAGCAGAAAGTTCATTGAGGGCTACGCAGAGATCACCAGACCCCTGATTCATCTCCTGAAGGGGGGGGTCAAGTGGGAATGGGGTCCAGAACAAGCCGAGGCGGTAAAACAACTCAAAAGAAGCCTCTCACAAGCGCCTTGCCTAGCTTACCCTGTCAGAAACAAGGAGTTCTTCCTGGAGACAGGGTTCTCTAATACGTGCTTGACGGCAGTATTATACCAAAAGCATGACAAGGTCAATAAAGTAATCTCCTATGCGAGCAAAACTTTATCCTCTGTGGAGGAGAAATTCAACGATTGTGAGAAGGCACTCCTGGCAACGGTGTGGGCATTGAAGAATTACCGCCCGTTTATCCAGGGGGAACACATCATAGTGGAGACTCCACACCAGCCTCTGCAATATCTCCAAAGTGACAGAATCCGGGCCGGAAATGTGAGTAATTCCCGAATTACTTCCTGGATTCTGTCAATGCAAGGCTTTCCTGTGGAGGTCAGATATGGCCAAAACAAGAAGAGTCCCCTCGCGCAAGGTCTGGCTGACTTGCATGATTGTGCCAGAGAAAACTGTCTCGAGGACGAAAGTCTAAAAATAAAGGACAACATGGAGGCATACCTTAATTCCCCCCACAAAGTCTTTGAAGAGGACAAGTGTGAGGGAATGCCCACTGTCTATGTGGATGGATGCTCTTACCATGTTGACAACAACGGGGAGAAAGAACTGGTGGCTGGCGTAGGGAATGCATGGGTGAATGAGTCCCCAGAACCCTCCGCTGGATACAAAATTGGTCCCCGAAGTAGTCAGGTGGCAGAATTGATGGCTGTGCATCAGGCCATCCTCACTGCTGTCCAGCATCAACTCCACGAACTGGTCATAATCACAGATTCGGATTATGTACGGAACGGGTTCGTGGAGCACCTGGTTAATTGGAAAACCAGAGGCATGTTATGTGCTAACAACAAACCCTTGAAACATGGGAAGTTGATCCAAAACATTGATGATCTGGTCACCTCGAATGGGATGACCATCTATTGGAAAAAGATCAAGGGTCATTCCAAAGTAGAGGGACCAGACAAAACTGGAAATGACTTAGCTGATCAGCTGGCCAAAACCGGGGCCATCCAAGGGGATCTAATTGAGATTGAGTCCCTGTTGGGGGAAATCCAGGTCACTGCTATCACTAGGTCCCAGACAAATGCTCACAACGACCTTTCAATTGCACAATGGAGCAAGGAGACCCCTGATGCTGATTTGATTACCGCTCAGAAGGGGGATCCAATAATTGGTAAATTTTACCAGCACCTTGAGGACCCTGAGAACTTTCCCCTGACGGATACCGATTACATTGGGAAAGAGGACCTAAGAGTGTTGATGAAATGTCCAAAAATGTTCCGGATTCAAGACGGTTTGTTGGTAAGGAAATCCAAAGCTGGCCACGATCAGTGGGTGGTTCCTACCTCATTCCGAAGCCTGATGTTAAGTCACGCCCATGATGCGGCCACTGCCGGTCATAGGGGGTTTCACACAACACTGGAAATCTTAAGAGAGGTTGCATACTGGCCACACATGGGCCAGGACCTCAACCAATATTTGAAGGGTTGTCTTGTGTGTGCACAATTTCAGCCGACATCCCTCACACACCGGGCGCCTTTACAAAAGAGGGGGATGACCCTGCCATGGTCAGATTTACAAATCGACTTTGTAGGCCCTGTGATTCGCTCGGCTAGGGGGAATAAGTACATGTTGACTGTGACATGCTTGTTTACCAAGTGGGTGGAATGTCTCCCAGCCCCAAACTGCAAGGCAGAAACTGCAGCTGCCTTGATGATTAACCACATCTTTTCCCGTTTTGGTCTACCTCAAAGGATTGAGTCAGACAGAGGTAGCCACTTCACCAGTGAAGTAATGACAAAGATGTGGGAGATACTGGGGGTCAAGAGAAAGCTGCATATTGCTTATCGGCCAGCTTCTTCTGGGGCAGTAGAGAGATATAACCGAACCATTGTGAGCATATTAAAGAAGTTTGTGGCAGATTCTGGGCCAAGTTGGGATATCCGATTACCTCTGGTCCTAATGGCCATCAGATCTACCCCTTCATCTGCAACCAAAATGTCACCATTTGAGTTGATGACTGGGCGCAAGATGGTGCTTCCTCAGCATTTGCTCTACAGGACCCAAGAGCAGACACTAATAAATGCCTCCACTACTCATGAGTATGTGGAGAATTTAAGGAAACACCTTCAACATGCTTTTGCTTACGCTCAGCGGAATCTAGAAAGATCGGCTGATAGCATGAAGACCCATTATGACCTGAAAACTTCCAGGAAGGAATATCAGGTGGGGGACCGGGTCTATCTCTACAACTTCCAAAGGAACCAGGCCAAGCAGCGCAAATTTTTGCCTACATGGAAGGGACCCTTTGAGATCATCGACAAGATCTCCCCTGTGGCCTACAAAATCCACATCCCCAAAGGTCCTTTGGCAGAGGGGGAAGACAAGTGGGTCCACATAAACCAGTTGAAATGTTGCCATCCCAGGCACACTCTGCAACAACTGGAGGAATCCTCTGGAATCCTAGCGGGTACTGTCTCAGACTAATTCAGTTCCAACCATAAAACATACCACATCTAGTCTCTAAAATATTGTGATTTGCATGAAACTGTCTCTTAGTTATACTGTTTTTTTTTCAAAATAAGAATGTAATGTTTCGTTATGATGAAATGCATATGCTGCCCCACTATCTCAACAGTGGTGGAAAAACGTCTATGAGTAGGTATTGCCGCTCTTCCTTTGTCGTCCTAGGAGAAAGAAAACCTGAAGACGGGCCAAGGAGGGCGATCCGGAGACCAGGAACGAAGATCCAATGGGCCCGGGGTACCGCCCAATCTTCCCATCAGGACCGGCGAGGAGAACCGATCGATCAGTACCGGATGGAGAAGAAGATGCTGAACTGTGCCATCTATTGGAAGAAGATGAGGAAACATCCCAGATCTTGCGAGTCCCATCAGTGAAACCGAATGGCCATCGCAAGAGGGGGGCTTGTGGGATGTATTTACCCATGCATCCTAGCCCTACCTCAAAACTGTGCAGTACTGACATGGAAAACATCATGATGGCCAGAGCTTCCCAGAAAATGCACAGGGAAATGCAGGAAGAATAGGCTGCCACCCATTTTTGCCGATGTTATGGGCACAGAAGGACGCTGCCTAAAACCACCATTGGACTACCCGCACAGTAGTCTGAAACCATTGGGAATGGCAATGCTGATTGCCAAATGCAACCTAGAATTGTGGGGAATTCATTTCTTAAATCCCAAAAATGGGTGCAGTACCAGTACTCACCACTATCCAAAAGCCGGCGTTTTAAAACCACTCTGTTTCCCTGAAGGCAAGTCAAAATGCCTATTTTCAAACATTGCAATATGTGCAAAATATTCACTGAACACCAGCAGACATTTGGTAGAATGGAGTTTTGTGTGCCTACAAAATCTGGGAAATGAAGAGCCCAGAACAATGCTTATAACAAAACTGCTGTGGATTTCAGCAGTTTAAGTTGCACTGGATTGAAAGACACTAAAAAAAAAAAAATCTAAATGTTTAAATTGACTGAGTGACCTACTTTTGAGTGTCACATAGGTTGCAATTGTTTAAATGTCATAGTTTTGCACTTAGAATCAGCATTCTAGCTGCATGTGTAAAATTGCAAGTTAATTTAAAAAGCAACAAATAACATGACAGTAGCTGAAAGTCTGGCTTAAGGAACTGAATTCTGCCTGGCAACTACCCCCATCAGAAGGGAAACTTGAGTCACAGCTGTGTTCCCAGGCCAACCTTCCTTTTGCTGCCCACACTAAGGATATGCCATCTATCTGATAATTGAATTATCTGTGCTCTGCAGGAGAGGGAACAAAGCCCTCTTCACTCAGGCAAAGGTTTTTATTACCGCAGTCGTAAATTGTAGCTTCCTCTTGGCAGGAGCTGGGAGGAGCACTGCCTGTGAGAGCAAGCTGGCTTGGCAGAAACTGGAAAGACTGGTTTCTATACCATGTGACCTGGGAAACCACACCCCTTTGGAACCAGAACATAACTTTAAAAAGATGAATAACTCATAGAGCGGACATGTGAAAATTTTATAAATGACACCATAATTCTTGTGATTTTTCTGCCCACATTTTAAGAGATTTTTCGACCCGGTGGCATGTTCAGGGGGGTGTCAGCGGAAAAGTGGATATTACTCTAAATGTATGCATGTTAAAAATCTGAAACTTCATCAGTTAATGTCCCTACTCCCTGCACACATGTATGTAAAGTTGGGTCAATGTCAGAAATTGCAAAATCAGTTAAAAAGTGAAATATGTGCCAGTTCTGAATGCAAGCTCCCAGGAAGAGCAGAGTTTGAACAGGGGATACCTCCTGTAATGCATGATGGGTGCATATGATTTTAAAACAATATGTACCTCTGCAAATATGTATTTGTTTCAAATCTAGATTTGTGTGTAAGTTGACAGGAGGAGTGGACTTTCTGCAGGCTGTAAAATGACATCACTCTGACTCACAGTTCATTCCCCAATCAAATGATAAATGGAAGTTTGACCAATTAGAAGCTGAGAGAGAGGTAGGGTCAGTGATGCTAGAACACACCCACATTCTAAACACATAAAAGCAGACAGACAGGACAGATAGGGACCTTCCAAATCCATCTGCAGCGGGACGCTCTGCCGGAAAAATCCATACTTACCTCCATCAACCTCCAGAGAGCCAAACTAGAGACTTCAATCTATCCAGAACTAAGAGACCAGACCAGAGAGAAAGCAGTGCTGTACCCAGAGAGACCCAGACCAGCAGAGAGAGTGACCAGAGCCCAGTCTAAAACCCTGACCAGATCCGTGATGAGGCCCATTTAATTCAAGAATATAGTGTGAGTACCCAGCAGAACTGTGTAGAACCAATCTCTTAGTTTAAATTCATCTAATTCAATCTATTTAACCTAAGTAGAACTGCCTCCTAGCTGTCACCTGTCATTTCTAGTTGCAAGCTGCACTTGTCATTTTGAGCTTTTGAAATTTGCAAACCCAAAAACGACCTTTATTAAATCGCTCATATCTCCGCGACCGTTTGGGCTAGAGACTTGCAGTAACTTTCCTCTGATAGCTTAGAATCGTAGCTTTGAATCGCACCAGGAACCGCATTCCTACCCCTTATAGTTTTACCGCAATCGCGGAACACGCATCCGCGAATTTTACCGCGATTTGCAATTTCTTCACATGTAAAAACTGCTGCTGCTTGCCTTCCATTTGCCAGAAATTCGTTTAACCTGCTAACTATCCCTGCCTCATTGCTAGTGTGAGCCTGGACTAATATTAACTAGATACCACTCACCCTGAACCTCTGTAAGGGAATTAAAAGCGTTTAGCATATTTTTTTAATTCATTGCTAGCACATATCAAAGCATTTGGGCCTGTGTTTTCAAAACTCCTATCTGTGTTTTAAACTTCTGTTGTCTAAGCTTGCTGGATTGAACTGATTACATTGATTGCATTTCTGAGAACTGTGTGCTTTCCTCCCATTCCCTTGCATTGCATAAAGAGGGGGGGAGTGAATAGCCAGAGAAAAGTGATTACATTGTTTGGTTGAAATCATATTGAGTATTTTCTGTACTGCATTCATTGAATATTGCATCCACCTGAGCTTACATAAAGCATCCTCTACCACATTATACTTTTGTTCCTATTTACCAGTGTGTTACCTTATCCATTCATGTCAACTCATTAGTGATTATAAGAAGTGTGCTAGTGCCAGATTCTCCGTTGTTGATCTTTATCATATCAGATTAAGTGTGCTATTCAATTATTAATTTATTATAAAGTGTCATATATATATCTATTGTTTAAATTATCAAATAAACCTTTTAAACTTGCAAAACAGAACTACTTCTTGGCTCAGTGGGGTCAGGGGGATTCCAAGAGAGGGGTGTTATATAGGGGTAGTCATCCAGAACGCATGAACTGGACCTAAAGATATATCAATAAGGGTTTTCATTCAGTATTCTAGACTAGGCGTTAACTTAGCTGTAGTGCTGAATTGAATCCTCTTACAGTGGGAATTACGTTGGGGGAAGATGGGTTTAAATACAAAATTGGGATGAATAATTCTACTTACTGCCACAAGGTATGCATCCTGGAAATATCCGTGGCTGTACTGACCCCAACATCAGCCTGGGAGCCCCCTACTCATTCCCCTCACCTCAGATTAGGTTATTCTTCTTAGCAAAGAAAAGGAAGACAGAACGTGTGAGGTAAAGGAAAAGGGAAGGGTAAGGGGTGTCCTTAGGTACAAGAAGGGATGTTAAGATAAGTCTTGGTCTGAGCTGGGATTAGACCAGACTTTATATTTTGTTTGGGTTGTAACACATAATAAAGAATTAAAACATGTTCTCAATTAATTCTTAGAACATAAAGAACTTGCAAAGTGCAAGAAATGGAGTACTGACAAGACTTTTTTAGATGAGGACAGGTATTTTTTGGAAGGGGCTTCAAAGGGAGGTGTGGTGATGAGCAGGGTTGAATAGTAAGGCAGGCCAGACATCTTGCTAAGTCACTTGGGAGGTAACATCCCAGTTAGAAGAAGCAGGGATCAATTATTACAGGAAAGGCAAGAGACATTGCTCTATTTGGGCAGACAGTTTGAATGTACCGAGATAGCTTGGTTTGAAATTACTGCCAAGTAGAGTTGGATAGGATGCAGCTCTCAAAACGGATTCAAGCATTTTCGAAGGCACAGAAATCGAGAAGTTGGTATGCTCTGGAGGGGATTTGCTATAGGTTGTGTAATAACAATGCTTCTTGAGCTCTTCTGCATTTTTCAAGGGTCACCTGTTAAACTAGTCTTTCAGTAAAACCGTAGGTGCTTATAGCTGTAAGAAATGAAAAACAAGGAGAGGGAAGGTGCGGGAACTCAATGGCAACGCTAGTGGCCGCAGAGTCATGGTAGAGTTACATGGTGTATCCATTCAATGAAAGCCCCATCGGTAACCAAAAGGGTCTAACAGCAACAAGCTTAATAATACAACAGTGCTCCAAGGTGCAAGAACTCAGGGAACTGACCAAGTGGAGGTGTGGGGGTTTGGAAGCAATCCGGGTCAGAAACAAAGGCTCCAAAGCGGAGCTCAAAGCAATAAAAGATGTTCCAGTATTGACAAACGGTGACAAAAGAAGCAAACTACTCAAAAGTAGAGTCAGCCTACAAGACTACAAAGGGAAGTCATGAGGACCATGAGATCTGAGATGACCCTTGATTGGTCCCCAGGAGGAAGACGTATGGGGGATAGTTGGGACACATGCTCATTTAAGTGAGCATGTGTCACCAACCTACAGACAATACAAATGATGCAGATCATATAATTTATGATATACCCAGGAGAGAACACATTACCAGTGCCAGAAGAAACCTACACTGGCTTTCGGTACAAGCTAGAATAGGATTCAAAGTACTCACCCTGGTACACAGACAAATTCATGGAAATGCCCCAACATATCGCAAGGCTAATGTCAAGCCTTATACACCATCTAGACAACTCCGTGCTTGCAACACAGGCATGTTTAATGTACCCAGAATGAAACATTTTAGAGACATGGGTAGATATTTAGATCTTCTCTCAGCCCAAGCATGGAACTCTCTGCCAACAATATTGAGATTAGAGACCAATCGGCAATCTTTTAGGAAACAGTTTTGAGGCCCTTCTGTTTGACTAGTCCCTCCCCCGCTCCTGCTCCCTCTTAGTCATCAATAGCATTATAGGTCTTCCCGTTTCTTGGTCTGGTGTGTACATGTAGCTCCCTGATGCCTGAGGGCTTTGGCGCACTATAAATAACTGTGATACTGTGCTATCATGTATATATCCACTCTAAGGACTCGTGCCAATTAAGCACCTACTGTCATTTTTACTCACAAAATGTTGTAAGAGTCGGTTTATGGTGGTGACTCGGGGAAGTGGCGAGCGGTTAGGTGTAAAAAATGGATTGGTGGGGAGACAAGAGGAAGGTTAATTCCAACTTGCATGTGTCTCGTATTAAATCAATTGTTGTAAGCCCATGAGACATAGGGGGTGGCGAGATGATGGCGGCAGTAACACGATAGGAGAGAGGGCATGGAATATGTCTGGGCAGGATCTGCTAGCAGCCATCACAAAGGTTTCCACAAGCAAAATGTATCCGCACCTGAGGGTGAAGGAGAGTCTCAGTAAAATGA
The DNA here is from genome assembly GCF_040938575.1 of Ambystoma mexicanum. Lineage (NCBI taxonomy): Eukaryota > Metazoa > Chordata > Amphibia > Caudata > Ambystomatidae > Ambystoma > Ambystoma mexicanum. Next base: position 570,158,820 of record NC_090934.1, on the reverse strand, counting down.
ATAAAAGAAAGACAATTGAAGTAGTGAAGGGAAAAGAAAAGTTAAAAAAACGTACGATTCTCAGTCAAAATTAACTTTACAAAAAAAAACTCAATTGTACAAAAGACACATTATCGAAACGTCAACAATGAGTCAGCATTTTTCAACAAGTAATTTCCAAAACGGAAAACGCATATAGCTGTGGATCTACATATGTGCCAATATCCATGTCCTCATTCTAATGAAGAGAAATGGTGCGGCCACTGTGGCAGTTGATGTAATGTTCCCCATTGTCTGTTGAGGAGCGCATGCTCCACAGCATGTTAAGAGCATGTACTGTAAAGTCCTTACTGCTACCGGTTACCACTATCCGTGTTGCTATATTCCAAATCTCTGGAGTTCCATGCAGTGGCAATAGGACTCATAACCCAAGAGCACACATTATTCGGATGGTTGTGTATGTGCGTGCCGTGGTAGAAACAGAATGAGATGGATATGTACATTGTTGTCTCGGCAGCAGATAGCGAAATCAGGTGGTAGAGGTTAGAGTTAATGCAGAAATGGAACACGCTTCAGAACATGAAATGACTGCACGAGCAGAAATCCACCCACTATCGCATTGACGTGGGGCCTATTATTGGCCAGGAGTCTGCTGTGAACTCACAACACCAGCGCGAGGTGTCCTGTGCTGCTTTCCGTAACTCCAGGAAATCCCTACGGGCATTTCTTACCTATTCAGAGCATTTCTGCAATGCACAGGTTAGGCTCACACGTTGCAGCCGTGTGACTCTGCAAGCCGTTTCTTCTATAATACTGGACTCGTGCTTTTGGTGGGAATTGTAATTTAAATCTCACCCGTTCACAGCACTGCACAACCGGCGAAAAGCTTGAATTGAAAAACAAAATTCTGCCGCATATGGTGTAGAGGTGTATTTCCCAGTTGTCCTCGAATAGGAACCACATTCCAAATACACAGGCACCCTTTACTTAGAAGGGCAGGGTTTAACGATGGTTACACTTAAATGACAGATTGGCCAACATTTGGTAACCTTTCTTCTCATGATCCGACTTACCCGTGTTTAGGAATACAGGGTACCAATGTGCAATTGAAATAACAAGGTATGAACACCTCATTGTTATACCACCATCTTCATGTGTAAACTGGTGTGAAACTAATTAATAATGAAATGTCACGAGTGTGCATAATAGTCAGGGTAGTCACTGGACAAACATTCTCAGCATGTATAGGACACGTTATGCATGTGACAAATTGATCCTATTTAACAGCAAAAGGCACTGAGTGTGCATTGACATTTTTTGTCTTGTCAGTACATATTGTGCACGTATATTCATTCAACTGGTGAATCTATAGTAAGGAAGACAACGGTTAGCAACAAAATGCATGTATTTTAATCATGAAATGCACCAGTGGGTGAATGAAGTTGGAAAATGGGTGTCATACTGTTGATTACAGTGCTGTTTAAGCAAAGAGTTACTTAACATGGAAACTGGTCCTCGCTTTGTTGTGTTCCTACAGAAGTCTGCTCCTGAAGAAGGGGCCCACTACCCCTGAAACGCGTAAAGAATGAAGGACTTTATGTGAAAGAATAGAACAATTCGTTTTGTGGAAGAAAATTACAAGAGGTGTGAATATTTTCAATGTGTTATGTTGATTTGAATTTCAATTGTATTACATTTTGTATACATCCTGAATTAATGTGTCTGTTATTAAGTGTTTATGGTGTGCCAGGGACAGGAGTGTCTATAGACTGGACACTTTTGTTGCATATTGCGTTACGGCTCCGTGCCAGGGCCGGTATTCCTCCCCTGGACCCAAATATTGTTTAAATCGGATCAGAGATGTCTGAGAGTTCATGTACATTAATCAGAGTGCATTGATTGAGCAATATTCTAGAAGCTGGAACCATTCCCCTCCACGGACATTAACATTTAAACATCATTTTAAAAAAAGGGGTTGGAATGTAACTTTATGATCCGAAGGTTTTAAATGACTTTGAGGCTGGGATGCGTTGCTTTACTATCACACAACAAAGGAAACTGTGTGACCCACGGACAAGGACTCTGTGCTTTACGACCGCTGTGATGGTGAGGCATACAGTATGAAAGCCAGATAACATAACATAAAATAGCATAGGTTCACATGTTTGAAGTGTTTGACACACACACACACACACACACACACACTTCTTTTTATGATATCAAGAACAACTGAATTAATACAAAACACCAACAACAAAAAACTATGTTGCGTATCAAACAGACATCAAGAATATGATCTGGACCGTTTACAAATGCACATTTTTCTTTTTTAATTCAGCTTGATAGTTGCCCTGCAAGAATCCACAGATTTGGTAGCTAATTGGAGCTCTTGGATGTGGGCTCATGCCCGGATATGCTGATAGCAGTTGATTTATATATCATTATTGACAGACAATGGTCACTCTGGTAATCCATTCTAGACAGGAAGTATTTTGGAGGCCAGGCCAACACAACAAGCTTCACACTGACCTGGCAATTAGGTTTACGACATCTCGGAAATGAATCATCCGAGTGACCATTGTCTGTGACAAGTCCTCCAAATAGTTACTGGAGAGATAAGTCCTCACCAGGGCAGTTTGGACTATGTGTAGTAGCAGCAGAGACGGTGGACAATGTTTTGTTCTGCCTCTGTTTAAAAAAGAAAAACAATTAGCGGACCAACTAAAAACTTACCCCTGCCCATCTCTCCCAAATCCTTACCTCCTCCTAACAGCTTGCAACTTGGGACAGGTGAGGCCGCGTGTTTTGCAAAGCAGACAGACATGGGTAGGCTCTCCCTACAATGACCCTCAAGCAAGACAATGCTTCCCATAATGCTGATCCCACCTGATCCAGCACCAAGCACCAGTGCATATCTTGCACTCAGGCAGTTACAGAAGTCAAGCATCATGAAGACTGGCTTTTTAAGGATTCATGAATACAGCTACAGAATGAGTGGGTGAGTCCATCCCACCCCTATCCCCCTCAACCCCAGCTTTATTTTACCCCTTTGAAGGGACAAAACGCACATATGAACACACTGCAACTTTCTATGGGCTTTGAGAACAGGCAATATTCTATGCATGCAAATCTGTATGCAATAGACTTATTACAGGTTTAGACATCAGACATCACTACTCTTAATACGGTCAAGTTGTGATGTCACAATGGCTGTTGCCGGAGCCACCACAACTTTAACCACTACTTAGTAAAACAATTTGCACCCAGGGGAGAGGTGCTGGCCAATCAAGAGGCTGTGATACCAGCCGAATCCCACAGTAAATGCATGCATTCTCTCCCAGCCACCTGTGCCTCGTCCCCTAGGTATGCCATATTTTTTGTGCGGCCAATGCCCCAGTGCCCTCCATGGGTCCCAAGAACTGCTCTCCCCCTAGATTGCCACAACGCAAATCGCTGACCCGCTCTTGCTTATCCTTTCGCCTTTGGTCGCTCTTCCCAGCCGGCCACTTCCAAGGCATGGAAATAGTAACTAGTATTGAATAGTAAAGGTACTATTTCCCTTTACTATTTCCATTTGTGGTCATTTGGGTGTATTCTTTAAGGGAGAAGGCATGCACAAGTCATGCTGAGCTGGCTTCCTTCAAAAACAAATGTAAAAAAAACCCCCAAAAAAAACAAACAAATTCGATTGGCAACTGAGGTGCTAACAGCCATCGCCCACTTGTTCATTGAGACCTTATAAAGGAACTCGTCATTTTGCTCATTCCTCTATATGGTCACAAACCTCATTGATGACCTGCAATATCCTTATGATGTACAGTAAGGGGTACTGTATCCCATATATATTTCAAAGATGTTGTATTTAGTATGAATGCGTTCCAATGTTAACATATAAATGTATCGTTAATTAAGTTTTATGAATGTCGCAATTCCCAACATTCCAGTGAGGCCCTACATGATAGTGAAAGTGACTCTCCATCCCCTCCCAACTGAGAGAGTCCTACCTCACTGCAGCCAGACCCAACGCTGTAAAGGAGTCAAACACTTCACTTTTTTCAAAGCCAGTTTTCCACACCCTCTAGTAATTACATTTGTTCTTCAAAGATTCAGATACGTTATTCATGTACATTGAGGAGTCACTCAGAGCTCTGGATGCCCATGATTTGTTTGAAGTTTTTCAAATACAGGTTTTCCCATATGTCAGTCAAAGTTACCAATGCATTGATCCTTGTCAAAGCATTCAATTTACTGAGGATACAGTATTACAAATCTACTGTGAAGCAACAATGTATATGCATTCTGGAAGGTTTACCTTACGCACAGAGATTCCAGTTCATAATTCACATGCTGTGTGAAATGAGACCGAGATGGCAAGATAGGGAATTGAAATGGAACTCAAGATGGCAGTCAGGCAAATAAAAAGGTCCTCACTATCCCCATCTTAAAAGAGGGAGTTACCTACCTCAAAACTAATACTAAAAGGTCAGTCAGAATGTCCGTCAGATTAAACTCCACTCTCCTGTGTCACAACCTACTTCTGTCCCTCACACTACAACTAAAGGATAAACTAACAGAACGTTTCTTCATCAGGAGAATGGCTCCCCATTCTCCTGCTGCTCGGATAGCATCCAAAAGAATGTTCTCTTCCCCTGGCTTGGGGGTTTCACACAGTCTTTAGACAATTCCACGTCCAGGGGAATGGCTCCCTTCTCCTGGTATTACTTGGCAACGTTCTTTAACACAATCTTCAGCTTGATGTACACTTGCCACTCTGGTTTGTTCTTTGGCAACATTCCTAATCCGTCTTTGCTGATCACTGGGCTTACTGCCATCACAGTGACAAGGAAGTTCTCCTGGTTTGTTCAGATCCCTTTGGTTGTGGACCCAGACTATTCTCTGGCGGTCAGTGGTTCCCTCTTTCACATTGTGATGAGGAATATTTCCTCTAATATTCTCAGTATTTGCTGTTGGGTCCCAGACTCTTCTCTGGTGGTCAGTGGTTCTCTCCTTCCCACGTTGATGAGGAGGATTTCCTCGAATGATCCCAGTATTTCCCTTTGGGTCCCAGACCCTTGTCTGGTTATACCCAATAGCAGGCTTGCCACTACTGAGGTGAGGGAGAGCTTTGTGAATCAGCCTCCCCTCTACTCTGGCATCCCCTGCGGGTCTCCCGTACCTCTCATTACCTTGTGTGGGATTGTGCTACGTAACCAGAACTTCCTGGGATCTCGGGTCTTCTCTCCGGCTCTACTAGTTCACGGCCATTGCTCTGTCAGCTGCACAGTACTTTTCCTGTCTGTTCCGCAGCTCCACACTCCTGCCCTGATCTGTTCCTGCAGAACCCATGGAGGAGTACTCCCACTGTACTTCACCCGTGCCTTCTTCCCTCAGGTCTTTCGGCAGTCCGTGGATCTCTCGTGCTGGTTCATCTCCACACCCGCTGCCAGACCAATTGGGCTTTGACACTGATGCACTTGACATGGCTGGGCACATTTGATAATCCATTGTTACTTTTTATACCTTTTATCCAGTCCCTCTCATGGGGATTGTAAAAGTCCCTTATCTCGGTTGATGACTTAATCCTCATGCCTCCTCAGAGCCACCTCGTACTAGTACTAGCACAGTCAATGACCTTCATGTCTCCTGAGCTCATCCTCATCCTAGTTCTTTTGGCTTTAGCGTTATCTCCTATGTTACAACAATACATAGGTTTACTTTCAATACAATGTCTCTGAACAGTGGGGCGGGCCAGGGAATGTTGGGGAGTGACAACATTCAAAGGGCTGTGTCCCAGGTGATAGTCCTTGTCCCCAGAGGGAGTCCCTCCTCATGAGGCCCATCACATCAAACCACCCTTAGGGGGACTTTTGGGTTGTGGCCACCCCTCCCTCGTGAGAAAGAGCTCTCCCTTGGGGAGAAGTGACAACACCTTGTGAATCATCACAGTAAACAAAGGTATTATGTTTCCTTCTGGACAAAAAGTTAAAGACCGCTAAAATGTTCCCCTCTTAGTTAAATATGTTGACAACATTCCCCCCTAACAATCCCTCTTTTGTTGATCGAGTCCTGAATTCAGTAAACATAGTATGTCCTTCTTTGCTAATAGTTCAACTCTGAATACCTCGTTTTTTTGAGTGTTGTACAGGTCAGCCAATATTGTGTCATCACCTAAAAGGGATGTCTGCATGTCAAATTCCAAATCAATTTGAAGCCCCTCATTTATTGTCCAACATACACCTGCCGCAAAATGTCTGAACCTTGCTGCACTCGCACAATCTATGCACAGTGGTCCCCTGCCTGTGCCCAGCGCCCCAGCATGCATCAGCCACTTTGAAACATTCCTGCAGGTGTACAGTAAACTGTTCATGATCTTATTTGACATGTCCTAATGTCCTATCTTATGGACACCTTACAGACACTACTGTAACGGGTAATCCAAGGGGGGTGGATCTATGGGTTGACCGAATGTCTTCTGACGTTCTTTGGCAGTTTAGGTTCAGGAGAACTAAAGCCTATAAAACTGCATAGATGGCAGAGGCTGAGTGAGCGCATACACATTGTTCTAGGGTCTTGGCTATTACGGCCTTCCTTTTAAGTGTCTATTCCAAAGAACTGGTCAGTTTGCGCATGACAGACCTAAACTATAGTATTTCCCATGGGTGCACCCCACACATTTCATGCAGTTTGCTGAATTGTATCCTCTGGTCAGTTCAGCTAACCATCTGATCACACAAAGGTATCATTTTAACCAAATAAAAACTGATTTCCTGCCCACCATAACTGCAGGTTGTTTCCAGAAGGGACCTTCACCATAGATGTATAGATCATATTCAACAGTTCCCCCCACTCCATCTCCCTCCAGTATTCTTTGATGAAAATTAGTGGCTTAGGGTTTGTCTTCCCTTCTGTTACCTTGACAGCAACACAATCAGATCCATTTGCCCCAGTACATTGGTCTCTCTATTCGACCAATCTTTTTAATGGGTGGTCAGCAAGTTGTGAATATGACGTACACTGTAAGTCAGGTGGTAGTGTTTGACATTTGGGACATTCATCTGTCCGACGATCAGAGTAAACTGTAACTTCAATAGTGCCAATTTGTACAGTTTGCTTCCCCACAAAAAGGATTATAATTTTCTATCAAATCCCACAGGAAGCTTCTTTCTGCTCTCAATGTAACCAACAACAATAGACTCTCTGTGTTGCGGTCATTTCAATGGAGCAAACGTTTCCCCAAAGTGTTAGGTTTAATATGAACTATGTGTTCAAATCGGTCTTCGGCCTTTTCATTGCTTCCTCCATGTTGTAATTCATAGGTTGTGGTTACCCGGATGTCAAGAACTAGCACTTCTATCAGGCACCACTGGAAACTTGAAAGTGGTTTGCACCAGTTAAACTTTGGTATATGATTCCCAAAGTGGAAATGTTTCCTATTTGGTCCAGACATCTCTCCAAATTGTTGGTTCATGGACATTACGGACATAATTGATTTCAGCAAGTTCCCAACAAGTCATCTGCATAGAGCCATATGTTCTGCTCTTCATCACAAAATATAATGCTTTGGCTGTCCTTGCTGTATCTAGCAGAGGCAGCCAAAGGTTTGATCGCTATTGAGAACAGCATTGGTGGTAGGCGCCAGACCTCTCTCATACCTTGGTGTCACTCCAAAGTTCTCGAAAATTGGCCATTATTTAAGATTAACCCCGTTAGTGTGGTGTAGAGCAGCTTTGCCCATTTCAGATACCTGTGTACAAAACCCAGTTATTACATTGCTTTCAAGAGAAAGCTCCATCTTCTACAGGTTAAAAGCTTAGAGAATTCACAGCAGCCATGGGTTTGCTGCTACCATATCCTTTAACTTCATGACAGCTTCCAGACTCAAAAGTAGTCTGCACCAGGTCTCCCTTTCATAAAGGCTGACTTGTTCACATTGAGGAGAGTCGGCAGGCATCTCCATTCTTTTGGTAGAGACTTGGCCAGGATTTGTTTGTTCTGTGCGTCTTTTCCAGAGTTCACTACACTTCTCCGAATCAGGAAACATTTTCACGAATCTCCATTTGCCGAATAGTGTGCCTGCAAATGTATTTGTGTATGCAAAAATACTTTGCAAATTGTCCCTAAAATGTTTGTTTTCTATTCCTTTTTGTATATGTTCAGCTTCAACTACACTCAGATATTGCACAACATATAAAAACAATGCAGATGTTAAAAATGACACTTTGCATAACAATAAATAGCTCCTGTTTAAACCATTGAACATTGTAAATCTAAACATCAAGTTTAAGAGAACAGGAGTACAAAAAAATAGCAGATACACAATAAAAATGTAAATCACTAAATTGTTTTGGCTCGATAACTCATCATTTCGTTCTAGAAACACATAATTCTGTCTACTATGCAAGATGACATACTATATTTTGATGAGGAACATGGATGGAAAAAGCTTGTTTATGAGTGTTTAACTTCTTAGTTTACAGACTCACTAATCCCAGCGATTGATTTGCTTTTGGTACGGCTGCATCCCCCAAGGGAAGCACTTTATCTGAGAGATAAAATGATTTACACAGCAAAAAAGTATTCAAAATAATCGAACCCACTTGAAAGTGAACACGTGGATCTAGAAGGCGACCAGTGATTAGAATGATTGGGAGAAATATTATCTTATTTTCTTGTCTCCGCCAGCAGTCAAGCAGCAAAGTACGGGCACATTTTCAGGGAATAATAGCAATGCCATCGCCAATGTTAAGAGCATTGATTCATCCGCACACAGTATTACCAGGGCCAGAAGCACAATTTGAAAAATGTCTGTAGGTGTGTAAAACAGAATCTCCTTCAGTGGTTCTAATTTACAGTTTGCATATTCCTAAAATGGCATCATTAAATGATATGCAAGAATCAAGAAGGAATACAAGAGATTGTGCTCATTAATCTGTGATAATAATGTACTCCAGAGCCCAAGCAGATGGCTAACAAGGAATGCATTTAGGATTATAGAAGCCTAACAAATGAGTCTTTGAAATGAAAGATGGATTATATTGTCAAAGTTCACTGGTTCCTGAACAGAACGGTGCGAGATGGAAAAAAATGAATATTGTCACTTTACCCAGCTGATGTGTTGCCAACACTGCAAAACTGGCACCTCGTTTAGCTTTTTAGGGAAATGTATACAAAATAAAGGATGCAAAGGAAAACTACATTAAAAATAAATACATGGACCACATCCTGCATAAATCATTTGGGGAAAAAAGAAACGGTAAATGTGATGTCAGCCGACCAGCCAAAACAAAGGTGTAAATGTTCCCTCTAAATGACAAGCTACACAAAATCTGGGATGAAAAGCATGGCATTTTATAGAACGTTTTTACATTTTTTTTTTAATGAATTGAGTCTTACATTATTTCTGCTTTCTTCTTTGCAGGGCAATCAACATTATAAAATAAAAACAGACTTGAAATGTAAATCTTTGACAGGAGATTGATTTAAAATACGTTATAAAGTTAACCATGTTTAATGAACCAATTAAAACATGGAAATATGGGAAAGAAAACCACTATAAATCCTAAATTTGTAAATGAAACAGCAACTTTGGGGTGAACAGCAACATTTGAATTCCTCCGAGCACACCAATGGACGTGTAGAACTCTGGTCTTTGAGGCTGGGCATACAATGGAACTGCCTGGATTCACCCAAGTGCTCAATGTTATCTTTGTTCCCAAAACAGGTCATGAGAGAACATCAAATGCTACTCATTAACTACATATATTTGTCACTGGATCTAAATCAACAATTTCCTAAAAATACAGAGAGACTATTGTAAGGGTGCAGATGTAAGACACTGACACAGAGTGGTCATGGTGGTTGCCATACATGTACATGTTTATTCCAGTGAGAAAATGAAAAGAAAACCCTATATTTCACCAACTCCAAGAGGGGTTTCCTTAAATAACTAGTGTCAATCAGGATGCCCAGAACAAAGAGTCCAATGTTGAATATCAGAATCCCTACGTTGTCCCTCACACTATTAGTTAAACTAAATAAAATTCAGGACTTCCTAGACCAGAGGATTGACTCCCATCGCCTGGACAAAAAGACAGTTCTGGGTTTATCAGTTCCTCAAGTGTTGGGGGAATGTCTCCATTCCCCAAACTTGTTCAGGCTTACAACCTAGTTCAACAATTGGTTGGAAATACATCAGATCCCCAAGTAGCCCGCCTTAGGATTAATTTCTGTCTCTGGGGCCCCTGCCCTTGGTTGTCAGACCGAGTTCTTCCTACCAGGCACTGCAAAGAAGAAGAGTGGTTTGGATGCTCCTTCAAGCTGTGGTGGATGCCCGACCCAGGTTGGCACACATGGCTTCCTCCTACCTGGCACTGTACCAGGGACAAAGAGGGGTGGCTTGGATGCTGCTCCAAACACTGATGGGTTCTTGGCCCGGATTGGTAGACCTAGTTTCTTGCTCGATCAGGTCTGTTAGTACCAACACAGACTTGGTTTACTAGCCTGCCAAGTTATGTGTTCCTCTATATTGTTCTTACAGTTCTTTTTATGGTTTCTGGATCTTTCATGCAGACTTAGTTTACCCCCCAGCCAAGTACGGTCTTCATGTGTATTTCTCACAGTGTTCGCTATGGTTCCACTCTTGCGACAGCCCTGGGTCACCTTCCGACCAGGTACTGCCATGAAGAAGATTCACCTTTCTTGCTGCTTAATATGGGCTTTTCTCGTAATGATCCCAGACTATATTGCCCTTGTAATCGTATCTTGGTAAAGTCCCTCTTAGTATCACATAGGGGTTACTTTCTGTCCCCCACTTTTCATCCAGTATGCTTCTCAGGGTTTCCTGCACCCCCTGGGGACTCCTCTCCACCAAAACATTGGCTTCCTCCTACCTGGCACTGTACCAGGGACAAAGAGGGGTGGCTTGGATGCTGCTCCAAACACTGATGGGTTCTTGGCCCGGATTGGTAGACCTAGTTTCTTGCTCGATCAGGTCTGTTAGTACCAACACAGACTTGGTTTACTAGCCTGCCAAGTTATGTGTTCCTCTATATTGTTCTTACAGTTCTTTTTATGGTTTCTGGATCTTTCATGCAGACTTAGTTTACCCCCCAGCCAAGTACGGTCTTCATGTGTATTTCTCACAGTGTTCGCTATGGTTCCACTCTTGCGACAGCCCCGGGTCACCTTCCGACCAGGTACTGCCATGAAGAAGATTCACCTTTCTTGCTGCTTAATATGGGCTTTTCTCGTAATGATCCCAGACTATATTGCCCTTGTAATCGTATCTTGGTAAAGTCCCTCTTAGTATCACATAGGGGTTACTTTCTGTCCCCCACTTTTCATCCAGTATGCTTCTCAGGGTTTCCTGCACCCCCTGGGGACTCCTCTCCACCAAAACATTGGCTCAGCCACCCAAATATCTTTAGGGTCTTAGCTGCAGCCTTCTGGTCGGTCGTGGCCTTTCCAGTGTCCTTCTTTGCTTCGCCGGCGCCCTGGGGCACTTTTTAGTTTACTGCAGCGGCTCCACGGCTTCCGACACCCTTTGTTGTCTCTCCTTCACGCCAGACCATGTGTTCCGGCAAGGCTGTGCTGCTTCCTGCAGCAAACGTCTCAGTTTTCTCAGTGGCTACGGTGGAGACCGCCCCTTCAGCATCTCTGCACGTGGGGCTGCTCTTGCTGTCCCCGTCTGCAAGCTTAGGTTCCTCTCGTGGTTCTTCTCTGGAGCATCTGATGTTCAGGTAAGTCTGTTGTCAGTTTTTATGTCCGTTCCCATTAAGGTATGCAGTTGTAAGCTAGACCGTTCAGGTATGTTATCCCTAGTGATCCCTGCAGATCCACGCCTCCTCCTCATCTGAGTTCTGTGTTGGGTCGTCATGATAGTTATCCCTGTTCTTCCTCGTCTCAGTCCTTCCTATTCACTGTATGTTACCGAAGTATATGGGATAGGAGGGTAGGGGTGGAGAGTGGGGATGGAGGAAAGGTGTAAGAGTTGGGTGAAAATCGTGTTCTCCCAAAATAGTCGTCATTGGTCTTACAGGGTTTCCCCCTCCCATGAGATCCACCCGCTGAGTACCACCCCCCAGGGGGACTATCGGGTAGCGGCCTCACCTCCCTGGCCTCCTGGAAAGGGGCTCCCCCTATGGAAGCAGTGATGACATCCTGAGATTTGTCACACTGTTTTCAAAACCTGGTTTCACAGTAGACTTTGCCCAAGTAATCAGCAACTTCCATCAAACAGGTCTTCTAGTGGACGATATCATTCACGCTTACAGAGTCCTGATAGCCAGCTGGTGGAATCACTCTAAGCAACTAAACTTCAAAGAACTCGGCCACATGGAATCCCATGACAACTACTACTCTTAGGGGGTCATATCAAGCCCAACTCTCAGATCTGAGCTTCAAAGGGCCAACACCATACAGCCTTTTGACAACAGCCAGGATCTGAAAATATCATTAATATTGTGTGAACCCATCACAGGGGAAGGACATTAATTGCAGTTTTAAAATGTGCATAGTTTCTTGAATAGCTTTCGATAAAAAAATAAAATAAAAAAAAAAGGTTGCATCAACTTACTTTGGTAAATAAAAATAGATCAGCCAATTGAAAAATTATATTTGAGATTTGTTAATTATGTAAATTAGATGAACATAGGGGGCGCTGTTGCATCCAATATTTAGTTTGTTGTTTCTCTTCTATGCGCAATGCCTCGCCCAACCCATTTGGGAGGGTGAAGGCCTAAGCACCACACATAATTGCCTTTCTGAAATAAAAGCATCACGTTAGCGGTTTGAGCTTTGTCATTAGATCATATTGGCAATCAAGGGGCATTGGTGACTTTTGGGAGAAGAGTACCATCACTCTTTAAGACTTTGGACCTATTGTGGTTGCCGTTTTACATGTATGGGCAACGGCCCATCCACAGTAGTAAGCCCTGAAGAAGACCTGTGCGGTTTGGGTCGAAATGTGCATTGGCTATCAATTAAATTCCATTGACCATACAGATAATGTAGTGCTTTCTCAATTTTGCAATATTTAAAATAAGGATGTAGCGCTTTGGACTTACTACTCGGGAGGTATTGGTTTATAAATGTGATTGTAGGGTGCTAGTCGCTTTGTGGTAACTTTTGCTTGCTACAATAAACACACTGTAGAAAGTTCAAAAGACAATTTCAATATAACTTTCAAGTATATGTTTTATCCTTAGCTCAATGAGGTTGTAGCCCCCTTTTTGTTTTCAGGATTTGGAAATACCATTAATATTTTGTGAACCCATCACAGGGAAAGGAAATTAATTACAGTTGTAAAATGTGCATAGTTTCTTGAATAGCTTTTGATAAAAAGATTGCATCAACCTACTTCCTTTTATAAAAATTGATCAGCTAATTGTAAAATGGATATTGGATATGATATTTGATGTTTGTTAATTATGTAAATTAGAGGAAAGTAGGGGGCGCTGTTGTGCACGGAATAAGATGGCGGCTTAGAGACCGAGCTCCTGCAACCCTGGTGCTCTTAACGGCCGCATCCGTCACCAGGGGCTGCATTTTATGTGCCCACAACGAAGTATTGCAAACGTGAACGGGCCGAGACTCATCGGGTATTGCAGGCACTGAATGGGACCGGGCCTCTTAATTACATTAAACAGCTCTGTATCCACTGCATATGCACACTGGGCAGCAGAGAATACAGTGAGGGTGCCATGCTGAGACTACAGCAGATTGCGATAGAGCGTCCAGCGCTGGGGCGAGGAGAGGAAAGCCGACTCACGCTACTGTGGTGTGGCGTTGCCCCGTGAGGGCCTGCGCACGCTGCCGCGTGACGTTGCACGTCGCCGCGTGCGGCTTAAATAAACAGGGCGTTCCCGGCCGCCGCAGAGCGACCGGGGAGCCCGAACTGCACAGACGTGTGCCGAGTGAAGTCTGTGGGTTGGGGGGCTCACGGGCACGCATGGGGGTGCTGACCGACCCTCAACAGTGGCGACGAGTGGTACTGGACGCCCGGGCCCGGCGGTGAGAGTCATCCGAGAATTTTTCTTCATAAGTCGGAACATCCGCGGATGTTTCGTCTCACGCCGTGGCCGCGGACCATACACGCGGCTGGCGGCCATTTTGCACACAGGGTTGCGGAACTTCCAAGAGTTCCGGTTTGGAGTCGGAAGGTGATCCGAGCCCAATTTTTGGACATGCTGACTGTGGGCAGCTTAACCTGCAGGCCCATGCCTGGGTTTTGACGTTTTGACCAGTTGTGGATCTCTGACGTCGTGTGATAGCTAGGAGAAGGGCTGAGGTGGCTGGGCCTTCTCAGCCCACTCCAATTTTTCGAGCTTAATTTTTGGAACATCCTGATCAAGGAGGTCGGCGGCGGTTCTTGTCTGTCGCATTTTTCTTCAACCCCTTCATCATCACGAGGGTGGTGGCAGCAAAGGATATGGTGGGTCCACGTGGCACGGTCTGCTGACTTTTCTTAATGTGGGGAGGGGACTGAGTTGCGGCCCTCAGAACTGGAAGGAGGGTGCCTGTGCGCTCGGTCCTATGAGTGACATCGGCGCCCTGGAGGGTGCATCGGCCACGACCTCAGAGGATTCACAGGACGAAGGCTTGGCGGATCTATTTCGGCAGAATCCCCAGCAGCCACCACCACCTGCGACATCTGGACTGCCGAGACCCGCGGTAGGTGCCACCGCTCCCCCGAATCAGCCAGGACCTGGGGCTTTGCAGGGCGCTCAACCAACTCCTCTGGCCATGGCCCAAGCCAGGGCGCAGGCAGCCCTGCAGCCCATTCCAGAATTTGACACCACGGGTCCCCCGTCCAGCCTGGGCCCCCGGTGGAGAAGATGGATCGGACGCCTGGACATGTATTTCAGGGCCGCCCAGGTGACGGACAATGACAGTATGACAGCCACTATGTTATACTCAGCGGGAGCCTCTGTCCAGGAGATATTTGAATCGTTGACTCCGGTGGACAACTCCTACGACCAAGCCAAAGCCGCTCTCCTCGCACACTTCCTTCCACTTGCCAACGTGGACTATGAGAGATTCGTCATGCTGTCGGCCAGGCAAAAGGATGATGAAACTCTGGACACTTTTTATGGTCGCCTGCGCCGCCTCTCCCAAGGGTGTGCGTGGGGGGATGCTGAGGACATGATGCGGACCATGCTAATCCAGGCTTGCTCTTCTGGCAAGTTGAGGCGACAGGTCCTGAGAGAGCCCGGACTCACTCTACCCCGCATTCTTGAGCTGGGGCGGTGTCATGAGGTAGCCGAGGCCCGAGCCAACAAAATGGAAGCCGGATCCCGCGCCGCGCGGCCTGAAGAGGTGTGCGCCGTCTGGCGGGGCGGTAGAGGGGTGCGAAGGCCCGGTGGAACAGCCAGAGACAGAGCGGGAAGACCAGTGGAGTCATGCCAAAAGTGCGGCTATGACCTCCCCCACTCATCTGAATGCATGGCAATGGGGAAGATCTGTGGCCGCTGTGGGTTACCCGACCATTTCTCGAGGGTATGTCGGGCGGCCCTACCGGTACTGACTCCGAGAGGACAACCCTGGCCTTGGACTCCTCGCCAGAATCGGCCGCCCAATGTGGCTCAAGTGGAGCAAGCGGAAGAGGATGCTCCGGCGGAGGACGCTGGGGAGGAGGACGAGGAAAACATCTTCTTCGTCTCCAGCATGGAAGTCCTAAAAGGGAAGAGCAGGAGACAACCGAGATGTGTCGTGGAAGTGAACTGCTCGCCTGTCCCGGTGCTGGTCGACACTGGGGCATCAGTCAACGTAATGGCGAGAGGACACTATGCCGCGCTGAAACCACCACCGAGTCTGGCGACGCCGAGGGCCCGCATCTTTGCATTTGGTGGGCGCGAGCCCTTACCGCTGGACGGTGCATTCGTTGCAAAGGTAGAGCATGACGGGTCCATGATCAAGGCCCGTTTCTACGTGACTCCAGTGAGCAGCAACACCCTGTTGAGTTGTGCGGCGGCCGAGGCTCTTGGCATCGTGAGGTTCGCATACTCAGTTTACTTAGAAGACATAAACGACCTCTTGGACAAGTATGCTTCCATCTTTAAGGGCATTGGAAGGATGAATGGCGACCCGGTGAGGCTCCATATTGATGAGTCGGTGCAGCCGGTGGCTCTGAAGCACAGGAGGATCCCTTTACACCTGAGGGACCAGGTTGACAGGGAATTAGACAACCTGGTGAACCTGGACATAATCGAGGAGGTGGAGGGCCCAACACCCTGGGTGTCCCCCATCGTGGTTGCGAGGAAACCGAAACAGCCAGATTCTGTCCGGATCTGTGTGGACATGAGGCTGCCCAACAAGGCCATCAGGAGGGAACGGCACCTGACCCCGACCATCGATGACATAATTGCAGAAGTTCAGGGGGCAAAGTTCTTCTCCAAATTGGACCTACGAGCAGGATACCATCAAGTTGTCCTCCACCCGGAGTCCCGCTATATCACGACCTTCACCACTCACCGGGCACTCTATCGGTACAAGCGGCCGAGCTTTGGAGTATCATCAGCAGCAGTGTTTCAGAACATAATTCGAGGCGCCCTCGCAGATCTGGAGGGTGTCCTCAATATTAGTGACGATATCCTGGTCTTCGCTAAGACTGAGCTGGAACATCTAAAACGCCTTGCCAAGACCCTCGAGAGGCTACAGTCGCTGGGACTCACCCTCCACAAGGACAAATGCGAGTTCCTGCGCCCGACCATTGAGTTTTTTGGGTTCGTGTTTAAGGAGGGCGGTGTGTCACCGGACCCGAGGAAAGTCTGTGACATCAAGACGGCACAACCGCCTGAATCGGCATCGGACGTGCGAAGCTTCCTGGGTCTGGTGACATACTGCGGGCGCTTCATCCAGAACCTGGCCTCGAGGTCGGAGCCACTCAGGGCCCTGACAAAGAAGGAAACAGCTTGGCAGTGGGGTCCGTTGGAGCAGTCGGCATTTGAGGACATTAAGGGTGCCCTGACGGCAGAGGACACCATGGCTTTCTTCGACCCGGCTCTTGAGTCGGAAATTGTTGTGGACGCAAGCCCATTCGGTCTGGGAGCTGTGCTCACTCAGGTGGGCCGAGATGGAAGGATCAGACCAGTGGCCTACGCCAGCAAAGCCCTCTCCGAAACAGAACAGAGGTATTCCCAGAGAGAACGCGAAGCCCTGGCTGTCCTCTGGGGCTGTAGGCATTTTCGTCTGTACGTGCTGGGAAGACCTGTAACGGTGGTGACTGACCATAAGCCGCTGCTCCCGATCATGGCTGGATCATCATCGAAGCCGCCGGCCAGAATCGAGAGGTGGATGCTTGCCCTTTTGGAATATAGCGTCACCCTGATATACCGGCCGGGTGCCAACAACGCGGCTGACTACCTGTCCCGGCACCCGGGAGGGAGTGGAGATCCATTGCAAGACACCTGCGCCGAAGAAGCCGATGACCACATCAGGATGGTGGTAGAGGGTGCCACGCCCAACGCGATGCCGCTGCCAGAACTGGAGGTGGCTGCGGCCGACGACGAGTGCTTCTGAATATTGAGGAGCTCGATGCGGTCGGGATCCTGGATGTCCGTGCTGGAGTTGCTGGCGGGACGCACTCAAGAGGCCAAAGTGACCCTAGAGCAACTCTGGAAAGTGAAGGACGAGCTGTCCTTCTCGGAGTCAGGCCTTCTGCTGCGGGGCGATCGCCTGGTGGTGCCGGGTTCCAAAGTCAATGAAGTAATCAGTCTGGCACACCAGGGACACCAAGGAGCCGCCAAGACGAAGGCGAGGCTGAGGCTGAAGGTGTGGTTCCCCGAGTTAGAGCGGAAGGTGGACGACTTCGTGGCGGCCTGCGTGTGGTGCCAGGCGGCCTCCCCGGTGCAGCGTGAACCTGAGATCGAGGTGATGCCACGAGGGACCCGGCCGTGGGAGATCGTACATGCGGATTTTGGATCCACAGCAGTGGGCACCCACTTCCTGGCCATAGTGGACGAGTACTCCCGGTACCCCGAAGTAGAGTTCGTTGAGTCAGTGGCATTTGAGCACGTGGTGGGAGCAGTGCTCCCGCCGGACCCGGATGAGGTGGACCTCCCGGATGAAGGCACACCCCGGGGTGTAACCCCGGTGTCGCCCGATCGAGGGACTGGAGCGATGGGAAGCCCTGCGGGGGAGGTACCCCCAGAGGGCTGGGCGAGGGAAACCTGCCTACCTCGGGGACTATGTGCTAGGACCGATTGTGTGCATTCCGGAGTGGGGCGGCAGTGAGCATAGGCTGAAATCTGCGATGCAGCGGCTGCTCTGAGAACCGAGAGTCAGCCCTGTGCTCGGCTCTGCAACCCCTGGAAGACTGACTGCCATTGGATTTGCAGCC
Organism: Ambystoma mexicanum; assembly: GCF_040938575.1. NCBI lineage: Eukaryota > Metazoa > Chordata > Amphibia > Caudata > Ambystomatidae > Ambystoma > Ambystoma mexicanum. The sequence goes on along the minus strand of NC_090934.1, from coordinate 570,140,504 downwards.
TCAGGAGAAGTTACACCATGACTCCTGTGGCTCCCATGCTCCATCTGGACCATAGGGCTGATCCTCTCTTGGTGCCCTCTACTGCTGCTAGGGGCTCTGGAGCCTATTCTAGATCCTGTTCTGAGTGAATGCTACCAATATAAGGTGAACAGTGGCAGCGGGTGCTGGGATATATTATTGGCTTCTGACAGGCTTCATGCAGCGCTGTTTTAATACACTACATGCTTGCAGTTGTGCTAGTGGACTGTTGCCTGCTCATATAAAGCGGTTAGGTGTGTATCCTGGACCACCCCTAGTCCTTTGCCACTTGAGCTGTACCACCTAAATTACACTCTGCCAGTGGTGCCTAATGTGACTTTGCTCTAGGGTGCGGTCTACACAATTAATCTACAGTCACCCTGCTTTGGGACTGCGTGAGCTGCTGTCATACTACTCATATAGACAAACATGTTTTGTGGCTGGTTTCCCTGTGAGAAAGAGCGGGGTACCCATACTTTCCAGTATTCCATTGCTGGAGACTTTGGTGCATGTTGCTGTCCCCGGTCTGTTGTACTGCTTTGTCCCAAACCCTTATGAGCGGATGGTGGGCACCTTCCCACAAGGAGGGGTGGCTGCTGCAGATTAGTGGACTGGAGTGACAGAGATGACAAAGGGAGCTGGGATGAAACAGAGCTCCGTAAATTTGTCTGCCAAGGCCACCGCAATGGTGACCGAGGTGGTGGGAAGCGCCACAGAAGAAAATACAGATCGGGGCGTTCCTTTGGAAATGCAACGTTTGATTGCCTGAATGCAGGAGGGTGTCTCAGCCATCTACATTAAGCTAGATGACATGACTGGAATTATCAGCTCCATCAGGTCTCACATGTAGAAAACAGACTCACGATTAACAGAGGCAGAGACGAGAGTGAGCACTGTGGAAGATGATGTCTACGCTGAAGGCAGACGTCACCTCGTTAGCAAAGCAAGTGCAAGCAGTCACTAGCAAAAATGACGATCTCAAGTCTAGATCATGCCCTAACAACAGCCTGGTCTTCAGGGTCCCGGAGGACAACTTGTATAGCTCCATAGAGGACTACGTGGAGCACACTACCCTAACCATGCTAGAAACCCCAAAATTGTCCCCTCAGTTCATGGTGGAGTGTGCCCAACGTTCTCTGGTGCACAAACCCAAACCTGGTGCTTCACCTCGTCCTATAAAAGTCTGCTTGCTAAATTAAGGCGATTGGGATGCTCTTGTGCAGGCTGCACAGGAAAATCGGGAGCCCTTCTTGGGCTCTAGCAGGCTGCATATTTACCCCGACTTCTCGGCAGTGGTGCAGCAGAAAAGGAAGTTGTTTATGGCAGTAAAGAAGGGGCTCAGCAAATGGTGCACGTGCTGTACCCTACCCGGTTACGCATGGAGAGTGGCAGCAAGACATACTTTCTTACTCCGCCAGAGGAGGCCATGAGATTTGTAGATCAACACTCTTTTGGGTAGTGATACTCCTCAATTTACTAGTCTACTCACTATACTGGGTTTTTGCCTCCCACCTCTGGGGGCCTCAATGGATTTTGAGTTGATTTGGATTTAGCACCACCGTACTTAGATAATGGGCCACATGAAAGGTCATGTTCTTGTACTGTTACTCAGGAGAAATATTACTGTTTAACACCTTGTTCTTTTAAAAGGTTGTGATAGAGCTCGGAATGCTACCCATGCGCTGGCCTCCACATGCAAGGTTGAAAAGTTACTGGGGTTGGGTTCTATGGGGGATGCACCCTCCCAATTGGGGTATGAGGATGAGGGAGGGTGGGGGGGCTTAGGGGGATTAAGTTGTGGTTTCAAAATGCGCTTGGTTTGAATGCACTGACATTATCACTATGAAGGCAGTTATTACAGAGCAGTTGGAAGCGGGCTATTCTGATGTGGTCCACTTGTCCAGGAATGGCTAGTGTTTGGCATGGTGGTGATGGTTATAGCTGAACTCCGATGCTTACGCTAGAATGTACCAGGGTTGGAGAATCCTGTTAAGCGGAAGCTTCAGCTCCAAGTGGAGAGGCAGAAGATTCAGCTTCTGTTCTTACAAGAAACCCATGTGATATCTGCAGGATGTGAAGGGTTTGCCAAAAACTGGGGCAAAAATAGATCCTACACCAGGTATTCCACCCAGGCTAGGGGAGTGATGATTGTGCTTCACAACTCCGTACTATTTACGCATAAGAATGCCTATGTGGACCCAGAGAGGTGGTATGTTATATGGGATGATGGCGGGGAGGGAGAGGATCCTATTGAATGTTTACACCTCCAATGTGGAAGACATGATGTTCTATGCGGGAATCAATACCATCTTAGACATCAACTTGGACAGGTTTGGACGGAGTAGTAGGATGCTCACGAAAGCCGCTCAGACGGTGGGTAACAGTATGGCCAAGCTGAATATCGTGGATGTGTGGAGGGCTCTTAATCCGACTGATCAGGCACATTCCTTCTACTACTCCATCCAAGACTCATACTCTCGCATTGACTTATGGCTGGTCTCTGATGTACTGCTTAGCACTATCAGCCATGTGGATATCTTGCCCAGAACATATTCTGATCACTCCCATGTCTGGGTATCTCTACAATTGGATGGTCTCCCTAAACCCTGTGACGGCTGGAGATTCTAATCTCAGGTGTTGCTCGACAAGGCTTTCGAGACAAATCTAGATGCTCATGTCGAACTATTCTGTGAGATGAATGTAGGGTCTGGGCCTTCCTGCAGTGTCGTTTGGGAAGCCTTTAAGGCTTATATCCATGGAATTGCGATGTCCACTGAGCATGGTATTCTTAAAACCATACGACAAGACATCAAGAATAGTGAGGACACATTGCGTCACCTGGAACAGATACAGTCGGCTTGGCCCCAGTTTGCCACTCTAGCGCAGATCAAGGAGGCTTTGGACAGCTTCAGGAACGGAACCATGTTGAGAGGGAGCTACAGTTCATAGATGCCCAGATGGGGGCAAGGTGGTATGGAAGTGGTAAGTGACCAGGCAGATTACTTGCTCGTGTAAGTCGGCAAGCGGGTGGTAGCAGTTGTATTCCATGCATTCAGGATGACAATGGGGTCTTAGTGCATACATTGACAGATTTAAACCAGGTATTCAAAACCTTTTACTCCGACCTGCATTTCTACAAAGTTACCTGCTCGCCTGCTGACATACATTTTTGGGTGATCTCGCGCTTCGATACTGTCCAACGAGGCTAGAGCTGCGCTGGACCTTCCCATCTCTCCAGATGATATTGCCGGGCAATAGACCCCTTGCCCTCTGGCAAGGCTTCAGGCCCTCATGGCCTCACAGCTGAACTTTTTAAACATGTTTAATTATACTTGGCTCCACACTTTTTTAAAATGTGGATTGAATCACTTGAGAAGCAGGTGCTCCCTCCTACTATGAGAGAAGCAGTTATCATGGTCCTGCTAAAACCCAACAAACCGGCTGAGCACTGTGGCTCTTATCGGCCCCTTTCACTGATTAATTCTGCTGTCAAGATCTTTTCAAAGATTTTGTCCACTCGCTTGTCACTGTACATGCCCCATATACTTCACCTGGACCAGTCAGGTTTTATTCTCGAGCGCTCTACAGTGCTCAACCTGTGCCATCTTTATAACATTCTTGCCAACATAGACCTTATGGCTCAAGTGGTGGTGGCCGCACTCAACACCGATCTCATGGCAATTCATGTATGCTGTCATGGACAAATGCAATTTTGGCCTCAATTTTGTTGTCTTGGGTAGGGCTGATGTATGAGTCCCCATCTGCTAGGGTTAGTTCAAACAGAATCCTCCCCCATTTTCCACAGCTAGAGGCACGTGTCAGTGTTGCACCCGTCGCCTCTACTGTTCGCCATAATCATTGAGCCTGTGGTGGATTTAATCATCAGGCATAAACAGACTTAGGGAGATTAGAATAACTGGTGAACCCGAAAAATGACACAATAATGACACAATACTTTACGTGAGGCAACCCCAGCTTCACCTGGCCCCAATTATGCAGGACATTATCGCCTTTGGTGGAGATTTGGGTCTCTGCGTAAACTGTACCAAGTCCCAGCTCGATCGACACGATTACGGAGCCACTTTACTTACTATGGTTCTCCTGGTCACCTCCGGAGGTTAGATACTTAGGTACCACTAACAAGCTACCACACCTCCTTGTTGGACCGCAACTATAATGCTTACATGTACCACCTTGCAGCTAAGCTCCTGGCTTGGGCGTGGTTACCATTGACCATGGTGACCATGGTGAGCAGAATGGCCTTGGCTAAAATGGCAGTCCTTCCAAAGCTCCTTTTATTTTTTTCAAACCATTCCACTGTGGCCCGGAGGAACTTGGTGGCAGCATTAATACTTTCCTGTGGCATGCTGGCTTGGTACACCTTAAATGGGCTTGCTCTCCAGGCCTCACGTTCAGAGGGTCGGGGGGTGGTTGCTGCCCCCGACTTCAGGATATACTGGATAGTGGCAGAGGTACAGTATGCAGCCTACTAGGTCACAAGCAATGTATCTCACCTGCATTTTAAAAATCGAGAGGTACTCTGCAAGGGAATGAGAAATTAGGTCTCCGATACCGTCAGCGTTGTTCGCCGACCCTTCTCTATTCGATCCTGCCAGTGCTACTGCGTGTGCCTGGTGTAAAGTGCGGAAGCTCCTGGGTGTGACCCAACCCTTTCACAGTGACTTCCCATTATGGAACTGCATCCCCTCCCTCCATAGGGCAGAAGCTGCTAGTGTGTGACAGTGGTTCCAGTACGGGTTTAGTTCTCTGGGACACATGTATGCATTTGGAAAGTTTATTACTGCTCAAGAGATACCTGGGCTTACACAGTGTCAATCTACACGATGGCTCCAATAAATTGGGTTGCGCGGGGCATTCCAAGGGTCATGGGCCGAGTTCCTGTCATGCCATCTAATGACTCTGTTTGAATTCATTATGAATGCATACGGGACCCAAGGTATAGTCTCGGCTTTATATGGGTTGGTCCAGGACTGTACACAGGGCGCTCCCATTAAGGCTTGATCCAAATGGGCAGGAGACTTGAATATGGACATCACAGATGAGATTGGTAAGGATGTGTGTATGCAACCCATAGGGCTCCCTATAATTCCAGGTTGCACCCGATTCAATTTAAAGTACTCCACAGATACCACTATACCCCTGCCAGATTGAAGCTATTCCCTCAGACAGGGTGGTGTCCTGCTGCAGGTGTTGTGCGTATGAAGCTAGGTATTTTCACATGCTATGGGGATGTCCAAAGCTGGTAAGATGTACTCATTGTTTGCTGACACATTACCAAATCTTACTCTGTGTTTGCCTGTACCGGATGATTCCAGTGCTCTTTATGCACTCACATGCCTTCTAGTAGTCTATATCTGATGTCACCTGTTTGTTAGATCTGATTTAATACTGTTATATTTGTCAGTGGTTTGTATACATTGTGTTACCAAGCGCTTTAATATAGAAAGTTAGATGAAAATTGATACTGTTAGAGAAAAACATTGCATGTCAGCGATTCATGTATACAAGCACCCATGATGGGTAGGCTGATACTTTGAGATTGGAATTAAATATTTGCATGACATTATCAGAGAATAAAAAGCTAAGATTTGGCATATGCACATAACGTCATTGAAAACAACTGAGTGAGGACAATCTGACAAACTAATTAGTAACTTAATAACATGTGAGGAACACAATGATTTAGACAATCATAATTGTTTACTGTAGAAACCTCCAAGAGTACATTAACTCAAATGGGAGGGAAACTGGGTTCAGAAGTTACTTCCATTAGACGTCTCTTCATTAATATGCCCAATAAGTACAAAGAATGGTTGAGTGTGATGTCACTTTTGGAACAATTACATAGCCTGGCCACTCACCATGGAGAAATAATACACACTTCTTAAGGGAAGGGAATGGTTTATAATCTATAGAATCCAAACCCATGGATTGAAGTGCACTCGCACACTCAATGACTGGGATGGACTGACTGATAAACTGACTGGAAGAAGGAGAGAGGAAAATTGTTAAAAATAGGAAGGAGCATAAAAATGCTCATATTCCCTTGCGCTCATTTTTGATTACTAGAAGACCACTGTATGAGAGGCTCACATGGAATTTACCTACAGGCTTTTCTCTGAGGAAAAAGGAAACAGACAGGCCCAAAGCAGAATGAAATAAACCAGGCTGTGGAGAGAAGCCAACCCATCCTTTTGACCGATGCCCGTCTGCTGCCAGGGGAAGAGACTTGAACCCGGCCTTAAGAAAGCAAACTCCTGTCTGTGAAACAGCAAAAAATAAATTCCTATCTAAGAATAATGCCAAGATAAAATATAATTCTAGAGGAGATATACTGGTAAATAGATTAAATCCCAACCCTCTTACTTGTGAAAGTACTGTAGACAGGGGTATATCAATTGACCTACATTCTGCAAAATTAATAAATATTTCAAAGTGTAAGTGCTTCTGGAAACTTTGGATTTGATCAAAATACACCCAAATTATGTGCATATTGGCAGATTTGACTCTTTTCTGAGTAATGTCCATGTAAATAATGTGAGCAATACAACATCTCACTTTGCACATGCCTAGAAAAATATTGTAATAAAAAAATGTATCTGCTGGTTATGTCACGGAGCAGCAGGGTCCTGCTACTAGCTCTGAAACACTCAAGGAACCGGGCAGAAGGTTTCCCCACTTTAAATTGGCCAATATAAATTGACAAATGTAGACCTTTTTACACAGTAATGCAGTGGAAAAAGCAACCTAGCAAACATACGTTAAATATGGATTTTTCATGTTGCAAGTGATTTACATGCAGGAATGTCAAGTAGCCTGTCCGTAAATTAAGTTTTCTAGAATTCAATTTAAAATACTGACAAGTATATTGCGTAAGGGGCAGGGGTTTATTTTAAATAAATGAAAAAAATAGAGCGGCTTAGATAGGCTGCGATGCGCTGATTTAATGTTTTTTTAATTTTTAAACGCAGGGCCTTGTACTGAATCCTCATTCATTTTTCAATGCATGGTGACTGTGTGCTCAGGGTAAAACAAATGTGCATATGATACTGTGTGTACTTAAACAAGTCTACATTCAAGTTAAATGCAGCTTTGGCAACTCAGTTAGCTAGTATATGATCATTCATCATTGTACTAACTGTTGAACCTGGAATTTCATAGCGAATGGTAAAGATGATTTGTTTGCATTTAAATTGATTTGATTATTTCTATTTCAGTAATAAATAGACATTCGATGCACACTCATGCATTTCTTTTCTCGAAAAGGAGTGGAGGTTGCAGGGAATCAACAGTGTCAAATTGATGTGTCCCAGGATCATAAAAAGAACTTTGCTGAATTAATAGAAATTGTGAGTGTCTTATTTGGGTTGGGTGGAAATTCTACCTGAACAAAATAAAAAGAAAACATTCTACAGCTTAATGGACGAGTTTTCACATTAGAGATGGTCAGCCCAGACTTCTCCGATTGATTTGCTCCAAGTAAAGCTTGAGGCTGAGGCAACGTTCCATTGCACTCTTAGACTCCCACCCTAAAAGAAAACATACTATTGATCACCTCCCCTCAGCAAGTGAATAAAATAATTGTCAATAACCAGATAACACTCGCTGGATCCCAAAGCATCACAATAGGAATGATGTCATTATTTCTGCCGGGCTATTCATTGCAACCTCTTCCATTTCTAATATATTAGTTCTAGTGTCCCTCTTACTCTCCCCATCTCATCCCTTCATATTGTGGGATGTTCTGACCCACTAGGCTCTGCCCTGCAACATCACTGTGTGCTGCTTTCATCTGAAACAACAGAATGGCCACCAAAAAGCCTGATGTGTGCTAAACAAATCTCTGAGAAGTGCGCAGGGAAACCTGAAAAATAGGCCACCAATCCATTTTGCCTGTGTCAGTGGTGGAACCGGATACCACACTACCAAAACCTGTCATTGGGCTACCAACAGAGTGAAATGGAATTACCTGAAAAGGCAGGGCTGCATTGCCAGGAAAACCCAGAAGTGCTTTAAAATCCATTTTTCCTTGGCTGTTGAAAGTGCAAAATCATGGTTTCCAAACATCAGAAAAGATTCAACATCATTGTTGGGTGTTAAACATCACTTTATTTAAAGAATCCACCTAAGCTCAATGTCAGGAGAAGCAAATTTCATCACAAGAAAATCCACATTCAAAAAGGTGCTTGCGTGGAAAAATCTGTCAGATATGGGCGCAGTACCGCCACTCGCCTGTGTCAGAGCAGTCATTTAATTATACTGTTAGTTAAACTTGTACATTAAGATCAAATTGTGGAAAAGAAGAGACTTGCCATCAAAAGTAATATAGGTTGCTACAATTCAATCTCTACGTTTGAACAAGATCTTTGTGTGTATTTGTTGAAAATGTAAGTTTATTTAGAAAAGACAAGTTTAAACGAGGGGTTTTAAAAGTGAACTAATGTTAGCCACAGTACTCCAAAGGCACATTCCACAGTTAGCCCCAAACAAAGGCATCTTCCCCTGCTCTCTGCTCAGGAACTGTCATTGAGTTGTTAATGGAGGTGGGAGGAGATTTTGGCCTGTTGCTCTGAGGAGAGACAAAAGACTCCCTTGATTGAAAACATATGCAGATTCAACTGTAAACAGAAAACAACTGCCAGCAGGAAGAGTGCCTGGGAGTGCTCTGGACCCAGCCAAACCCTGGGGGAGGGACCAGACAGATGTGTATCTTGACTCACAAGAAAATATTTTTTTGAAAAAGACTCACAGAGAGCTGTGAAAAATGTGTAAAAATCTGTAAATATACTGTTGTTAAATTGAAATTTCTGCTCACAGTTTGAAACTACTCTGAACTCTGTGCGATGCTCAGAGACAGGACTACCAAAATGTTCATGTTATAGCAATTGTGATAATGCTAGAAATATGAAACTTCACAGGATTATGCCCAGATGTCATGCGCATGTATGGAGAAAAATGTGGACAGATCTGACACTGGGTACCCCACCAAAAGCACGTAAACTGTAAATTTTGAACCAAAGCTCACACTAAAATGAGACTCAGACGGATACATGCTCTACTAAAGCTGTGATGTGAATATGTATTATTAGCAAGTTGGGGATATTGTAAATATGATTTATGTGAAAAATAGATTTACTGTACTGAAACAAAGGGGAGGTACTCCCTGGATTGTAAAATGCAGCATCACTATGACACTAGATTTCCTTCTCAAATCAGGAGAGGGGAAATATTCTAACCAATAGGATTCCTAGAGGGTGTGCTTAGTATAATTCAGCCTAACCCACCCCTTTGGGAAATACATAAATAGGGACAGTTTAGGACCTAGAGGGACACACACAGATTCACCCATCAAGTGACTTACTGGCGATGCACTCCACATGAGAACCCAGATCTAAGACTCCAGAACTCTGAAAGCAGAGAAGGCCCAATTCCAAAATCTGAACCCTTCTCAGCTGGCCTGTAAAATCTTGCAACCTGATTTTAACCCCAGACCTCCAAGGGGCACACCAAAAATTGAACAGCCTGGCTGTGCCGTTTCTGCTTTCTTGCCAAGAACTCTGCAAGAACTTAGAACCCAGAGATCCAAACCAGTAGAGCAGAGCTGGCACCGGGAAGCACAGTAAAGCGATGTTTGCTGGCCAGTCAGGATCGTCTACACAGTGCTCGTGAAGTCTCCTACTGGATTCACGAAGTATCGGGCTCGAGGACGTCTTTAGCAGTTGCACCACGCTGCCTGGAGGTGATTGAGCGTGTGAAACATTCCTCTTGGTTTTCTTTTTTTTCCTTTTTTTTTTTCTCTTTCTCCTGGACTACAAACAGACTTTGCCATATGGACTTGGTCATACATTGTATTTACAATTTCTTTTTGTTTTTCTAGTGTGCGTTGGTGGCTCCGCCTATTTTGTGCCTCGGGCACTTTCTCACTTCTACAAATTCCCATGGTGCAGCGCACTCGCGCGCGCACCGGGAAGCACAGTAAAGCGCTGTTTGCTGTTCGTGGTTTGTGTTTTTTGTTTTGTTAAATGACTTTGTTTTAGTTTTCAAATCTATATCCTAGGTGGTGCCAGGCTTTTGAAGGTTTCCTAATGAGAGTTGAATACTCTGTTGTGCAGGGGAAAGTTTCTACTAATATCTAGTCTTTATTAGACTGTGATAGAAGACATCTTTTCTTCCAACAATAATAGCGATATGGGTAAATTTAAATTAAACACTCTTCGTAAAGATCATAGAGCGGATTTCTTTAATGCCGTCAGCACTCGCAGGGCTAGTTTAGCCCGTGCGGCTGCCCTACCCCTACCTGCCCCTTGTGTAGATGAGGAAGAATTGTTACAATGTGCGCAAGACTGCTCAGCAGAAATCAGAAACAATGATGGAAATTTGGACCCTTCCCAACCAATGTTTGATCATGAGATAGAAGGGATATGTGGCGAATTACAGCAAGGGGTCGATATAACTGAAGAGACGCGTAGTAACACACTTAAAGAAAAAATCACTGATGGGATGGGCATTCTTGATCTAGACACTCCCGCCATCTTTATTTCGGATGTTAACTTGCCGGACCCCATATATGACATAAACTCTGGGGGTGTCAACGATTTTCCACATATGGAAGATACCATGACCATGTTGGGTATCTTTAATAGAGCCATTCTGGTTGAACTGAGGAAAAATAATGAATTGCTGACGACATTAGTATCAGCTTTTGACAAGATTCCAAAATCTATATCAGATGCCTTTACACCAATAGTGAAAAGTATAAAGGTATTACCTAAAGATTTATCTGATTTGTTAATGCCCCTACTAAAGGAGTCTATGATTAAGAGGGCAATCGAAAAGAAATGTTGGGGTAATGCGGAAGACGAAGAGCAGATATCGAGCCCATCTGATTCCTCCGAATTGATGAAAAAAAAAACAATATCCATGAATACTGAGAGAGTCCCCACTTTTTCAGATATTGTGGCAAAGAAGGCTGTAGCTATACCCAAAAATGACCCAAAGATCATAATTATAGACCCCGAGACGGGCAATACGCTATCCAGGGCAGCTAAAAAACAAGCCAAAAAAAATAATAATAAATCAAAAAAGGCTGACCTCAAGAATAAATCCTCAAGGAAATACTTAAGAGATCTGGATATGAGGCATATGATTGATGAGGAGGTAGAAGATGCAACTGCCGATATGGCCTTACAAAAGGGTGACAGGCATACGATCATGTTGGAAACTGGGAGAACCTGCTTAGATCAGGCGACCCAGAGTGAGTATGAAGAAGGAATGGATGGCATATATGAAGTGATGAAAAAGAAAAAAACAATGGATTTACTTGTGGAGGACAAGAGACTGGAAAATGGGCTAAGTGACATTTTTAAGATCTTTAAAGTATCACCTACCATTGAGGGTAAGGGTGTAACTATACGTGAGACGGATGAAATTAACAAGATCTCTGAAAATAACTCTGGTACTGATCAAATTACTAAAAACCAACTATCCAGTGACCATGGTGAGTTAACTAAGCCCAGAATAAGGCCAATTGTTCACTCGGTAAATACTGGTTTATATCATAAAGATACTCTGAAAGATAACACTTTGTCAATTAAAAGCAAAATGTCTGTTACTTCTGGTAACAAACTAGATGAAATATCCTCACCTCAATGTAATAAGGAAGGATTTCCCAATTCCAATCCATCCCCAACACAGATGCAGCTATATATGGAGGATATTCTCAGAAACATGCAGGATTTGATGATTGAAAACAAAAGGTTAAAAGAAAAAAACGATGCTAATAATGTTATGAGTGATATCCCAAACACTGAAAGTGATGGACTGGTATCACAAACAGAAAAACCAACCAGGATTGTATCGGATAAATTTAAACCAAATGAAGCCTTGACTGACATAACGAAAGATCATAAGGCTAATGAACGAGATCTAATTGGTGAACTGCTAAAAAATATGCAGGATATTGTGGAAGATAATAAAAGGTTGCGGAATAAAGATGCACCTCATACATGTGAGAATAGAGAAAAGGTCTTGTCATATGAAGACAGGAACGAACGTGAATATCGCTCTTATGTAAGAGGGGAAGATAAATGGTACAACGAAAAACCTCCTTATGATCAAAACCAGGTTCAAGAGTCGAGACCTTTGGCTTTTCCAACGATGCCGGGACTGATTCTATGCTCATTGTTTAAAGATGAGAGAAATTTACCATTGAATAGATCAAATATTCTTTCACTATTTGCGGGGGTACCTGAACTCAAACTTATCACTTCAGCTGATATTCATCTGGTTGATTTTATAGATAATGAAAGAATAGACTTTGTAAGGTTGGTAATTCCATCCCCTTTAGTTCGTTCAATGATTTTGAAGGAGGCAGAAGCACTGCAACGCATGGGGTTTGATCTTTTTCCCTTCAATGACTTATCAACCACTGAGCAAGCCCTGGATAGAGGAAGACCCTCAGTACAAGAAGGTTCTGAACAGGTAAAATACCCCCCGAAACAAAGTAATGATGAAGTATTAGAAAAACAAGATTGGAGATGGCTGGCACTGTCATTGCGTGATGCAATCTCCAACTTAAAAGAATTGGTTAAACCTGCATAGCTAGTAAACACAATTTGAAGCTGCTTTGCTGGAATTCGCGAGGCAACTTCAATCTTTTCAATAATGAACAACTGATGAAAGAGTTACATGGTTTTGATTTCTTAATGTTACAGGAAACTTGGCTTACTTCGCGTGTAGGTTTGGTAGACTTTGTAGTGGACAACCTATGTGCCAAAAAGGGACCAAAAGGCAGACCAAAGGGTGGCATATTTACGGCATCTAAAGTTTCCTCAAGTATCTCGAAGATAAATTCTCAGAAACAAGGTCGCTCCTTTCTCATTACGGAATATGTTGTTGGTGAGAAGTCGAACTGTTTCTCTTTACTGGTCATTAATGTATACTGGAATGCCAATGAATTAAGAGATCAACAGCTCGAAACTAATTTAATCGACCTAGGTACTATAATTGACCAGTGGACATTAATAAACCTTGACGGCCAGATTATTATAGCAGGTGACCTTAATGCCGATTGTAGCGTAGATAAACTGACAGGAGAACTTTTGTATCTCCAAACAGCATCTAGTTTGTTTGGCAACCAGAAACTTAGAGGCTTCCTATGGCTAAAATATACTGAAATATGGGGACTAAAGCAGATACCCAATGATCATTATACTTGGAATGCGAGAGGTTGTGTGTCCACGATTGATTATATTTTTTTGAGTGCCAAACTGAGTTATTCAATGTCTAAATTAGAAGTAAGAAATGTAGAGACGAGTGACCATTGTATGCTGATAGTGGACTTTGAATTTACAATTTATGAGAAAACTAAACGAAGTTACAATAAGGAACTATTGGTCAATACTGCCAACAATAGAATAAAATGGTCTTTTAACACTACCAATAAATTTATATCGACTATGGTTGCGGAATACGATAACACTAAGCTGGAACAACGTCTCCAAATGTTTTCTGTACCAGAATTTAATACTACTATTGGAACCAAAATTAAAAGTGTAATGAAGTATGATAAAAAAATTCAACCCATACTCCATAGACACTCTATGGATATAGAGGTTTATGAAAGAAAAAGAGAGCTGAATAGGGAGATCCGTAGACTATGCAAATTGAGTAGAACTGATGCCAGTGCCTGGATTGATATTAAACGTCTGAAACAATCATATAAAAATTGGCTGATTAGCCATAAAGGTATCATTGCCCAACGCGATGGAGAAAGTATTTTGAATGCTATGAGGGGGGTGACATCCTCAAACTTTTGGCAATTAATGAACAATGTGGATTCATCTCAGGCGATGACAACGGTAAACCCAATTCCTGAAAGTACTTGGGCGGGTCATTTTGCAGAGCTATATAAATCCAATGAACAAAGTCAAGCATTTCTGAGATTGGGATCTTCTGAATGGTCCATGAGATGCGAGGTGGATATAATTAGGAGTCTTATAATGAAATCTAAAAACACGGGGGCCCCGGGCCTCAATAACTTAAGTAATAAGGTATTGAAATGTAACCCACTATTGTGGGCAAAAATATTATGTATTCTATTTAAGGATGTGTGTATGTCGAAAACTATCCCTCTTTCTTGGAGAGTCTCTGTGGTTATTCCGATATTTAAAAAAGGCTCAAGATTATTGCCCACCAACTATAGACCAATAGCGATTGCAGATTCAGACTCCAAAATATTTGCCTCTTTGGTTCTTATTGATATTCAGAGATGGATGGAACAGAATCATATCTTGAGTATGAATCAAATTGGCTTTAGAAAAAATTGTGGTACTGACTGTGGTGGATTGATTTTGAAATCTCTACAAAGTAAAACCTGGACTAAAGGAAAGGGCCAAACTTACATTGCATCTATGGACCTTAGCCAGGCATTTGATCTTGTGGACAAAGGCTATGGCACAAATTACAATCCTTAAAAATGCCGAATCATTTATTAGACATCGTTATAGAGTTGTATACGGACACAAGACTAGTGGTACGAATGAATGCGGGGGGAGATCTATCCACGGAGTTTGTAACCAATAACGGATTACGCCAAGGGTGCATGTTGGCACCGACAATCTTTAATCTGTATGTTAGTGGAGCCCAATCTGCTTTTGCAAATGGAGGTTTGACTTCGCCTAAATTGAATGGGAAGGAAATATCTTGGTTGGCTTATGCCGACGATTTCATTCTCATGGATAATACCAAGGTGGGCTTACAGCGACTGATTGTCATTTTTGAACAATTTATATGTAATTTGTTTTTGAAAATCAATCCTGATAAAACGACTATCATACGAATGGGACGAGTAAACAAGAAACAAGATTCTTACTCTTGGTTTTGTGAGGGTAAACGAATTAAGATACAGAAAGCATTTAAGTTTCTTGGATACTGTTTTACAGGCGTAGAATCAGTCAGTTTACTCAAAAACCAATTGAAGACTAAAGCAGAGGTGGCCCTAAGACAGATGAGAATGCTAGAAAGAAAATTTGGGGGGTTTTCTTTGAAACCGATGAGAGTTTTACTTAAGAAAGGTGGTCCCGCGGATCACTTATGGTTTGGAATTCTATCATGTAGGTATTGCAGACTTTTTGAAATCTCTGGAAAGTCTAATATGGAGGGGTCTATTATTCTTTCTGCCTAGCTGTATACCCTTTGAAGTGCTAAGGTATGAATTGGGTTTACAATCACTACATTCACTTGTTGTAACCAAAAGATGCATGTTATGGAGAAAATGTAGGTTATTAGGCCCCACAAACTTTTATTTGGAAGCAGGCATTGACACTTCATGTCCTTTTATGCTTGACCTAAATAAATCCATTGAATCCACGATTGAGGACTGTGGTATAGCTAAATGCACGGTGATAAACAAACCTAACAAATGTAAAAGGATTTTAAAAGGGATGGATTGGTCTCTTACCAAATCAAAAGTATATGCTTCTAAATTGTATAATCAGGTGCACTCTTTCTGGAAACTTGATATGGTTATGGAAAACTACTTAAACAAATATCCATCTAGAAGGTATAGAAACTCTTTCATGCGATTTAGACTTAATGTTATGTACACTCGTAGTATATTAAACTTAAGGAATCCTTTGGAAGAAAAGAGATGGTGTCGCTTTTGTAACATCTCAGAAATGGAAGAGACTTTAGAACATATTTTGGTGAAATGTTTCTATTTGCGTAAACAAAGATCAGAGTATTTTATGGAGTTATTTGATAATGGTACTTGTAATGACCCGAAGTTCATATGGTACAGAATGAGAAATGGTTACTCATCGACTCTGATTATTCGATTAATTACGTTTTTAAAAACAGTATGTGATTTAAGTTAGAAATGTTTTTATCTTTTCTAAATGTGTATATGGTTCGGTTTCTGATGCTTTCATTATGATTTTGATTGTAAATTCTTAACAGTGTTTTGTTCTTTTTTTCCTTCCTTTTTCATTGTAAAAAAAGTGTTATTTTGTAAGATTGATTTTGTAAAGGTTTGTTTAAACCAAGAACAAATAAACAAAAAAAAAAAAAAGAGCAGAGCTGTAACCAGATAGCTGTAACCCAGAACCAACCCGTCAGATCCAGTCCAGAGGCCGTGCAGAGACCAGAGTGCCGTGCTGAGTGCAGAACCGGGTGCCTGAATCCTGTCCGGTGGGATAGCAGAATTCCAGTCCAAAACCTTTGACCAGATCCTGACGGGCCTATTCCAAACCATAGTTGTGAGTATCAATAGCATAGAATTGTCCCTAGCCAATCTCTTATCTTTAAGTAATCCTATCCAACCCATTCTATCGTATCCAGAACTACATTGTAGAACCTTTCTCGTTTTTCTGAATCTATCCCTCATCCATATAGTCCTTTGTTAATTGTAGTAATAAATATATCTTTGCGCTAATATATTTGCTGGAGAAAGACACGTGTTTTGGTGGGCAAAAGTCAGAGCAGAGGTGCCGCTGTTCTGGTGGCTGTCCGTTGGGTATCTTGCATCATCATAGCCTCCTTAGTGTAAAGAAAATCTGTTTGTAATTTCAAAAGCGCATCTTTCATTTGAAAATCTCGACTCTTTCTGAAGAAAAAAAAAAAAAAAAAAAAAAAAAAAAAAAAAAATCGACCTCTGCTAAAACCTTCATAAATTCTGAACCGTGCATGCTAGAAACGAAATTTAAGTGTCAAATTGAAGCAAACATCCTCAGCTTTCCGACTCCTAATAGTCTTCCCGCTATCACATTTCTCGCATGCTGAAAAGTTTGCCACGAATTCGCGTTTGGCTCAATTTCAACACGTGTAAACCAGCTATCTTTGCATCTGACCTCAGAATTCTGTTTTCAATCTGCTAGTTATTCAATCATCCTTGCTAGTGTTCACCTGGAACTATACGAAGCAGCTCCCACTAGTTTTGAATCCAATTTAGAGAATTAAATTCATTTTTCAGTGTTTTTCCCATTCATTCAAAACCACATTCAAAAGCATTTGACCTGTTTTGAAATCATTCCTGTTTCTGCTTGCTGGGGGGAATTGGGATTGAAACTGTATTCGTTGAGATTGTATATTCCTGAAACCGGTTTTCTCTCCTTCCATCTCTATATTGCATATTATGGGGGATTGAGTAGTATCAGGGGGAAAGAGTGACATTGCATTTCATTGAACCCACATCAAGTATTATTCTATGCTGCATTGTTTTCCTATCCACATCAAGTATTATTCCATGCTGCATTATTTTTCTTATCGATACTCATTCTGATTAAAGAGATTGTTGAGATATCACCCAATGTTGATCATTTTATAAATATTAATAGTGTGATATCTAGATATTGTCAAATTCATAAAAGTGTGACATATATATTGTCTAAATCCATAAATTAAATCTTTTAACTTTGCAAAACAACCTGTTTCTTGGTTCAGTGAGACCGGGGGAATTCAAAGAGAGGGGCGTGATATAAGGGTACATCATTCAGAAATAAAAGAACTTATAGACAAAAATATATAATTAAGGGTTCCAACTGTGCATCACACTCTAGGCATTGACTTAGGGGGAGTGCCGGGTTGAAATCACTTACAAGATTGCCAAGGATTCTAGTCTCAGAACATGACCGCTAGCTTCTACCATTGAATAAAACGCTTAGCTTTGGCCCTGTACTTATGTTCTTCAGAAGCTTGAATGTGCATCTCCTATCCACCCTACCCCACTTCCTCCAGGTGCACATGTTTAGATATTTAAATGTCTCCTCGTAGGGTTTGTGGTTAAATCCGTACACCATGCTGGTTGCCCGTACCTCAATATTGCCAGCCTGTCTAGGTCCTTCTCTAAATGCGACTTCCAGAACTTCAGCTGCCTCTCCAAAGGGTGCCTCGCCAGTGATGTGCACAGTAAAAGCAAGTCGAAATCAGAACTTATTTTATGGGTAATTAAGTGGCTCTTGAAAACCATAAAAGGTTAGACCAATCCCAAAACAAATAACTTACCTCGGATATACTAATACAGCCTTTGGAAGCTTTTATTCTTGGGCGCTAAATTAAGTTTTCCCTTCAGAATTTGGTGGGTGGGGGGGGGGACTGTTGTCCATTTGCTTGATGTTAGTGCAGGGGTCTGAAATCTGTGGATTCTGAACATCTCCAGATGTTTTGGACTACAACTCCCATAACGGTGAACCCTTGACGATGCTGGGTGGGGCTGATGGATGTTGTAGTCGAACACCTGGAGAGTCAAAGGTTACAGACCCCTGTTCGAGAGCAATGCACTGCAGAAGTTGAAGCACTGTACAGGTAAACCCCTCATGTAGTGCAAATATGCCCCCTACATGTAAAAACCATAGAGAACACACAGGTGTTCATGTAAACTAAAAATGGGTTATATATGTGCACACGTCCATGCATGTTAGACCACTTAAATGTTTGTGTTGATGCATGGGCATGTTAATGCGCAGAAGTAACTATGGTGAAGTGTCTGCTATACTGAAAAGCCAGCATGTTACCGGACCTTAAAATACCGATTGCATGTTTTAAAAGCAATAAAGGCTTTCCTTTCCAGGAAGCTGACCTTTAGCAAGACGCAAAACTAAACATAACTTCACTATGGAAACCATTGCAAATCATGGTATCTTTTGGATTTCATTCCATCATTGTGGTACCTGAATAAGGGAAACAGCAGCGTGTGCCTGGCTCTGAATGCAGTTTCCAGCCCTTGAAAGGGAAGTCTGAAATTTGACGATTACCATGGAAAGGAAGTTTCTGAAAGCGGGGGTAACGTGGGCTGGCTGAATTTGTGTCAGGGCTACTGGGGCCCATTTCACGTGCAGTTTGCTCCCCGTTCACCTATCCCCAACACCCACCTTACATCTGGGGAAAAACAGTCTGAGGCGTCTTGGGGTATTTACATATAATTAAGTCAAAAGAATAGCTGCAGAGTATCATGGGTGAGAGCCAGCCATCGTAGAGCTAAAACATGAAATGTTTGTTGAAAAGCTGTTAATTGCTCTTTGACAGCAGGGTACTAATTTCGGGGACACCAGAATAAAAAAGCGAAGAGTTTACAAGAAGGAGACGACAGCCCGATGGCACCAACAAAACGCAGCCTGTAATGTACTAGCTACGCACGTTTAATGTCCAGAATTAAAAAGGACCAGCTCAGGGCCCCTGAACCCCATGGACCCTTCCAACTGAAATGGTTGAAAGGCTCCGACACGTACCATTCCTGGGGACAACCCATTCTTATGTAACATGGTCTATTTACACAATGAGGCTGATATTATGACCGCAGTAAGAGCAAATGAAGACCTATTTATTGTCCGATTTTGTAAGGCTTATTGTCCAATGCAAATTGGGATCGAATTAAGTTAGGATGACTTTAATAAGGCACTGAGGTCTTGTACAGTGCTTTGGCAGGACTGTGTGCATCAAGGATTTTCCATTAAAGTAAACGCAGCGCCTGCATTATTCCGATTTCCTTAGGGATTCGTGACCCCGGATTTAAGTCACACGGTGTCAGGGAAAGGGGAGGCCGTCAAACGTAAATTAGTGCCCTTTCACCCTTCCAGTGCCAGCAGCAAAGGATGCACTGCAGGCGCTGTAGATACCCTGCTTCACACTGCAACTTCAAGCACACCAGCACACAAACAATGCTTCTGTTAACCACAACAAAATCAGGAGGTTTTGCCAGAGGAAGCTTGCATCTATCCTAAGTAGTGACAGTAGATGTTCTATGATGCCAACTTTCAACTAAGTTGGCATCAACTGAAGGATACCAACCATCCTCAACCATTGTTCAACTTTACCTCTGAATAGCCCTCAGTTTCCAAAAGAGAACATGTGCGAGAGAAATTGACACTTGGCAAGGGTATATACGCCCTAGCTTTGTTGATTTTCATTCCTTAAAAAATATGATGCAGGCAATTCCATCTCTGAAAAGGTAATCTGCCAATCAGCTATCCCTTTCATAAATTCCATGCCAACAACCTAATGTGAACATGTGCCCTACACAATCAGCATCTGGATCCGCAGTGCCTGCTCCACCAGTGGCACAGGGCAGGTTCAGAGGACACAAGTGCCCAGTTCACAGCTACAGTGACAGCAGAGTCTCTACAGTGCAGGTGCTGCATTCAAGACATGTCCCAGTGTAACTAAACCCACAATTTGTAGTCTACTGTTCTGGTGGCAAACTAATCTCAAAATATAAGCCTTACCCGAGTTATGGAATTCTTCATAATTATTACAGCCACAGCAATTTGACATCACACAGGTGTCAACCCTGTGAGTCCAGCTCAGCTGTTAAGGGATTATGTGAATTTCTCCCAGACAAGGCTGTCTTGGGGATCACCTCTTTTTGTTCCTTTTGTGAGGGCAGGTAACAGCCCACCTTTCCCCCCTCCCAAGAGAGACAGCCGCTCCACAGATAGCGGACCTGGGAAAAAGGATCAAAGGGCACACTAATTCACAAAAGGCTGGACATCAAACCAGGGTTCTGCAGATCTAAATGCCTTTGATTCTATTTGGAAGGGGCAGAGTTAGTGTAGAACGAGGGAGCTCTTTGTAGTTGGAGGAAGGGTCTACCATCTTGTTTCCCTCTGCCCCCATCTTTCCTTCCTGTCCCCTCCACTTCCTGTAACACAAAGCACTTTGGATGGGATGTCAGAAAGCAATGCTAACAGATTCCAGGAGCAGGAATTGGACACTTAAAGGAGGCTTACGTTAGCCCAATAACCAGTGGGCATTTTCCTTTAAAAGAAGGGGCACGCAACTACTTCTTTGATTCACTCTGGAACAAACATCTGAGAAGGATTTATTTGGACCTCTTTTGGGAGAGTTGTACTTTACAAAGCCTTAAACCACTGTGGTGAAGAAGGAGCAGTCCAAGGCAGAGAAATGTTCTACCCCTTGCCCACTTCCAGGGCACATTGGAGGTGACCATTTACGTAGACCAGGACCTTCCACTGTGCACCAGAATCTCCCTAAATTGGGAGAGCAGACCCTGGAAGGACTCATCTTGTCCTAAAGCCCCCGAAGTGGGTTTTACAGCATCGGAGGACCAGATCAGTGAAGGATCTCTGTTCTGCTGCATCAGCCTGGACAAACTGCCATCAAACCAAAGGGATCCCACCAAAGCTGCATTTGGCACTCTTCCAAATAATCCAACTACATTCCTTAAATCTCAAACCAGCTCAACGCTGCATCGTGCCCCCGCCTAGCCAGTCATCTGCTATGCTTGAACCAATTGCTCATTGACGGGTCCTGATTTAAAGCACTGGAGTGTCGAACACCAACTCGAACCAGGGGTTATGCCACAACTTGACCGTACCCACCTTCGAACTGCTGCTTTGCTGAACCACAGACCGGAGCAACAGTCTCACCATTTTGCACCATTGCTATCCACTGTGTCGAACTGCTGGGGAGTCATTCATCGAACCTTCATGGTGGTCACAACCTGACTTTACCCACTTCAACCTCGAACACATCCTAGCGAGTGTCCGAACCTACTTCACCAAATGCTGCCTTCATACGGCAATCAGCTACCGCATTTGAAACTGCTTAATGGCCACTTGCCGCTTTGACTGACACAATCCAACGTACCTGAACCGAGTTGGAGATGGCTCGTACCACTACTCAAAGACTGGTTTGACACCATCAAACTGCCCAAGAAACTAAACATGCTTTTATTGACCAATAACTGCCACACAGACCTTTTTGGGCCCTAAAGACTGGTTAGGTTACTTGTGCACCTTTTTTCATCCAAAGACATATCCTTTTTGTGGTTACTTTATTTGCCCATCACCCATGCATTCATACTCCGAGTGCTACATTCTTCCATCTGTTGCACCTTCTCTATTCTTTCCATAGAGGTGGGTTTTGTAAGGTGTTTTCTCTTCCATTTTCTTGCAGGTGGTGTCTTTGATTAAAGTATATATATGTTTATAGAACTTTGATTGGATATTCCCTTTATATTGCACTAGGTTACTTTGATGTCTGGGTCACTACTGGATCATACTCGCATCGTTCTTAAGAGCATAGCTTTTCCTCTGCCCATCTTACTTAAAAGGCAAAGGAGGTAGATCTCTTAACCGTGCCTGCTTTAACTTTATGATTGTGTTGGCTCTTGGTTTGTAGAAGTGTTAAGGCTGAGTAAGCGCTTATGTTACTACTCATCCTTGTATTCGTCACAATGTTGTTGAGCAGGCTCCAAAATCCCAGAAAGGCCCAGAGGTATCGAACTCAGTCCCAACAAGACTCAATGACAGTGTAGATCAAGTGCATGGCAAAACCCTGCTTTATTCACAACAAGACAATGTCAGGACACCATGCAAGCATTGCAATCACACCCCTCTAAACATGTTAATCAAAAACAATTGCTACAGTATTAAACAGACATCATTAATGATGTCACAACATGATATCGATTCACAAAACATATGGGGAATGGGGATAGGTTAGTGAGTTTGGCTACATATAGGTTCTATAGAGGTTAAACATTGCATTGGGTTACAAGTCTCTGATGACTCCACCTTGAACCATCCCTATATTGATAAATGTTAAAATGCTTCATCTCTATGACATGCAGTTGGTTGGCATACTATTTCATGGGAGGTGTGACACCAAAGATTTGACAGGTTGGCTCCTTACTAACCAAACATGGGACACTTACAGGGGGTAAAGAGAGGCTGATGGACTGCTCCTCTTCCAATTAAACAGTACCATACCACATTCTCATGCCATAAACTCGGGCAATACCTTTGTACTCGGCCTTGTGCGGAAATTCATATCAGTATGATTTTAGGGAGCATAGCAGGTGCAATATCTTTGCTTCTAATGAATGGCCAGTGTTGTCCATGTCCAGGTCATGTGCAAAGAGACTGTATGAATTTTAATTACCTTCTATTTATTACGGGTTTAGCTAATATTAATGTATTTGTTGAGTGTTCTCTTGCTGCTGGGAACATTCTTTGGTTATGCTTCATGGAGTCTTTTGGCTTGCTGTTATACTGCACCTGGCTATAAAAGGCAGTTTGTGCATTTCTGAAACCTTAATTATTCTAGGAGTATGCTGATTGCATCTTGGGAACCATAATTGTGTGCCTTTGTTCCGCTGTCCCCATCCTCCCCCATTTCCTTTAACATTGGTACTTATTGCCAGCTACTGGCTGAGCTCTGCAAATATGTGTTTTTCTGGATTCTGCCTTTTGAGCTTTTCAACGAAAAGTCTTGAGGCCTTAGCTATGTCCGAGATGCTATAGCTTCCATCTTTAAGAAGATGACAACCAATTACATTCTTGTTTCCATGTTAGCGAGCTATATTTGTGCGTTGTTCATGTTGCATTTACCTTATACATTGGTCACGTTAATTTTCTTCTTGACTTATGGATGCTATGTTAGTATTCTTCATGTCTAAATTCATATTACCCATTGTACGTGTTCTTCATATTTGCTTTGTGTCCAATGCATGCACTTTTATAGCGCTAGTTTTAATGCTTTTGTCATCTTTAGCTCATATGGTCCTAAAACCCTGTTGTACCTGTGGGGAATAAGGAAGGAAAGGCTGTATCTGGGAGTAACATCTCTCACCTTTGCAGTATTGGTGTGGGGGAGGGGCAGAAGGTATGGATTATGTATTCATCTGCCTCCCAACAATGTGACCCTCAAAGCAGTGGCTGTCAGCAGATGCCATGTCTCACTCTCTGGAATATATGTCTTCCCTTCCTGAATTTCTCCCTTTCTTTCTCTTTCCCTTGTCCCCATCCTCATTGCCATTGTCTTTTGTACCATAGATGGATGTCCTCTCCTTTCCACATCACTTTTCCTCTCTCTCTCCATAATGGGTTTTCCACCATTTCAGGGTCTGGGTTTGAGGTGCAAATAGTGTAGTGAGCTAGCGGGCTAATGAATACTATGCTGCATAACACAGGTGCCCAGGGAGATGCCTCACGGAATTAAAGCTCGTCTTCGGATGGCCATGTGTGGTAATTGGCAGACGTACCGCCTTGTCAGACTGTTGTGTTTGATTTCATTTTGGTGATTCACGGAGAGTGCTTCATGTTGCACACAGTGAAAAGCATATTTTCGAGGTGATACCCGGCCAGTTTCCATCTCATGTGGGTCCCACTGCACTGAAGCATGCGATTTGGGGGACCTCGGATGTCCATGAGGTCTTCATTATTCAATAGAAACTTGAAAATGGCCTCCACTATGGCGGCACTAATGCTTTACAGATTGGCTTCACTGCCCCTTATGTCCCTGTCTCATTCTGGCCATTGGATAAACAGGTTTATTTCAGTGTTCTAGAGTCTGAGGATTGTATTACCGTCAATAGCTCAAGTGCTATTATATTTTCCTAATGTAGATATGCATTTTGCACATTTAAAAATAGCATTGGCACCAAAGCAAATGCATCAGCAATGTATTTGCACTGGTGCGAATGTCATTTGAACAGGCACAAAATCTATTTTCACAAGTGCAATGTACCATAATACAAGTGTTACCAGTAGTGCACCAACCTCCATCTCTAAGTTTATACATATGCTATTGATTCTTCTGAAACAAAACGTGCTATGTAGTTCAACCTGTGGGAAAGGCTTGGAATCAACAGTTAGACAGACACAAGTGACCACAGTTCAAGGGTGTTTATTGAACTTTAACAAAGGTTTGATAAACACATATCTAAATCTAAAATCTACGGATGGGAGCAAGCTATGACCATCAAATAATAATAATGCAGTCCTAGTGGGTCTTGCCAAGAAAAAGGGCCTATGCTAAAAGAAAAAATAATTGCCAATCCTTACCCCTAATTTACAAATAGTGTGGGGGTAGTGTTCATGAAAAAGAAAGACGTGTTCACAATGTACAGATGCTCGGGCCATTGGCGTTCAGCACGGGGCAAGGCAGTTAACTCGAGCAAAGCACACACTCTGGCTTCTATGGCACGAGGCTACAGTTCCATTACCAGCATCAGGTCCTTCTGTGTACAAGTCTGTTTACTTCTTAAAAGTATCTTGATTTAGAGGGCCTGATGTACAAAAAACAAAGTTATTTTCTTCTTACAATTATCCAATTTGGGTGATTCACCCTGGCTCCCCCTCAGCCGGGCTCCGATCCCATTTTTATCATGCTTGTTACTGTGGACCCCCCTCTTCTGGTCTCAGAATCCCTTTAACATGTTCAGAGAATATTCTTTCTCGGATGCCTCATGGTTCACCCCGGATCACCCTCATCTGGGCTCAGATCCTTCCTCTTATCCAATTAGTCTCCCTCAGCCGGGCTTAGACCAATTGCAATTCACATTAAACCATCAATGACTTTCAAATGTGCACAGGTTTAGCTTGACCCGTTGCAGGACCACTTTGATTTCAAGATTCCCTTTTCAACACTTAGTATCAGTTGGATACCTAACAGACTTTTGAATGACCACCCACGTGGCGGCAGACCACTCTGTCTACGGTATCTTTCTTGGCCTCCCAAAGTTCAGTCACACTTTGGGTACCAATTTTATTTGCGTCGCTCATCACATATGTCTCACACAATGTTCTCTTTGGATTTCTTCATACAATGTTCCCACTTGCAACCTTGGTTCAAACACAAGTTGGTTTGGTATTTGTGTGTCCGAATCACTGACTGTGCCATATTTACCAACGCTGCTTTGTTGTAGGAGCCAAGGACAGTACCACAGCGGCAATCACTCCTCCCTGCCTTGGTTATTGACATGGGAGAGCCCTGGGTACAGTCAGGTTTGTTCAGCTTTAGTTCCCGGTCTCAGGTTTCTTACTTTCGAAGGTTCACGAAAGTAATGGTGTGAAAAGGTCAAGGGCACGTCCCTCCTTGCAACCCTCTCTGGTCTCGCTGGTCTTTCTCCTTGTATTAAACTGCCATCTTGGAACTGCTGTTTCCTCTTGTACTTTGCCTTGCTCAGAGTGTGCTTTTGTGCTCCACCTTTTATCCATGTGGGGGGAAGTGTGATGGATGTCAGGTGTGTGCAATGATCAGTAATTACCTGACCTTGCCTGACCATTGTATTGGTACATATCAGGTATATGACTCTGGTGTTAGTTTGTTGTCGCTCATGGGGAGCGGTCCGTGAGAAAGTGTTTATGTTGGGAAAAGGGGGGTTTAATTCCTAGGTATCCTACTTGGTAGGATGGAGAAAAAGTGTTACAGGGAAGGGGATACCGTGCTCACCATCCGGTATCCCACTTCCACTCTCTGAAGACCCCTCATCCAGGTGATCCTCCCGCGCTGGTCCACCCCCAGGAACTGGATCCAAAAGTGATGGCTGTGTCCTGGCCAACTGGATGACAGATGCCCGGGGACTAGCGGATGAGACACCTTCAGTATGGTAGCCACCTGTCTGTTTCAATTTCCTTCCCACTCTCCCCCTCCCTTCCTTATCTATGTCTTAGCTCTTGCACTATCTGAAATGTCAGGCCGAGTACAATAGTTAATTTCACATCCTTACTGTTCATGGCCTGTAAGAATGTCATTGAATTTTCCCTTGTTCCCTCCCTTGCCTTGAAGCGCTTTGAAACACATTGTGTATAGGCACTATATAAATAAACTATCATATCATATCATAGTCGGTGTTCGCACATCCAACTCCTGCTTCACCCTGTATGTGCAATAAGGAGAAAGCGAAAATTACAGCCTCACGATTTCTTTTTTTAACTTATTTGCTTAACACAGTCTCAGCATTGAGATTGTGTTATTCAGGAAAGTAAGATGTAAAATTAAATGCAATCTCTAACAGTGACAAACCAAGTCTGGCATTCAGAGTTTTACAATAATATTTTTTGCTGGTTCAATGTGAAAATGTCCCCAGGAAAATGTAATGTCAAAATTAGGTCAGCAAAAAGTTGTTTTAAAAAATGTAGTCAAGCAATCCAAAGTGTGAAAATGTTGCCAGTAATAAGGGTCACCAAAAACGCTTTTATTAAATACACAAAAGGAAGAAGGCTGGAATCCTAAATATGACCCAAACCTCTAACAAAACCTCCACAATCACCCTAAAACAATTCCTAAACCTTCTACTGGCTCCAATTACAAACCTCATTTCACCCTGAACTCTTACGAACACTAAGCCATCAGTGTGCTAAAGCATTTTATTTGCATGCTACCCAATACAAAATAAATAGAAAATGGACAGCGAACCAATCTCCAACCCCTTCAACAGCTCGCCACAAAATACATAGCCCTTGCTCTAATACGGATCTATGTGATCACTAAGAAAAAGAAAATTCTGAATGCAAAAATGTCAAATTGTTTTTTTTTTCCTGCAATTATATTGGGGGGTGACCGCCCACAGTCCCCCCCATGCCCCCCTTCCTAAATTATTACCCTAACCCACCCCAAATATAACTTCAGCAAAATCCGAAGTTTGCAATTTTTGAATTCACAATTTTAGTAGTCACAGTCTCTAATACTACCAAGACAAAAATTGGGCAAGTCACTTTAAATCTAGTTACGTGCAACTAACATACAAACATTCACGAGAGAAGTGATGATCCTCATCCCATTCAGAAGAATGGGATGATGATGCAAAAGAAGAAGACAGGGAAAGTTGCTATCTGGCCCTGCCTATATTCTAGTATCCCTAGTGGGCACTGACGTATTGTTTGTCAAAAAGTGGATAGATTAAGCAATAAGCAATTTCTTTGTCAGCGGGATACGTGGTGTCGCCATGTCACCATTTACACAACATATGGCCCATATCCCATACTGCATGATATTATGTGTGGGGCCCAGAACACGATCTTTGGGAAACTTCAGAACTTTATTAACCAATAGTCTTGGTTCACAAACTTCAAAACAAATGAGCAAAATCTGAAGGCCAACTCCATCGGCTAGGGAGAAAATAATTCACTTATCCCCCCAAAGATCAAGCAAGCAGTACTTAGAGACAATTAATTGAATGCTAATGGTGTCCTGTGGTGCATGGGGCCCCGTGCGGTGGCCCAGCCCATCCTGCCCTAAGGCCTGCCCTGCTCACACACCCCCATTCTGTGAGCCTGAGCATGCACCTCAGGCTATGCTCCCTTACTTACCTTCCCTCTATCCCCTCCCTCCTCACTGTGCACTCACTCACTCACCCTACCCCCCCAAAATATCCTCTCTGCTGTCCCTCACTCTTCTGTGGTCCTCGCTAGCCTTCCCTGTACTCCTCCAGTCTCCATACTCTGTGCTCTGTCACACACTCACACCTGCTAACTGCTCCCTCTGAGGGCATGGTTCCAACCCCATACTGTGCCACTTTATATACTTAAATATTCCATGTGGAATATGTCCCCCAAAGAAAAACAAATATTTAAAAAAATATATATATTTACATCAACTTTTTGTGCGTTTGCACAGGGGTTCTAATAGCTTTATAGACCTCGCCCTCGGGCCGTACTGTTGTCATCGGCCCTCAAACCTACACTCAGGCCATTAACTTGTCTTCAGGGCCCATAACCCACACTAGAGTCCTCGCTGCAGGTTTATAAAGCTATGTTATATCTTGCTGAGGCACAATAACCGCACTTCTTACTGCATAATCAACACGTTACATGTACTGTTCTTTTAATCCATGACTCTTCGCAATGTCGATCAGCTATAACGCTATCAATTAATTTGTCCACCAATGTGGTATCGACTTCAAGTTAGACAGAAGGGACAGCCATTCAAATCCCCACTATTGTGCACGAATTGAGAGACCCTTATTACAATAGTCTTGCCGCGGTCACATCAAGACCCAGAAAGCTATCTGCGGTCCCCGTGTCATCGCATTGCCTCTAATACTAGCATTACCCTAACTGCAACCTTACCACTTACTCTAATCCTTACTTGACCCTAATCAATAGGTTTATCCTAATCATCATCCTACGTCAACATCACCAGCCCTCTCCAACATCCGTAACCCTTTTAACACTTACCCAAATAATTACTCCATTCTCCCTAGCCTTAGAATAACCCCTACCTTGAGACTTAATTAACCCTAACTAACCAAACCACAACTTCTTTAATCCAAACCCCATCCCAACCCTAAACCAGGCAATCGCAAGACCACTAAACCCTTTGCAACTCCCAACTATCACCTTAGTAGCACTACATTTTTGGCTACTTTTCAGCTGCATTTTTGACACCTTTTTGCATGGCAATTTTTTTCACCACGAATTTCACTTACTACATTTTCATTGGGTACCTTTGTGACATGCATGAACACACAATAAAACTAAGTGGGCAAATTTGTGTTTCATTGGTAAAACTCACAGTCCGACACATGAAAGCTCCGACGAAGATCAAACACGTCCAGGAATCCTGACCAGATCCACCTCCAAGAAACGGATGATGAAATAGTTCAATGTAATCTAGTTACAAATTTATCTAATAGACATCGTACGATTTCCGGGGCTTCTGTTCTGAATAAAGGCTGTTGTTTTTCACCAAGGATGGGTACAGACTTTGTACATTTTCAAATTGAACTCTATAACTTTTTGTGGAAATTTAAATGTAAAAGATTCTTTGCTGTGCAAGTTGAAACATTTAAACCGAAGGTTGTTTTAGAACCTCTCAGTACATATACCATTTCAGACATAGCGAATATTGAAACCATAACATCCTTGAATCACAACACCAACATTGAAACGATCTGTCAGGATTTAGGGGTCAAGGATAGACATTTGAGAATGTTAGACTTTAAACCGAAATCCAAATTCACACCCCAATTAGGGACAGATAATGTGATAGAAACTTTTCATAAGGCAATTACTAGGGACATAAATGACTATCTAGATAGGAATTTTCATGGCAAAAAGAAAACCAGATCCAATTGGAGCAAAGAGGAATTGAGAGGTTTAGAAGATTTAGCTAAAGATAAATCAATCACAGTGAAAGAAGCAGAAAAAGGGGGCAGTATTGTCGTCATGAATACTGCTGATTTTCTGATTTTGTGTCCATTGCTAAGTCACATTTAAACACACTGCAATGCTATATTCAGCTCATATCTAACCCCACCAAGAGGGCGGTGTCAGAACTGTTGTGCCTAATCCAAACATGGTATATCAAGGGAATGCTAACAGAGGAGGAAAAAGCGTTTTTGACTATGACAGAACCCACCATGCCCACTCTATACTTCTTACCGAAAATACACAAACCATTTGGAAATTTACCTTGAAGTGAGACCAATAATCAGTGGTAAAGGGGTGGGCAACCAAGGGTTTGCCCCAATAGATAGATGAAGCCTTGAAACCCTATGTTTTTTTTATGAGATCCTATATTCGGGAAAGCATGCATATCTTGCAATTTGTGAAGACTGCTACATGGGAACCAGATTATCTATTAGCCACCCTAGATGTCTCGGCCCTGTACACCAGTATAGACTATGAATTAGCAGTGCAAACCATTGATTACACGTTCAAAGATTGTTCTGCTTCCTACATAAAACATATCAATATGACAAAACGTTTTTTGAAATTTACACTAAACAACAATGTCTTCATTTTTAATGACCAATACTATGCACAAGCAAAGGGAGTAGCCATGGGTGCTAAATTTGCTCCGTCTCTGGCATATCTTTTCATGGCGTTCTTTGAAGAGACACACATTTACAATCGGGACGTTTTTGGAACCAATCTCATTGCTTGGAGATGGTTTATAGACGATATTTTGATTGTTTGGCGTGGTACATCTGACTCATTTGACAAATTAATATCACACATCAATATTAACAACTTTGGGATTCGCTTCACGGGTCTCACCAGTGCACTATTTGTTGATTTTCTTGATCTTCAAATTTTTGTGGATAATGGTTTGTTACAGACCAAAACTTAACGTAAACCAACGGAAGTTAATTCAGTACTGTATGCGGCAAGTAGCCATCAGAAATCTACAATTAACATTCCCACTGGGGAATTCTATAGGGCTGAGCAAAATTGTAGTCATGGCAAAGTCTACCTGGAAGAAGCAAATGTACTACCTAAAGTTTTTTAAACAGAGGGTATCATCCAAACTCTATATCTAAACCCTGGAACAAGTACGCATTATCTAAGCAATCAGATTTAATCGTTAAACATACTAAACCAAGAATTTAACAATTCTACATTGCTATTATCACGAAGTACTCACGCGATTCCTCCAAACTTTACAAACTGGTTGCCATACATTGGAACATTTTAAAATTGGACAAGAATCTGGAGCCCTTTTTGTCAGAAAAGCCCAAACTGACGTTCACCAGAACACAAACTATAAAGCAGAAAGTCAGTCCCTCTTTTTTTTAACACCAATGTTGACAAGTCCAACAAAGATTGGCTAGGCACCAAGACAGGTTTCTTTAAATGTGGATCTTGCAACCATTGTAGATATGCACACACTAATTGTGATTCATATACTGACAATAGGGGTAGAACTATACGTATTAATGGATTCATAAACTGCAAGTCATGCTATGTGGTATATGCTTTTATATGTGGGTAGCACCATCAGGCAGCTGAGAATTCGGATTAGAGAACATCTGACAAGACTAAGGAGCCCTGACCCAAAATTGCCACTGGCAATACATTGGCAGTAACAGCATCGGTTTGATAATAAAGAAGACATATGCTTTATTGGCCTCATTAGAACCACTATGGGCAAGAGAGGCGGAAATATGAAATTGAATTTACAGCAATTAGAGAATAAATTAATCTGCCATCTTAGATGTACTTGTGTTGGTCTGAATTGTGACCATGAAATGTATGCGTTTCTAGGAGTCTGTGCACATTATTCGATCCACTGGCTATAGAGAGTCGAATTTCACACATATCATGCAGTCATCCTTTAACTTGTAGTCACTTTACTAGCACAAAGTGAGTCTTACTTTTATCAATCTTTTTGGACGGCCCAGTACTAGCGCACACTAAACATACAGCTTCAGTATTATCACACTTCTTATCCTGTGTTCATACTCACTAACCGATCAGCTTTATTATCTTACAATTTCTTATGTTTAAATCCATCAATTAAGCGGCATTATTGAACATGTCATTCAGATCACCCTATGCTATGTTTACTAATACTCATTGGGAAAACTTATCTCAGGGGAGTTCATTATATTTTGAATTTCTACCCATCTCTTAAGCATTCTACGTTGGCAATTTGTGTCTTCTGGGTGATTCAGTAGATGTAGCAACTTTGTTTATATCTGACGCTACGTGCATTGTTGCGGGCAACGTCAGTACGTCTTGAGAACCAACTAGGGTCTCGTCCATTCAGGACATATTTTTGTTTACTACTGATGTCACACGCAATGCGGCGCGTGACGTCATCACGTTCTTAGATACCATTTTGGAACATTTCACATTCGGCGATCCGCGCAATGTGTTATATGCGGTTTCTCTGGCTTTAGCCATGAATTTCTGATCCAGGGATTGATCCCATTGATTTGAATATCAGGTCATGTGTGGTTTTTTTTGCTGTACATCTCATTTGGCAAGTAATAGACTTCTCTTTTTTTAGTCTCTGTGTGTGAGGCTTAGATTATTTGGCTCTGACAGTCAATTTGGCTCATCGTTGACCAGAAGCATGCTGTAGTAATATGTAGTAATCTAATGTTTTTTTAGCTTGCAATACAAAAGGTTACCCTACAAGAGTCTGATTATTTTGCACTTTTTTCTTAGGCAATAAACCTCTTCGAATATTTGGCATTTAGAACCTGCGAGTCTCTTTACAGACATTAAACCGGCTAATCTTTGGCTCAACCAGATACCAATCAGAGTTTACTTTGAAGCACCTTACATGGGTGAGATGTTATTTTATTTGAGATTGCCACTGAGCGAATCTTTGCACTTCTTCTTTGTGCTATTATGCTGAACTCTAGTAACCATTGCGTTTGTGATAATTCCTCATAGACTACGACTTACTGACATTTTCTTTGATGCTGCACAGCACACGGCATCCACATTTTTTCTGCTAATTTTTGAGGCTGGGTTTTCACTGCGCCAACTTAATTTCTCTTTTGTTGATCACTTTGTGCTGGTTTAAATGGATACACAATTCATCATCACTCACTAAACAATTGTTAATAGTATGCAATTAAATTTCTTGAGTGAAACCCTAATGAATCCTTTTGGGTTTTGCAATCTGCATGCAAATATGGGGTGCCCCATGTACATGGTTTATTGTGTGCTTTTTGTGTCTTTGTTATTTTATTTTGTGGATATGTCCATAATTTAATTACATTGGTTCTGCATGGATCTCTCCACATACTGACTCCATCCCCACCATCCTGACCCATCCCATATTAACATATG
Organism: Ambystoma mexicanum; assembly: GCF_040938575.1. Taxonomy (NCBI): domain Eukaryota; kingdom Metazoa; phylum Chordata; class Amphibia; order Caudata; family Ambystomatidae; genus Ambystoma; species Ambystoma mexicanum. Next base: position 570,107,196 of record NC_090934.1, on the reverse strand, counting down.
TTATGTTTGCTTCTTTTTCAACATTGGTCCACTAATACAATTGCAATGTGTAGGATTTCTATATGTCAATATGTTGAACTATGAACTGCACAATGTTGCGTTAATGATATTTCCGTGTTATGTTACTACATTCTATTATTTCCATTTTTATGTTGACAAATGATTTACAGCCTTGAGGATGACCAATTTGGATTGAAACACGTGTCGGCTGATCTAAGGACAATGAAACCAACTCGAAAAGAATTTTGAAATTTTGAAATGTCATTTGACATTATCCTATTACTTTATTGGACTTGAAATAACTTGATGGTTGAGCGCAGGTCACCCTCCCAACCCCCCTTTATCTTGTCAAATCATTCCAAACTGTGTGGGAAGTTTGTGAGACTAGGGATAGCCTGCTGCCACCTCCAAACAACTGTTGAATGCACTACATGTTGATAGTGGAGAATAGCGCACAACCATCAGATCAATCCCACAACTTAATTATTACAGGGAATCAGTTGCTTCCTTGGCTCTTCTCTAGGCTACCCACTGTTGCATCTGATGTTGTGCATCTGATGTTGTGATGGAGGTGGATAGGATGGATTATGAGTGTGTGAAGCTTGCTTTCATTGCTAGATTTGGGAAGACCCCTTCCCAGTACTTTAAGAGGTGTAGGAACCTCAAAAAGCATGATGGTACCCCTTGGGCTACCTGGGTATGTGAATGTTTGAAAAACCTTGATGGTTGGGTTAAGGGTTACAGAGTGAACACTTATGAAGGTATGAGAAATCTTGTTATGTTGGAGTCAATATATGATGCCTGCTCTCCTGAGCTCAGACAGCAGGTGATTTTAAGGAGATAGATCCAAAAGCAGTTAGCTAAGGCTGCTGACTTGTGGGTTGCCAACAGGGCTACTCCCAAGGATTCTGGGGCAACTCAGAAGAAGGATTATGTAAAGCAGCCAAAGAAAGAGAACAAGGAGAATTCTTATACCTCCAATCCAAAAGAGGGCCCCAAGCAGAATAAGGGTAAGCCACAAGGGAAACCGAATCAGGCTAGTGTACCTTCTGGACCCAAACCAGAAGGAGGTCAGAACACACCCCCATTCATCAAAACATTTAGGAGATGTAAGGGTAAACCTTCAGAGGTCCACACTGTCTCCTTAGCCTTTTCCCCAGAGGAAGAAGTACCTATGGCAAATAGAAACTTTCACCTACTGGCTGATGAACCCATGAGAGTCTCAGCTAGTGTTGCTTTAATGTCCCTGGGTTTGTGGGAACAACAGAATTCCATCCCAAATAATACTAAAGAGTATTATAAAGACAGTGTTTTTTGGAACGGCCAGACACTTGCCATCAGAGACACTGGAGCCAGTATAACTGTGGTTGATGAATCGTTTTTCAAGGTAGAGGGTGTTGCTAAGCTACCCAAACACCTAACCAAGTTAGCTGGAGGGCCTGTGCAAATGTTTCCCCAGTTACCAACTCTCATCCAGTGCAATGACATGACTGTCAAGATACCCGTTAGTGTGCAGAGTCAAGTGCCTCGGAGAGTCCTGTTGGGTAATGACCTGAAAACTCTTGGAGTTGTGTCTAGTACCCCCAGGCCTCCCAGTAAAAGGAGACAGGAGCTCATTAGACCTGCAAGGGAAAGGACTTACTAACTGTTATTTCCAAAAAGAAAGAGGCAAATGGGAAACCTAAGACCTCCAAGAAGAAAGCAGATCGCACAACTGTACTACCAACAAGGAAATCCCCAAGATTGTCCAAAGTCGCACCTGTGACTCCTCCACCTGCTGAGACTGAATGTGAGGTACAACCCTGTGTGGTTAATCCAGCTTCTGAAGAGTCAGATCTGGAAGAGAACCTTACTCTAGTTGGAGATCTGGATCCTGTTGACCATCCTGAGCTGCAGTCTTTACTGGCAGAAGGTGGCCCCAACAGGGCAGACATCAGCAGAGGACAAAGAGTGTCCTACTCTTGAAGGTCTTCGACAACAGGCAGCTTCTCAGCTTGATGGGCAAGAAACCGGGAAGCATAGGTCTTCTACAGTGAACCGACTGAGTCTATCCCTGGGGACTGCAAAAGACTTTTAGTGCCCCTCGAAAAACATATTCCAATTGCTACAGTTGGCCTATGAGATACCTTTGGCAGTCATTTGAGTTTCAAAAAGACCAAGGAAAGACTCTCTTTATACTTCTACTGGCCTAAAATGGGTTCAGAAGTTAACAAATTCTGTAGGAGCTGTCACACTTGCCAAACCTCTGGCAAGAGTGGAGCCAAGAATGTGGCACCATTGGTGCCTCTCCCAGTGCTGAGAGTTCCTTTTGAGAGGGTTGGCATCAATATTGTTGGTCCCCTTGACCCTCCCACATCTTCAGGAAACAGGTTTATCCTGGTTGTAGTAGACCATGCTACTAGATATTCTGAGGCGATACCTATGAGAACTGTTATAGCTCAGGCTGTGGCTATGGCTCTACTTGGTATTTTTACCAGAGTAGGTTTTCCCAAGGAAGTGATTTCTGACAGGGGATCCAATTTTATGTCCCACTACACGCAAGCCATGTGGAAAAACTGTGCCGTCACTTACACGTTCTCTACAGCCTACCATCCACAGACAAATGGAATGGTGGAGAGGTTTAATCGTACTATGAAGAGCATGATGGGTGCTTTAGAAGAACCCCTTAAAAGAAAGTGGGACCTTCTACTGCCATGCCTTCTCTTTGCTTATAGAGAAGTCCCTGAGGAGGGAGTTGGATACCGTCCCTTTGAACTTCTCTATGGCCATTCAGTCAGAGGTCTATTGACCCTGATTAAGGAGGGGTTGGAGAGTGCTCCTTCCCCCAAGCCAGTCAGAGTGACTGACTATGTGATAGGTCTCCAGAGGAGAATGTCACACATGATGGCAAAAGCTAGTGATAACTTGAAATCAGGTCAGGCTCTGGTCAAACATTGGCATGACCAGAAGGCCAAAATGGTTGAGTTCACTCAAGACCAGCTTGTGCTAGTTATGGTGCTCACAAGGCAGAGGGCTTTGCAGGACAAGTGGATAGGACCCTTCAAGGTTGTGAACCATCTGGTGGACTTAGGCAGACCTAAGGAGGCTCCCAGAGTCTTTCACACCAACCTTTTGAAGGCCTATGTCTCGAGACCAGAAGTGGTAGCTTTGCTTCTACCTTCAACTTAAGACGAGGATGGAGAGTGAACCTCTACCTGACCTACTCCGAGGCCAGCCTTTAGATGAGAAAATAGGAGTTTATCTCTCTTCTAATCTGATATCTGAACAACAGGAGGATTGAAAGTTTCTGTTAAATCAGTTTGCCTCCCTGTTTTCACTATCACCAGGCTTGACCCCTTGAGGCCAGCATGAGATTCTCACTGGTGACTGTTTACCTGTGAAAAGCAGAGTGTAATGTAATAACCCAAATAAAGGAGGAGGTCAACAAGATGCTTGATCTCGGGGTTGTAGAGCCATCTACAAGTCCATGGTCCAGTCCAGTCCAGTCCAGTTGTTCTAGTACCAAAGGCAGGATCCAAGGAGTTGAGATTCTGTGTGGCCTATAGAGCTCTAAATGCAGTCACCAAGACTGATGCCCATCCTTTACCAAGGACAGATGAACTGGTGGATAAACTTGGTGCAGCCAAGTTCCTCAGTACATTTGACCTTACGTCAAGCTATTGGCAAATAGCCCTGATGGACCATGCCAAGGAGAAAACTGCATTTTCAACCCCAGCAGGCCTCTACCAGTTTAAGGTTATGCCTTTTGGATTAAAGAATGCACCTGGTACATTCCAAAGTATGGTCAATCAAGTTCGGAATGGGATGGAGGACTTCTGCATGGCATACTTGGATGGCATTGCAGTGTTCAGCCCTACTTGGAAAGAACATGTTGATCACTTAGGAGCAGGCCCATCTGACCATAAAGGCAATTAAATGTGAAATTGGTCAGAGCAAAGTGGTCTACCTTAGTCATGAGGTAGGAGGAGGTGAAATAAGGCCATTGCCTAGCAAAGTACAAGCTGTACAAAACTGGGCCACCCCTACTACTCAAATCCAGGTGAGAGCCTTCCTAGGTCTCACTGGGTACTACAGGAAATTCATAGAGAACTATGGCACCCTTGAATGTAGTCCTCTCCAAAATTCCCTAACAAGGTTAAATGAAATGAGGAGTGCACTCAAGCCTTTGAAACCCTGATGAAAGCCCTTCGTCATGCTCCAGTCCTAAGAGCTCCTGATTATCACCAACCCTTCATTCTGCAGACAGATGCATCCAATACAAGTATAGGTGCAGTCCTTAGTCAACTGGATGAGAAAGGTAGGGAGCCCCCAATTTGCTTCATCAGCAGGAAGCTAAAGGAACCAGAAAAAAGGTGGGCAACCATTGATCGCGAGTGCTTTACTATTGTGTGGTCTCTGAAGAAGTTTAGACCATACTTGTATGGATCTACTTTTGTGATTCATACAGTCCACCAACACTTGAGATGGTTAATGCAAATGAAAGGGGAGAACCCAAAACTACCAAGATGGTCAATCTGCCTGCAAGGGTTTGATTTCACCATTGAGCACAGGTCAGGATGTCACCACCAAAATGTTGATGGTCTCTCTAGGATGTTTATAACCAACCAGAGTGGAGAGATTCATCCAGGAGTGTATTAAATCCTCCTGTCCCTCAGTCTGGAGGGTGGGGGGTGAGGGTTAGGGAGAATCCTCCAGAATGGCTAATTTCCCTTACCTTTGAGTCCCTCAAGGTTACTTATCCCATATCCAGTTTTATTAAGGGCATAACAGAGCTGACGCGTTTCGCAACGATCCCGTTGCTTGATCACATAAGAAATGAGTGATTTGCACAGCGTTTAAATACAATCAGTGAAGAAAGTTTCAAACTCTATGGTTTTTACTCACTACAATTAGTCCCTTTTCTCTTTCAACTTTTTTCGAATCTATATAGATTCTCTCCTGTGTAACTACAGGCGGCCATTTTGAAGTGTATTTCAAATCATTCTCGTTATGTTGGATATAAATACTAAATAACAATTTTTTCAGTATTTTTTCAGTAAGCCGGCAGTATTTGTTAATGGGGTTAACAAGAATATTGTGACGCTAGTGGTCAAAACAGGAAATACTGCATAATCGGTAAAAATATACCTTATTAACTCGCTTACTGGCAAACCAACTATATTTCCCCATCTTAATGAACAATAAAATGAACATACTGCTATTTCAAATTCAATTAAAGATCTCCTTTTTCTTTAAGCATATTGTCTGTAGATATAAGAAAACTGAGAGGAAACATGATGAATAAAAGTGCATAGTGCTGTAAACATTGGTTCTGAATAAAGCCAAAAATGTATAAAGTGCATAGTGCCATCATAATTCCTCATATACGGGCAATAGCTTAGTTATAAATAAACTCATTAATTTGTACAAGCAGAAAATATTCTCAATAAAGTGCATAGTGCTGTAAACATCCATTGCCACTGTAAATCAGGGTGCAATATAGGTTATAATAAAACCAGGATATATATATATATATATATATATATATATATTGTTTCAGAACCTTTATTGACCATTTCTTTATTTTGGACTATTGCTGTGTGTGCTGCTACCGTCACATTAACATCTCTTAAGAGAATGACCTGCCCTTGGTACATGATTACCACAAGGGGTAAAAGAGGTATATCACTTCACTGTGCCAGTTTCATCTTTATGACTGGGATCATTGTTGCTTTTTAGAAGTGTGAGGGGATGGTAGGAGGTTCAGCCACTACTCATCCTTGTACTTCTGCAGAATAGTAGTCATTTCATCACAAATACACCAAGCAGTGCTCAGTAAAAAAAGGTACAGCATTTGGTTGTAACAATTCGGTTATAATCTTCTGTTGGCACATGCTCTTTTCCAGAACAAAAATCTAGATTCAGAATCATTAATTCTTCCTCATTCCAAAACCAAAGGCTTTAGAATTCAGTATTCCTACAAGTTTCTATTTTTTTCTAGCTAGGATTTCCAGTGTGATATGAAGAATAGACCAATTCTGTCCTGTAGACCAATTAGTACCAATGTGTTTTTCTTATTGTCCATTTTACTTCTTCCTCGCAGTTACTTTCACTACAGAATAGAACACGTACTGGTAGTTTCCCTGTACACCTGTGCTGCTTTGTCTCTTCTCCAGTCAGCTGAAAGGTGATATTGATGCCATAGAGCGAAAACACACCAAAACGGTCAACTACAGTGATGGTATAAGTGGGTTGCCAGACATTTCGTTGAAAAAAATTGGTCGACCAGACAAATGGTCGAACCAATTTGGTCGAAAACCAAATGGTCGAAATTTTTTTTTTTTTATTTTAACCCTTTTTTTTTGGGGGGGGGACCCCCCCCAACCCCCTTTTTTTCTCTAAAAACCCCTTTTTTAACTAAACGAAAACCCGAAAAATAAATATATAAATAAAAAAAAAAATTCGACCATTTGGTTTTCGACCAAATTGCGTCGACCAAATTGCAGTCGACCAGTTTTTTTTCGACGAGTTGACTGGACACCGTATAAGTGTACGTTTGAAAAAAAAAAAGTTTACTTTTTCAAGTAGGATTGAATCAAAGGAAATGACATGACGTGGAATAATGCCGAAAAGACACCCCGGCTATTTATTTGTAAATATTAGGCATATTTGTCATCTCTTTTAATGTGGGGAAGATTTAATAAAGAAGGCATGGTTTACTATTTGTAATGCATGACTTACATTTCATATGAACTATTTACATTTAACACATTTATTTAGCAATTAGAACTATGTAAATGTCATCATTGGTCATATCTAATATTTCTAAAACATAAACCAAGATGGGTCTAAACACTATATTAAGAAATATCCTCTGACTTGCAAATAAAGAATAGCTACAATATGCTTAGATATGCAAAAAGGTCTTAGGTATGGATGCTGTGGCCCAAAGAAAAATTGGATGAAGCAACGCAAAAATAATAATAAGAAATGATTAGTAAATTGGTCTGGGGTACCTTTCATACTGTGCAACATTGAGAACGGAATCACCTTCTGGTAATTCCTACGGACGTCAGATGGTGCTAGAATTTGTATATATGAACAAGTTGATTGACTACTGCGTCTGCTGTGTTTGTGACATACAAGTAGGTCATGCACCAGAGGTGCTTTTAATTGCCCCAGGTGAAGGATATGGACGTATATCTAGCCTTACTAATGTGTGTGCATGGCAGAAGACAGAGTAACTGATTACATCATCCACTGTAGACCCCGTCTCACCATTATTTGCGTTGCAGATGAGGCAGGCCCAAACAGACACCAATGCATGCACAGAAGTACAGCACTATGCAGTAGGAAAAGCCATGAAATTAACAAACAAGTGATGAATGAGCATATGGGTCTCATCACGAGTGGGCGGTATCCTGGTGGAAAATCTGCCGGGATACTGCCCAATGCAATTAGTGTTACCGCGACTTGGTCTGGCGCTACTAGCGCCGGATCACAAGTTGCAGTACTGCAGTAAATCCTTATTTGTTTTTTTTAGTCCATGGGACTCAATGGGGCATTTTCGGCACAATTACCGCCGCAGTAATCGCACCTTAAATGGGCAAAAAGTAAAATGTCGGCGCATTCACCTCCAGCTAAATGCTCTGAGGTTCGCCCAAACGCAAGATTGAGCAGAGCGGTAATGCAGCAGGAAAAGCGTTAGCGCCACATATTTTGCCGCTCCACCCAACCCCTGATGAGGTCCACTGGTAACACTTCCTAGCAACACAGAAATATCTTAGGTATGGAATGTTCATGGAAAAAAAGGAAAGCGGTTTGACACTGACTGAATCCCAATGTATACACAAGTCGGATGAAGTATTTTTTTACAAAAAGAAGAAGACAACAGGAAGAAAAATAGAAATTGCATCAATGAATCGACACGAGTCATCTCGCCCTGGAACTCGTTTGTTCAACCATCCCACTTAACCATTACAGAGGCAAGAGTAGTTTATTTGTAATGTAAACAAGCAATCGGTGCTTTTATTCTGTTCTTATAAATAACCCATAGTCAGTACTCTATTAGTGGGGGGTGGGTTAATTATAAGACCATTTTGCATGCTTACTTTATTCAGTTCATAGTGCTCTTTCATCATAGATGATTTATGGGAAAGCCATAATGTGATCATAGTTCGCTTTTCAGTGAATAAATGCAGGATCATATTATTGGTGGTGGTGAGAGCCATCAGATTGTATTAACACTGTCAATATTCACAACGCATTTAACAATCCTGGTGCTCATTTTGCTATATTGATAGTCAAATGCGCATAGAACTGACTCTACATTGCATCTTCAGTTCTAATCTCTCAATCAAAGAAAAGTTAATTTGATTTTGCTAGACCTAAAACGGATCATAAAATCCTTTTTTGGGGGTGATCATTTACCATATCCCAAAATCACTGGCCCATGAACAGGAGGTGAAATCGATTTTGCCATATATAGTTTCAGCCTGGCATTCACTAGTTAAGTAGCAAGCTGTTTGGGAAACACAGGCTATCTCATTTATAGTCCTTTCTATTCTAAAACCAAATACCTGGTAATTGTACAACCTATTTGAGAATGATCAGCCCCTTTTGCAATGAATTCAGTACTTGGCGTTATGAGCCACATTACATTGGACATGCTTTTGAGGGAATAACCTTTGCATGGTTCCAGTGGTACAAGTCAAAAAGACAGTCATCCGCGTAAGCAAGTATGCAGATGCTATGGGTTGTTCACAAGCAGGATGCATCAGAAGTTTATACAAACCTGTAGTTGTCTGGACAATGCACCTAAAAACCACTGTCATTTGGCAGTTATGGTTAGCAATGCAATCATGACTCTTCCTCGGCTTATGTTGCTCATGATGCACAAATGACATCACAGATGAGTTGGCCTTGCCAATCTCATTAGTGATTACCTCACATAGGACTTCACTACTGACATTATCAACAAGATTAAAATTCTCATTCTTAATGAATATTTGACTACGGGTTTAGTATGCAACCTTGCAATACGCACATGGTCATACCCTTCCAGCCAACTTCCAGCCAAATTCTTGATCTAGTATAAGATTAAACCACACAGCCTTTTTAAACATGTCTAGAACATTTTGCTAAAATTTATTTGAGTGGAGGTGTTTTATTGTGTCCATCCCCAATCCGCTACAACATTGGCCCCTTTGGAGGCAAGTTCACAAACCTTTCCAAAATTAATCATAGTTGGCTATATTTGTCTTTTGTAAAGTTTCACGAAGTTCTATCTCCAGTTGAAAACGTGATACATAAAAAGTTGCTCTCAAATTCTGTCTCACTCAGACTTGAGATGTCGTTAAAGCGCCAACTCTGTTTACTTAAATAACCAGAGGTTAAGGAAAACATGCAAATCACTGAAGAAGTGCATTCTAACTGGAAACCTGTAATTACAGCCCCACTGGCACCTGACACACCAATAATGCCGTGGGCCTTGGGCGGAAACTGCATCTTGCGGATAAGTATGATGCAATGGTGAAACGTATCTAATAGTGTATCTCTACCACTCTGCCATTGTAATACTTATAACAGTACATCACCGACTATAAAACTGTACTGATGCCTGCTGCAACCTGCTATCACAATATTATAGAACATCAAATGTCTAAACAAATAGATGTACACAAGAAATACAAACTCAACTCTTAATACAAGAAATGAAATAAGACATAAGGAGAGAAAATGAAAGATAGCCTTCCATGCAAGGTTGGTGGAAGATCATGACAACACAGATTTAAACAGGACTTTAATAGAGTGCGTACCATGGCAGTATGTTGAACCCTCCCTCTGAGATTATATTCCTGATTATATGAGGAGCAACATTCCGGGGATAATTTAAATTGCGTATTAAATGGTCTCTGGATTCAACGTACCATACATCTTGGTTGAGTGGAAGCTCCAAACCCTGGGCAGTGTTCATAGAGACATGACACCGAATATCAGGTGAAAGACCATTGGTTGCAGGAGTTAGGCCAACCATGAAAACCCGAGATTATGTTTAGATAAACCGAACAATGAACAAGTAGAACCCCACAGGATGCAGTAATCACACAATTGACTGGCACACGATACTCGCCCCGTGGCATCGTTGTGAAATAGAGGAAGCTTCTTCATAACGCAAACAAGAAGAACTTCATAGAGAGCCTCTCTGTAGGGGGGGTTCAGAGGCAAGAACAGCATGGGCAGATGGTTTCCTGTGCAGCCCAGATAGCATGCATGGAACATTCCGAGCTAATGGAAACTTCTTTCATCTGCCGCTTTACCATGGGCCTGTCGGAAGTTGTACTACTAACGAACACTTTATTCACAATGTATCCTTTGCACAAAATCCAATAAATACATGATATTGAGGTTCAGGCAATGTTTACTCATTCCACCCTTGAGCAACAAATGATAATCTAGTCCATATCTGCAGAAGATTTTCAGTTATCCAAAAAAAGTATAAAAACCTGCATCTTGCTTAATTTTTAAAACTAGACTAACAAAGCGCCAAACTTTTATTTGCACTCTCTTGTTTCCAAACCATAAACTACTTGACTTCACTTTCTAGAAACAGAACAATGGTGGTCCAGTCATGTGAATTTCATGGCTCTCCAGAATTCAAGAAACAAATCCTCTTTGTTACAAAAATTCCTTTACATTCAAAAACCCTTTGATAACCCATGGGCTCCCAGAAAAGAGAAATAAATGTACTCAGCCCATTTGCAAACATGAATTTGCTAATCTGCTTTCTTGCTGTCCCTCACTAAAAACATCTGTCTCCAGTTACTTTATTTCAGATTTCAAGCAGTACAGGGGATCCTGATTAAGGAAGAAGACCTTCAGGCCCAATCATTTTTCCCACTTGAACAAATTGTTGATCAGGAGAAAACTCTTATTGCCCAGTACCTCAGGATAATATCATAAACAATTAGGAATGCATTAGCACAATGATTCACAACGTGCAGCTCGGGAAAAACATGTTGCTCGTGGCACCCTACATTGTTACTCGCCGGTTGCTCTGGGCCATGGTGTGGAGGACTAGAAGGAGGTGCTGAAGGGAAGAAACCTGAATAGCAATATAGCCAGAACAGAGTCCTGGACTGTGCAAGAATGTTGGCAAATGAGCCTGCTGTGGTTCCAATTGGCTTATTTTTGTAGATGTGAAATATGAGTTTGTTGCCACCATGCAAATATTTTTTCATGAAATGTCTGTACTGCTTATATTAGTGTCATTGTTAAAACCTTGTCATCTTCAGATACTTTGTCCAGCTGACAAATGGATTAATGATAAATAAACCATGTTGCCATGTTTGTGTCCTGGAGAAAATGGCCATATTGTGTTCCTTTGTACAGCTAGTAGGAGCATAATGAAAAAATAAGTGGCTTTGCAACTTTCCTTAATTTGCATGCACTGCTTTTTGTACAAGTGAGGTTTGTGTTTGATGCCACCATGCAATATATATATATACACACACACAATATCTTTTAAATTCGCCTATAATTATTATGATAGTGTCCAAGTGGAAACATTTTCCTTGTTTGATACGCTATCCATCTGGCACGTGGATAATAGGCAGATAAGGCAAATGCATGCCACATTTTTCATAATAAATGTACCCTACGTTTAAATCCAATTAAGTTACTGTCAATATATGTAAATTAACCAGCCAATTAATTAATCCAGATACCTAGGTCACACCACGACACCCTCTATAAAGTAGTCGTCAAATGCTCAAAGTTGTTTTGTGTAACACTCTTTTGCGCAGAGAAAAGAGGCTCCAAATCCTTCAGAAAATATTATTTTTATTCCTAACCACTTTTTCACCAATGTAACATGCCCCAGGTTATTTACAATGCACTATTTGCCATTATATGGCAAAATAATTCTCAGGAGGTAACCTCCAAAACCCCAGTAAGGTGATTTGTAAAGCCTACCATGCAATGAACAGCATTATTCAATATTTCTCCATTAAGTTTCCAACATTTAAAAACATGTATCATATTTCATACAATTCATATAGTCCAAGCTCAAAATAAAAGAAATAAAAACACTGCTTTAACATATTCAAGCAATCTATATATATTACATGGCCTGCGGTAGCGGCCATGTACTTATGGTTAAGTTGCTAAACCCATAGGAAGAGCACTTTTTGGGCGGCTTATAACTTCGCTCCCCCTGAACTAATGCTCACCAAACTCTGCAAAGAAAGTATGTGGCCCACTCTAATTTTTTTTGCAAAGTTTGGTGAGGTTTGGTCAAGGAGGGGCAAAGTTATAGGGGGGGTCCCAAAATGTCTTTTTCCCGTAGACATAATGGGAAAAAAAGTTGCTCACGCCTACAGCCCAAACCGCTGCACGGATTTTCACCAAATTTGCGGCAGGAGCCGCGGCCTGGTCCCGAAAGTGTGCTTTTGTTAATTTGGTGTAAATCCGTCCAGTAGTTTTTTTTTAATTAAACAACCAAAATGTAAGTCAAACAAATTTGTGAGATCTGTATCCGCTCCGCGGACACACTTCCCTGTTCGCTCCGCGGACAGGACACTGATTGGATAATCGGCTTGCTTCATATCCGCGGACACGCTTGGTGTTCTATGATTTGTTTGAATGAGGCGTGAGGTGCATCACATTTACTGGATGCGCCCGCCATCTTGGAATCGCAGATGGCAGGCGCTGTCCGTGGACATAGCGGTAAAAACATAAAAAATACCACAACTTTTCACTTGTCAAACTTATCAAATAATCTCTGGGGAGGTGAGGGGTAATGAGGACAGGATGGGGTATGGCTGCAAGAAGCAAAAAAACCAGGTGTTTTTTGCTACCAAAGTCCGCGAACAGTTCGGATGTTCACAAACAGTCCTGTGAAGTTTGGGGGCACTTTTTGGATGCTTATAACTTTGGCGCTACCTAATGAAAATGCATGAAATTCCGCAAGTGTATTCCTGACCTGATCCCGAATGAGTTTGCATAGTTTGGTGGGATTCTGTCAAGAGAGGGCAAAACTGGAGGGGGGGGGTCCCAAAATTATGTAAAGGCTTATAAATGAGGTGCCATTTGTACAATCTACACTTAATTTTGCAAACTGATGATAGATTTAGATATAAATGTTTTTGCAAAGTTTGGTAGGATTTTGTCAAGAGGGAACAGAATTGGGGGGGGGGGGGTCCCAAAATATTGTAAAGGCTTATAAATGTGGTGCCATTTCACAAATCTACACAAAGGTTTGCAAAAAGATTATAGATCTAGATTTAAATGTTTTCGTAAAGTCTGAATGGATTTTGTCAAGTGGGGGCTAGGTTATATGACAATTGTATGTGCATACATTTGATACTTTTGAAAAAGTAAAACATGGGTGGATTTCCAGTAAACCTTTGTAAGGAGCATTGGCAAGGACTTTAAAGCATGGTTTTGCAAATGTGCCTGTGTTTTATTTGTTGACAAGTGTCATAATGTAGGTACAAAAAATAGTGATATATTTTTGGTGACTGAGGTGTAGCCTGTGGCCATGGGCAGTGGCCAGATTGTCCAGGTCATGGAATAAGGCCATGATCCGGACAATCTGGCTACTGGCCATGAACACGAGGGACAACACATGGGGTTAAAGTGGCCATGTCCACCTGGGACTGGCTTTGTTATGAAGTTATTCGAAATTGGGATAGATTTGAAAGGGAAGAAAAATGAAATGTGCTTGTGGTAATAAAGTCATAGGGTTCTCTAGCCTTCTACAGGCTTCCATGGAAAGCGAAGAGGGACCTTGGATGGAACCCCGCCTTCCCTTTCCATGCTGGCCATCTTGGAAACAGGCTTCCATGGAAAGCGAAGAGGGGTCCTGTATGGAACCCCGCCTTCCCTTTCCATGGTGGCCATCTTGGAAAAGGATTTTCTTTCCTACACCAGGATGCCACAGGTGTCCAGGTGTAGGAAGAAAAAAAACTTTTTTTCAGCACCCTGGGTTCCCGGTTTGGAAACCTAGGGTGCTAATGGCCTTCATCACCCATTACAGGGGCTGGAATGGGGGGATAATGGTCCAGAGACCTCGTTACCACCCTCGCTTGGGCTGATAACCTGGGATGCCGGGCTGGTATCCACCGTTCCAGTCCCTGGAACAGAAGATGAACACCACAATATTCCCATTAGCATAACACAAAATGCAAATGGAAATGTTGGAAAATCATATTGAGTCTATGTACTTTACTGAGAAATATAAAGTAGATGGAGTCTATAAGTTTTTTTTAGTTCTATTTTTTAACTGTGAAAGGTAGTTCCAAAAGGAACATTTCTTTTGTTTTTTATTTATTTATTTATTTATTTTTTTGGCAGGAGAGCCAAGAACGAAATGTGGGGAGGAAATGAGGGAAGAGGCACCAAACACTAATATGGAGGGGTAGGTGGATAGGGGAAAATGTTGCACATGTGGTATTTCTAAGGTAGGGGGCAGTGTTTCTCATGCTCCTTGATTACAGCAGTGGTGGTGGCTTTTGTGGAGGAGGGATGGCATTAGCTGATGCCATTTTAAGATAAATAGCAGTGTTGGTAAAAGTATGTACTGTATACTAGATTGTTAATGGTAGGAATAGGTGTTGGAGCTGTGCAAGGGAAATTTTGAAGTTGAAATATCCTAGATCAGTAGAAAATGCAGTTCCGAACTATCCGCGAAGCACGGATCTTATCGTTAAGGGCGAACGGGTTCTCGGACACATCATCATGCTGCGCGCCAGCGTATGGTCATCTGGCACTGTCTGGAAAGTCTGCAATGAATTCAGATGTTCGTAGACGTCCACGGATGCAAAACGAGTTGAAATAGTTGCAAAAAGTGTATAGAAGTATCAAAAATGATTCTAGAAGGTGCGAAATGGCAGAGTTGTAAGGTGACACTTTGTAAATTGGACACAAATATTGCTATATTGGGTAAGTATGATATTAGGAAGTTGTAGGAAAATAGCACACACACTGGTAAAAACTCATGAAATTCAATGAAAAAACTTTGTTAAGGGGACGTCATGGTTAAGTTGCACTAATAAAAACCTTTCAAATTCAATGAAAAACCTTTGTTAAAAAGGGACATTATGGTTACAAGTAAAACCGAAAAAAAAAAACTGAAATTCGCCAGTTATGGTAAGTTAAGCAACCATAACTCGTGCAACCACCATACACTGCTAAGACTAACACGCAGGACATCAAAGATGACATCACAAATGTCATTGATGACATTACTGATGACATCACATGTGAAATACATTTTGATGAAAAGTCCCTACAAGGAGTTATGTTTATATTGTTGGTAACAAGATGTCAGGGGTGATCGGGAGACCTATTGTGAAGTACTTAATCTATTAAAGAATGTACTCATCTAAAACCATTGTATTGCAGTGTTGTTGTTAATACAGAAACCTAATCATATATAAACATAGGCAATGACTGCAGCATGCACCATAGAAGTACACTATTTATAATTTTGTAATTAATGAATGCTACCTTATCAGAATGTTGAGTAATGTTAAACATGTAATAATTAGCTAACAATTCAAGACGTACAACACATGTGCTGGTACAAACAATACATATGAATAACCACAATGCATACAAATCAGAGGCACATACAGGGAAACTAAAGGAAGAAAGAAAGAAACAGCATCATCAGAAAATGTTAATGACATTAAAGTTTATCTTCATGTACACAAATTAATTGTGCGTTTCAGGCCTGCTCATTTCCCCATGTATGTGCACCATGAGCTGAGACCAAACCCTAAGGAAAGTACTTAAAGAACATATGACTTAACATCTAGATATATGGCACCTTTTTCAATTTTAATATTCCGACCACCTGGCCTATATATGTCAGTGAACAAAAACAAGTGGGCCAGATATGTGATGTCATCAATGACATTTGTGATGTCATCTTTGATGTCCTGGGTGTTAGTCTTAGCAGTGCATGGTGGTGGTGCAAGTTATGGTTGCTTAGCTTACCATAAATGGTGAATTTCAGGGGGTTTTCGGCTTTACTTGTAACCATAACGTCCCTTTAACAAAAGTTTTTCATTGAATTTCATAAGTTTTTATTAGTGCAACTTAACCATGACGTCCCCTTAACAAAGTGTTTTCATTAAATATATATATATTTGATCATCGCAATTAATTACTTAAAACATAGCTTCCGTGCATGTCCACGCCTACATGAAACAATAAAACGACAAATTATCCTCCAAAGCCTCAGTAAGGTGATTTGTAAAACCTACCATGTAATGAACAATGCAACTCAATCAATATGTATTTAATATTTCTCCATTAAGTTATCAACATTTAAAAATATATCATATTTCATAAAATTCATATACAACAAGCCCAAAATAAAAAAAGCAGATTTAACATATTCAAGCAAGCTATACATTAAAACCTTATCATCGCAATTATTGATTTAAAGCATAGCTTCCATGCATGTCCACTCCTACATGAAACAATGACAAATTAAACTCTATAAACCCCAATAAGGTGATTTGTAAATATTTGTATACTCAATCAATATTTATTCAATATTTCTCCATTAAGTTAGCAACATTTCAAAATATACCATTTCATAAAATTCATATAGAACAAGCCCAAAATAAAAAAAGATGCTTTAACATATTCAAGCAAGCTATATATAAAAAAAAAACTGATAATGGCAAGGAATTATTTAAAACATAGCTTCCATGCATGACCACGCCTACACTAAACAATGAATCAATCACAAATTAACCAAATTTTCATTGACTCCCATTTTGCAGGCACACTTTGTGCTTCATCATGCACACCTTCATTTATTGAGGGTTGGGAACATTTAAAAGAACCATTAGCATCAGCCTCCTGCATTCTGGGGATAATATTTTACAGATTTTTCCTAGCCGTCTTTTATGGGTGTGTAAGTCTGCATATAAAGCTAAATAGGGCAGCTTATGTTTATTTTGGACATCTACCTCTCTCCCCATCGGTCAAGCTCTTGCTTTATGGGCTATTTTGAGCAGACTTAATGGTCCAAATTTAGTTATATACCACTCCCTATCCAAATGGACAGTGCCTTAGAACCCCCCGGACCACAAGCATTTTTCTTTACCAGGGGAGGCTGCAATCACATTTACACTGAAATGGACTTCATGATTAGCAGAAAAACTAACTGGGCTGACAAAGTGAACGTGGGTCTGAAATGGCGCTGCGTGGTCCTTTTTTTAAATGTTTCTTTTTATTGTCCCCTTCTACCATCTAATGGAAGTGAGGGACACCCCTGCAACCGAGACCCCCTTTACTCCAGCTAACAGGAATGGGGGGGGACACCCCTGCAATCTATGCTCCCAATAGTCAGAGTAATGGGGGTCGGGATATTAGTACGGTGCAAAAGGTGCCATATTCAGTATAGGCAACATTTTTAAGTCACAGTATTTGTACAAACTGAAGGAAATGGGCCTCTAAACAGAGGGCTGGTGGTCCAAGTACTACTTGTCCAAGGGGATAGCACAATGCCAGTCTTGACAATTGCATTAAACATAAAGCCATTTGTATTCATTCAAAACAACTCCCATAGTTTCTCAAATTCTTTTTTACATGCCCTTTTGAATCTATAAATCTTGCCAGTCAGGTACTCAACACTCATTAAATCAGGGTTCATTTTCCTACATTCTGCATCGAGCCATAGGGCACCCCCTTATATAACCTGGACCTCCTGTACTGGGGGATGCCAGGTGCCAATAGCTCTGTCCGGGATAGTTTCAACCATAGACTCAAACAAACTGAAACTTTCCTTTGTGGCCTCAGAACGGTTTCACAGTTTTAACAAAACATGTTAATTTCTTGTGAATTGGTATTTTTTTCCCAATGCATCCTTGTCGAGTTAAGCATTGCCAAGCAGCCCCTCTGGCTGTCGGACATCTTCTTCTTGGTGCATAACCCTGGCCATTGGAAAATGAAGTCAAGAGGATACTGATCACTCTCTGTTCAATCAGATAATGGAAAATCTCATAGCATTGCTGAAAAGAAAAACAGTCCATAACACCGTAATCCATGACTGCGAAACAATATTACTGGTCTTGTATGCTTAGCACTGCACAATTTGTCACTAAAGATCCCAGAAAATCCCTCAGCGAAATCCCAAAGTACACCTGAAAACCAATGCTTCATTTGTGACCAATTTTACTGTCCAAACATTTGTGCTAAATTTGTTAAAAATATTTTGCTCAGAAACCTGAAGCCCCTGGTAATGATTTAGTCCTACCAGATTTTTGAACAACTTGACTGGTCCTATCTGTCTAAAAAATGTCTTACTGACCACTCAATGTCCTCAACATTTCCTGTAAACAACCACTTGACGCTATATTAAATTAAAGGTTATGCAAATTCCCTTTACTAGAATTGCCTGTGGCCTAGATAACTTAATTACTGTAAATAACAATGCTCCATCAGCATTCTTAAAGTTTATTACATTTCAAATTTGTGTTGCAATAATTTTTCTGCCAAATGAGTTCTGATATGTTCCGTCAAAGAGTGGATGTTGATCACCATTTCATTTGAAATGCAAATTTTGCTAATTGCCGCAAAGGTTTGGGACCCCTGCATCAACGTCAGCTATATTATAAGCTGGACATTCACATTAAAACACATTCCCCAGAAAATTTCGAACTGCTTACATTTTTTCTAAGCTGAAACTTTTTTTGAAAATTTAATATGTAACCATTGCTGCTGCAGAGTACTCTTCTCAATATTAGAATCAGTGTAATGTCAGCTGGTCAGGCCCAAGAATGCAAGCACTTCGAATCACCTATTAAGTGACCTAGTCACAATTTTCAAAAGCTTACCTACATGAATAAACCATATGCTTATCAATACACGGGAGCTTTCCTGTTAAACATAAATGTGTGCTACTCTGACAGACGTGTGCTAATACTTGACAGACACACAAAAGATAGGTAAGCAATAATAAGTGTTGGACATTCCACCCCTACCTGATGTGCCGATGCTGTTGCCTCTTGGCATCCTCTCCCAGCCGGTTCAGCGATGGAGACCGGCTTCTAGGTAACTGGACATAGCTGCCGATAGTTTTCACTGTGCCATTGGGATTGTTCTGCATCTGTTGAAGCAACTGTGGTGAAAGGCTGCGGTGTGAAGAGGACGACGACGAGGCGGGCCAATCGGGTATGTTGTTTACGTTCAGGTTGTTGTCACTATTGGATCGCAACAGGACACGTGGTGCTGCCAATGTGTTCTGTGGCCCCCTTCTCCGGCTTGAATAGCTGGGAGCCTCTCGAAATGGCACTATTGAGAAAGAAAACAAAATCCAATTAACTGACATTTATTCAGAATATGTTAACCAAGAAAAAGCGTTTTTATCATAAAAGTCTCAAATTCTATGCATCTAATGGTCAATCTACATCCCTTTTCCTGGAAAGCCCACAGCAAATACTTTTGTAGACTCCCAAGAATATTGTAGTCACATTCAACTTTATATGAAAATCAGTGGGGGAAGAAAAATTGTTGGGTACGTGTTCAGGATTTACAAAAGAGAATGAACTAATTCAGGCAAATTGACAAAACCTATATTTTGTATGTGCAGTAAAGAATGTGATGAATCGAGGGAATGTGTCCCTTCTCCCCAAGGAGGAGCTCCCCCTTGTGAGGCTAGGGGGTGAGCCCACTCCAGAATACTCTCCCTAGGGGTAAAGGCAAGTGGGACCTCACTGGGAGAGACTGCCCCTTTGGGACAAGGACTCCCCTTCTGGTGAGGAACTCTGTCAAGCTGGATGTACCGTGGCCTATGTGGTATGCTTTAAAATATCAAAAAACATGAAGTGTAAAGACTGGGACGAAGAAACGCCTAAAGGATATGGTTATCTTATGAGAAGAGATCATGTGCCTTTAAATCAGAATGCCCACGCTACTGGGATGAGCATCTTAAAGAGCGTACATTCAGAGAGAATCAGGTGGAGAGAGGAAAGATTGCGACATGTCAGGTGTCTTGACCCACGTTTGAATCATTATGCTATAACATTTGGTGCTGTGGGCTTAGAAAATCCAAGATGGCTGAAAAGCCCACATTTGCGCCAGAATCCAGGAAAACCGTGCAGTTTTGCGCACACCAAAATGGTCGCCTAACCTGCCACCCACCAGGGCGAGCATGATGGGCCAGAAGCGCCATGAGTGAAACGTGGTGCCAAAGGAAAAACAGCAGTGCCGGTTCGCTCAAAAAGCGCCTTGAAATCACCTTTGTTTCTCTGAAATGCAAGCTCAAGATGCCTATTCCAAACATTGCAAGATATTCAAAAATCTCACTGAACACCAGCAGACATTTGGCAGAATGTAGTCTTGTGTGCATACAAAATCTGGAAAGGTGAAGAGCCTAAAATAATGTTGATAACAAAACTGGCTGAGCTGTGGATGTCAAGCAGCTCAAGTGAAATTGGACTTAAAGCCACTAAAATCGAAATGTTTAAAATAAATGAGTGATTTACTTTGGAGTGTCACATAGGTTGCAACTGTTTAAATGTCATAGTTTTGAACTTAGAATCAGCGTTCTAAGCTGCATGTGTCAAAATTGTAAGTTTGATTTGCATGAAAGAAACTGGAACAAAAGTGACATTTAGCTGAAGCCTGGCTTGAAGAGATTGAATTCTGCCCGGCAACTACCCCCGACAGGAGTTGAAACTTGCCCAGCAACTGCATTCACAGGCCTAGCTGCCTTCTGCTGTTCCCACCAAAAGGGGATTACACCTCTCTGATTGAATTAGGGGTGGGGTACCTGGGGCTGCAGAAAACAGAACAATGAGCTTTCCTTGGCTCAGGCAAATATTAAATTAGGGGGGTTGTAAATGGCTTCCTCTTGGAAGAAACGGGGAGGAGCAGTGCTTCTGGGAGCCACCTGAGCTGGAGGCGGGGACAGACAGAAATCCCCCCCCCCATGTGCTTTGGAACCTAAACCACACCCATCTGGGCCAGAGCATCATTTTAAAAAGATGGTTAATTCATAGTACGAAAGTGTCAAAATTATATAATTAATGTCATGCTTCCTGTGATTTTTCTGTGCACATTTCAAGAGGTGTTAGGACTCCGTACGATGTTCTGAGGCCGAACCCCGCTATTTATTAATATTGCAAACACTGTGCTTACATTGGAGAATTGAAAACTTATTGTAATGTGCTCAGGGAGGGGGTGCACCTCTGTGTAAATTTTGAGGAAAAACCAATGTTGCAAAAGCTACTAAAAAGAGCAAAATGTTGTCATTTCTGAACCCAAGCTCGCAGGAACATGGGGCTTGATCAGAGACCTGTCTTAATTCATACATCATGTGTACATGTATTTTCAACAATTTGTATATCTGGGAAATATGTATTTGGATCAAAAATAGATTTGTGTGCAAATTGACAAGGGGAGGATCCTCTGACCCATAAACTTACCTCATCACGATGACACTCCATTTCCTTCCCCCAATCAAGGGAGAGAGGAGAAGTTGGTCAATGATAAGTTGTGAGGGGCAGGCTTAGTTATGCCCACGCACCCACCCACTTTCTAAAGACATAAAAGGACCCACTGAAATCCAGGCAGGACGCACTCATTTATTCCACTTCACCTGAATTCTTGCGAAGCACTCTCCCGGACCAGACAATATCAAGAAGGACCATCCCGAACTTCGAATCCAGACTCCAGAACGTGTAGCAGAGGGGCCTGAACCACCAGCTGAATCCTTTTTCAGCAGGCCTCAAAATCTTTTGCAACCTGACTCTTCAACAGCCGGGCTGTGCTGTTTGATTCTGGCTAGAACCCTGTGCCAGAACCCAGAAAGCAGTGCTGTAACCAGACCGCTGTGCAGTGCCAATAACTTTTGCCAGAACCAGAGATCCAGACCAGCAGAGCAGAGCTGACCCAGATTGCTGTAAGCAGAACCGGTACCAGAGACCGTCCGTGGCGAGAGAACCGCAGCTAAAACTGTTGACCAGATCCGTGACGGAGGCCCATTCCTTCCAAGACTAGGAGTGAGTATCCTGAAAACTGTGCCAGAACCAATCTCTTAGTCTAAAATAATCTGATTCAAACCATTTTAACCCATCTAGAACTGCATCATAGAATTGTGTGTCCATCCTATTGATTCAAAACCTTCCACAGCGCATCTGTCATTCTGAAACTTTAATTTTACTTCTGAAAATCTACCTCCACTAAATTGTCCGTATCTTTGGAACTGTATGCTAAGAACGAGATTTAACTTTCATTTTAAAGCTAAGAATCTAAGCTTTCCAACTGACTTTCTATTCCTTATAGTTGTTCCGTAATCGCGCTCGACGCACACAGAAAAAGTGCCGTGAATTGCAACTAGCTGAATTTCATCACTTGTAAAAAAATTGCTGTCTTTTGCTTTGCATTGCTGAAATCCGTTTTCAACCTTATAATGCCTCATGAATCACTGATAGTGTTGACCTGAACTAATTCAAAGTAGCTGTCACCTACCCTGAATCGCCTATAGGGAATTAAAATCTTTTTTAGCATATTTTCACTTCTTTGCAAATCACATTTAAGTATTTTGCCTGTGTTTTAAAATCACCCCTGTGTTCTAAGCTTGCCAGGGGGGAACTGAATTATATTGCATTTGATTGTATTCCTGAAAATTGTGTGCTCCCCTTCCATCTTTTTATGTTGCATAGGGGGGGGGGGTGAATTGCCACAAAAGAAAGTGATTATACTCTCTCTTGTTGAAACCATATCAGTTTATTTCTGTGCTGCATTCTTTCCATCATTGTACTTCCTTGAAACCATAAAGCATTCTCAGCTATTTTATCCTTTCTGTACCAACTCCTAACTGATAAAAAAAGTGGGCTAGGATCCATTGATGATCAACATTATCTTCATAAGTGGGTTATCAAATATTAATTTATTTATAAAAGTGTGATATATATATATATATATATATATATATATATATCTTGTTTAATTTTCCAATAAATTTGTAAATTGCAAAACAAACCTACTTCTTGGCTCAGTGAGGTCCGGGGGATTCAAAGAGAGGGGCGTTATATAAGGGTTTATCATCCAGATTATAACTTGTCATAAAAATATATAAATAAGGGCTTCCCTTGGGCATCCCAGACCAGGCTTTGACTTAGCTGGAGTGGTGAATTGAAGTCCCTTAACAGACGCGAACAGGGGAAGCCCCAAGCTGAGTAGGAACTGGTGATGGTAAGAACCAATAAGCCTGCGAGTTTCAAACTCATGTGCAATTGCTACACAGTATGCCAAAGTTGCGGCAGACCGGAAAACCGAGAGACCGGCAGGGCAGATGCCAAAATGAAGGTGGTGGCAAGACCAGAGAGATAAACCCAGGGTTGACAGACGATTGACATAACGTCTCCAATACCACCTGCAACAGAAGTTCAAAGTGTGTCCACATGTGCATTCGAGCACTGGGACACTGTGAGAAGACAGGAGAGAGTGAAGGGACAGGCACCGGAGAGGAATCAATACCGGCGCTCTATAAGCAGAAAGTGAGTCCCTGAGGGAGAAGCCTTCTGAAAATCTTCCGTTTCCAAGAAGAAGGTAATGGGGAGAATGGGACGTGCGAGAAGATTCAAGGGTACCATACCACGTAGCTAACTCGTCACAGAAGAAGTTACGAAATGAAGACACATTTAAAGTCAAGTATACATAAAGGTTGTGAACCAAGAGAAAAGCTTGGTAAAAAGATGGGCAATGAGAGAGAGAACCAGTGGAGGAAAATACTATGAGAAAGGGTGGGTAGGGGAATTTGCTATCCTGAACAAGAACAATATAATACTAAAGAGAAAGAAAGACAGGGCCATGAACCTACACACCTAAACTGGATACAAAACCAAGGGATCCTTGAACATTGAAACAGTATCCAGTCATTTTACCGAAAATTATTCAGAGTGGTAAATTTTAAAAAAGTAAAAAATATCGAAATACAGAAAATGTAAAATATACATACATATGGGACTGGGGTGGGGAAGTTATAATGGTCGGAAATGGGGTTAAAAGGGTAGGAAAACAGGGAGCTTGGGAGGACCCTCCCAAATAAAAAGTTATTTTTTTCAGTATTTTGTACATCAGTAAAATATACCACTCTGAACTTTACTTTGGTAAAATCACATATAACCCATGGGAACCATTATAACCTAAGAGTGAAAAACAATTAAGATTATATTCCCTCAAAAAGGCATGCTGAGAAGAGAGCCCAAAAGGGATTACAGGAGAAGAGAAGAGAAAACTCAATATTCCCCTTTGGGGACTAAAAATAATAATACGATAAGTCACAATAGACTATTTGCAGATTTATTAAATAAAGACTGGGACTAGAAGTACCCTTAAGGGAAGAGAGTCAATTCTAATAACTTATGTTTTTTTTTGTGGTAGGGTCAGTTAGGATCGTTTTGACAGTTGACATTTCTTTGGACACTCACAACTGACAAACAAGCACCTTAGTTAGTAATATAGGTAGGGACCACCAATAGTCATAAGAATACTTTATGCAGATCATGTCATCTGCGAGCCTGTGTCTTTCTAACTCGCTGCAAGAAGCAAATAAATTGTGGTTATTTTGGTGACCAGTAGAAAGGCAGGTCTCAATATTAAGAATTCCAGTTTTGGAAATGGATTTGAAAGGAAAGGCTTAATCCAAGAACCAAGGTGCAAGTAAGTAGAAGGTAGAAGTAAGTAGAAGCTTTGGGTTGCGAGTCATCATTTGGCAAGAAAAATAAATCTTGTCTACTTTATCCAGACTTGCATCACCAACAATCACCAATCATGATTATTCAAGAGTTCCCCTTTGCTGTGATATTACACACTAAAAGACTCCTTGAGCTTCAAGGATTCAAAGGTTAGAGTTGTGTGAGAGTTCACACCAGAATTAAAGTGTATGTAGAATCTGTGGTATGCAAATGCCCAGGGATTAATACTCACTTGTAGACTCTGGGTTACCATGCTCAAATCTAAACAGTGGCTGTTCCTAGCATTTTGCTTAACCAGACCTTGTGCTTGCATTTTTTAATAAGGAGCAACCACAGGGCGTGCAAATGCGTTTGTGTACCTTATGTGATATGTGCCTGATTTACGAAACGTTTTTCAATGGGGTTTACCCACGGAAAAATACTTTTGTAAATCATACACTATATATTTTATAGCTCACATTTCAATGCATGGAGGTGCCCAATTGATTATGTCACTCTCTCCTTAAAGATGTTTGGTATACGTTATAAAAAAAAAACAATACATTAAAAAAGCTACTGACAGAGTTTGTATATATTTTTATATTATTTTGACCCATACATCAACAAACAATGGGGCATTCTGGAATCCCCATTCTTGGTGGCTGCCGATGATGCAGGGTGTGTGTCGGCAAATTACACATCCTGGTTGTTGCCAATAAATAGGGGCAGCTCTTCCGGCGGAAGGCAGTTGCCCGCTAGTACACTAAAAAAAACTCCTCTGTGTGTTTGTGCAACTATGGAGAGGCCCTCCCCTCTCCCACCAGGGTTACAGAAATCACCAAAAACTGGCGACGAAGGTGGCGCACCACACTCCCTGCCTGGGCGTCAGAGTGTTGGTGCTCTGACCTCAAGGGTGCACTTGGTGCAAGCAGCCTGGCGTCGTGGCAAGGTCCTCATTTTCCACCATGTTGCCGTAATCAAGTCGAGGATCTTGTTTGCCGGAAAGGGCATTCAGAGCAGTGGTGAAGCCACAATAAAAAAAAAAATAATAATAATAACACAGCAGAGTGAAAGAGCACGTCTTATGAACACACTTTAGGAGGCAAAGTGATCGGCACAAAGGCAGTGCAGACAGTGGGGTGCAGCAATCCAAATATTGCAGCCCTTCCCACACTTGGGTGCTTGTGTGGTGGATCAGTCCCCAAGGTAAATTTTCAGCTGAAGGGGTGTACTTCCCTACACAGGCATGGGGCACCCTTTTAAGGACGCTCTGCAGGCTCACATAAGGGACGCGTCGGGGCTGGCTGTGATGACCACACTTGCTGTGGTACACAATGTGGTACAATGCCACTCAGGGGGTGGAGGATGAGGTGTCCTCCTCCAATGCAGATGGCAGGCAGAGGGTTTCAACGAGAAGGGCTCAATTCCAGACCTGCCCAGTGCCTGAATTTGATATGGCAGGCATTCTCACATCCTTGGGCCTCAAGTGGTTACTATGGAAGGAGCAGTTGCAGATGTCGTGGACATTGAGGATGATGACAAGAAAAAGTCGATGATGCTTTTCTATGCATGAAGTTAGGTGCACAAGCTGACCAAGACTCTAGTGCAAGCTAACGTGTGTGGCATGAGGAAAGTGCTGAAGAACTATTTCACCCCCTTGGTAAATATAGATGAGAGATTTCAGTTGTGCCAGGCAACACAGATATCCAATGAACCATTAGATTGCTTTTACATGAGATATGGGCATCTGGCAGTCACATGCACTTTTCAAGAGGAGGAGGGTGAGCTGCTTGTACAGATCATCCAAAAAATGCTTCTCCAACCAGTTCAGGAAACAAATCGTGAAGGGACTGGGCATCCCATTGCTGCACATTCTCAAACTAGGGAGAGTGCATGAGCTGGCTACGGCAAGGACCATGCATATGGAAGATGTAATGAAAGGGCTGAAGGTGAAAGACGCAAGCGCTGCACACAGTCCCTCAGCGCACAAGTCATGCAAGGAGCAGAGGAAGAGGAACGACTTTGCAGAGATGTTCCTCACTAGCAGGGCCGGGCAAAATTGTGAAATTCTGCTGCGGAAGCAAAATTTGAAAGACGGAGATCCAGGTCACTGAAATCTACTGTCCCGCCACCCCTGCGTATCAAAAAGAGTGGTGCAAAGTTTCTTGTGTCGGCTCACACCCTGCAACGAGCCGCACAAAGTTTCTCATGCCATTGTGCAAACCTGGTACAAATCAAACAAAAAGCTGAGCGAAGTACCCTGTGTTTCTGCGTGAACCTAGCACAAATTAAAAACAGTGGCACAACGTTTCTAGTGCTGCTGCGCAAACCTAGCATGAATCAAAAACAGCAAAACAGAGTTTCTCGTGCCACTGTGCAAAACTACCATGAATCGGACAACAAAGCTGCACGAAGTTCCTTGTGCCACTGCATGAAACTAGCAATAATCGTGGAAAAGCGTGCAACATTGGTTGTGCCACTGCGCAAAACTACTATGGATTGAAAAAAAAAAAACACCTATGGTTTCTCATGCCATTTCACGCAACTAGTATGGATCGAAAAAGAACTACAAAAAGTTTCTCATGTCGCCAACCTAGGACAGATCGATATAAGTTAAGACCTGCACAAAGTTTCTCGTGTCCCTGCGTTAACTAATCACGAAATCGGGAAACCGTACTGTTTCTCGTGTCGCTACACAAAACTAGCATGGATTGAAAAAAATAGATATGTGCGAAGTTTCTCATTCTGTGACATGAAAACATCACACCACGAGAAACCGCACGAAACCAGGCAAAATTGCAGTGGAAGGACGAAAAAGCAATGCTGATTTCACAGATCAGGCAGAAGCAGAAACCAGTGCAGATTCGGAGCTATTTGCTTCACGTGCGAAAAGGTCATCCCCCCTGCTAATGAGAAGTTACACAGCACCTGTGTGTGTGCCTTGCCACATACCCAGGAATGCCCTGCGATTGGCAGAGAATTTGGACAATGCCATTAGATGAGACACTTAGCCAAAGCCTGCATGCAGAGCGCTGCGGCTTCCCTCACCTGGTCTGAGGCCCGATCCACCACAATGAGTCAGCGGAATGAAGGTGGCCTCGCTCACAGAAGACAACCCCAAGTTTTTGGAGGTTCAGGATGAGGCCTACGATTGAGACTTATTTTTCACCTCAGCGATGTTGTGGGTCTGTAATCAATACGGCGAACGCAACGCAACGATGTACAGTCATTGTGAGTGCAATGCATGTCCCTGTGCTGATCGACACAGGAGACTTCGGAAATGTGATATCAGCACAGTTTAGAAAACTGAAATCATCGCCATCTTTGGCAAAAGCCACACATATAGATCTATAAGTATGCAGGTAAACTACCCAGGCCTCTGGAGGGTGCATTTCACAACCAAGGGCCCGATTCATGGAACGTTTTCCTATGGGATTGCACCATTATAAAAACACTTCCAATAATCAGGCCCTAATTGTTTCACAACTTGCCAGCCACATGTTATGTCACAACTGAGGGGTAGGGGTGTCACGGTATTAGTTTTATGACGGTACAATAACCTTCTTGCCAAATGACGGTATATCATGGTTATCGCGGTATAGCAGGTGGAGTTAACTAATCTTAACCAATATTTTCTAAAAGGTCATACATTGTCAGATTTATCATCACAAACAAAACCAGGCACCCAGGGCCAGATTGGGCTTTTCAATATACTTTCCACTGAAATGCCACCCCTTGCTTCCACCAAACTCAAACACATGTGTGGAGAGGAGGAGGGGCGGGGGGAGCCCTGCTGCAACTGGCAAAGCAAACTGAATGGCTTTTCTTAAGTGGTCATTTAGGCTTTTAGCCCCCCCACTGGCTACTGGTGAACATGTTGCCATTTTGATAACGTGCATGCCACAGATCAATGGAGTCTGATGGTAGTATACGCTTGTGCGCATACACACGAACACGCACTCTCTCTTTACGTTACAGCCTTTAGTTTACTTGCGGCCCAATTGGTGTTCAGTAATCACGGACATGTTACACCTTGGTATGGCAGCAGGGAATACCCACAGAGATGAGTAAATTTCGCAGTGTGACTTATTATATGTAAATTCAATGATGGAACCAGGGAAATCCCCCATTGTCATAGGTTTAGAAAACTTTATCCATTATAAATATATAAACCTCAAAGCCACCAACCCAAAATAAACCCTTTTCCTTCTTGGCACTGTATTTATTCTTTCTATTGCTAACCTATTGATTTTGTGTCAGGCACGTGTGGTTTCTGGAATGGCATTTAAAAACTGCTCCAACTGGAACTACTTGGCAGACGGCACATCCAACAGTGCAAGACCATGACTGCACAGCACTTGCTTACTGCAGCCTTTCCAAATCAGATTGAAAAACACACTTAACGGTATGAACGGTATACCGGTATAAACAATGTGACGGTTATTATTGTTCAATTAAGTGGTTCACGGTATCTTTAACGGTATACCGTAATACCGTTACATCCCTACTGAGGGGTAGGATACTTTTCTCAATTGCCAGACAGCTGAATCCCTGGGACTGGTGCACTTTGCCTACAACATGCATTAAACATACATGGAGATCAGGACATCTTTCAAGAATTGGGTGCGTTGCAGATCAAGTGGTACAGCTGCACATTGACCAGACAGTTCAGCTGCTGATGCTGCAGTATCGAAGAATTCCATTATATTTGAGAAGAAGGCTGTGCAGGGAACGGAGGCGCATGGAAGAGGGTGACATCATTGAAAGGGTGATTGGGCCCATGCCCTGGGTGTCACGCATTGTCATAGCGCCAAAACCCAAACATCCAGGAGAAGTGCACATTAGTTTGGACATCCGCCTCCTAAATCGGCCCATCAAGAGAGATCAGCACCCGTCGCTGGACGAAATTCTAGCTGACTTGCAGGGTTGTGCTGCTTTTTTCCAACCTCTTACCCCGACCGGAGTATCACCAGATTCCTCTCTATGTGGACTCGAGGGAGATCACGAAGTTCTCAACCCATACTGGGTTATTTAGATGCAAATGTTGAGATTTGGGTTGTCGTCAACGGCAGAGGTCTTCCAGCACATGGTGCGGGGACTACTTGCCGGCCTCAAAGGAGTGATTACCGTCAGGTACAATATGCTGATCTACTCCAGAACAGAACTGCAACAACCTGGCTCTAGTGGAAGCAGTTTTTTGACATCTGCATGAGAAAGGGAAGGTGCTACAAGAAAACAAGTGCCAGTTCGTGCAGTTCTTTGTATTTGTATTTCATGGGGCAGGTACCTCCACGGATCCCGAGAAAGTGGCAGCGATTAAAGACTTCCTCTCCCAGTAATCCCTCAGAGTTACGTAGCTTTTTGGGGATGATTAAACTTGTGTGGCAGCATCATAGCCAACCTGGCCACGATTACGGAGCTGCTGAGAGCCCTCATTAAAAGGGATGCCGACTAGGTGTGTGACAGAGCTGCACAGAAGGCGTTTGCAAGTGCTAAGGTGACCATTGCAGTGGAAGCAACAATGACCTTTTTCGACTCCAAGAAGGAGTCTGAATGGATGCCAGTCCGGTGAGAAAGGGGGCCATGCTGATATGGTGTGGTAAGGATGGGGTGAAGACGCCCATTGCCTTTGGTAATAAAGCACTGATGGCAACTGCACTGGCAGCGATGTGGTGGTGTATACACTTTATATGTTTGGGCACCACAACAACTGATCACAAGCCGCTGCTGCTCATCGAGCAGGGATCGGCGTTAAGACCTCCCCTGCTGTTAGAGCGGTGGATGCTCCAACTGCAGGACTCTGGGGTGATCCTACAATTCAGGGTGGATGCTGAAACCCCATTTGACTAGAAGCAGATCCGGAGGGGCATGGTTTGGAGCAAGCTGCTGAAGCGATGGTGAACATGGTCACCCAGCTGGCAGTACCCAAGTCCATGTCCCTGAGGGAGATGCAGAGGCCACAGTGGTTTGCAAAGGGACATTGAACTACTGTGAAGAGGACAATTGAAGTCTTTCCCGGAGGATCAGGCATGACACACGCTGGATACCAGAGCATTTCTTCAGTGGCTCTGGAGAGTGCGGGAGGAGCGGTCAGTGGGGCGTCCTGTTGAGGGCATTCTGCATTACGATTCCGCCAGAGCCAATTGAGAATGCAATTGTCATAGCCCACACGTGACACAAGGAGGCCATGAAGACACAGGCCTGATTGCAGAAATGATTATGGCTTCCCGAGCTGGAGAGAAGGGTGAAAATGATATTGTCCCACTGCAGGTGGTGCTGGTCATCAGGTCACCTACAGAAGCAGCCCCGATTGAAACATTAAAGAGAGCAAGTGGACCATGGCCGGCCGTCTGTGTGGATTTCGGGATGATCCTGCCGAATTGCTACCTTGTGATTGTGCTGGATGAGTTTTCAAGGTAGCCAATAGGTATATGGTTTGTACAGTCTAGGCAGCTGAGAACGCGATAGCAGTGTTGGCAAATATTTTTGCAGCACATGGCCTGCTGAGATCTGACAATGGATCCCTGTTTTGAGGAGTTAGCGGGGTCAGGATCAAGTGTGTTCACTTCACTCCATGCTGGCCAAGGGCCAATGGGAATGTGCAGCGCTTCATGCACCCTTTAGATAAGGTGTTGCACTGGAGCTGGACACAGCGCAAGTTACATTTCTAAGCATCTAACACACTATCTCACAAACCGCGATGTGGGCTTTGCCCCTGCAGAGGCAATGATGTGCAGGAAGATTCTGTCTCTGTTGCTGCAACATGAGTCATGACAGTGATCGGGCATTCATGTGGGCAAGATAAGGGAGGCGTAGGTAGTAACTCGGTACTGTGGTTGTTTTCGGAGGATCTATACGAGGGATGAAGTGGAAGACCAGCCTCGGTGGGACGCTGGAGGAGACAATGGGAGCAAATAGGAACTGCCAGTGGATATCCGAGATGGATTCCTGTGGACAGCCCTGGAGAGCAAGAGCCCGAGATAGTGGCAAGTGGGTCCGGGGGTTGCCCAGATACCCTCACAGAGAAGGATAACAGCCAAGCTGCAGGACTCTCTGCTCAACTCTCCTGACGAGTCAAGAAGAGATCCTGGTATTGTATGAAGAGTGGGGTTCTACAGACAAGGAGGTTGGCCCGATTATTTTGTTTGGTTAATAAATGTTGAAAATAGTGTTGTTGGTTTAATAACGGTTATAAAAAGGGATAGGTGACGCAAGTCCGGACACCGGTGAATGCTTGTGTACGACATGTCACGGTTTTTGGCAATAAATAGAGGCAGCAAATCCAGTGGAAGTTAGCTCCCCGCCAGCACACTATAAACTCCTGTGTGTGTTTGTGCAGGGACCGAGAGGCCTCCACTCTCCCAGTGGAGCTAGGGAAATCCCCGACACAAGGGTAGTTAAAGAGACTTGCAAATTTCCTCTTATTACTGAGCTCCATGTTAGACCCAAGGCCTATTTACTCGCTGCAGCTTCCTCAGATCCCCTGAAAGCACCTGTATTTTTTGCTAATTGTCCCCAGACAATTTGACGGCCAGGTGTTCCACCCCATGTCTCCACCCCACACCGAAAAGCAATCCTGACACCTCCTCTAATCTGGAAATCAACCTTGCAGCTTCTCTGTGAAAGAGCATTTCTTTAGCTCGCGGCGAAGGTTAAACATCATTAATTTCACAAGGCTACTGTCGTCTTCCGCGCGATAAGGCCAGCCCAGGGTTCAGCCGAACGGCACCCCATCGAACTAATTGCTTTCTTTCCGATAAATCAAGCGGGTTTCCATTTCTCGGAAGGTGCGGGGCTACGGAAGGCTCCATATTGCAATTACAAACAGTTTGCTAGGCTTCTAAAGAATCTGATGTGCGGGGGTTAAACATTCTCACAGCAAACAGGATAATATTGGCTCACACGTACACAGAGACTTATCAAGAAGCGGAGCACAGGCCACGGGCTTTGGAGTCCAGTGCATTTGAAATGACTGGACGGCTAGCCATGCTTCAATTCCGACCTTTACAAAAGGCCCCACTTCAGAAACCCTAGATTTGGCAATGCATACGCACTGCACAATTCTTTATAATTTGGGCCCTTTCAAATGTAGTTAAACCAGCCTTTTCTAAGCAAGCATTTGAGGGCAAACACCCAAGTTTGCCGTGGAGACTTCCGCCCTGATCAAAAAAATGTGCAATGTGAGCAGCCGCTACTCTTTTTCCCCACTTAGCAAGCCCTGCCCACCTGGTGCCTTCCTGCTTGCCGCTCTTTTTCACCACTTAGCAAGCCCCGCCCACCTGGTGCCTTCCTGCTTGCCGCTCATTTTCCCTACTTAAAGAGCCCTCCAGCCTCTTTTCCTTTGCAGATGGGGAGCAGGTGCAAGTGGATTTAGGTCACCTGGCCTAAGCCCCACCCACCTGGTGCCTTCCTGCTTGCTGCTCTTTTTCACCACTTAGCAAGCCCCGTCCACCTGGTGCCTTCCTGCTTGCCGCTCTTTTTCCCTACTTAAAGAGCCCTCCAGCCTCTTTTCCTTTGCAGATGGGGAGCAGGTGCAAGTGGATTTAGGTCACCTGGCCTAAGCCCCGCCCACCTGGTGCCTTCCTGCTTGCTGCTCTTTTTCACCACTTAGCAAGCCCCGTCCACCTGGTGCCTTCCTGCTTGCCGCTCTTATTCCCTACTTAAAGAACCCTCAAGCCTCTTTTCCTTTGCAGATGGGGAGCAGGTGCAAGTGGATTTAGGTCACCTGGCCTAAGCCCCGCCCACCTGGTGCCTTCCCGCTTTCCGCTCTTTTTCACCACGTAGCAAGCCCCACCCATCTGGTGCCTTCCTGCTTGCCGCTCTTTTTCCCTACTTAAGGAGCCCTCCAGCCTCTTTTCCTTTGCAGATGGGGAGCAGGTGCAAGAAGATCTAGGTCACCTGGCCTAAGCAACACCAACCTTCTTAGCCCTGCCTGTTCCTTCCTGCTCTTATCTATTAGATCAAGGGCGTCTCTCGCCCGGGTGTCCTAAGGGCAGACGAAGAAAAGGGCAATTCCTGTTCGGACCAGGAGGACCCAGGGCCCAACCACCTACTCGGTAGGCATGCACCAACATGTGTTACTCCCTCTGTCCCCACAGGCCATCCCCACCCCCTTTGGTTCCCCTGTGATGTTCCCTTGTGCCCCCATCATTCTCGCACACAGGTGTTGCCTGTTTTGCTTGATTCTTCTACCCTGCTCCCCCTAACAGCCCCCCCTCAAGCCTACTTCTGCAGGAGTCTGTCTTGATAAATTCTGGTTTCACCATCACCGTCTTGTGGCCAATGCTGGACTTGACCTTTTATGGACTTCATTCATTTACGGTGCATAACCCTTTCTCAACTCTCATGCTGGACTTCCTTTGCATTTTATACTCATGGTGGCCCTGAATCATGCTGTTCCTATCTTCATCATGTATCCTGGCTTAGGTGTTACTACTGACTTCTGCAATTGTATTCACTGTCCCCTCTTTCTTCTCCACTCTTTTGACTGCTAACTCTCTGTTCTCTCCTCCTTTCCCCTTCTCCCTTTTCCTATCTCCTCCCTTGACTTTCTTCTATGCACTTACTCTATCAGAATTGTCCCTGGACCTAGTATGATAGCAACCTCGTCTGTCTCCTCCCCCCTCCCCTTACTGGTTTTTTCCTCCCCACCACCCCTCCAGCACTATCTGAAAAGTCGTCAGGCCTAGCATGATAGTCGCTTGTTTTGTTCCTCCCCTACCTTTCTGCACCCCTCACCCTCTCTGGCTCTACTAGAAATGTCATCAGGCCTAGTACGGTAGTCGCCTGTCTGTTTCCATTTCCTTCCCACTCTCCACCTCCCTTCCTTATCTATGTCTTAGCTCTTGCACTATCTGAAATGTCATAAGGCCAAATACGAGAGTTAATTTCACATCCTTACTGTTCATGGCCTGTAAGAATGTCATTGCATTTTCCTTTGTTCCCTGCCTTGCCTTGAAGTGCTTTGAAACACATTGTGTATAGGCGCTATATAAATAAACTATCATATCTTATCAGGCAAGGTCAGGTTTACCCTTTTGCCCACTTTCGATTGCATGCGAGTAGCAGGAGTTGTGAATAAGGTGAATTGTTATAAAAATAAAATAGCATCTCTGCGCAGTGCTCCTAGCACAATCCTCATTTGTGAATCTGATCCACTGGTCTTTTTCTTTTTAAGTTTCAAGTTTTAATGATTTTTAAACAGAAAGGGAAATCCAAGAAATAGAGCAAAATCACAAACCTCATAATTTTCCTTCACACCTCCCCCCCTTCCCTTCCCACCCTGCGGCAACCCTCATAACACCACCAAATGGGGATCAAACATGCCGTACCTAAAACATAAAAGCACAGCACTGTTTCTATAGATACAGTCCATCACCTAAGGCAAAATACCCCACAAATCCAGGGAGGGGCACCGGGTGGGTTGGGGGGGCAGCTGGCCTCCATTACCCCGAGCCAGCTCCTACCACAGCAAGCCTACATATCCAGAAAACATCTCTCACACCCCCCACCCCCAATGTATTTAGAAGGAACCCCAACCAGCTCATTTCCACTTTTAATGGTACACGTTATCTTTGCCTCATGTAATATGCTCATTACTGGCTATATTTATGCTGCATTAACTTCCAAGCCACTCCCTCATAACAAAAGTACCAAGAGGACATCAAAATGGCAGGCTGCGCTATACAAGACCGAAGAACACAATACAGCACACAAATGCTCTCCAAGCATATCTGTTCTGGACATAGCAGTACATGAAAAGACAGAATTTGGGATAACTCTTTTCAGTTTTATGACATACTAGCAAAATTACCGTTCCCCTAATTGGTTCTGTAGACAGACATGATACCACTCATTTATTGTTGAAAATGAATGATCCTGTAGGTGCTGTTCTATTTTACTCTAGCGTGGTGGAGTTTGTTGTAATGAAAATATCTCAGAAATCGTGCATCCTAGGGCCTTGAAACGTGGTTTTGGGACCTCAAATTGTGTTCCTTGTGTCGGGACCAGTTGAGACACATTTTTCCATTCCCTTCCTTTCACGGTGAACATGGCTTACAGCTTCATCGGTAGGCACCATCTCGCAAAAATTCTCTGGAAAAGTATTTCCACCTGATGCAGCAAACATTTTTGTTTCCCTTCCCGGGGAACATGATTTACAGCTTTGTCAGCAGGCACCATCTCGCAAAACTCCTCTGGAAAAGTAAATTCACCGGATGCAGCAAAAACGTGGAAACTTCTGGAATGCTACCTGCCTTCACCTTCACCCTTCAGGTTCAGGTCACCTATGGTGCATTTTATGTTTCCCTTCCCGGTGAACGTGGTTTATGGCTTCGTCAGCAGACCACAAATAAATTGTAACTTTTGCTGAAATCCGGGTAAAGGGCTGCGGTGTCCAAAGGTCATGTAGCAAGTAATGTCCGCAGGGTCCGAACAATTGACTATGCAAAATGTGGTGCAGATTGGTGAAACAGTGCGAAACTGTATAAGGAACAATGCTTCGCGCCACAAACCCACACACAACCTAGGACTTTTATATATAGATTTGCAAATATCTTAAAGGCATTTTGAAAAATACTTCTTCTGTTAAACGGATGTAAATGTTAGAAATATATATGTGCTAAGTTTAATTAATTTGAAAAACTATATTGCCAAGTGAATGATACAAGTAATTAATCTGAAAATCAAAAGCATTATTCCTTATTAAGAAAAAAGAAAAAAAGGCTAGAGCTTTCTTTCCAAGGAGCAAAAACAGGCTCCAGTACCTACAGCCTGTATAAGACACGCTCTTAGGTAGAGCCAGTCCACAGGAATGGAACTACTGCGCTCAGGCCTGATATAACAGCAGGACCACTTTATCTTTCAGTAATACGTGGAATGCAGCATGGAGTCTAACTACCAGTTACATGGGTGTCTCACTCCTCTTGACCATCCCCACCTCTCGACAAGCAGCAGTGGATCACAAGGGGCAGGTCAAGCCCATGCATTCCTCAATCCATAGCTGGAGGATGGAAAATAGATGCAGGCTAGAGCGATGGCCCCAAGAGTTTCTTCATAGGTGGCTCATTTCAAACAAAAGAAAAGCCAAACAGAAGGGTATGCCACTAGAGAACAATGCCCATGGATTGCTGCTATGGAATGGCACTTAACCGAGTCACATTGGAGTGTGAGAACACGAATGTGGGGGGTGGCTAAGCTGCCGAGAGATTAATCAAGACCATACCTGCCGACTATACTTAAACACCATGTGCTAGAGGCCATTCAGAAGACAAAGAAATCACAGCGGCTGCTTTCAGGTGGACTGAAGTCTGCCCAAAGTTAGACACGGATGGCACAGGTGCTTCAACAGCATTTTAAGTTTTAGGTTTTTTATTACTTTGATAATGGTGGGGATGTAAGCTTGTATTCATTTGTGATGGTTGTCAATGCTTTGTGCACCTAAGGGTGACATAATGAGCTCTATAAATCAACATTTGGTGAATGTTGTGTTTGTGTCTGTGTGTGTGTGGCAGAGGCAGGGCTTTGTGGCAGGATAAAACTGGGAATCGTCTCTGGAAGATAGCTCAGGGGAAACATGCTCGCCTTGGAAGCAAGACGACATGGAGCAAGACGACATGGAGCAACACAGGTTCGATCCCGGGTCCGCACTAGAAAATTCTGGATTTAACGCGCATTATAAATAACAAATCATATCAATCAAAAGTCCACCTGAGAAGGGCAAGTGCAGGTGGAGTGGTTGGGATCAGAGGAGACCAAATGCATGGGTAGACTGGTAGGGGATGTCCAGGTGCCCCATAAGAATCAGAGGGCACCAGACAGCCAGTCAAGAATCAGAGGGGGAACATTACCAGGGGAGAGGGGAGAGATTAAGAGAAGAGGAGTGTCTTGAGAAGCTTCCAGAACTTGAGGAGATCTGGCTCATGTCTGAGAGGGGCAGGGAAGCCATTCCAGATGGAAACACCTGTGAAGGAGGGGGATCTACCCCCACTCTCTGTTTGGAGAAGCACCTGAGCTGCAGAGAGTTGGAGCTAGAAGACAGAGGGGTTCTAGCAAGGAGGTATTTAGGAAGAAAAAGTTGGATATCACGGGGTGCCAGGCCCCAGAAAGCCTTGAGGATGATGCAAAGGGTTTTGAACTTGATCCTCACAGCAACCGAGAACCCGTGGAGACATTTTACGGCTGGAAAGATGAAGTCCCTGGGCTTAAGGCCAAGGATAAGTCTTGCAGTCCTATTCTGGAATAGCTGAAGGGGTAAAGGGAGGAGTTATGCAGGTTGAGGAAGAGGCTGTTGCAGTAATCCAGCATGGAGAGGACCAGAGCTCTGGAGACGTTGTGGAAGGTAAGGAAAGGGAGAATGCCTCCAAAGAAGTGCAGCTGAAAGTGGGCTTTCTTGGCAAGGTCTGTGATGGGAGGAGAGAAGGAGGGAGTTGTTTTGCCCCACAGGAGAGGGAGGGGACCAATGGAGGGCGGTCAGAGTGGAGGAGGGAAGGAGGGAGCAGGGGTCACGATGCAGGTTTCAAAATTGAGATTCAATCAGAAGGAGCTAAAACCAGCTCCTGGGTGTAGGCATCACCGAGTTGGTAAGAGCTACTGCAGGGATACCAGGAGCTACCAGAGATGCGCCTCTAAATTGCTGTTCATTTTGTGTTTAAATGTGTATTAGATGTGTTCCAATTCTTCTTTATTAACATTCTCAAATACTCAAGGTTAATTTCACATTAACACTTTTGGAAGGCGCCAGTTGGCCCTAGGAGCCAAAAGTAGCTCTTAGTAGCGGTTGGTTTCAAGCTAACCAGGCTCTACTATGCTAGAGGCAGAAGCTAAATAGCTCCCAGCTACCCTCAATTTTGAACCCTGCGATGAGAGGGATCTCAGTCTTATGGGCATTGAGGCAGAGATCGTTAGCAGCGCACCATGCCTGAATAGTAGACAGTAATGAGAGAGGAAGAGGAGGAGGCAGAAGAGGGAAGCTTGAAGGAGAGTTGTGCATCATCTGCATAACACTGGAAGTTAGGAGAGAAGGCAGAGATTCAATGGGGTAGGTGGAAAGGTAGATGTTGAAAAGCAAAGGGGAGGTCAGAGTCCAGCGGGACACCACAGGTGGAAAATGAGATGGAAGAGAGAAAAGGGCCCAGTTGAACCTGGGATGGTCATTCAGAGAGGAAAGAGAGCAGCCAATCCAGAGCCAGGTCTTTGATGCCAAGAGTTTCGCAGAGATGATTTATAAGGGTGGCATGATTGACCATATCAAAGGCAAAGGAAAGGTAA
The DNA here is from genome assembly GCF_040938575.1 of Ambystoma mexicanum. Lineage (NCBI taxonomy): Eukaryota > Metazoa > Chordata > Amphibia > Caudata > Ambystomatidae > Ambystoma > Ambystoma mexicanum. Next base: position 570,068,245 of record NC_090934.1, on the reverse strand, counting down.
AGAAGGATTAGAATGGAAGAGAATTCAAAACAAAATTAGAGAACAAGCCTTCACAGTTGGTCAGGTGTGCAGATGCTGTGCTTCTGGCAGCTCTGAAGCCAGACCGGTAGTCGTGGAGACAACCAACAGATTCAGTGTTGTGGATAAGGTGGGAGATGGGCAGTTTCTCCAAGAGTGTGCCCAGGAATGGGGAAATGGCGATAGGGCGGTAGTTAGCTGGACGTGAAGGATCAGCAGAAGGCTTTTTGAGGAGAGGGTGCAAAAGAGAGTGCTGGAGGAGTGAGGGGAGATATCCAGTGGCAAAGGATTGACTGCTGAAAAGGCTGGAGCAAGGGAGACAATGTTGTCCTTGAGAGTTCTGGAGGAGCAGGGGAGCACCTGTTTGGATGAGACTTTCATAGAGTGAACTGTCTTGGTGACCTCCTCCAGTGCTATGGGAGAGAAGGAGGAGAGTAGGAGGGAAGGTGGCAGAGGGCTGAGGAAGGCCTGAGAGCGGGTGAGGGAGAACGTTGTGCATAGAGGACAGTGAAGACAGGATGTCCTGAGTGTTGGTAATGAAGTGAGAGGCCAAAGAAGTGGAGAGAGCCAGGGAAGGCAGAGGAGAAACGGAGACTGCAGTAGGATTGGCGAGTTCCTTGCAGATTTCAGTTCAGCAGTGTTGTTGGTGGTGGTCCCAGATATGCAGGCCTGAATATAGGCCCTCTTCTACGAGCAAATAGAAAGTCTGTATTGTCTTTGGAGCAGGCAGCTGGCCAGTTTGTCAGAGGAAGTGCTTGAAGCCTGTCACATCCGCTCAGCTGCTCTGCACCCACTTTATTTATTGGGTATTTATAATGTGCTTATACAGCCAAATGGTGTTTGAAGTCTCGTCAAGACAAGGGAGGGGGAGGGCGATGTTCAGGGAAGAAAAAACAAAAAGATGATATGTTCCTAATAGGTCTTGAGACATTTGACTCATGTAAGTGCCATAACAAGAATGCAGGGGAAGGGGAGGAAGAGAGATGAAGGTTGGAGGGAACATAGAAGAAGATAAATATTAACATTACTACTGGGTCATGAGACAATTCGGAGGGTGCAAGTGCAGTACCAGAAAGAGGGGAGCAGGGGGAAGTGAAGTTTGGGATGAATAGGGAAGAAGACAAACATGAATAGGGACCACTTGCATTTCAGAGAGGCTAAGTCAGAGTCCTATCAGGAGTTGCGTTTGGAGGCAGGTTTTATGCAGATCCTCATGACAGGGGCAAGGATGTCCATAGTGTTGGAGATGGAGAGTTGAAGGTTAGTAAGGGCTGTGTCATAGTGAGAGTCAATGGCAGGAGTCAGAGGGGGGAGAGGGGGTGAAGATGGTGGCAAAAGCAGCAACTGACGCTCGCTTCATAGGTCAAATGACAGAGAAGGAGACTGGCAGGGCGGTGGGGACTTAGCCGGGGAACACAGGAGGGCCAGGTCAGAGGACAGGAGAGCATGATCGGACCATGAGAGAGGAGTCATTATAGGTTTTGAGATGTGGATGTCTGCAGAGACGAGAGCATCCAAGGTGTGTCCCGTTGAGTGCATCGGACCGGAGGGAAAGAATGGAGAGGGATAGAGAGTCACAGAGGTTGTGGAAGGGTCCAGAGGCCGCATCAGGGAAGTCGGAGGATGAGAAGCTTGGAGGTGGAGGCCAGGAGAGAAGAGGTGAGGTCAGCCCATTCAGAAAGGAAGAGGGAGACCTGGCCAAGGGGCCTGTAGATGGTGGTCACAGTCTGAGAGGACAGGAGAGATACCAAGCCTGCAGACAAGGAATTCAAAAGAGGAGTAGGCCTGAGTGGGTAAGACAGTAGCACAGACCCAGTCAGGGAAGATCAGGTGCATTTTGCCCCCAGAACAGTTAGGCCTGGGCACAGAGATTATCTTGTAACCCTCAAGGAGGAGAGTGTCAAAACTTGTAAGAGAGCTGGCAGTAAACCACGTCTCGGTGAGAGAGAGTACGTCTAGGTCGAGGTCTTCAAGGAGGTGGTAAGTGTCACAGGAGTGTTAACGGCAGAACAAGAGTTGAAGGTAGCAAAGTGGAGCAGGTTGCCACTTTTGAAGGACTTCCCAGGAGGGGTACAGGAGTGTGGTATGCCCGTCAGATGTGAGGCAGAAGGAGTGGCAAAAGAAGGGAAGAAGTTGATAAGAGATGAGAGACAACTATCAAGGAGGTTGTGCCGAGAGCCCTGGGCCACGACAGTGCTATTTAGGTATACATTAACGATGGCTCTAGAGGACAGGAAGGATGGCAAGATTACTTCCCTTCCGTGCCACAGAAGCCAACTGATTCACTCGCGACAGCTCTCCACAGATGTATACTCTCTGGGCATAAGAAAGCACTGTCTCCGGCAACAACCGTAGATGGACGAAGACAAGATCGAACAATGCTATTGCAGATATTGGAGCCCTTTCATGAGGACATCATTCTTCTGGGAGCATACTTGTGACCTTTCCCTGCTCCACTCAACCTCACAGCGAGCCGCTGACTATCCCCCCACTGGATGGGCTGCTGTACGCTGGAGTTCCTCACTCACCCTTAGCATACTGGGGGTCTAAGAAGACGCCCTGATGAAGGCAAGCAGATTTTGAAGCATTCTCACCAAAATGTGCCAGACCAGGGATCTCTCTAAACCAATTGAGCCAACCCTGCATAAGATCATCTTGATATTATTAACACATTGGCAGACACCAAACAAAGAAAATGGACTTTAGGAAATTAATGTCTGCATTTTAGGCAGACTCCTAACCTAGGAGAATACACTTGCTGAACATTGAAATCTCCAATCCACGAGATAACCATTGTGCACAAACCACAGACCATGGGGTGTGCTTAACCAGTTACCTTATTAACTTATGAATTCTATTTTTGTCCTATATTGAGGGGGGGCTTGATGACTGTACTCAAAGAATTATACTAAGGGGTGCTTTCATATAGCTAACATTTATTTATTAAATTCCATATGCTTTCCATTTGTTCACTTATATTAACTGCTGTCGAGTTATAAGTGTTTTGTTATGTGTTGTAAGTTTTAGATACAGTATTTGTCGGTGACCAAAGTAAACAACTGCCTTTTTTCACTTGCTTTGAACTATCCAATAGGTCACATTATCTGTCTTTTCAGTTAATTATGCCGGGAACACTTCACGGGATATCTGGTAGAGATACCCATACATAGGAATTCTAATTGAATAACCAGCAATTATGACTAAATTCCCACAGTGCACAGTGGAATCTATATTTGTATGCATATGTATCTCACCGCAGCCACCAGTGGGAATAGGCGTTTACCCTATCTATGCAAATACTTCCCAGCGGGTGCCACCATTAATGGGAGAGGAAGTGAAAGGGGAGAGCACCGAGACCATATGGGAAATCCAAAGGTACGGAGCGGGAAGACAAAGAGGATGTCAGTGAAAGTCTTCCTGGAAGAAGCATTGACATAGGTGTCAGCAAAAGGCAGGCCTGGACTGGAGATCCTTGAACTTCTTCCTTCCAGACTTTAACAGAGGGATAGCATAGGTGATAGAGTAGCAGTTAGAGAAGATAGGTGAGATTGAGAGCACCATTGAGGGAGAGCGCAGGGAGGGGGGGGGGGGAGAGAGAGGGAGATACTGCAGTGCACGACACCAAACTACACCACACAGCAATGCAACAATCTAGAATCAAGTGTCCAGGAAGGGAAAGAAGCCTAGGTTACATTATATAACAGAGAAGCAAGACTCCTAGAAGTGAGGTATCTGGACAGAGGGAAAGAAAGGGATAGAGGGTAAAGCCTAATTTTTAAACACAACAGCAAATGCAAAAACACACAGATTCGACTTTCCTAGAAAGAGGGAAAAAGTCCCAATGGCTAATTACGACAATTCACCTAATGCCTAATATGGATAACATACAACTGCCACGTGAAGCAGACTGCAAAGTCCGGCAAACACACTGAGGAGCTGCTACTACTATGGGAGCTGCCCTTTGCCTCTGGGGGCTGCCTGTAACACTCACCTGATTCCCACGGAGGCGCAGGTCTGGCTTCGAGTGCTGATGCTTCTTCAATGGTGAAGCGCAGGACTCTGAAGATGGACAGGAAGGGCCCTCTACTCTTGCTTCTCCGGCTCGCAGGAATATTCCCCTGTGCGTGAAAAGGGAGTATTACCTACTGACTGAGTTATGATCAAGCCTCCCACTCTCTTCCAACCCTCCACGATACCCTGCCACGATTCCCCGTGAAGTCTCACCTTAGGGTCAGGAAGGATGAGCTCTCCATCCTGCTTCTGATGCAGGGGTGCGTTGAAACCCAGTTACTTCACTGGATTGAGGATTGATGGGAGTTCAGGTAAGCTTGACTATTCAGGTAAAGCTCTGTAAAAGTTCTGTTGCAAGTTCAAACGTCCAAGCTTAATAATAATGTTCATTGTCTTTTTGCAGCAAGCGCTAATGTTTATGTCTTTTTTCCCCTAGGGGCCGGGGTTCGGAATGCCGGAGATATGAAACGTGCAGTTCCAGTTCCAGTAAATGGCAGGTTAGTTCTGGATGAGCGCTCGGGAACTGACTTTGCATACGCTCATTCAATGTCTTTGTCTTTTTTCCCCATAGCGGCCGGGGTCCGGAAAATGCCTGGAAGCGGCAAGACCCGAAATGAAATGAGGTAAGTCTTATTCCCTTCCTTCTCTCACCTCTTATTCTTGTCTTTTTCTCTAGGCTCTGGGAAGTGGCTGTGTATCCGGATGATCGCTGCTGAAGATGGAGGAACCCAGGAAAGGCGAGTGAAATGCAGCGCTGCAGTGATCGTAACAAAATGCTTTTAAAAATAATGTCTTCCCTTTCAGGATCGTCGGTGATGTCTCCGTGGTGCAGATTTAGCTGGTAAGGTCTCTTGTCTCCCTTTGCAGGTGACCCAGGATGCTGACAGGCGTGGCTGAAGTCCAGAAGCAGGAGCTGACACGGTGAGCGTCCAGCTGCGAGGAGCAGAACAACACGAAGCGTGAGTTGCTGATCGGGTGTGGTTTAAATAGCTTTGGAAGAAGTCCCAAGTGTGTATCCTTCCTCCGATCAGGTATGTATCCTTCCCCGACCACACCCAGGTGGAAAGTAGTCCCACAGGTAAAGTAGTTCCATTCAGGCCTCAAGAGGATGTGGCAGCATGGTCTGCATCAGGTAAGTGCACATGAAAACACTTGCACACATGTCTAGCTTTATGAGCCTGGCGCCTAAGGCGCCAGGACAGAGGTCCAACATGAGCCTGGCGCCTAAGGCGCCAGGACTGCGTCCAAAGGGCCCCAGCTTGGGCCCGCTGTCACTCCCCTGGGGGAAATGATGCCTGCCTCTGGGGTCGCTGTGTCGGACCTGGCTCTTTGGAGGTAGGCATCATGACACTGCCATGGCAGAGGCTGCCCGCAAGGTTGTCTAATAAAGGCCTGCTGTCCAATGGGATCGTGGTGGGTGTGGATGCCACTACCAGGAAGCAGGGAGATGGGAATTCTATTAAAATCAAAGCACGTTGTAGGGACACCCAGGCACACTCACCCAGCACCGGAGATGTAGTAGAATGGTGCGGGGGATCTTCAGCAGGGTGAATAACTCTGAATCTAGTTGGGCCTGCTGGCCAATGGTGGCGTGGGGCGGGAGGGAAAAGGGAATGCCATTACCAGGAATCAGGGACAAAGGGGGACGGGAGTGGGTGGGCAACGCACTGCAGCGGCAAGATGGAAACTGAATTAAAAATCAAAGCATTTTGCAAAGACACGTAGACACACTCGCCCAGCACCGGAGATCAAACATTGGCAAACATTGCAGTAACCCTATTCTTAGAACCATGTTCCTTGGAAGAAGGGTTCCCATGTCAAAGGTAGGTTGGCATCTCCTTTAGTTCCAGCTAGTAAACAAAAGAATCAAGAAACATGTAGGAAGTCACCCATTAAGAAAGCACTTCTGCTTTAAGGTCGTGCTCCAAATGACTGACTGACTGAGTCCCATGTAATATATATCTACATTTGATACCGGATATCACCACATGTAATCCTTGATTACTTTGCCATCCTCTTCCTCTAAATCCCCTTCCCCTCGGGTACAGTCCTATGTTACCCTGGTTGTTCTGCTGTGGGTTAGCCACCTGTTGTGAGCTCTGTTCAGCTGGGCTAGTTAGCATGGCTCCTTCGAGAGCATACTTTGATAATTTCTTTTGCACCAGCTTCGCTTCCTCACCCTTTCGTGTTGCCTCCTTTTTCCGATTCTTTTCTTGCAACAATCTACAGTAATGTGCGATAGTTAACTGTATTTAAGCCCAAGGTTTAGTCTCAACCTCTACCAATTTCTTGAGCTGTTTCTACACTGGTTCTGGCAACCCTTGGCACAATATGTGGTAAAACACTGGTATAGATTTCGTCCAAGATTCATGCGTTTCGAGCACCCCCGCGTCTCGGAAATTCTGGATATAAAATCAACAGATCTTCTGATGCCTTTCTTTTGCGAGTCATTATAGCTCCCATATCGGAAGTGTCTGGGTACAGCACTCGTAGCGCTTTCCATACTGCTGCTCTGCAAATATTAAATGGTGCTCTGTCGTGAGCAGTGTTAATCGTGATTACCCCAGGGTATCCTGCCCGTGTCCACACATTGTCTGCTCTCTCACAAAGTATGGCGATCAGGAGACCTTAATGTCCCCTATTGTGAGTGTGACACCCCCTGTCATTTTCTCTAACTCATGTATACACTTCCCTGCTCCCGATGTCAGCATTGGAAGCTTATTTTTCAGGTTTTCTCGATCCAAGTGTGGCCATGGAATATATTGCGGTCTTGCTCCCCCTTTTCTAGAAGCAGAAATTGGAATGCGTAGTCTTCCTTCACTTCTCTCATAGCTCTCCTGTCTACCGCTGGGGGTAATATTCCCACATCGCCATCTGCCTGGCAATGTCCTCAACCGGTCTACAAAGGCGGGTGCTGACACCCGCCTCTGACCATGGGTTGTTCCATCATGTCGGTCTCACTGTGTGGCAGACTCTGACGTCTTCGATGTGGACTCACAAGCATCTGACCATCGTACCCCCTTGTCCCTTTGGAGCCGCTTTTCGCGCTGTCTCCCTTCTTCATTTGTCTCGTGCTCCGCTTCCTCTCTGGAGGCGGACATCGATTGTTCCCAATTCTCGCAACTCCTTGTGTCATTATCATTTTTACTGATTTCTAGTCTGTCCAGGGACAGTCTCCTGCTCCCACTACTTAGGTGATATCCTCAGTGTCGTACAGCTGAGTGCTCTCCAGGCACTCGTCTTCCCTTTCCCCTTGGGATACTTGTTTCAACCTCATTTCATCATGTATCTTATTGATCATGTCCCTGATGCTTCTGGTGTCGAAGTCATCTTCAATATCTGCCCTGGTCGTGCCTGGTACTGAGTCATACGCAGGGAAGAATGCTTCAATGTCTTCCCATCCTACAACAGGATTGGGTTTTTTAACTTCCTTGTCCAGATATTCGAGATTGCGTGCCCTCTGTCTATGCTTACGTTCTATGACATCACATTCTTTGCGCTCTCCCGCCTCTTCTCTGACCATATCTTCTCCTTTCATTTCTACGTTCATTTTTCCTTCAAACTTCCTCATCCTTTCGTCTCCTGATTTTGTCACATACTCTTTGCTCTTCTGCTAAACCTTGCTGTTTCTGTCTGTCCAAGGCATAGACTGCTCTCCGTTTGCGATCAAGCTGTTTCTCTTGCTCTTCGCAATATAGGTGTTCACGCCTCAGTCTATCCTTCCGTCTTATCCTTTCACCCCTTGACTCCTTGTCTTTCTCCTTTCTCTGCGCCTCATCTAATCTCCCCATAGGTCTCACATCATCACTTCCATCGAGTTTCAACAATATCTGTCCTCCCATCCATTCGTCTTTTGCGAATGCCATCTCATCAGTTCTGCTTTCACCTACTTTCCATTTCTTTCCTTCTCTCTCCTTATCGAGAGATGCACTAATCTGTGCTTGATCCTTCCTCCCATCATCGCGTCTCTCCTTGTCCCTCACGACTGCAGAGGCAAGAATCTTGTCCTGATCCTTCCCTCAGTTTTCATCACGACTGTAAGTAGGTGACTCATATGGAGGGTTGATGTACTCTGTGGCTGCTTTAAGCTCCCTTAATTGGTAGAGTCCCTCAGGCTTAACTCCCTCGGTTTCTGTTTCAGGCGGGGCAGGTAGCACGGTAAGCATCTCACACCCCTCTGTGCATACGTTTAATATCCAGTCTGCAGGTGGCTCTTCCTCCTTCGCCTGTTTGAACATTTTCCAAAGTTCTAGAACAGCAAGGCGTTTCTCTAGTTTTTTGCCTGTATATGTGGCATGCAAGTAAGTCATCATGTGTTGTAAAATGGCTTTAGATAAGGATCCATTTTGTGGCCATGGCACAAACATCTTGTGGCCAGTGCCCTTAACCCACTCTGTGCTATATTTCTTAAGCTTGGGTGCATGTTTTGGCAGTTGCTTACATAAGTGTGCTAATGGTGTAGTTTCTTCCATGCTTAAATCTGTTCTACTTTCCTCTTAAACACCACTTTTCAATGCTTCCATGCAATTTTAACACTTGTCAATAATATGAGCGAGCACCAAACACTGCAAGCTCCAATCCAATTTTTTCCCCGCCAAAACTTTATCACAAATTTACTTAAGAACAATCCATGTGCGATTCCCTCTCAACTATAGAATCGCGTAAAAACCCTATTTGATTTCAACCAATACAAAATTTCTTACATGTGACATACAACAGAACAGGTACAACAGACATTAGACGGACACCAGCTGGACACAAATATCTCTGCCTTTTAATTAATACCCCGACATGGAGTTTAAACAAACTCCTTTTACGACAACTTTAACGGATCACACAACATCCTGTGCTACAACTACGCTGATGACACTCAACTTATTCTAAAACTCCTGAACTCAAAAACCCAACTGCCGACCTGACCTTGCTTCCTGCCTCCTCGACATAGAGCTCTGGATGACCACAAACCACCTCTTGCTAAACCTCTCCAAAACCGAAATCATGGAATGTGGCAACACCGAACTTCTACCACACCCACTACCCTGGCCATCTGCCATGGGCAACTCACCGACCCCCTCTAATTCTGTAAAAAAGCTTGGTTGCACCCTAGACTGTGCCCTAACACTCTCGCGCCAAGTCAATAACGTCTCAAAGTCCTGCCACTACCACCTAAAAACTCTTAGACGCATTTTCCCATACCTCTCCTTTCCCAACAGACTCTCCGCGGTCCAATCAATTGTTATATCAAGACTGGACTACGCTAACCACCTCCATCTCGGAGTCCACGCATACCAACTGACTAAACTACAAAGAGCACAAAATGCTGCAGCAAAACTTCTACTAGCACTTGGCCCGAGAGACCACATCTCACCAGCCCTCAAAACCCTTCACTGGCTTCTGGTTGCCCGTAGGGTGACTTTCAAAACCCTATGCATTTCTCATCAAGCACTGCATAAAACCGGACCTCAATATCTTCAAGACAAACTAAAACCCTATCACCCTGCACGTACTCTAAGATCAAGCTCAGTCGGCCTCCTCGTCATACCAAAAACAAACTCAGTCAAGTTAGGCGGATCATCATTCTCGGCCTTGGCCCCTACGCTGTGGAACGCACTCCCGCCCCACATCCGACTCACTGAAGACCTCATGTCTTTCCGCAAATTACTGAAAACTTGGCTCTTCCCCTAAAACCGACCCCTGACTCAAACTGGATAACAACATCTCAATGATTCTGCCAAAATGCTTGATCATAAAATGCAATGCAGCATCATGATCCGAGCGAAATAGATAAAAGAATAAGTTGTATGATAATGCAGAATGAATGAACGAACGAAGTGAGTGGGGCGGACAAAGTCGGTGGAGTTGATGAAGCATGAAGAGCAGATGAGTGCGTAGAGCGAATGAGTGCACAGAATGGTCGAGTGAGCAGAACGGTCAAGTGCGTGGTGCGGATGAGTTCGTGGCGCGGATGAGTGCATGGAGCATATGAGTGCGTGACGCGGATGAGTGCGTGACGCGGATGAGTGCGTGACGCGGATGAGACTGTGGAGCGAATGAGGTCGTGGAGCAGATAAGATCAACCTAAATCCGCACCATGGTGCGGAGGTAGGATGTGACTGGATAATAGAATAGGAGCGGATGTAGAGTGTTGACCAGATCTAGGGTGTTGAGCAGATGTAAGGGCGTGATGGTGTTGCGCAGATGTTGAATGTTGGGCAAATTTATGGTGTTAAGCAGATGTAAGGTACAGTATTGTTGAGCCAATGTAGCGTGTTGAGCAGATGTACAATGTGGTGTGGAGTGCAGAGCTGGTGTAGAATGCGGAGCGAGGAGCGGGTGTAGAATGCCGAGAGCAGAGCGGATGAAGAGAGCGGAGCGTGTATCGAGTGCGGAGCGGGTATCGAGTGCGGAGCGAACGGGTGTTGTATGAGGATGGAACGGGTGAAGTGGCTGGAAGGAATGGGTGTAGTAAGGCGAAGAAATGGGTGAAGTGAGTGGTAAGAACTGAAGATGGATCTGGAAGAACGGGTGATGTATATGGACGAGACGGGTAAAGTATGAGGAAGGAACGGATGAAGTATGTGGACAAAATGGATCAAATATATTGAATAGAACAATTGAAATATGTGGATGAAACGGGTGAAGTGGATGGATCAAATGAAAAATATGGTTGGAACGGAGGAAGTATGAGGCTGAAACAGGCGAGATATGCGAGTGGAACCGATGAACTAGGTGGAACGAACGAACAGTGTGGAGCGGATGAACATGGTGGAGTGGACGAACAGGTTGAAGCGGATGAACGGGGTGGAACGGATGAACGGGTGAAATAGGTGAACGGAAAGGCTGAAGTATGTAGTTGGAAAGGATGAATCATGTGGATGGAATGGGTGAAGCATGTGTATGGAACGCGCAATGCATGTATGGAACGCGTGATGCATGTGGATAGAAAGGGTGAAGTATGGGGATAGAACGGGTGAAGTATGTATATGGAATGGGTGAAATAGGTGGATGGAAAGGATGAAATATGTCAAAGGAGCATGTGAAGTATGTGGATAGAACGGGTGAACTGATGTAGAATGGGTGAAGCAGGTGGAACCGGTGAAATGGTAGAGCGGGTGAATTAGATGGATGAACGGGTGATGTGTTCGGAACTGACGAAGTGGGTGGAACTCAATGAAGTGGGTGAAACGGGGTGAAGTAGGTACAACTTGTGAAATGGGCAGAACCAGTTAAATGGATGGAACGTGTGAAGACGAAATACATGGATGATTGATGCATGAAGAAAGGATAACGTGGCTAGAACGAATGAGAGGACCAGTGCATACATTGGTCCGAGTGCATGAAACGGTTAAAGTGCTTGGAATGAACTGGAGTGCTTGAAACGAAGTGGAGTGCATAGATCAGATGCGAGTGCATGGATCGGATGCGAGTGCATGGATCAGATGAGAATGCATAGAACGGACGCGAGTGCATGAAACGGACTGGAGTGCACAGAATGGCGTGTCTTACATGGAATTGTTTGGAAAGCATGGAACGTTTGAAAGAGCTTTGAAAGGAACAGGTTGGAGTGCTTGGAACGGGCAGAGTACTTGGAACAGTCGCAGCACTTGGAACGGATGGAGTACACAGAACTATCGGAACAAATCACCTAATGTAAACCACCATATTCACATTTCCATGCTTACTCTCTTCTTTACACCACCATTCAAATAGAACACAGCAATACTATGACATCGTTCGGTATAGCTGTTCTCATATCATCATTTGCCACATACTCCACATCACTCTAACTAATCACTGCTGGCTACTCACCCTCCAGCCTAGGCGTTTCTCCTCATGCCTAATGCAGCCTTAATCGGTCTGGATAACAACCTGCCAGAACGAACACATACTCCTGCTCTCTCAACCTCCACACCTACGGCTAAGAAGCAGTTATCACACAAATGCCACACCAGCTGTACACATAACCGGTGCACACATGCACCTTTTTGATTCTCTCTATTCTCTCTACTGACCAGAACTTCGGTTCCCGAGGGCATTCAACCTACCAGCGCCTTGAGACCATACCAATGTTACATAAGGCGCTATATAAATGCAAAGTAACATAACATAACACATACCCAGCCGATGCAGAAATTACATACAACGTTCCTTCTTCACCACAGAGAGGTCTCACATCTTACGTCTCTTCTTCACTACTTATAATGGAGAAGCAGGCACGGAAATATATATCCCTTTTCCACTGAAACCCAAAACATCTTTAGCACATAGACTGGGCATAAAGAGGCATTTGTAGGGAGACACATTCTTCAAGAAACATGCTGGGGCTGTGCGGGGAAGTGGGCACAAAACAATGTTCCCCAGCTACAAACTTAATTAAACGTTTTTTTTTTTTGTTTTTTTAAAGGGAGCAAAGATGAAATGGTTTATTTGATGATGGTATATTTTATACTGCACCAATTCACCACCCCAGTTGTCACACAGTACATGGGCTTATCTGAGAGTTGGAATATTGTGCCCCCACCAGGGGCAATGTTTTTAGAACATTTCTCCAAGTTTAACTGCTCTTCTTCCAAGAGCATATGACCGTTTCCACGTTTCCAGAACTTTTGCCATGTTGAAATTCTTTTCTCAAATGCACACAACATTTTCTTTGTTTAGGACCTTTGCTGCATTTAACACTGAAGCTTCAGTCACACGGAGCATAGGAAACAACGGGGCGATGCCAACTTAGCTAGATAGTATCATCAACCAGTCGTGAGGGCACTAGAGAGCCACTGCTGAAGATGGCGGCTTAGTCTTCAGGCTCTGCTGCTGAGGGACAACTCTGAGGGCATAAACACACCTATTTTAATTTTCACGTGCAAACCCCCATGCTCTGCTGACTGGACTGGAGCCTGTGGCTTGCCTGGCTCGATTGAAGCACTGGGTGAGGACACCCTTCAACGTGGAGACATCTTGCCAGAGGCCTGACTCACTTATTGTGGGGGCTGGCGAGTTGGGTGTGGTCCCCGGCACTGAGCCTAGAGAAAGGGGCCGGGTGGCAGGACCTTGGTGGTTCGGTGCTGATGGGGCAAAGCAGCACTGCTGCTTTACTCACCACCCCCCCGCCCAATTGCTCCGTTTCACTGCATGGGGGTTGTGACATACTGATACAGTGCCAGTTACCTCCCGTCGGGAGTTCTGAGGTGCTGACGAGGCACTGGGACAGTCTGGGGGTGGGGGGCAGGGATGGGGCCTCGCTGGTTAGTGTAGCGTGGGAACTATCCTAGACCAGCAGAGGTCAGGTGCATTCTCTGCTAAAGTGTGCCTCATGAACTTGAAAAATTGGCAACATTCATAAGTAGAGCTTCCAGATTGCATCACAAACTAGCCATTGCTCCGACATTTACAAAAATAGTGGTGAAAGACTGATTCCTATAGTGCAAATGGCAGTCCACATCCGTCTTTCCTTTCCTTCAGAAAAAGACAGGATACTGGATGCCTGACTGAGGCAGTCAGATTGAAGCCCCCGGACTTCTTTAAGCATGCCTTTTTGGCCATCATGTGGGTTTATTATGGGGCTGTTTATATTGAGAGTCTACAGTCTACCTTTCCAATATAAGCCTGCCTCAGCAACATCAGTAACTTCCATCAAGAAACTCGCTTGATCTTCTCCATGCATCGCTTATAATTGCTCCAAAAAATCTGCATGGCCAAGAAGAACAAGCAACACTTCTAGTTGAATTTCCTTGAAAATTCCCACTCTCTCAACACCATGAGCTTGTAAAAATCAACTTTGCATGGTGCTGAGGGTTTACCTGTGGGGGTGGACGGGCAATGTCCTATTTGACTGCATCTTTTTTACCTAATTGGGTAGGTCAAATGGTACACTTTTGTTAAAAAGAATAGTGTTGGGTAAGGGAATAGGTTGAGGTGGGGGGGGAAATTGGGAGCGCTGCAGGGGCTCTCCCCCCGCATTAGGTGGGGTTGTGTGGGGTCTCCCTCTGCAGTAGGTCAAATGGCCAGTAGGTCAAGTTTTTTTGTTCAAACAACCCATATCCGGTGGACGTGACGTGCAGGTGGCAGGCTCCTCGCTATTGAATGCCTCCGATGGGCTTCTGTACTCTTCGCCCAGAGACATATCCCCGATACCCTCACAAATGAAAGCTGGGTTTGACTTTAAACAACCTGGCGTTTAACGTGGACATGATGCAACAGGGTTGGAAAGGAGAATGGGCATATTACAGAAACAGAAAATTGCATCAGCACACTGGAGGATTGTAAGTCCGACCTATGCCGTGTGGTCCAAAATCTGCAAGCGGAGATGAAAGAGGTGCATGACAAAAATGAAGACTTGGAAGAAAGGCCCCATAGGACTAACGTGCAGATCATTGGCATTCCAGGATAATCTGTTATGCACAACATGGAGACTTTTATAGAATTCTTTATCGAGGAAACTCTTCAAGGCGCTCCACTGTCATCACAGATGTCAGTCCAGTAATAGTCTGACTGCTCATCTACTGAGAAAGGGATGCAATCATTCGCTGAGCACATGGCTGGGAGAGCAATGTTACCAGGAACCCAAGGTTTCTTTTTATCCTGGTTTCACCATTACTATTCCGGGAGCTTTCCTATCTTTTTTCAGCGATCAACGATTTACAATATACTCCCTTAACAAATCATACTGTTGCTCACTTCATAGAATATATAAGTGCAGTGATATGGAGGGAATCATTCAGTTGAAAAAAGATAAGGTTATAACACTGCCGAAAATAACTTGCATTGAAAAAGCAGACCAACTTCTGACAAGACATTAATAATTTTGGAAAGTTGTACCACTCCTTGTAACTAGATTCGGGGGTCCAATGTAGGTCTTTGATAAATTCCTAATGTTAAGACACAGAATCAAGTAACATGTAGGATAACGCCCAGGAAGCAGGTCCTACAAATTCCAGGTTACTGCAACTGAACCTACCCGACTCCCATGGAGCATAGACCCAATTTTCATATCTGGAACCATCACATTTCAATCAGATGCACGCAATGCCTCATATGTCCCTTCTTCATTGATGTTAGGAAAGGCATCACACCTCTATTTACTAGTATAGCTTCTTTGGGACATGGGAGATATTTACAATGCTATCTGTTGGAATAACATCAGGACATGTGTAATTACATTTTATATCTTGCAAAAACACAGGAATTCCAGATTGTAAATGTTTAAGATATAGGTCTCCACGCATCAAGCACTTGGCCAATAGGAGCCACCAAATGTGACTATGGAGGTTTGCTATCTGACTTGGGTGCAGAAACCTTGGCTTTTTAAAATCTTTATTTATAATACAATCATGTAGGTAATCCATCTTGGAAAGAGTGCCCTGCTTAACAGAGCCCTTTCAGAAACCTCCATATCAGAAGCATAGTGTACACCTGTGCCCTGCTGCATCTCTCTTCCTGATCTGCAGCTCTGCTCTCCAATGGCACAGAGAGAGCAGGTTCCGAAGTCACAGGTGCCCAGTTTGGCAGCTGTTATGACATCCAAGTCACTGCAGACAGAGGTTGCATTCAAATCGACACATCTGATCCAAAACCATAATAATAAACTACTCTCTGGTGCAATGTAAACAATAGTTTTGGTATGCTGGATGTTAGTTCACATAACTATTAAAGTCACATTTGCATTGTAGCATAGTCACGCCAAATGTGAGCCCAGGCCAGTATGGGCAGGCTGCATGTATTTTCTGTAGACAGTCAGTTACTGGTGCAGCCAAAGGGACAATAGGCAGGGGGAGTTCTCCCTTTAATCTTTTGTGAGGTTGGGTACCACCTCTTTCCAGCAAAGGAAACTCTCAGCAAGGGAGTCCTGGAAAACCATCTTCAAAGTTGGAGATTCTAAACAAAAAGGGCTTCATACTAGGGTTTTGCCGACCAAAGGGACTTTGGGAAAGGGGTGGGATTAGGCAGTCATACAGAGCAGAATGGAAAGCAGGAAGGGTTCATCATTTTGGTTATCAGTAAACTTTTCTTTCCTTCTTGCCTCCTACGCTTCTTCCACAGCAAAGCACATTGGCTATGATGCAAGGAGGCAAAAGGCACTTATTAAATTAAAAGCATTAGCAACCTTAAAGTAGACTTGCTTTTACCAAATCCTGAGTGGCCTTTTCCCTATAAGGACAGGGTCTTCCACTCCTTCTTTGATTCATGTTGGACCTTCAAGGAATCTAGGAAAAATGTATTTGGACCATGCTAGGGATGTAGACATCTCCAAAGCCCTTGAGTTGTGAGTGGAAGGTGTGTGTTCCAAAGGCAAAGGAAAGCAAGGTTTCCTTCCCATCCCCAGAGCACATTAGGGGTGAACTGGGGTTGGACCAAAATCATCCCCTCTGCCAGAGGCACCGATACCCTGGCCCCTAACTGAAGGTGAAGACTTCCTCAGGTGCTCGCTAGGTATTAAGTGAAAATGTCTCCTGTTTTACGAAAAAAAAGAATGTCGATTTAGTAAGACCGCTCTGAGACTGGTCAGAGAGGTCTTTCTAAATCAAACTGTCGTGCCCTTGCTGCACACGAGTGCATGCAGGGGATTGCAGGGCCAGCCCAGAAGACAGAAGACACGGCCAAAATGGGTACGTGTTTTTGTGTGTCTGTATGTTGCAGTGGGTGTTTTTAGGAGTGTGTGTGTGTGTCTTTGATGGGGGGGTTGGGATGAAGTGTTTTGAAGGGAACAAGCAGGGGAGCAAACCCTCCATTTTAAGGAGAGAGGGCGGTGGGTTGCGGGATGAAACCCCCCCAAAAAATGAAATATGTCAAATATGGCAGACCACACCAAATAGGTCAAAACAAGTCAGTCTTTTTGGTGTGTGGCCTACAATATTAGACATTTTCACATAGAACCGCTCGCTAGCCTCCCCTGGGTGGGAGTGAAGAGAACAGGCACCACTCTTGTCCCCGAGCCCCTGAATTGGGACTCACAGCACCAGAGGAAGCAAGCAGCTGGATTCCTGCATTCTACGGTGTAGAGCAGTCATCAAACCAGAGTTCACAGCATTTCAACCCACTTCGAACCATTAGGACCTTTGCAGCTGGTTTTGACATTTCTTCAAACTGCTGTTGCTGCAATCTTCCAACCAGCTCGACACTGCATCATCGCCTATTTAACTTGAACCACCAGCTAGCAAGGCATATACCTTCAAACTTCCACCTCTTTGAATATTCCATCAGATAATCAAGTTCACAGCTTCAAACCGTCAGACCTCGACTCAAACCGTTGGCACAATCACGTCACTCTTCGACCCAACCCAGTGGTTACCAATGTCTCAAACCAACTCAACCTTCTGAATCAATGCTCTGATTCATCTGCACTGCTGCTATGATCCATCTGCACTGCATCACTCAAATGCCACCTTTGACCCACAGAGAGCTACCTTTTCAAAGTGACTCGACTCCAGCACCACCACTTAGGCCAGCACGACTCAGCATTCAAACCTAGTTTGACCCACAAATACATAATTCCAAAACATGGTTCAGTGCTGTTGAACCACAAAGGACTGAGAAAGGTAAGGTTGAGATGTCACAATGTCCTTGGTCCACTTTTGAGGCTCTGGTGACTGCCAAGCTACCCATTTGCACCTTTTTTTCAACAAATACATATCCTTTTGGTGACATTGTTTGTGATGTATTACCTTTCCCCCCTGCTACATTACACAGAGTTGTTACAGCATCTAAATTCTGCATATGTAGTGCTCTTCCTAAAAGGGTGGATTTTCTTTCGTTAGTGTCTTTGTAGTACTGTTATAGTATATTTGTGTCTTTAATTAAACTATGTATATTTTCATAGAACCTGAATAGGACATTCCTTCATTTTGGACTGTTGTACTATTGCAGTTTGGTTTGCTACTGTAATCACATTCAGACCCAACCTAAGAGTATAATCTTCCCTCGGACTACGTTACCACAAAAGGTGAAGGAGGTGTATCTTTTGAATGTGCTATAGGTTTGTCAGTTAACATTGATATAAGATCCAGGGTTAAAAATGCATGCATATGGATGCAACAAAGAGCATATGTATTCATAAATAACTAGTATCTCCTAGATTCATATTATGCATATTCTTATTTAAAGGAATATAAATATGAGGCAGCTGTGGGTCATCTCAGGCTTACCACTCTGTAGGACACTTGTTAAAAACTCTTGGGATTTAAAAAGCTCTGGAACTCTCACCCGTTGAGAAGATAGACATACATGAGTGACTGGTTAGGGGGCAGTTTAACCCTCACTCCCTGAGAGCATACATACACATGAAGGAACACATAAGGGGTCGTTGACTCTACAGCCTCTGATAACACAAATTGAGGAGGACCTGCATAGCGGGCTGAAAACCCATCACCCTCTTATTCCATATGGTGATTGACAGCCGTTCTGTTCAGTCATAAATGCCAGCTCTCTGGCACCCAAGCAGTGTCAATGAGTCTTCCTGGGATAAAGCCTAAGCCATCATCTTGAATGGCATCACTTAAGAGGCTGTGTGATGCACCAGTATATCATTGTGAACCTCCCTCCCCATCTAATGGTGGGTAGCCCCAGAAGCGTGCAAAAGGGAAACGCCCACTACTCTTGGGATATATTCAGCTCTCCTCTCATCAGAAAAGCAACTGCATTTGATGGGCTCTAGTCAACTTTCTCCCACAGGAATCTCTTGTGTAGTCCCAACAGCAATAGCTTCTCATCATCTTGTATTGATGGCATTCTTAGTCTCCTAGCAATTGGTCCTCCTCCATGATGCAAACCGTGTACTCCACACTACCCGTGAGATGGACATCCATAACTGCAGACAGGCTGCCCAATGCTACACCAATAATGTCCTACACAAGTCCAAGAAAACAGGAACGTTAATCCACCGTTTATTAGTTCTCATCTAAGTAAAACATGAAAAGTCACAGTACAATAAAGACAGTGGTGGTTACCAAAATGTAGAAGGGATTAGATTGTGGCACATGGTGCATTTTAATGCACATTGGCCAGTAACGCTGGTCAAAAGTACCAGCTGCTGAGTGTAATAAGTAATCAAACTGATCCACATAACTGGCGGCTCACACAAGCCTGGTGGATTGGCATTTGGGTCACTGCTCCATTGCCCAATGAGCCAATACCATCCTGGTGGGAGTTCAAGTGAAAGCATTTCTGGTAGATAAAGATTTTCAGGGCTGGTACGAGGATGCTTCAGGCAAGGTGCCTTTTTAGTCCTTCCGCCCCTTGCAATGGGTCCGAATCAGCTCTTTGTGGGGGCACGTAGATAACCCTTGGTGCTGCCATGCGGGTGGTTCCCTATAAAATTGCCTAAACTTGCATTGCTGCAGAACTGACTCCAAGGTTATGGTCTCTCCCATCTGTGAGCTGTTTCGAGCATGGGAAACGGAAAGGTAGGGTGAGGCCAAATTGTCTGTGTCCTCTGTAATGTAGCCGATTTCTCCAGTCAAATGAGGTGAATTTTATTTTCCCCTCAGAAGAAGTGAGGAAATCCTGGCAGAGATCAGTTGAGGGTTTGCACAATGACCTACTGACATGGGAAATATTGTATCACTTTACTAATCTGATTAGTGATAAGACGAATATGACCAGTGTCTATTGCTCGTCCTTCTGACTGGTTTCTTTTCACTTCTAAGCACAGTGATAATAGTTGCTGTTTGGCAATGTAATCAGTTTACCTCTCTTAAAAGAATATTGGTCTCTGGTTAGTGAGCTTACCCCAGGATCAGAATTCATTTCTGGAGAACAGCATTGTAAACTGTGAGGAAGAAGAGGGTGGGCCATGCATGGCAGGAAGCATGAAGTCTCCTTGGACAACCCCTAGTGTTGTGCTGTAAGACGTTCCAGGAACAGTGATGCCATGTGCGCAGCCAAGCTGGCAAGTAACCATCTATGAGCCATTTTCAGGTCAGGCAGGGTGTCTCCGACTATTGAACAGTAATTGCAGGAGGCAGTCTAGTCTTTGGAGGCGTAGAAAAGTAACCAGTGCATGATTCTCTTGGGCTGTGCTGTTACTATTAACAGAGGGGGATTTCTGCAAGGGCCTGGAGTTGGGGGGCAGAGGCTTGTCCACTCATACTCTGTGCAGATACACACGTATGATGGCTGAGAGTAAGGAGAGATATGCTCATTTCTTTATGTATTATTTACGATAGAGCTTTGCATGTTCACTTTGACAAATTGAATAGAGTGTGCATATCTTGTTGGTATGGTCTCTTGGGATTCATAGGGTTTATTCGAGTCAATCGCTTGCAAATATCTTCAATTAAAAGGAATAGGCTTACACAGAAGCAATTTGGAATCCACCTGCAGCAGAAACGAAAACGTCTATTGCTCAATATTAAAGCTGCGTTCTATTTTTTTTATCAACACATACTGTTATTTTAATTTGTTATTTTAATTGTGCAACACGACCGCACTGTGTAAAGCTTACCACAGTGAAACACAGGAGACAACGAAAGATTTTAGAGTTAAACTGAGAAAAAGATCTGTAACGTGCTCCTGAAGGATAGGATGGCCTCTTGTGGTGCAGGGCAGAGTCTGTTCAACTGAACAGTAGGTGTCCTGCCTCCCATTCTCAGTTTCATTCTCAGTTTCTCATACTTAAGCGACGGAAGCAAGAGAGGAAGGAAGAGCAGGGCAGAGAACGGTGGGTTCATTAGGAAAGAAGAGCCCTGGTCTTCACAAGTTGTGAGTCCAAAATCACGTATTTTGGAAGCAGAACCTGGTCTTACAGGGTAGGTACAGATAATGGGGAAAAGGTATGTCTGCACCTTTTTACGTTTTTTGCGGAGTGTGTTCACTGTGTGTGTGGTACATAAGTCTGCTGGCTACAAGATCCTAACTGACTGATATTCCCCTAATCAGTCAAGGTAGAGAAACAAGTGTGTGCTAGTCAGGTTCTGCGCCATAGCAAAGAAGTGTGTGCGCATGTGCGTGCGACTATACGAATCCACACAGTTGAACCTACGTCTACCAAATTTTGCATGGGTTCCTCTTTTATCTGGGGCAAGATTGTAGTCTATGTTTGGATGCAAAAGATTCACTCCGTACACACCCTAATTTACTGATGCTCACCCCGATTGACTACAGTAGGTACTAGAAGGAGGCAACATTTGGAAAGGTGTCTGAAGCAAAATGTCCAATGTGTTGGTTATTCATTTGAAATGTATTACTACTGTATACAGTTTGAAAGTGTTTATAAAAGCATTTTTAAAGGAAATACTTTTTCACGCCACTCCCAATATGGGAAATGGCAAGGTTACAGTTTACTAAGTTCATTCACAAGAAGAGTGCACAATCAATCAATCTTTCTAGGGACATTTTGTCAAATGTGCTGAAGCCATTGAGTGACTGAAACATGCCGCACAGAAAGCGAACATCACTTGGAAAAGCTCCATCTGATGCAAAGCAAAAATCAATTTCAAGAGCTTCTGAAACACAACAACAAACAGCAACATAACTTGCCAACCAGAGGACAAGAGCAACTTTCTCCAGGGAAAATGAGATTCCAGAGCAAACTGAAGCAAGATTTGCTGACATGAGGACAAGAGCAACATCCTCCATGGCAGATGAGACACCACTCGATCAGGACACGGGCAACGCCGGGTACCCCAGTTAGTTGTTTATATAAAACAGAATGTTTATTGAATTTCGATATGATTCTAATTTGTGCGAGTTTGTTTCTGAGCCAACATTAACCTGATGGTGACACATGCTAATGATTCACCCTGTTGATGGTCTTTTTCAAGGCATAGCCTTATACATAGTATGTTTGAAAACCCCTGTTAGGAGTCACAGGCAGTACTGGGTTAGTAGCTTTGTGCATATCACTTGTGCATATAATTATCACTTGTGCATACAATTTGTTCACTTAATAATCAGTTATGGTTGGTACTCTCTATTTAGAAGGTAGCAACCTGCGTTGATCAGAGTTTCATGTGTAATTGTTTGCCAATATTCATGTGTTCTTATATAACCAGTTTGTTTGATTATTTATATTGCGCACCAGACCATGGGGTATTCGGGCGCGAAAGCATAAGAGGGTTGTTAGGCTTAGGTTACATATGTACAAGGATAGGTGCAGCTGAGGTTACAATGCTGTATAGATGACACAATAGACAATGTAGATAGGCAGAGGGAGTGTGTGTGACATACATGTGAAATGCCATATCATATCAATGTTAAGGCAGTTGCCAGTGTACAAGGATAGGTACAGCTGTGTTACATTGCTGTATAGCTGCCACAATGGATAGGCAGAAAGAAAGTGTACAAAGTGCGGCATAGATCAGTAAGACACACCTACAAATAGTGAGGCAGTATAGTTACTTATATACAATGGGTGCAGGCTGGATCCAAGTATAGTCTGGTCAGACATCCTCTTCCTATAGCCAGTGGATCAGGCTAGCTCGGAATTGTGGGTAGGGTAGATCTTCCCTTAATGCAGGGGTGAGAGAGTTCCAACATTGAGCTGCTTGAACAGGGAAGCGGCTCCCACCGGACTTGGTGAGCCTAAATCTAGGTACTAATAGGAGGTTTGAATTGACCTTTCTTAGTGGGCGGGAGGCTGTTTGTCTATTAAATCTGTCTGAGAGGTATTGTGGGGCTGCGTGGTTGAGGCATTTGTGTGTCAGGGATACGGTTTTGAGGAGGATTTTGTCTTTAGTAGAAAGCCAGTTGACTGATCTCCTAAGGCCAGATATATGAGCCTTTTTAGGAAGACTTAGGGCAGCTCTTAAAGCATTGTTTTGGAGAGTTTGAATTTTGGAGATGATGTGTTTATTGCTGCCAATATATAAGGCATTGCAATAATCCAGTTTAGATAAGATTAAGGCTTGCGCTCGTTTGATACAGTTATTAGGCGAGAGGAACGGCTTGGCTGCTCTGATTAGCTTACAAGTATAGGAGGTGGCTGAGGCCAAAGTATTAACTTGTTTGCCAAAGGAGAGCGTGGAGTCTAGGTGGAAGCCAAGTGTTTTGACTACCTTGGCCACAGTGATAATATTGTTGTTGATAGCGAATGAGCTGTAGTTAGGGTCTAGTTTTTTAATGTTGGATGGTGTACCAAGGATAAGGAGTTCTGTTTTGTCATCATTCAGGCATAGACCGTGGGAGGCCATCCATGCCTGCATGATGAGGTAGACTGTTTACAAAGGCCAAATCCTTATCATAATCTCCCGTCAACGGGATGAGGATCTGTGTATCATCAGCATAATTAGTGTAGGCGATACCTAAATCATCTAGATCATCAAAAAGGGGCTTTGTGAAAATATTGTACAGAGTAGGGGAAACGCAGGAGCCTTGGGGTACACCACATAAGATAGGTGTATGGTCAGCTGCTGCTATAGGCGAGAAGACTCGGATTGTCCCATTATCTAGAAAGGACTGGATCCATGTGACTGCTTCCTGGGAAAAGCAGGCTGCAGAGACTAGATGGTTACGGAGTATTGTGTGGTCTACCAAGTGGAATGCGGCCGACAGGTCAAGGAGTAGTAGAAGTGCTGTGCTGCCTTTATCTCTTAGAGTATCTATTTGTGTCTTAAGGTCTAATAAAGCAGTCTCAGTACCATGCTGGGGTCTGAATCCAGATTGGCGAACACCTAGAAGGTGATTTTGTTCCAGGTGGTGCTGAATTTGTAAGTAGGCTATTTTATCCAGAATTTTGAGGAGGAATGGCACTGTGGTTATGGGGAGGTAGTTAGTGGGGATATTGGGGTCAAGAGTTCCGTTTTTGAGGAGGGGGGGGAGAGGACCCAGGACTGTTTCAGGTTGCAGGGTATGGTACCTGAGGTGAATGAGGCATTTATGAGTTTGGTAATGAACGTGGAGAGTTCACAGGCAGCGTCTTTTATAAGTTGGGCTGGACATTGGTCACCGTGGCAATTGGACGGTTTGATGGCGAGAATAACTTTCTCCACTTCTTTGGTGGATACTTTGCGGAAGTGAAAGCTGGAAGTATGTAGAGTCGGTGGAGTAGGGGTAGGTTGCAGTGGAAATGTAGTGTTAGTCAGTCTTGGTGGTATTCTCATGGATGTTGGTCTTCGTAGTACTAATGGTGTCTTTTTTATTATTAATTTTCACCTGGAGCATTGATATCTTGTTGGCCAGAGCATTCTGTATATTCGTGCACCAGTTTTTATCCTTCAGACAAGAGTCTGGAGCTTGATAGGGGATTCTACTTCTTTTAAGATAGTGTATAATTCTTTGGTGTTGGATTTGGCTTGGGAGATGCGGGTGTTGTAGGAGGTTTGATTGGCTAGGATAATTTCCTTCTTATATAGGGTGGAGAGTTTGGTCAAGTTGTTTTTTGTTAAGGTCTGAAGGGTCTGATCGCCAGATTTTTTCAATTAGACGTTTGTCTTGTCTTATAGCTTTCAGGTGGGGTGTGAACCACGAGTTTAAGTGTTGTTGAGGTTTGCTCTTTCTGACCTTCAAAAGTGCAATGGTGTGAAGTGATACAAGCATCACTTCATTGTACATTTGTACCATGGTGGCTGGGTCAGTTAGGTCAGGGATAGAATTTAGAGTAGGGAGGAAGAGGGGGATGAGGTTTTCCGGAGTAATATTTCTTTTATTTCTGATGGGTGTAGCTGGGGCTGTCTTATCAGTAATTGTGGGGATTCTAGCTTCTATGGTGAAGGAGATCAGGTAGTGGTCCGACCAAGGCTGGGGTTTTATGGAAGTGATGGATGCGTGGCAGTTGTATTCAGCAATCCAATCTGGGGTCCTTCCTTTGGTGTGCGTCGGTTCTGTGATCTTTTGGATAAATCTTAGTTCCTCGAGGGAATTGTTAATTAGTGCAGCATTCAAGTCTAGGGGGGGTCGCCAAATCCGAGGTTAAAGTCTCCTAGTATCATGCATTGTGAGGAATTTTTGAAGTTGTCGGATATTACGTTTATGAAATCTTCCTCAAAGGAACCTAAAGGGCCTGGAGGTCGGTAAACTAATTTGTATTTTACATGTACATTGAAGTTATTGCGTATTACATGAGATTTCCTGTTGGAGAGAAAACGAGGTGGAGGGAAGAAAGGAATAAAGAGAGTTTGGGTAGTATATATGGTAAGCTTGTTGTTTGATAGCGAAACGAGTCTTGTGAAGACCAAGCAAACATTCCATAGTTCTAGAGTCATCTCATGGTGGTGTCCTAGGTGATCGCTTCCAGTTGACGTGGGTCAGTGTATTACTGGTGCAGGTTTATTACAGAAAAAGTGCGTTTACATTAGTATACTATTTTTGTAACGTGGTCTGGCATGCAGGTTGATAGGTATAACATTTCAGATTACTTGTGTGCATGCACATTGGCCTTACTTGTGACAGCATTCTGTTAATAGCAAGTTAGTGATGCTAAAGCGAAGGCCAGTGCTAAGGTCGGACGTCCCATTAGCTTTAGCGCACAAGAGGGCAGCTTGGTATAGTTGGGATCACGTGTCCAATGATTGCAGTCATGGTCGCAAATGGTGTTTTCTTGGGTCTCTGGTTAGGCAATAGATAAATGAGTTAGGTCATACGTGGGCAAAACTGAGGTGCTGGTGGTGGGTTCCGAGCCGTGGTGCATAAGTAGGTAAAGTTTTACCTTACTAGTGTTCAGTTAGACTCTCTAGTTGGCTTTCGCATTAGGCAATGAGTCCTTGATTTTTCAGTGGCTTTAGCATATGTTCTCCTGTACGGAGAATATCAATAGAGAAGGTACTATCAGCTGAGAGACTAATGCACTACTTTAAGAATAGGAATTTTGATAAAATTGCCTACTCTGTGGTTAGGAGTTACTGGTTAGTGTGGTCTGGATTCTGGAAGACGTGCTCTGCTGTGTGCAGTGAGCACCACCACCTTAGGATCGGCCTAAAACACTGTCCCACAATAACGTCACGCGTAATAAGCGTGATGATGTCATCGGTGTTGAAAAAATGGCCGCAATCGCTGTAAAAAACATTTTCTTCTTTTTCATTTTTGTCTGCCGTGAAGTAGGCTTCAAGAAGCTTTTTTGAACGCCTTGCGCGTTAGTGTTTTATTTAATACATATGATGAAGGGTTATTTCACTTGTGCTATTCATAAGTCTTTAAAAGATCTGCCAAAGGCCAAGTATCATGAATAGGACTGTAATAAACTATCATGTTCTAATGCATTATTATGTTCAAAAGGGGAAAGGAGAAAAGGGGAATACGTAGGTGGAAACCTATGGGTCAAAGAGTTTTGTACATACAATGAAGGGTTAAATCCCTTAGGAATTCAGATGTCTCTAAGGGATTTGCCAAAGGCCAAGTATCATGAATAAGATAGTAGTAAGGTATCCTGTTCAAAAATAGGATTGGTAGGTGGAATGGAATTCCAAGTGGCTTGCCATTCAATTGAGTCGTTCAGTAGATCTGCAAATTCTAGATATAGCTTTCAGAGGGTTTACATAGTGGGTGCCATGTATGAAACACTATTCGTAACATGGCAGGTCAAGACTACTTGAATGGGGAAATGAATGGGAACGGTCAAGTGATAGCCATAATGGATTACTGGAGTTCGCTTAGTGGGGTTCCTGTGAGTGGAGTGGGGTCAGGACGGTTGGATGTGGGTTGGTAGGTGAATTAAGTCAGTTTGGTTATCATGCAAGTCAGAACGGATTCTTTGAGTGCCCGTGCAATTGACTGTGGACTGGATGCGGTCCCTATATTTGGTATTCATTAAGTCCTAGATGCATGCGTGTTACATTGGAACATAAATAGAACGTGTTGGTCACCACATTGCTTCCTTTACATCTCTCCCTACGGGGAGCAGTCTCTGGGTTTTAATATATGTATAGACCATATAAGTGGTCCAGGTATATTACTCTCTTGGCATGCCATTTTGACTGAGAGAAAACCCTCCTCCAAGAGGAAGCCAAAATCGTCTGCGATTTAAGAACTATAAAAGCAAGGGCTCAACACAGACAATGAGATGCACTATTTCTTATAACAATAGACACCAGTGTATTTTATACAAAGTTAAGTGTTGATGTGTATTCAAATGAGTACAACAACCAAATCATTGTATGTAGAAAAGCAATCTATAAATGATAAATGCAATATGGATGTATGCATGATCCGAGAAGGAAAAGAATGAAGTATGGGATTAACCTAATGCTGAAACTGGTGCCTCATATATAGTCAAAATGGCTTGCCAAGAGAGTAATATACGTGGGCCACTTATATGGTCTATACATATAATAAAACCCAGAGACCACTCCCCATAGGGAGAGACGTAAAGGAAGCAATGTATTGACGAACACGTTCTATTTATGCCCCAATGCAAGACAGATGCATCTAGGACTTAATAGATACCAAATATGGGGACCGGATCCAGTCCACACTCAACTGCACAGGGACTCACTGGAATCCGTTATTACTTGCATGATAACCAAACCAACTTGATTCACCCACCAACCCACATTCAACCATCCTGACCACACTCTACTGACAGGAACCCCACTAAGCCATCAGGGTTATCACTTGACCGCCCCCATTCATTTCACAATTCAAGGAGTCTTGACCTGCCTTGCTAATCTTAATAGCATTTCATACATGGCACCCATTATGTAAAACATGTGAAAGCCAATGCTAGATGCGCAGATGTACTTGTTTGTTTATTTTATTTAGTATAGCGCTCCACACCCAGGGGTAAATGGGTGCTTAGGGACAAGTTACAAAGTTGCAGTATAAAAGCAGTTATACAATTGTGGCGGAAATATGCCATATATGGTATGTACAGGCAGGTAGTAGGAAACATTTCAAAGTATGTACAATATATACAGTTAGTACTGAGCTTAGTCTATCTGAGGATTGCCTTCTCCAGAAGCCAGCTAATGACTAATTTTCTGAACAATTGGAAGGATTTGGCCAGTTTAATATTCAGTGGCAGGGTGTTCCAGAGTTGAGGGGCGAGGACAGTGAAGCTCTAGCCCCCGCTCTTTTGGCGGTGAATCTGGGCACGATGAGGCTGAGAGTATTGGATGATCTGGCGATTCTTGTGTTTGGTTTAAGAGTGAGTTTGTTGGTAAGGTACTGGGGGGCTAGGTGGTTTAAGGCTTTGCAGGTGAGGCAGCGGGTTTTTAGGTCAATTTTCTGTTGAATAGATAACCATTTGCAAGATATTCTTGTGTGGAAGATGTGCTCTCCCTTGGGAATATTTAGTGCTGCTCTCAGCGCATTATTTTGGAGGATCTGAAGTTTCTCGATTATGACTTGGTTGGCACCAAGGTAGAGGCTATTACATTAGTCAAGCTTTGATTGTATGAGGGCCCTCGCCAGAATGAGGCAGCTGTTTGTAGATAGGTCTACAGGCCCTGATTAGTTTTCCCGTGTATGCGGTGGCTGAGGCAGTCATATTAACTTGTTTTGAGAGGTTGAGTTTTCACATTATTCACAACTGGAATGATGTTGCCATCTATGGTGAAGTTGGAATAATCGGGGCTGAGTTTCTGTAGATTATTGGGGGACCTGACCAGGAGGAGCTCGGTCTTCTCATCATTCAGGCAGAGGCACTGTGTGGCCATCCATGCCTGAATGATGGCGAAGATTTCGTTAATCCTGGTGGCGTCAGTGTTGTAGTTGCCTGTGATGTTGAGGAGTATCTGGGTGTCATCTGCGTAGTTGGTGTAGGCGACACCCAGATGGTCCAGTTTATCAAAGAGAGGCTTTGTAAAGATGTTATAGAGGGTGGGGGAGACGCAGGACCCTTGTGGAACACCACAAGTGATGGGGATGGGGTCAGCTGCAGCCACATATGAGAAAACCCTCATGGTTCTGTTGGCTAGGAAGGATTGTAGCCACGTGACAGCAGAGGGGGAGAAGTGGGCAGCAGAAGAGAGATGAGTATTTTGTGGTCAACCAAGTCAAAGGCTGCTGAGAGGTCCAGGAGGAGTAGGATGGCTGCTTTGTTTTTGTCCTTGATGTCATCAATCTGGCTTTTGAGGTCAACAAGGGCAGATTCCGTTCCGTGTTGAGGGCGAAAGCCAGATTGACGCAGGTCTAGCAGTTGATTGGACTCCAAGTAATCTTGGATTTGCAGGTAGGCAACTCTGTCGAGGATTTTTAGCAGGAAGGGGACCGTGGTGATAGGCATGTAGTTGGTGGGAATGGCCGGGTCGAGAGATTTTTTTTTTTTTTTTAGGAGAGGGAGAATCCATGACTGTTTTAGGTTATTAGGTACAGAATTGGTCGAGAACGATAGGTTTACTAGTTTGGAGATTAAGGGGGCTAGGTCTCGCGCAGCTTCTTTAATGATCTGTGCGGGGCAGCTGTCCCCTTTACAATTAGACGGTTTAAGGGATGCTATGATTTTTTGAATTTCGGGTATAGTAACCGGTTTGAATGTAAAGCCGGAAGTATTACTGGTCGGGGTGGGTGTGCTAGGTATGAAGGCGTTACTATTTCAAAGTTGTAATCTTTTGGATTCGATTTTGTTTTGAAGACCAGTGATTTTGTTAGCTTGGGTATTTTGGATGCTGGTGCACCATGGCTTGTCCTTCACGCAGGTATCGGTTGGAGGGTCCGGATTTTCTAATTCCTTCACGATGGTGAAGAGTTCTTTAGCAGAAGATTGGGCATTATTTATTCCTACATTGTAGGCTTCTTTTTTAGTGCAGATTATCTCTTTCTTATAGTGGGAGGAAATGGTCGTGAGATTGGATTTGTTTTCTGCAGAGGGGTTCGTTTTCCATAGGGTTTCCATCTTGGCTTTCTTTTTTCTAAGAGTTTTGAGTTCCGGTGTGTACCAAGGGTTCAAGTGAACTATAGGCTTACATTTGCGTTGCTTTAGCGGGGCAACGGCATCAATGGGGCTAGTTAGGGCATTGTTGTAGGTGTTGACTGGAAGGTTAAGGTCGGCGGTAGCTGGGAGTGTGTTTAGAAGGGGGAGGATCAGTGGTATGAAGGTCTCTGCAGTGATGTTGCGCTTGTTTCTAGTCAGGCAGGCTGGTGCGTAGGGGCGCCGTTTAGGGTTAGGATTGTTTTGGTTGATGTTGAATAATATGAGGGAGTGGTTAGTCCATACAAGAGGTTGTGGGGCTTTGCAGGTGATATTGCAGTTGTGGGCTGCGACCGAGTCAATGGTTCTACCTTTCTGGTGGGTCGGTAGTGTAACGACTTGGGTGAAGTCATGCTCGGATAAGGCGTTAGCCAAGGAGGCAGCAGGAGAGTCGTTAGGGTCATTAAACCCTAGGTTAAAGTCTCCTAGAATAATATTTTGGGAGTGGGGCTTTGAACTCTCTGCTATGAGAGAGGTAATGTCTTCCTCGAAGGAGCCTATGGGGCCTGGGGGCCTCTACATAAGTTGCAGAGTAATGGTACTCTTAGGGGTGGTTTGTACTTTGATGGTAAGGTGCTCGCAGGGCTTTAACGGGGGGGAGGTGATTAGTCTGAGGTTGAGTGAGGATTTGAATATGATTGCAACACCTCCTCCGCGAGCATTAGGTCTGTCTGCTCTGAGGATGGAGTAGTTGTGGGAATAGCAAGAGTGAGGCAGGGTCCTGCTGCTTCATGTAGCCATGTTTCTGTAGTAGCAAGGAAGTCAAGGCCTGTCGGCAATTTCGGTGGGGTGGGCTACTAGGGATCTAACATTGAGTAGTGCCCCTTTTAGAGGTGTCATGTTAGTGCCTTAGCGCTGTCCTTAGTAGTTGTCTTGGTCACAGGTGCGGTAGACAACTTGCCAGATGTGGTAGGGAGTCTAGCGCCGAGTCTGTCATTGCGGTCCTGGAGGGTAGGGTTGAGTGTGGGGCGGTGAGCTAATGGATTGGGATGGTGAGGGTTGGAGACAATGTGGTCAGCTTTAATTATGTTGGAGGTGTTAGTGTGGCATTAATTTTGGCAGTGGAGTGTTGGTGAGTGAAGTTTGGGAAAGGTGGAAGGAAGGGGAGGAAGGGTGTGGGACAGGGGATGGGGTGGTGTCTGGGGCAGCCTAGTTTAGCTAGTCCATTGTTATATGGTGTGTAGCTGTTGCTGCTGCATGGAATGCTGTTGTTTATGGGGGAGCATGGTGAGCATGAGCCAAGGGAGCATAGTTGGAATTATGCAGAGAGTGGGCAGTTTGGTTGTTAGCACAGCAGAGTGGGCAGGGACTAGGTTTGAGATAGCTAGTGTGGTGCGGAGGAGGGCAACTTTAGAGTGCAGCTGTGATTTCTGTGCGAAATTACTGTTATAGTGCAAAGGAGGGCAGTTGCAGTAATACAACGACAGGTAGGCATAGGCTGAAATCGAAATTGCTCCTATGGTGCAAAAAGGGCAGTTGCAGTTGTGCAGTAACAGGTAGGCATAGGCTAAATTCGAAATTACTGCTAAGGCTAAATTCGAAATTGCTACTATGGTGCAAAAAGGGCATTTCTAGTAATGCAACATCGGGTAGGCATAGGTGCAAAAAGGGCAGTTCTAGTAATGCAGCAACGGGTTGGCATAGGCTAAAGATCGAAAATTGCTGGCATGGGATGAGGGAGAGCTGGATACTGCTGCTAATGCAGTCCAATGATTGTACATTCATGGGGGGGGGGGTTGTAGTGGAAAAGGGGTGCGCTTACCCTGTAGGTTGAGAGATGGGCCAGAGAGGGTAGGGGTCTCTGCCCTGGGCCAATCACAGCGCGCGCACTGCTGAGGGGCCGGATGGGAGGCTGAATTGAATGGCAAACAACTTGGAATTCCATTCCACCTACAAATCCTATTTTTGAACAGGATACCTTAGTACAATCATATTCATGATAGTTCACCTTTGGCATATCCCTTAGTGACCTCTGAATTCCAAAGGGATTTATCCCTTCATTGTACGTACAATGAACACTTTGACCCGTAGGTTTCTACCTATGTATTCCCCTTTTCTCCATAACATAATAAAGTATTAGCAGGGTTCGAAATTGAGATTCAATGAGCAGGAGCTAAAACCAGCTCCTGGGTGTGGGCAACCCCCTGCAGGCAGGTGCTGCCACAGGGGAGCAAGGAGCTACCAGAGATGTTCCTTTAACTCTTTGTCCATTTTGTATGAACCATTGTGTTTAAATATGTTCTAATTCTTCTTAATTAACATTCTCAAATACTCAAAGTTAATGTCACATATACATATTTAGAAGGCACCAGTTGGCCCTAGGAGCCAAAAGTAGCTCTTGGTAGCTGTTGGTTTCAAGCTAACCCAGTTCTAATATGCTAGAAGCAGAAGCTAAATAGCTCCCAGCTCCTCGCAATTTCGAGCCCCGATTAGAACATGATATTTTATTACAGTCCGCTTCATGATTCTTGGCCTTTGGCAGATCTTTCAGAGACTTATGAATACCACAAGGAAATGAACCCTTCATTTTACGGATTAATTAAAAAGGAAACTGCAAGGCTTTCAAAAAAGCTTCTTGAAGCCTACTTCGTACTGGACAAAAATGAAAAAGAAAAAGTAATGGTGTTTACCACGATTGTAGTCATTGTTTCGACACCGATGACGTCGTCATGCGTGAGCTCATCGCGGGATGGCATTTTATGCCGATCCCAAGATGAGCACCATCATCAAATTGCCTCTTCTTAAAGGTACTGCATTAGGCACTCAGCTCTCTATTGATGGTCTCCCCAGAGGAAAACAAACTAAAGCCACTGAAAAGTCAAGGACCCGGTGCCTAATGCAAAAGCCAACTAAAGGGTCTAACTGAACACTAGTAAGGTAAAACTTTACCTACTTATGCACCACGGCTCAGAACCCATCACCAGCACCTCAGTTTTGCCCACGTATGACCTAACTCATTTATCTATTGCCTAACCAGAGACCCAAAATAAGACCATTTCCGACCATGACTGCAATCATTGGACACGTGATCCCAACTATACCAAGCTGCACTCTTGTGCACTCAAGGTAACAGGACATCCGCCCTTACCACTGGCCTTCGAGTAATGCACACGAGTAATCTGAATTTTTATACCCACTACCCTGCATGCCAGACCACTTATGCAATAACAAACCTGCACCAATAATGCACCGGCCCATGTCAACTGGAAGTGTTTGGACACCACCTTAAGGTCACTCTAGAACTATGGAATGTTGGCTCCATACACAGCCCCTCTTCCCTTTCCACGTGTCCGTTCTGAGCAGAGAGGAAGGTGCAGCTGTGGCGGCAAGTGCCGCTGCAAGAAGGTAAATTGGGGGTGGGGGGATTAAAAATAAAAAAAGGGGACAGGGAGTGAGAGGGGGAAGATGGCGGCAGGGGCAGCCAACCATCAGGCGGTTTGAAACACGGGCTTACGCTAGCTGTTCAAGTCTGCACTCCTAGCCACCTGATTGGCTGGCTACCCCCGCCCAGGTGCTAATGAGCAATAACCTAAATGTACATGTAAAAAATTCTTCTTGTAGAAAAAATACAAACTGCTTATATAGGAACCTATGAATATTAGCAATATTGTCAAACTATTACATGTGAATCTCTGATCAACGCAGGTTGCTATCTTCTAAACAGGGGGTACCAACCATAACTCATTATTAAGTTAACAAATGATATGCACAAGTGATCTGCACAATGCTACTAACCCTCTACCGCCTGTGACTCCTAACGGGTGTTTCCAAATGCACTATTTTTGGTTCAAATGTTGCCTGTGTATAATGCTACACCTTGACAAAGGCCAACTCGCACAAATTAGAATCATGTCGAAATTCAATAAACATTCAGTTTTATATAAACAATTATGATAAATAGTTTCTTTACTATATGTTAGGTTCTGCGCCATAACTATAAACCTTTTAGCTTGTCTGATGCCGATTGGAGGGACCCCATCTCACCACTGCTTACTTACCCTGTAACAGTGTGTTAGGTTCTGCGCCAAGGTTTATAGTTATGGCGCAGAACCTAACACACTGTTACAGGGTAAGTAAGCAGTGGTGAGATGGGGTCCCTCCAATCGGCATCAGACAAGCTAAAAGGTTTATAGTTACGCTATCATGTATTTTGAGTTATATCCAAGACATGATATATCTTGTACTCTAGAAAAAATAAAAAGGCACAAACAGCCTCCTTGAGCCGTGCATGGCCTGTAATCTGCTCCAATCTGCATAGCAAATAATAAGCCTGGCGACATATCAAGGGGCAGTTTCCACTGGGACATTCACAGACAGAACCTGCATCGAAAACTCCTTTTCTATTTATTTTCCCCCACTTACTACAACTAGTCCCCTGCTTTTTTGATTTTTTTTTAATAAATGCATATGGATAACATGGCTAGGCCTTTGCATAAATGTGTACATATGCACATGATCAAAACCAAAACATTTTATAATTTGCACATCAACAAAAATACACACAAAAAGCACAAAATGTTTACAACAGAGTTCCTTCGTTATGTGCTCTCTATGTTCAATTCCATGCCACTGTATAAACAAAACCATTAATCACAAAATTAGCCATTAATCAACCATTTTTTTAAAATATTATACCACAAAACCAAGTCCCTATTTTACAAATTGAACACAATTCTGGTAGACATGAGCACAGATACCAGTCGTTGTAGTAAAAAGAAAAATAGCTTTTTGCATGAAAAAGAAATAGCTTTCTGCTTTTGCCGACTTCGCCATTTAAAAACTTGCATTGTACAGTACCCCTAAACGGATAGGTTTCTTGCTAGGTTTCCATGCTTATTCATGTTTACTAGTAAATTGTGCCTCAGTATTTAAAATCCATAGCTGTGTTAACGTCCCCATGTGGTCAATACTAAATCAGAAATTCTTTCCACCAGTTACGTTACACTTCATCTTTGTCAGGGCATTGAGTATGTTAACTGCCCATTAATGACACATTGGAAGCATCCTATGTCAACCTGGCTATAACTTATCAGACTACAGCAAACTGATTCCCACTGGCTAACTTCCACATCGCTCATCATGGCCGCCTCAAAAACCACACACCACCTATTGGCACAGCATGCAGTTTTCCAAACACTTCATCCAAAGCGTAGCCTCGCTTAAGTATACGTTGAGATACTTTTGCATCAATAAGAATTTAAGTCATTCGTTCATTGACCTATTCCTTCGGGTGTAACTTGTGTGCTCCATGTTCTCACCACACTTTTTCACATCACAGAGGCTCAGTCGCCACCACAGAATCTTGATCCTTTACACCACCCTTCAAATCCTGCCTTAAAACACCAATAACCCTAACCTTGAGCTTTTCTCAATCCATCCCAACACCACCTCTTCTGAGTCCACCCACCATTTAAGATCATCTTCTCACTGTAACTGTTCCTCTAGTGTATATTCCTATACACTTAGAGTCATTGCTGCACAGTTTACAACACCCCAGATCAGCAATTCCCCATTCTGCAACTTTCTAGGACTTGGTTGATATGTCTTAGATAAAAGAACTGATGTATTGGTGAAGGGAAAATCCCACTGCTGCACTTCTGGAAATCTGGCATTTAATTCATCAAAAGATGCATTGCAAGTTACTTTCCAATCTACATGGAGATCCCGGGTGGAGAATTCTGCACGAAGCATCCTGGCCAATGACAAGCCACACCAACTTCTAGGCAAATGTAAAAACACAGAATTGTGTAGTTTGCTAGTACTTTCTGGGAAAAATGAAGTTTCATGGTAGTGATAGTCATTGGACATACACATGGCATGAGGTACCCAAAGCGGTTGGTTATAATGCTAATGTAAGTCACTGAAGAGCTCTGAGAGTGGGTCAAACAAGACCAAAGGATGGCCTCCTGTATAAAGTCACAGATGCCAAGGTTGAGATTATCTCCCCCGCACCTCAAATATATCTAAATAATCACTAGACAGATTTAATAATCACAAATACAGCTACCATCATTTATTTAAAATTAGGTGTGCATAGTGTTGTACAATTTGTTTAAGGTCACAGAACTCCCAAGGTGATTTGCAATATCCCTATAACGTTCGGGGGGGGGGGGTGTTCCAGTCCTCATAATGCAGGTTCACACAATCACTGCTTTAATGCTGGACCTGTTCTATGCAGTGGAAGAGATATTGCGGTTAAATAGTGGAATACATGAAGACTCTTTCCGGTTGGAAAGTACACCTCGGAATACAGATTGTAATGTGCTCCATTGAAAAATTCAACTCAGTTTTACACAAATCTTGTTCAAACCTGACCTTGAGGTACAGATTAGATTCTGAACTGTAACAGTGCACTAAATACGCAGAGCCCTGTGTCCTAGCAATAGATTTATTTCATAAGCAAATGGCAGCTCTTCAATTATATGCAGTAAGCAATGAAACCTGCCTTACCAGTACAATTATTGAAACTAGAAAAGGGTGCTCAGACTGCTGGTAAAGTGTAAGAAAATGAAGGACCCAGGGGCATTTCACTTGAGCAGAAAGCTCAACCTATTTTATCATGGGGTTCACAGCCCTGGACCATGACCTCTCTCTCGCCTATGCACAAGGTCACACGTTGCATGACCATGAAGGGGCAAAAGGGGAAGGATCCAGCAAGGGAACCTGCAACGACTGAAGAGTCGCCACCATTAGTCAATCCGGTAGGGCACGCGCCAAAAACAGTAAATATTTCATGCGCTCCCTTTCCTAGCATCGTAACTGAGCCATTTGGTACTGACAGCTCATTAAAATATCTTGATCACAAATCTCAAAATGGATGCAGCAGGGAGCTAAATTAAAACCTTCTTCCTGCAAACCACCACCTTTCCCTCTGCGAACACCAGCCGTGGGGGGTGGGGTGGAGGAAAACTATTGGACCTTTAAAAAAAAAATGCAAAGGAAGCCTCTGACTGGCGCGCGAGGGGTTAAACTGCTTTCATCCACCGGGGGGGATTAGGTTCCCAGCCCAACGCTTTCATTTTCTCGAGAAACCAGAAATGTTGGTGGCTGGAGGTGTACTTGTCTGTTTCACAGAGGAGTCATTTAATTTACTTCAACCGTCAAATAAGGACAGAAAAAAAGCGATAAACCGGCAAAAAAAAAGAAAAAAATCCAGGCAGCACGTTACCAATATCAGGCACCAGGTGCTTCTCAGGCGCCACCTCTTCAGGGCGGGAGTCATTGGATCGCAGCGGCCGCAACCGGAAACGCGATTCCAATTAACGAACACTTTGCAAGTTAAAAAGTCAATCGCTAACACATACGCACTCGATAACGAGGTTTCTTTCCAGCGCTTTCAGCATTTTCCTCCCCTGTGAAGCAGAGGAAGGGGCTGCGACCGCGGCCAATGCCCAGAGAAACACAACAAGGCACGGAGCGTTCAGCAAATAGATCTTTCTTGCCCCGCTAGGAGCCTTCCCCGTGAACTCAAAATCTCGGCACACAATACATACTGCCAACTCAGCCTCGCGCGCGCAGCATCCAAGACATGACGGCAAACTGCATAATCACGAGAAGCAGTAAAAACAACGGGCTATTTCCAAGCCTGCGTGTACATTCATAAAACAGGCAGGTGCGTGCCGAGAAGTTTAGACTAGACGCGGCAGCACTGCACGGCAAGCAGGCATGCGAGGGGAGGGAGGGTCCGCTTACCGTCCTTCTTCGTTAAGGCGTTAAACAAAGACTTCATTTTTCCTTTTTACTTTGGAAGCGCTCCGTTCATTGCAATCCCTGGTTTACAAAATATATACACACGCACATATATCCTTAAAAAAAGAAACTATCCGGTTTCGATGTGCTTCCGCTGCCCGCACCCCGGGCTCCCGGGCACTCTGTCATCGCGAGCATAGTTGGGCAGGCAGTACCCAGCGTTCTGGTGGCAAAGCCCACCCCGCATCCTGTCCGTCAGCTGGGAACTGACTGTGCGTACAGCGAGCGCCTCCGAAAGCACTGCTTTCTTGCGTTCACAGCCAAAGTCATGTGAACGCCAGCCTCGGCACGGTTTAATAGACAGGCGCTCGCCGACGCTTTAGTAGGCTTTGCGGTGTAATGCACCGGCGCGCAAAGAACGCGAATCGGGGACCCCCTCCCCACCCCCCAAAAAAGGGTAGCCGCAGGTTAGAAGAGGCATGGCAGGTCACATCGGTGGTGGGGGGCAGCCCGGCTATGAAATCATTGCTAGCAAAGACTGTGAGTGAAGCTGCAGCAGGGACCCAAACCAACCAGACTAAGGAATGGAATTCATGTATTTCTAGAAACAACAACATGCCTGCCAATGTGCTCCTTGGCCATCCGGAGGGGTTTTCCTTTGCATTCAGGCACTTGTAGTTTTGTCATTTCCACAATGATTCTAGGACTACAAGTCCCAGGCTGCAATAAAAGAACAGGATATCGTGCGATTCTCCCGAATGACATGTATAATTTTTATTTATTTATTGGGTATTTATAATGTGCCTATACACAATGTGTTTCGAGGAGCAACAAGGGGGTGGGGGACAAGGGAAGACAACACAAAAACAATCTTACTAGTCCATGTGACATTCAGATCTTGCAAGTGCAGTAAAGAGAAGTGCAGAGAAAGGGGGAAGTGCCGGTCAGGGCGGCCCATGAGAAAGTGAGTGCCAGGGGAGGCCCGGTGGACAGGGCCAGGGGAAAGCAGAAAGTGCAGGGGAAGGAGGTGTCATGGGCTTAGTGCGAGGTAAGGGGTTGGAAGGGCTACAAGGGTGCAGGCCCAGCCAGGCTAGTGCGGGGAGGGGTGGTGGCCCGGAACGGCAAGTGCAGGTTGAGGGTGGGGTAGTCAGGGGAGACCAAGTGCAGGGGTAGACTGGATTAGGTGGGCCTGGTCTCCTGTAAGACTCAGAGGGAATGAGGCAGCCAGTCAAGTAGCAGACATGGACATTAGCAGGAGAGGGGAGAGGGACGCAGAAAGAGAAAAGGAAGGTCTTGTGAAGCTTCCAGAACTTAAGGAGAGCCAGCACAAGTCTGAGAGGGGAAGGGAGGCCATTCCAGAGGAAGGCACCTGCGGAGGAGAGAGATCTCCCCCCCCCCACCCCACTCTCTGCTTGGAAAAGCATCTGATCTGCAGAGGGTTAAAGCTACATGACTGAAGGGCTCTAGCAGGGAGGTATTTAGGGGGAGAGTTGGATGTAGAGGGATCCCAGGCCCCAAAAATCCTTGTGGATGATGCAGAGGGTCTTGAACATGATCCTCGCAGCAACCGAGAGCCAGTGCTGAGATATTAGTGCTCGAGAGATGCCGTCCCTGAGCTTGAGGACAAGGATAAGTCTCGCAGTCCGATTCTGGATTAGTTGAAGGGGGCAACAGGAGGAGTTAGGCAGATTAAGGAAGAGGCTGTTGCAGTAGTCCAGCCTGGAGAGGACCAGAGCTCTGGAGACATTGGGCCTCATCACGAGTTGGGACTTAGCCCTTAAATGCGGCAGTAATGCTATTACCCCTGTATTTAAGGGCTGGCCCAATCACGAGTTTGGTCCTGCCAGGATGCATTCACCTACAGCTCTGAGCTGGAGGTGAAAGTGCCGGCGGAGAAAACATTTTCGGTGCTATTAGTGCCCCACTGACCCAAGAGGGAATGGGAATTTACCACCTTTCCGCTATTTGCATTGGTGTTATCCCAGTACAATTACAGCTGGGATACCACCAACCTCGTGATGAGGCCATTTGTGTTTCTGGGGGAAGGTGAGAAAAGGGAGAATGCCTCTGAGGCGGTGCACCTGAAAGGGGGTCTTCTTGGCAAGGTCCATGATGTGAGGAGAGAAGGAAAGAAAGGAGTCGAAGATGACACCAAGGTTTTTGCCTCACAGCAGGGCAAGGGGAAGGGGCCCATGGAGGACTGCCAGAGTGTGGGAGGGAAAGAGGGAGCAGAGGTCTCAATGAGAAGGATCTCTGTCTTACTGGAATTAAGGCAGAGATCGTTAGCAGAGGACCATGTCTAAATAGCAGACAGGCAGTCAGGAATGAGAGAGGAAGAGGAGGAGGCAGAGGAGGGACGCTTAAAGGAGAGCTGTGTGTCATCTGCATAACACTGGAAGTTAGAACAGAAG
This sequence comes from Ambystoma mexicanum, assembly GCF_040938575.1. Taxonomy (NCBI): domain Eukaryota; kingdom Metazoa; phylum Chordata; class Amphibia; order Caudata; family Ambystomatidae; genus Ambystoma; species Ambystoma mexicanum. The sequence goes on along the minus strand of NC_090934.1, from coordinate 570,028,345 downwards.
GTGGAGATCAAAGTAGATGTTGAAAAGCCAAGGTTAGAGAGTAGAGCCCTAAGGGACACCGCAGGTGGAGAGGGAGATGTTGGAGAGAAAAGGGCCCAGTTGAACCTGGGAAGGTCGGTGCAAGAGGAAGGAGGTCGACCAGTCCAGAGCCAGGTGCATGATGCCAAGGATATCACAGAGCCAATTTATCAGGGTGGCATGATTGACCATATCAAAGACAGAGGAAAGGTCAAGAAGGATGAGAACGGAAGGAGAGCTGGAATCGATATTAGAGGCCAGGTCTTCACAGGTGTTCAGGACAGCAGTTTCCGTGCCTATGGCCACTCTGAAGGCAGACTGGTGGTTGAAGAGACAACCAACAGATTCAGTGTGGTGGATAAACTGGGAGATGGACAGCTTCTCCAAGAGTTTGCACAGGAAGGGGGTAATGGAGATAGGGTGGTAGTTTGCTGGACAGGAAAGGTCGGCAGAAGGGTTTTTGAGGAGAGGATGCAAAAGGGAGTGCTTGAGAAGAGAAGGGAACGGATCCAGTGGCAAAGGAATGATTGCAAATACAGCGAAGGCTGGCACAAGACAGAAAATGTTGTCCTTGATAGTTCTGGAGAAGCAGGGGAGCACCTGTTTGAATGAGACTTTCATAGAACGGACTTGTCTAGAAACATCATCAGGTGTTATGGGAGAAAAAGAGGAGAGTAGGAGGAGAAGGGGGCCAAGGGAGGCCTGGGAACAGGTGAGGGAGAAGGGTGTGGAGTAGAGGAGAGAGAAGACAAGTAGTCCTGAGTTTTAGAAATGAAGTGAGAGGCCAGAGAAGTGCAGAGGGCCAGGGAAGGCAGAGGAGGCGTGGATACTGCTGTGGGGTTGGCAAGTTCCTTACAGATTTGGAAAAGTTCAGCCGCAGCTGTTAGTGACTGCAGAGATGCAGGCTTGGATATAGGCCATCTTCTTTGAGCAGATGGAGAGTCTGCATTGCCTTTGGAGCAGGCAGCAGGCCAGTTTGCCAGAGGATGTGCTTGACGCCTGCCACCTCCATTCAGCCGCTCTGCACTTGCCTTTCAGAGCGGCCATTTCGGAGTCAAACCAGGAATTGGACTTGGAGGCAGGTTTTATGCAGATCCTCATGACAGGAGCAAGGATGTCCAGAGTGTTGGAGATGGAGAGTTTAAGGTTTGTAAGGGCTGTGTCAGAGTGAATGTCGATGGCAGGAGTAGGAGGGGGAGTAAAGGTGGCGGCTGAAGCGGCAAATGATACTCGCTTCATGGGTCGAATGACAGAGAAGGAAGCTGGCAGGGCAGGCGGGGGCTTAGCCGGGGGAACCAGGAGGTCCAGGTGAGAGGACAGGAGATTGAGATCAGACCAGGAGAGAGGAGTAATGAGAGGGTTGGAGATGGGGAAGTCTGAAGAAATGAGACCATCCAAGGTGTGTTCGGCTGAGTGTGTCGGCCCAGAGGGAAGAATGGAGAGGGAAAGAGAGTCACAGAGGTTGCGGAAGAGCCCAGAGGCTGCATCAGGGTAGTCAAGGTGAATATTCAAGTTGTCAAGGAGGAGAAGCTTGGGGGAGGAAGCAAGGAGAGGAGAGTTGAGGTTGGCCCATTCTGATAGAGCTGGGCAAGGTACCTGTAGATGGTGGCCAGAGTCAGAGAGAGGCCAACGGAGACACCAAGCCTGCAGACAAGGCATTTGAAAGAGGAGTAAGCCTGAGTGGATATGGTAGTATTAGAGAGCCACTCAGGGAAGATCAGGGCAACTCCATTCCCAGGCCGATTGGGCCTGGGCTTAGAGAGGATCTTGTACCCCTCAGGAAGGAGAATGTCAAAGCTCATGACACAGCTGGCAATGACAGAGAGAAGGGAACTAAGGAGGGCAAAATCATAGAAATAGAGTGTTCCTGTTTTTTCACCATACGTCTGAGATGGGAGACAAAATGGCTGTGTGGTAAGGAAAATCTGCAGTCCTAGGCACTAAACATTATGCATCTGACTGCTAAGTCTATGTGGATCAGCCACATAAAGAAAATAGTGGTGAGTGATTGCACACTTATGCAACAACTTTGTGAGACAGAATGGCGTGCCACTTTATTGATGATGGTACAGTTTTTTATTTATTGATTGGTAAATGTCAATGTTTGGATCATATGGTATTGATCTTAGTAGCAACTGTGAGAATGGGAACACTGATAAGTGTTCCCTTTGACTGTCCCTACTGGTGGCAAATGCATGAACCAGAGCACACAATAAGAGTGTGTACTGTTCTAGCAACATTGATAAACTAAAATGAAGGTCTTGTAACTCACACCCAGATATAGATGTATGTTTTTGTCCAGAAGAAGGTGATTTTATAAAGCAAACACAACTGAAACCGGCTGAGGATTTAAGGGAATAAGCAGAAATAAATGTGCCCATGTGTAAAATAATCACTCTCTCGGTTCTTTTTTAGTAAACATTTGGGAAATGAGTGGTCTGGTCTCAGTGATTAGAGGGTGTTCCGACAAAAATTGTCGTTCCACAGTTCTGTTAGATGTTTTTTTAGTTAGACTCCTTTTTAATATAAGATAGACTGGGCTATGCATGTATACAATTTGGTGAAGTTACAAGTGCTAGCTCTATTGTTTTAAATGTTATATACATAGTGGTTTTTGAGCACTTAGATTGAGGTAATAGATAGTCGGGGAGAGACCTATATGTCCCATTTGTAACCTAGAAAGGCAGCCCATCAGCGCATACAAGGTTTACCCACTCTCTGAGATCAGTTAGAGTCTCTTGTTAGGGACATTTACCTAGATGGCAGGCTACATAAGTTAGAAGGTTCCCTCTCTTTGTGTGTGACTGTTGATAGAGCTGTCAGTGAACCATGTCTCGGTGAGAGCGAGGACATCTAATTCGAGGTCTTCAAGGAGGTGACAGATGTTAGAGGAGTGTTTGACGTCAGAACGAGAGTTGAGGGTAGCTAAGTGGAGCAGGTTGCCACTTTTGAAGGTCTTCTGGCAGGGGTACAGGAGTGTGATACACCTGTCGGGGGTGGCAGAGGGGTGGCAGAGAGAGGAGTAGCAGGAGAGGGAGGAAGTTGATGAGAGATGGAAAACGCATATCAACAAGTAGGAAGTTGGGCTGAGAGCCCTGGACAATCACAGTGCCATTTATGTAGACATTAATGATGACCCTAGAGGATAGGAAGGGTGCCAAGAGTACCTCACAATGGGTGCCACCATTAATGGGAGAGGTAGATAAAGGGGAGAGAACAGAGACCATAAGGGGAATTCAAACGTCTAGCAAAGGAACGACATAGTGGATGTTGGTGAGAGTCTGCCTGTGTCACGATATATTATGCAGCACAAGCAAGTCAGGGATCTCTTGCCTTGCAAATGAACATGGCGCGCAATGAAAACGCTTTTTATTATTACACAGAATTCTTTTTTAAGGACGCCTCCAAGTCGTCTTGCACCCAACCTTCACCCTCACCCTTTTGTCACAATGGACCAAGAACCAGGCTGGTGTGTTGTCAAGGAATACTTTTATTAATGTATTATTTTAATGTCCAATCAGAACATAACAGCAGCCACTAATGTTGTGGCAATACAAATGCACAACCTTCTAGAAAGTAACCAGGTTAAGAGATGCTGTGATGACACTCCTATTTTGTTTTATGAAAAGCAATACAAAACAATTTCATTCAATTGATTGCATTAAGGATAAGCGATCCCCCCTGCGACAATGGATAAATGGGTTTTCAATGATTTGTTACTACTACTATGGGACAGCACACAAGGGTACTTCGGGCTGCTTAGACTAGAGGACAATTAGGGCTTTAAAACAGATTAGCTACCACACATAGGAAATTCGATTGAAACACAGGCAACACATGAGAAAGAAAAATAAAACAATAAAGTGGATACAATGCAAATCCGTGATAAGGGGATTATAAGGGGAGAACGATAAAGTAGGAAAAACGAGTTTTCAAAGTTTAAAAGAAATATTTAGAAAAACGAAGGAAAGGCAATGTCAAATCTAAGCTTAGACTATCATCGGGGAAGGGCAATACTTTAGGAAAAACAGTTTCTAAAAGGTGAAAAGACATTTTTAGAAAAACGAAAATGCAAATCACACAAAGTTTACTGGGGCTGGAAATGACTCGGTTTTCAGTTACAATGACAGAAGCATATAACAGGGAGACTTTGGGCAAAGGGATTACTCACAATGGGAACCACAGTTTGGGTGGAATATGACAGATGAAAATGAGAATTTGTTTTTAAAACACTGTTTCAGTGCATGGAGGAATGGGTTTTCAGCTCTTAATGAACTGACCTCCTGGGGAATATTTTATACATATAATGACTCGCAAGAAACAGAGAAGGGATAGGTAGTTTTGAATGCTACCTGTCCCTATCCGGTGAATTAATGTGGGAATTAATTGATTTAATAAGCCAAATATACTAAGGATCTACACACACACTGGGAATTCTTAAATGGGAAATGGCAAAAATACATGGACATACAACAGATTCTTCCACAGGAAGATAATTTAACTATGCAGACAAACAAGGACTTTTCAGGGGGAAAAGGACTATAATCAACAGGTAAATAATGGATGATTTTGTTCCTTAGGAAAAATGACTTAAATGCACAGGTGAACAAAGGATTTGTCAATGGGAGAGTTACCACAATGCACAGGCAAATAAAATACTTTTCAATAGAAAAATGGCTAAATCTGACAAACAGATAAAATGGATGATTTTTCCTTATGGAGACACTCTAGGGTAGTGCTTAAAAAGATAGGACTTGTTTAATCTATGGCTGGGGAGGTCTATACTTACAGGAGAAAAGGGCTTTATGATCCTCTATGGACGCCAGTGCTTCACTGCAGCACCATCAAAGGGGCCAGTCAAGGCCTCTCTCTGTCCTCCCAATGAGCTACTCCAGCTCCCTGCTTCACTCCAAGTGTGGTTGTTATATGTTGAAATATCAATGCAACATTGTTCTTTGCATACAGTGGTTACATCTGGGCAACATAACTACACTTCTCAAGACTTTCATGTACCTCTGGTTTTACAAAATGTTACTTAAGGCAAGATCGAAATGTCTTTTGTAGTCCCAGCTGTTGAAAAAGGCCTTCATTTTTGACTGCAGCATTTTAACTCTGCAGGCTCCCAACATGACAGGAACCAAACCCTTAAATTGAAAGTTTTGCACTCATTTTGCAGAGCATGTCTTTAACTGAAAAAGGAAAAGTGGTTTTTGAAGGCAATACATTTGGTCAAAGTACAAAACTCCATTCTGCAGTGCAAACCTGCACACACTCTGGTCATTTTATTTATATGCTGCCTGCCGCAGTTTCTGCCAATACGGACTCAGACTTTCCAGATCTTTTTCAAAGTATCATGAGGTCTTTCCCTCATGTGTGGCAAGGAACATCTTCAGGCATCCCCAGGCTTTGCTGCCTGAATTCACCCCTTTTCGTTTTAGGCATTGCAGGGCCTAATTTCCATGTGGATTCACAGTGGGCCTTTTATTATGGGGAGCCCTCCTCCTGCCTTCCATTATGACATTGAGGGTTATTGCACCCCACACCTGTCATCGGTGGGGAGGCCTGGATTGGAGACCAGGAGATCCATCTTGAACGTTTCCATCCAGACTTCCTCAGAGGGATAGGATAGGTGCTAGAGTAGCAATTAGAGAAGATAGGGGAGACAGAGAGCACCATTGAGGGAGAGTGCAGAGAGAGGGAGAGAGGGAGAAACTGAAATGCACTACACCAACTACAACCAGCAGCAATGGCACAATCTAGAGTCAAGTGTCTAGGAAGAGGGAAAAGCTTAATTTTTAAGCACAGCAGCAAATGCAAGAACGCACAGAAGGGAGAAAAGCCCTAAGACTAATTATGATAATTCACCAATGCCAGAAAAACAGGAATTGCGCTGGGGGGGGGGGGGGTTGATCAGGGCTAACCAACACACAGCCTGCAAGGCGGTCAATAATAACAATTACAGATGAAAGTGCAATGTAGACCAAACACACGCAACACAGGTGACCAATTGAAGGCTGACCAGTGGACACGCCGCAGGGAGGCAGATGGAAAAACACACTAATCAAAAATAATATGGATGGCCTAAGCACAAGCTGCGAGGACCGAGATGCAATTAAGAATATAAAGCACTAGTGTGGTGCCAAAAAGAATGAGCTGCAGCCCCCAAGACTGCAGACCTTACCCAGGTGCTTCGGTAGGGGGAGTCGATTCATGTGAACTAATAGCTGTATTGGGGATAGTGTCAGACCTCTCAATTAGCTTAATGTGAGTCACATCTGCCCAAAAGGTATACAATATTAACAATGAACGAGGCATTATGGAGTGAACAGGCGTGTGACAGCGTTGCCCGCTCCAAAGCCAGGACCAAAACACGCTTACTTATTCTAGAAGAGGAGTTGCTCTCCAAACTCTTTCTCAAGTTGCTGATAAGTTGCTTATCGTTGATCCTCTTGCCCATGATGGTAAACTCTTAGGGCCAGGGCATGGCATGCTGACATCTAGTCAACAAACAACACTAATCTGGCTGAGGCCAATGCTATGTGAACATGCCAAGGCTGCGCACCGTGAGACATATTTCACATTTGTTTTGATTTTGCTTGACCACGTGGGGAGAACCTTTATACTTACGTTTTCCCCGGCCCCTGGCAAAACAAGTTATTGGACTCAGACAGGCAAAAAAATCACACTTAGATTAATCGTTATAATAAAAATGCAATTGTTCGTTATAGGCCCTTTATTCACTGTAATTGCTTTCCACAGAATACCCTCTTCTCTTTATGGGGACATGTCCCCGCCCTTCTCAGCTGTGACTACCCTCGGCCGAAGAGCAGATCACAAGCAGAAGGGGCAGAGAGTGGAAAAAAATCAGTCAGGAGTGGAAAAACCCAGCGCCCTTCTCCTTGCATTCATTCCCAGAACCCCTTATCATGCACCTGCAGAACGCTCCGACTCCCTCCCTGTATTCGTCCTGCAGTGGACAATACAATAACTATTCTCCACAGTTTGTCCACTCAGCAACAATATTTATGTAGTTATGTGACCTTGCTCTGCTTTCGCTACTGAAATACTTGTTCATTTTACCAGGCCCGCAGAGACGCAGGCTTTAATTACATTGATGGGAGATGAGTGTCCAAAATGGCTGCGCACCGACGCCATGTTGTTTCAGCTCGTATTTCCCATAATATTCTACTGAAAGTTCCTTTGTCGTATCTGATAATACAAACTCACTTCCTTGAGAAAAAAAAGAAGAAAAAAACTGAAATGGGAAATTGGGATCTGCAGCTCCATGACCGCACAAACAATAATTAGCAAGCAATGCTGTACTGTCTGGGTGTTGGGAAATGACAGATATTGACGATGTCGGCAGGAGACAACACAAGCTTCAATTACGGCACACACCACCTTCAGACACACCTTCCGTCATTGCAATTATGCTAAGATGTGGAGCAATCTTTTCATATTGAGCAGAGAAAACCTGCATCAAACTCTGCCCAAGCAGGAATTCTAGATGTCACATGTTGTTAAAATCACTGTTAACTTGGCCACTGGACGCTCCCAAAGGTGTGCACTCAATGCGGCCATCGCCTCCCCACACTGATTGCTGGAGATGGCCCTGGGACGGTAAGATATACAGTCTGTTCTATTAATCATTACCAGCCAGGCACAGGACTAAACAGGGGGCTACTCCATTCATATCCAATGCAATGGGGTAGCATTGCCTACTTTTATTTGCACTACACTTAAGCACGTGCTGCAAAAGAATATTTGTATGGGGCAACTAAGAAATTATAACAGTATAAAAATGACAAGAGCACAAAGCAGGCCTAATTCGTTTTGTATGTTTAACTGTTCGCAACAGGTATTTCTCTTTTGCAAAAGATGAAGTGGGATTTTTCTGATGTGGCAGAGTAGTCAATCATATGGCTTGGAATTCAAGCTCCAACTGGGAGTCAATGCTACCCACTCTCAGGAAGAATCCAGAGAGAGTGTGGCAGCCAGGTCAGGGGACCTGCTGCTCTGCTGAGTGCCCTGGCAATGAAGGAGGAAGTAAACCAGGTACAGAGTCCGATATTCCTCCCAAGGTAAGTGAAGTTAGTGGTGCAGCCACAGGAAAACGGGAAGAATCCTGTAATGCGGGAAAGCTGAAAGAATCTGGGAAGGCGGGAAGAATCATTAAAGAGAGGAACAATCCTGAGGGCAGGTGGCAGCAAAGTTTGGGGACCTGTACTCCGCTGTGTATCCAGGAATAGAAGGTAGAATACATGGTGCTTGGCCCTACCAGGAGCAAACAGATGAGTTCCTTGTCTATGCCTGTCCTTTACTGAGGATGCCTGGTGTCGAGGACACCCAGGGGATGTCACAGAAGGAAATGTTTCCAAGGTGAGTGGAGTTAGGGGTGCGACCACAGGAAGGCAGGACGAATCCTGGAAGGCGGGAAGAACTAAACACATGGTGGATAAATTGATAGATGGAAGTTAAAAAAAACACTGAAGAAGATCCTAGTGTCCTTTGTTGTTGAAAGTGGTACAGTAATGATCACAAATAAGGGGCTAAATCCTATTTTTCAATGTGCTTTAATAGATTGTACTCCAATGACATTCCACCTTCAGAACTGGCTAAATGTATTTGTGCCATGGATCTACCAAAGTTGGAGTAAGCAAATGTTTAGAAGCTGAAAAATAGAATCACAACTCAAGAAGCCACATCTGCATCTAAGCAGATGCAAATGGGTAAGTCACCAGGTTTACTTTAGAGATATCCCCTAACTAGCTCCTGGACTATCTAATGTATTCAATGGTTGCATGGATGCGGGCCATCTGTTAAGTGAATGAGTCACTGGCATAGCAGGGAGCTCACATCCCTTGCAATGTGGCAGGACCCTCTGAAGCTGGTCAGTCAGACTGCAAAGTTTGGGGACCCCTGCTAGGTCAGCAGTCTCACAAATCAATTGAGTGTATTACAGTCGTGTCGTTTGTGGACACATATACAGCCCTATTTCTAAGTGAAATTGGGTATGCTTCAATGAAAGAGCAGGGAAGCCTGCATTACCTTAGAAATAGACCCAAAACACATGTAAATCTAAAATAATGGTGAGAGAGTCACAGTGGAAACCTCAAGACTAAGAGAAGCCCACTGAAGCAGCCACAGCACGTGAGCAAAAGGTGTGTAAAACGCAACAAAAACCAGTGATATTTTGCATGCAGGTTTCACTTTATTTCATTGTGTGTGCAAGATTTTGAATGTGCACGTGTGTGTGTTTGTTTGACTTTGTGTATGTTTGAGAGATCTCTGTGTGTCTGGGGGAACTATGTGTGAGACGATGTGTGTGATGTGTTCAGGGGAGATGTGTGTGAGAGAATTAGATCTGTGTGTGTGGGGGGGATCTGTATGTGTATGAAGGGGAGAGATATGTCTGTGGGAGAGATCTGTTTGTGAGAGATCTGTGTGTTAATGAGAGATTATATGTGTGTGGGAAATCTGTGCATGTGTGTGTGTGGGAGGAGATCTGTGTCTATGCATGTGGATGGGATCTGTGTGTGTGTTTGGGAAGTGATCTGTGTGTGTGCGTGTTTGGGAAGTGATCTGTGTGTGTGGGAGATCTGTGTGTGTATGTGTGTGTGAGTGGGTGTGTAAGGGAGTTCTCGTTTGTGTGTAAGATGGGAGTAGTTTCTTACCAGAAACCCCATTTCTCCAGCGTTGGTATCTTTCATAGATTCACGTGTTGTGAATATTCCCTAACGTCAGGTTGGGACTCTCCGGTTACCTATACCATAATGCATTTCCTTAAGGAAAAAATTTGACACCTTGTGTGTCCCATCTACATTGTTGTGGGTGCTTTTGGTCCTTACCAATGGGACGTTGAGTTTATAGCTCTGCCCCAGCAGCTTGCCCTCAGATTTTAACCAGGCCCAGTTGGTAGGAATTTTTTCCAATCAGAAAAGTTTTATGCCTGCCGGGGCAGGGCTGAAGGGCGCAAGTAAATCTATGAAAGATACCAACACTGGAGAAATGGAGTTACTGGTAAGAAACTACTCCCTTCTCCAGAATTGAATCTTTCATAGATTCATATTGAACCCTGGGACCCGTGGTCCTTTAAGACGAGGTTGTAATACTTGGAGATGGATGGGGATGCAGAACTTACTCATACATTAATAATAAAACCAACTCAGGAATTTGGCAAAACTTAGTACTGTTTTATTAACAATTATCTAAAACAGGGAGTTACAACGGACATCAACGGATGCCGGACAGCATAATCTCGCATTCTCCAGAACTCAACCAGTTACATGAAAAAACACACATTTATAGTAAAAACTCATCATCATTGACGTCACACTACATGGCAAACTAAGAAAACCTACTTGGGGATGTGATAGGTTTAACAGGAACATCTAGGAATACGTTCCATACTGATGGGGGTTGTGGTTGGGTCTCTAATGTCAGGTGGGCAACTAAGCCCATGCCAAGTAAGTCATCTTCTTTGTCATATTAATACTCGACACCTTATTGGTTACACAAACTATAGAGCTCCTTGATACGTGGCCCTCTATAATTGATTGGCACACTTGTACCCTTCTGGAATTTCCACTTGCTAGCAGCACGCAAGCTGGTTTCCCAAGGTGCTGTGAGGGTCGGCCTGGTCATGCCTCCCCACCCAATTAGCCTATCTATCATCACTCCTGCCGTCTGCCATTCAATTAGGCCTTGAACCGGGCCTTGTAGAAGCTCACTGTGTCTGGGAATAAAAGGGGGTGTGGCATGGTCTTATCTTCTGATTTCAGTGTAGCTCGACCCACAGTCTATTTTCATATGACCATGTGACTGGAGACCACGTTTTTTGAGCTTTTTGTTGCATAAAACACTATTAAATGATGAACTCTTGACACCTTCAGATTTTTTTCATTCCACCTCAAACAGAAATGTGTTTCTTTCTCACATTCATGTAGCTTCTTGACAGACAACCAGGCCTTGATTCTTGGTGCTGGACCAGCCAGCCTTTCTTGAATTTTCCTTTGCCATCGGCTATTTTCAACTGCGCCACACTTCAAGACCGTTCTATTCACTGGGTTCAAGTTTGCTAAAGTGCATTGTGGAACATTCAGATTCTATACATTCCTTTGAATATACATTGGTGCATCGCCGCAATCTACATAGCCAGCCTCAGCATTACTTCGTCTGCTTGCGTTACAGCATCTGTACAAGTATAAAATGACCTTGCATTTTCTTCAGTGTTTCTTCGCACAAGCATCTTCATTTCAATCCCGAAATGTTGCTTAACTTTGACACCTCCTCTTCAGAACTTATAGAATGTTTATGTTCCTTCTTCATTTGTGTCTTCTCTAGGTGCCTCAGTTCTGCTTCACGTGACGTCACCAATCCTTTTTCTCATTCATTTTCAGTCTTCTTCCGGGACTTTCTCCAGAAGACCATTACTTCTTCGTGAATGCATATAGGGTTTTCTCAAAGGATACCTTGTCTCAAGAATTCTTTGCGGCATAGGCATCCTCACTGGTACTGCGCATGTTGCAATTTGCCGGCTCCCAACATGTGGCAACATGGGGGTGGAGGTTTTGGTAGGGGAATTTGGCTCCTCCTCTACAACATGCTGTGAATGGATTGCGCAGCAGTAATATGTAATTGGAGGAGATAATCAGGCAAAAAAACTGAAAATAACATTTCTGCTCACACTTTATGTGCATACATTGAAAAGATGACCCCTGAAGCTTCTGTGCTCACCTTATTGAAACAGACGTTGCTGGACTGCCTTTCCCATTTGTGCATTTTCTGCGTGTTGCCTTTGTAGGCAGTAGTGCCTTGTAAAGGTGTGAGGCACCGCCCACGTAGCTGCCTGACAAATGTCTTTTATGGGCACGCCGGACCATAGCGCTGCTGAGGCTGTTGTGTAGTGTGCCCTGGCTGTTGCCTGCAGTGGTTTATTGGCTTTAGCATGGCAGAAGGAGATCACAATCCATTTTGCAATACCTTGCTTTGAAATAGCTTTTCCTTTATTTGATGGACCGAACGCTATGAAGAGTTGTCTTGCGGCTTTGAAGGACTTTGTTCAGTCAAGGTAGTATTTTTTGTTTGTTTTACTTCTGTTTATTAGGTTTACAATACATCAGTTCCACATAGGCTGAAACAAACAATACAGCACTAATTTTCAAATGAAAATAGGAAGAAACCAATTAAACCAAATCTTGCAATAAAATCAACCATGTAAAACTCAGCTAAATGAACCCCACCAAATGTCTAACCGTACACATATAAAACACCACAAAGACAAAACACAACATCACAATGAGAAGGCAAGTAAATGAAAAAAGAGAAAAGAACAAAAGAGATAAGAGAGAAAGTAAAAAAAAAATCCTTATACCAATCTCCACTTGCCACCAAAATGTTCCATACATGAGCATATCAATCATAGAGAGCATCAAACGAACCCCATAGCAACAAATACTCGTCCTCCTTGCCTCTGTTCTTCAACAAAACCTTATCATACCTAGACAACACCCTCAGGTATATCAACCAATCCTCAACACTTGGTTGCTTCCTAGTTTTCCAGATCCTGAGGACTAATCTAATCGCAACCATCACAGCTCTATCAATCCAAAAATTATGTTTTCTGATTTGAGCACCCCTATCAAGGTGCGAGAGCAAGATTATATTTGCCACAGATCTAGGTAAACGCATTGCAAAAATGAAAACAATCCTATCTATCACCTCACACCAAAATGACAGTACTCTAGGGCATTCCCACAATAGATGTAAAAGAGTACCTCTATTCGCACCACAACTCCAACACAAATCATCCAAACTCAACCGCAACTTAAACATCCTCACAGGTGTCCAATACAATCTTCCCACAATCTTCTGCCGAATTAAATGCAAAGTTAAATCTTTCCCTACATTCACACCCACTCTCAAAATATCTTTCCATTCAAGATCAGAAATGACCCTTCTAATATCATTCGACCAAGCAATTCTCAACCCAACCGATGCCAACAGCTGCTTCTCATTCATGAGAATGAAATTCATGTAAATTCGTGCACCATACTCCTGACCCTCCAATAAATTACTAATCTCTTGTCTCTTTCCAAGGGACCCACCCACCACTGCAATTCTATGCTCAACCATCGGAGCCAATCTCAAATACCTAGCCATTTCTCTTTGACCCAGATTAAATCTATCCACTAACTCCGCAAAACTCAACATCCGAGTCCCATCCAAAACATCCCCCAGTTTCAAAATACCCCTCGAGACCCAACTCTTCCAATGAAGACATTTATTATCAATCTTTATTGCTTCATTATGCCAAATGGAGGCATCTTCACTGAAACCATAAATCTGTCCATTCTCAGCAAACCAAGCGCCCAAAACCTGTCTGGTAACCCCAATTGGCTTCAAAACCAATTTCTTATTAGACAACTTTTCCATATAATAAAGAGTATCCAAATGAAACGGCGCACATATCCCTCTCTCTATTCATAACCAGAACGGCTCCTTAACAGTCTCCTCTCTAAAGTAATAGGAGCTCTTTTTAAGTAAAAAGGACCAATAATACTTTACTAGATCCGGGTAGCCAAAACCTCTGTCATCTACTTTCTGCATCAAAATGAACTTCGGAACACAAGGCCCCTTCCCAACCTCCCACAAAAAAGTTTGAAAGAGATTCTCAATCTTCAAAAATTGTTTTTATAAATCAACAATGGAATGGATTGAATAATATACAATATTTTAGGTAACAGAACCATCTTAATGGCATTTATTTTAGCCCATAGAGACAAGTTCAATTTTTCCCATTTCCTAACTATTAAGGCCATCTTAGCCAACACCTTATCCAAATTGCATTGCACTATTTTATGAAAATCCCCAAAAACGCAAATCCCCAAATAAGTGACCTTCCCAGGTGACCAGCCACAATTCCAAATGTCCCTAATACAATTATCGCAAGTTCTAGACAGCGGAAAAATCTCAGTTTTTTCCCAATTAACTTTATGGCCAGACAATTTACCAACCTCCTCAAACATCTCTCTTACCACAACACCACATTCACTTGGATTGGACAACAAAATCAACATATCATCAGCATAAGACAAAAGCTTAACCTCAACCTTCCCAACACTAATTCCCTTTATCAGTTCACAGTGCCTAATATACACTGCAAGTGGTTCCAATGCCAAATTAAACAAAAACGGCGACAATGGGCAGCCTTGGCGCGTACCTCTTGATAATTGAAACAACCTTGAGATAACTCCATTAACCAACAACCTAGCCCTAACACCATTATGAATACATCCTACCATCTTCATAAATACAGGTCCAAAACCCATCTGCAACAAAGTATATTCCATGAATCTCCAATTGACTCTGTCAAATGCTTTTTCGGCATCGAAAAAACCAATGATCTTGTCTGATTCCTTCCCATAATGTACTCCAATCACATCCAACACAGTCCGTATATTATCATATGCAAAACGCCCTGGAATAAAACCTACCTGAGATTCATCAACCAAATCACCTATACATAACTTCAATCTATTGGCCCATATTTTTGTAAAGGTTTTCAAGTCTACATTCAGTAGAGAAATTGGCCTATAATTTTCAGATCGTTTAGTATCCTTATTCGGCTTTGGGATCACAATGAGTAAAGCCTCCTTCATTGAGTCACACATCTCGCCCGACTCAATAAGTACATAATAGACCTCACACAAGATAGGAGCCAAGACGGCTTCACATTTTTTTTATAAAATTCTGAGACTATACCATCCGGTCCAGGGGATTTACCATCTTTCATCTGCGAGATCGCCAAATTAACCTCCGACACATCAATCATAGCCTCCTGCTGATTTTCTTTATTCAAAGACAACTTGGAAAGAGCAATCTTATCAAAGAAAGCTGCTAAACTGTCATCTTCAGGCTGTACATCTTCTCTATACAAATTCTCATAAAAACCTCTGAAGTGTTCACAAATTTCTGCAGTCTTGTTTAAAGTAACACCAGCATCCGTCAGAATAGATGAAATATTCGTATCCACCGCAATTCCCTTAAGCTTATTAGCCAACAATCTCCCACTCTCATCCCCAAACTCCCAAAACCGTTGCCTTGAATAAAACATACCTTTATCCACCAAAACCTGTACATAGTCCTTTACTTCAGACTCCAACTTCCTTAGACGTGTCCTGTTCTGTACCGAGTCATTATCCGCACAGACCTTTTGCATAGACCTCACCTCTTCTCCGATCTTTATAAGTTCTTCCTGACTTTTCTTCCTAGCATGAGCGGATCTACTAATCAGTTCACCCCTAAGAACTGCCTTAAAACAATCCCAAACAGCTATCTAATCCTGACATAACAGTATCATCTTTAAGTAAAGCAGCCTGCATTCTCCATCTCCTAGATCTTCTACCAACATTTCTAAAGTTCACCTGCATATCAAGCAAAGAATGATCCGAGATACTTCTTTCCCCAATATTGGAGCTCTCTACCTGATTAATTAACGCCTTACTAGTGATCGAATTATCAATCCTAGAGTAAGAATTATGAACAGGAGAATACAACGTATACTCTTTCTCAATCGGATGAAGTTCCCTCCATACATCTGCAAGTTCATACTTAAATAGTAATTCACGCAATTTTGCACTTATCTTTTCCCCAGAGTGTCCGCAGTCAGATTTCCGGTCTAAATTATTATCCATAACTACATTAAAGTCCCCACCTAAAATAATTGTCTCACCCTCCATCTTATCTAGCAACAGGCCCAACTTGGTGAGAAAGTCAACAGTCGGCAATCACAGAGCATAGACTGTCCCAAATGTTATCATTTTCCCATCGTAAATGACATCAAGCAGCAAAATCCGACCCTCATCATCTGTTAGTATTTTTTTTCACTGTCACTGCTAGACCTTTCCTAAACAATACACTCACTCCACTTGATCTTGAATCATAATAATTAGAAATTACATGCAAATACTTTGGACTGACCAAGTACCCTCCACTTTGCTCAGTTAAATGAGTTTCCTGAAGCATAACCACATCTGCTCGACTCCTCCAAATCCGCGCCAAAAACCTGTCTCTCTTAATAGCACCTTCTACCCCCTTAACATTCCATGTTGCAAAAGTCAGCGAAGCCATAGTACAGCCTTCAAATTCAATATATCTTCACCGTAACCACTATACAGTGAGAACGAATAAATAAATAAATGAATAAATAAATAAAAGGGGGGAAAGACACACATGCACACATACACAACTAAAGCATTTCATGAATGAAAAAGTCCAATATACATCGAACTTGTAATCAGCTAAAATATATAAATCTAGAACATTGTTCCGAACCATACCCACCAAAGATACATCCCATGCCTTACAATAAATCAAGCGAAGCAATAAAAAAGTTCCCCATTAAGCAAACTAGTAAAGAACACAGAAAGAATATATACCAAACCTCCCCAACCCACCAGAAACATGAAAAATAAAAAGGCGAAAAGTGGAGCAAGACACTTAATGAATCAAAAACAAATGCCAACACCAATTCAAAGAACAATTCAACTCAGCATGAGGACCAAAGCCATCCACATACTTTTCCTTATTATCCTAAATGACATAAGAATAAAAACAATGTAAAATATCAGCAAACAACTGAGAAATGAAGCATTACTCCCTCACTCATAACAACTATATACAGGCAAACACATCCACCACAACACAACCCACCACTACATCATCCATATGCCTTGCATATCGCAAACATGTTCCTCCTATAACCTATTTCATCACTATGTAATTCAAAGGTATGAAGTGTGGGTTGGTAGATATAATCACCTTATCCCTCGTGAATATTAGTTACAGAGGCTCTACGACTAGAGCCTGCAACTCTGAGTCCCTTCTGGAGGATGTTATCTCCACTAAAAAGGCCAACTTCCATGAAACACACTTATTGTGGGTTGTAGCTAGTGGCTCGAAAGGCGCCTTCATAAGACTTGTGAGGATTAGGTTTAAAATCCACACTGGTGGTATTCTTTTTATTGGAGGAAAAGAGCAGAACAGCCCTTTCATAAAATGTTTAAGTAGCCTGTCACTAAAGAGTGGTGGTTTTCTCCTGCGCCTCATAAATCAGGAAATGGCTGCGAGGTGAACTTTAATTGAGGAGAGTGCAAGCTCCTCTTTGGCTAGTGCCAGAAGGTCCGGGAGGACCTTTTGTGGCCACACAGTTCACGGTTCCAGATTGGGTTGTTGGGAACACCAGTACAAAACTTCTTCAATTTTTGACTGTATAATTTGTTTGTTGTAGGTGCCCACACCGCAGAATTTATGAACTGGCACTGCTGCAGAATGTTTAGTTGGACAAATTCTGTGTAATCAAGAGCCTCGCTGCTAGCTGAACGGAGCGTGGGTCGTGATGCAGGATTGTGCCGTTGTTTTGCAAGAACAGGTTGAACTGGGCTGCCAGTGGAAGCAGATTGTCTGCCAATAGCTGGAGGAAGTCTGAGAGCCAGGTTTGCCTCGGCCAGTTGGGGGATACCAGAATGAATTTGCAGGGGTACCTCCAGATCATTTGGTCAGTTTTCCTGATTAGTGGTATGGGTGGGAACGCGTAAGCAAAGACATTGGTCCATTGGACAGAGAATGCATCTCCTTGAGAGTCCAGATGGGGGAGTATGCTTGCAAACCTTTGGCATTTTTTGTTGTCTGCTGTGGGAAGAGGTCCAGAGTTAGATGTCTCCATTTTGCAAAGATTTTGCCAGTTTTGCTGCTGTGAAGCTCCCATTCGTGTGACTGTGCTGTTGCTCTGCTGAGGTTACCCGCTAATTGGTTGTGTATGCCAGGCAGATGAAAAGCCTGCAGCCCAATGTTGTTGCGGATGGCCCAGTGGCAGATTAATTGAGCTTCTTCCAATAGAGGACATGGCCTGGTTCCTCCTTATTTGCGGAGGTAATACAATACATCGTAGTGATGTTGTCAGTAAGCACTAGTCCTACCGAGTTCTGTATGATTGGGAGGCAGGCGAAGCCGGCCCACTCCTACCAAGGCCCAGGGAAACAAGGCCAATACCTGTCCTAGCCTGTCCCAGCTGCTGTAGTAGTCCACCGTCCCTCTTCCGTGGAGCAGGAGCTCCGCCCGAACCTGCAGGAGCAGAGGTCCCCCTTGCTGCAGCATATTGTGCCTACCTTGTATACACGTGATGAAACTGTATTTTGTTGAACATTTGGCAAAACTGCATCTAGCCCCCCTGCTACAACATTTTTTCTGCACTCACACAGCTGAACTTTATGATATGCCTATGCTGCTCTGTCCTAGGCCACATTTGCCACATTTGCCCTCTTGACCTTGCCTCTTGCTGTTCGTAGGCCACATTTTACCATGCTCCTTACCAGGCTTACTTACCACTGTGAACATATGCGTGTTTGCACATTGTATTGCCCACTACGATCTGTGACTACAGCACTTGACTCTGACTATTGCCTAGACTATTGACTAGCCCAGTAGCGAAGTTAGAACCTCTGAATAGTTGTTTTACCCTTATCCTAGTCCACTGTGCCCTAATCGAGTGACCGCCTACTGTGCCAGCCTTAGGATCCTGTGCTCTCAACCCACTTATCTATACGATACATTATATAGTACTATATACTGAACTCTAGCAGAATGCATTTTAGCACAACCCTATTAACATACGCCCCACTGCTGTTATTACAGTTTATACTGGCAACTATGGACCAATTTAAACATGCACCCTGCCCTAGTCTCCACAGAAACTCTAGGCTTTGCGCTAGACTCTCCACCCTCTACAAACCGCAGCTACCTAGCAATGCCTAGTTGAACCGCCGTACCATACCCAAAAACCAGACTAGGAGCACAACACAACCTAAACCACAATTACCTGCTAGCACCTTAATGAAAGAAGCCATCCCGGTTACTTCTAACACCAACTGTCTACCTAAAACATCCTCCATAACAGGAGCACTGATCAATGCTAGATCAGTCATGACCCATGCCACTGAAATAGCCGACCTCCTTACCTTAGATAACCTTGACCTCCTAGCAGTCACAGAAACCTGGCTACATGATGCAGCAGGTCCAGCCCTCTCCCTAGCAATGCCCAAAGAGTACCAACTACTAAGACTAGACCGCCCTAACACCAGAGGTGGTGGCTTAGCCATCATTGCCAAATCCAACCTGAATGTAAGGTTAACAACACTGCCCACCATAAAATCCTGTGAACTCCTGGCCCCTAAATTACCAATATCCCCATGCCAAACCCTAACTATTTATCTCATTTACAGGCCACCAGGGCCCTTAGGCCTTTTCGAAGAGGAATTATCCAGCCTCTTAGCGGGCAACACAAAAATGTCATCCCAGACAATGATCCTTGGCGACCTTAATCTAGGTCTTAACGACCCAAATGACAAGCGCAAGCCATCGCTACCATGCTTGAAGGGCATGGCCTCACCCAAAAAGTCCTCACCCCCACCCACGACAAAGGGAGAATACTAGACTGGGTAGCCACTTCCAATTGCCCTACTACTATCACTAAAATTACACCCCAGCCTTGGACTGACCACTTCCTCATCAATTTCTACTTAACACTCAATAAGATGTCCAGAATTGAAAAACAATGGCACCATCTGATCCTACTAGATCCAGAAAAAAACATCACACCAGACAATATCCTACCCCTGCTCCTCCGAACCATCAATGCCTTGCCATTTGATTCTGACCCAGACACCATGGTTAAAATATACGACACCATGGCCATAGCCATGGACACCATCGCCCCACTGAAAAACTGTAAAATCAAACAACAATCCCACCTTAATACTTGGTTCACCCCCCATCTAAAAGAACTGAGACTGGAAAAAAGGAAGCTTGAAACTGTATGGCAACACTCCCCTACAGCTGAAAATAAACTTAAACTCAAACTGTGCGCTACGAATTATAAGAAAACAATCATCCAAGCTAAAAAAGAAGTCTATAACGACCGAATGTCCAAAGCATGCTCCAAGACAAAGGAACTATTTGCAATCTTACGAGAACTCGAATCCTCCATATCACTACCTGATAACGTACCCAAAGACAAGCAATGGTGTACCAATATCCAAAATGCCCTCGGAAATAAAGTAAAAACACTACTATCAAAAATTGCTATAAAAAAAGCCTCGCTCCCTCTTAGTGAAATTCCCAGCACGCCCACGCCCATGCTCAAACCTAGCCAAACACCCTTCAAATTCTCTAAAGTTTCCACTCATGAAACTGAAAAAATCATTGCCTCACTAAAACCATCCAATTGCAAAGGCGATTACTACCCGGCCCAGATAATCAAGGATGCCGCTAGAGACCTTGCCCCCTTCGTCACTAAACCCATCAGTGCCTCATTCTCATCTAGCACCGTCCCAAGTAGCTTAAAAGAGTCCTGGGCTTTCCCCCTGCTTAAAAAACAAACCTTAGACCCCTCCATCCCCACCAACTATAGGCCCATCACTACTGTCCATTTCCTCCTGAAGATAATTGACAGAGTTGCCTATCTCCAAATCCAAAAATACCTGGAGACCAACCAACTCCTCGGCACTCGTCAATCGGGCTTCAGACCGCATCATGGCACTGAGACTGCCCTTATAGATCTCAAAGCCCAAATTGACAAGGTCAACGATAAAGGAAACACAGCTATGCTACTCCTCCTTGATCTGTCGGTGGCTTTTGAGCTAGTGGACCACGCAGTACTCTGCAAACACCTAGCGTCAGCCGCCCACTTCTCAAGTGAAGCCATAGCCTGGATCCAATCCTTTCATGACAACAGAAGCATGCAAGTCTTCTCCACCTTAAACTCTGCAGACCCTATCCCGACAACATGTGGAGTCCCACAGGGCTCTTGTGTCTCCCCAACGATGTATAATATCTTTACTAAACCTCTATTCGACAAATTGGACAGACTGGGTGTCACCTACAAAAATTATGCAGACGACACCCAGATCCTCGTCCCCCTTTTGGGCAATTTCACTACAGATACAGCTTTAGTAAACACAATTTACACCCTCATTCAGGCATGGATGGCAACCCATGGCCTCTGCCGGAATGACGAAAAAACAGAGATCCTCATTCTAGGCTCACCCAACAACCTAAAAAAACTCGATTCCAACTACAGCTCCTTCAATATCGATGGTAATATAATCCCCGCCGCCAAAAAGGTGAAAACCCTCGGTTTCTATTTGGACTCCACTTTGTCCCTAAGGAAACAAGTGAACTCCCTGGCCTAATCCACAGCCTATACCGGTAAACCTATTAAAGCATGCAGACCCTTCCTCTCACCAGCTTGCTGCATTATCCTAGCCAATGCACTAATCCTCTCAAAACTGGATTACTGCAATGCACTTTATGCAGGCACAAATAAATACATCATCAATAAACTTCAAACCCTACAAAATAATGCACTCTGAACGGCCCCGAACCTCCCAGCTAGAGAGCACATCTCAAATGTGCAGAGAAAATACAACTGGATAAAAATTAGCGATAGGGTCACCTTCAAAATTGTCACACTAACATTCAAATGTCTGAACAATGCAGCCCCCCCATACCTTAGGGATAGAATAATAAGAAAAAACACTGCACGTCCAACCAGAACAGTCAACACTTTCTACCTCCAAACCCCTAGATTCCGACAAAAAAAAACAGAGGTAACAGCTTCCCTGTGCAAGCAGCCCAGTACTGGAACGCCCTACCAGTTGAACTAAGAAGGGACCAGCCCTACAACAGCTTCAGGCACCATACCCGCACCTGGCTTCGACGCAAAGACCTCTGAAACCGGTGACCCTGAGCATTGTGATCTGATGACACACGTACCCCTCCGCTCTTACATGTAAAATGTACATAATGTATTTACTGTATATAATTTGTTACCGTTCCACCCTTACATGTAAAGAATGTACACAATGTAATTACTGTATACAATTTATGTTACCAACAACCTGTAATATGCAACCTGTAACCATGTTCTAAGCATTCTTGTTATTCTGTGTGCCCAGCTATCCAAGGGTTTTCTGGAGCCCTATAAATAAACAAACAAACAAACAAACTTCAGTGCCCAGCAGACCGCTCGTAGTTCCAAGATATTGATGTGTAGGGACGCCTCGGCAGGCGTCCAAAGCCCTTTTACTTGATTCTGCCCTAGATACACTCTCCACCTCGCCAAGGAGGCGTCTGTTACTAGAGTGGACTTGTGGTTTGGTACTTGTAACAGAACACCTACTGCAATGCGAGTGAGCAGGAGTGATTGTGAGTTTGTCTTACCATGAGCCCTGGGTTTGTGACCACCTGGGCGCCAGGAACCTCTGTAAAGGTCACATGTGCAGCTGTCAATGGGGAATTAGGGATATACAGGAGGACATGGTCCTGAGCAGTGCCATGTTTTTGCGTATTGACATTTTCTATTGTGGGGAGAAGGAACGGACCAACTTATTTAGCATTTGGATCCTGTTGGAGGACAGTCCGATTAGGCTGTGTGTCCTCAGGAATACAAAGGTTTTCAATGGCGTGGTGCAGGATTTTTTGTAGTTTATCACAAATCCTAGCTGCTGAACGAGTGTCTCTGTTTGCACTAGCAAGGATGCTGTTTCCTGGAATGTTGAGGCCCTGACCAACCAATCATCTAACTAGGTTTAGACGTGGTGGCCTTGCCTTCTCAGGTGAGCTGCTATTGGGACTAAGCATTTGGTGAAGGTACATGGAGCGGACTTGAGGTCAAAGGGTAGGACCCGAAACTGGTAATTTTGCTTGCCAGCTGTGAACCTGAGGTATTTTCTGTGGCAGCGATGGATTGGTACGTGGAAGTAGCCGTCCTTTAGCTCTAAGGCTGTCAGGTTTTAGTGTGGCTGCACTGCCTTTATCACATCTTGTAGCGTGACCATTTTGAATTTTACTTTTTTAATATTTTTGCTTAGTTTTCTTAAGTCTAGTATGGCGCGCCATTTCCTGTCTGGCTTTTTTAGCATGAAATATCTGGAGTACACCCACTTTCCTTTTAGATGGGGGGCACCCTCTCGATGGCTTTTTGGGCTAGCATTTCACACACTTCTTGCTGAAGGACCCACATACACACACACTTTTTTCTTGAGAGGAATGTGCTTTTGGAGACATTTGAATTCTAACAGTGGCCATGTTGGATGACTTCTAGCACCCATCTGTCCCTGGTTATTTGTTGCCACCTGTGTTTGCAAAATACAACATTTCCCCCACTGGCACATTTCCGGGGTTGTTATTGTTTGGATTTATTTTCTCTACCCCTTTGTGAGTTAGTTGATCCTCTTTTGTGCTGTGGTTTGCGGTAGTCCCTGGAATGTTGGAACGACTGGTAGTTCCGCTTGTAGCCCTGGGAGTAGTAGCTGGATCGTCATGGCTTCATTCCGGTGGTCATCGGGTAAATGCTCCAGGATGGGAGCTAGTCTGTGCCATATTTTGCAATCATAGCGGGCCACATTGACAAGGGAATTGGCAGCCTTGACAGTTGTTGCCCCAATGGTAATAACTTTCTTTCCGAAGGTGTCTAGTTTTATCCCTTCACTTTTTGAAGGGGTGACACATTTTGTGAATGTGCTTTTCAACTTGGTGCTGCAGAGACTACCGATTCTGGCGAGGGCTGGAATGTGAGGCATTTTGGTGTAGTGTCAAGGGCCTTGACTTTTTTGTCCAGCCTTCCTTTGATTGCTGGTTCAGTAAAAGGGTGCTTTTGGGTTTGTAGCCCTTCCTACCATACATGGTCCAGAATAGGTATGGAGAACATGGCTTTGTGGTGCTTTCCCATGTGGTTGAAAAGATAATGGTCTTTCTTTTCTTCTACCAATGTTAAACCAAATTCTTGTCATGCTTTGGATAGCATAGAGTGAAAAGCCCCTATGTCCTCTCATGGTGACGGCTGTGCTGGGCTGCCTTGCGGGTCTAGGTGATCCGCATCATCTGTATCCCAGGTATCATCACCATGTTGCGATTGCGTTGTGGTGGAGTCGGTATCCCTATGGTCAGTGTCTGTGTCAGTTTACTCTCCTTCTTCTCAATCACCTTGCAGTGGGCTAGCACTACGTGGAGGTGGAGCTATAGGCACAGATGGTGAACTATTTGGTGTGCAAGGTTGCTTTGCCCGCTCCTGGGGGCGCAATGACCGCCCTTTATCTGTTTGTGGACAGAGTGGTTTCTGTCCCTGTAGTGTTGTCTGATGGAGCTCCTCCAATGGGCACGATTGTGGATTAGGTAGCCTGGAGTTGAGCGTCCCAAAAGGTTTTGTAATGTTGACAACAATTGCAGTGACAGCAGCGATTGCGGGCTAATTAGTGGTATGTTGGTGGTACCCCTACTGAATGTCCCAAAAAAGCTGTTGACGGTCCTGCTTGCTCTGTGTGAGGGCAAGGGGTCTGCAGTAGTCCCGGCGTACTTCCTTCTCTTCCCTATGGGAGACTTGGGTCTACGTGTTGACTCTCATTCTACGCTCCCTCTTGCCACCTCCGATCTGCTGACCTCTTCCTACTCACTGTCCCCCTGCCTACTTGTGCCCCTTTCCGTTTCTGTTCCTTTCAGCTCCTTGCCCCCCTACACTGGAACTCTCTCCCTCTCTCTGTCCGCTCTATTTCCTCTGACCCCTCCCTCCGTTCTTCCTTGAAATCCCACCTTCTTCATCCCCCATCCTGTTAACCCCATCTCTTCTCTTCCTCTTCCACTGTTCTGTCTCTCTCCACAGACCTAGGAAAATTGTTCTACATATTGCTTTGATGGTTTGTATCATGTTTTGCATTTAAGCTTCAAATTCTTTGTATCCTGTTGTTGTCATGTAAAGCGCTTTGGAGTAAAGCGCTCTATAAATTTAATACAAATAAAAATGATATGGTGGGTGGACCACAACGCAGTTGTCTGAGTCTGAGTTTGTGTTCTCTGGAGAGTTGTCGATTGGTGCTCAAAATCCAACGGGATCTCATGTTCGAGGATTTCCTCTGGCATGATTTCTGAGTATGTGATGGATGACAGACCGGTGGGGTGCTCCTTAGGACCTGATAGGTTAACCATTGAAGAGCTATGGCTTCCTCTAGAGATGGAAACTGGGGAATGTGTCCCTGTTTGCAGAACCTGTTGTGTTGTGGGTTGTGTAGTGTCATTCGTCATCAGCGATGTGGATTGCACTGTGGACGCAAAGGAATCCTTTGGCTTCGAATGTTTTGAGCCTTTTTCTCCGGATGATTGTTTGTGACTTTGTGTCGTCGAGGAGTGTGACATTGGCGATTCATGCCCTAATGATGAGTGATGTCTCTCCTTACTGGACGAGTGAGACGTTGACGATGACTAGTGTTTTTGTTTGTGGTTCGTCGATGAAAATGAATAGAATTACCACCACTTCTTTTACTGTATTGCAAATCTCATAATGAGGCCCAATTTATGGTGCAAGGTATATCAGATCACTCTCTATTACAAACACAAATGAGTTGGGAACCCAGTAAACATAACATTTCGTTGTGGTGTATAAACACAAACACACTAAGCGACACCAGATTTAAGAAGAGATCCACAAAGATATATTTTGAGCATAATATACACACCCCTTCCGGTGGAGTGGGAAACATTCAAAGTGGCTACAGAGGAATGGTGTGTCTCCAAAATAGCGGACACGAGGGAGCCCTTCATAGTAAACTGTCTAACAGACAGAAACTCTGAGAAGGGCTTTGCCAGACTTTGCTAAGGAGCCCAACCAAAATCATACATAAAAGGCAGTCTGAGAGGTAGGCAGAACCTCACATGTTATAGCAAACATGTTCTTAAAAGACAAGTCAGTAAAGTTTACATTCAGGGAACAGTGGGCTAGGACGTCGGACACTTTTCGACAGATAATGAATGGAATAGAGCATCTAACATAGTAACACAAGTCTCCGCAACAACAAGACTGAAAAAAATACAATTTAATATTCTGTTTTACACCACAAACTCGACATAAAGTAGATCCAAACACTAATCTCCGAAAATGCAAATCTGAAGTAATAGGGAGGGCCACAATGGAAAATGAAATAATAGAAAAAAAGATGTTGTAATTCCTTATGTATAACATGGTAAATACAAATAATAACAAAAAAATAATAATAGAAAGGAAGGAGATGATTGCTCAAGACTAAAAGAATTGGAAAGCTTAATCGATAGAGCCATGTTCATTCAGGATCATTATGCTCCTTAGACACCAAAACGTTTCACATGGTAATATGCATTGATAATGAGATTCGTAGATGAATTTCCTCCCCTCCTATACTCCTCCCGTTTCCTTTTTTTCTATGGTTTCAAAGATAGAAAATCAGAATAAGAGAAATGGTGGGTGTTGAATCCTATCGTGACCATATTTCAGGTTTTGGGTGGAAAAAGTAGTGTCACAATGGGACATTTTACTGTTTGTTCATAGGGGTTTGCCTCTAAGTTAGTTTGTTATCCGGGGTTGTTCAATTACTTAAAATGCCACAAGAAGGTTAAATTGAACGTAGCAGATGTCTATGACACTTAGGTTCATGGTGCTAACTAAATTTGCAAATGGGTGCCTCTGTTAATGGATGTTTCTTTTATACAGTACTGATCAAGAAACAAAAAAAAACTGTCCATTTTTTTATACAACCAGGAAAAAGTCAAATGAGGAGGATTGTCAGAAAGGATTATTGACTTTTTGCTAAATTAGAGGAGAACAGGTGTTATGTTTTTGTGCATTTGTATAGCACCTTATATACCCTTGGTATGATCTCAAAGCGCTGTTGGTTGAATGCCCTCAGGGACCGTAGTCCAGGTCAGAGGAGAGAGGAGGGTAGAACATAGTCTTTGGGTGCACTCAACATGTGTGCAGCCAATGTGATTTACGTGGTGTGTAAGTGCATTCTAATGCTGGACGTAGTGCAGTGGTTGTGTGAGATAAGTAGAATGTGTGCAGCAAGACCGTTGACCTCGCAGTCTGCTTTCTGGTGGTAGTGGAGTTTGTATATGAGATTATGTGTGCAGCAATGCAAATTTTTTAGTGGGGTGTAGCTGCGTTCTGAAGACTGTTGACATGTTCATGGTGGTGTGTAGGTATGTGTGTAGCTAGACCGAAATTGATTGCGGGGTATAGCTGCATTCTATTGTTTGTTGGTGTAGAGGAAAGAGTGAGCATATCGGTATGTGTGAGTGTCTGTGCGGTTTGGTGGGAAATGTAGGATAGTTGGGGCAGTGAAGTGCAGGGGTTCTTGTATAGGTAGTGGGTTCATGTAGAAATACAAACATTCATCATAAATGAAAAGTACATATTCTGGCAGTGAGCACAGGTTTTAAATATGCTATAGTTCAGGGTAATATATCATCTGTCCGGTTTGCACTACATATAAATACTAATATGAGCTAACTTACTAACAACCCTTCCCAAAACATTGTAACCGGTCTTTAACAAATTAGTGCAAAATGGGCTCAGATGAGATGAACTGAAAATGAGTGCTCTTCTCCAATGGAGTTAAAACGTGCAAGCAGAATGGCTGTGTGATTTGATTCAGCATGGCACAAATTGTGAAGATGGAATGTGCCCTGCTGAAAAACACTATCGTTAAGTCAGGAAGCCAAAGGAAGAGAAATGTATCTTATTGCTGTCCAACAGTAACACCACGTGGGGTTCAGTGGCATGATCTAGTCAAAGGGGAAGGATTCTGTTGACTGACAGGCTGAGATTATGAAATACACTGTGAGTGGGTGTGAGTTTAGATGTGCAGTGCAGAGGTTCAGAAATTTCCTGGCAGATGGGCAGGTTGAGTTCATGGAGACGGGCAGCAGAGTGGGGAAGCAGAGATCCTGGCATTCAAGTCGTGTCCTTCTTGTGGGCTGCCCGGGTGTGCTGAGATCGTGATATTTCTTATCGGTGCCAAGCCAACAAAGAGGGTTTTTTCCAGAGCTAGCAGTGCAGGAATCTCGCCAACTTCCAAGGTGACTATAAGTCATAAGTGAGGTGGATGCCTGGATTTATTTTAAATAGTTAGTCATGATCATTTGGTTACTGACATGAATAATGCCTCTTAGTGCTTGAAATGAATACAGATTCGAAAGTGTAAAAAATAGAAAAGTTGGCTTTGCTGTTGTGTTTTTTTTCTCTCCTTTTTCTTTCTCAAACTGCGTCTTCTGCCAAGTTTATAGGAGTACAAGGACGTTGGTAAGATAAACACAGAGGGTGTCTATAAATGAATGTAAACTGTGCCATGTAACATAATTTAGATGTTCTCTTTTGTACCCAAGTTTACACTGCATGTGTTCTGAATAGATCTAAATAACAGTGTATATAAAAAAGGTTTCTAAAACTGAAACAGTTTGAGTTGAGTTTTCTGTGCATAAATGCACACACTGGCACTGAGGTTGCGAGTTTACAGGGAATAGCCCCATTTTACTGCAGGAAGCAATTAATTTTCCCACACATGGTAAAACCTGAAGTCAATTTTGGTGTTCATAGTAAGTAAGTTTAAAAGTGTGAGATGCATGTGTATCTGATGACTTATTCATAATGAAAAATGTTTTGTGATTTGGCTGCTAGAGCATAGCTCAGCATCGTAGATTAGTTGCTGAGGGAAAACAGTGAAACTGTCAAATATAAGTGTAATAAGTCCGGTAACTATTATGTTGTATGGCCAAGGGATGAAATATAGGTGTTAGGATATAGTCTGGGGGAGTATTACCACTCTAAATAGGGAAGACACCAATGCATTACCACAATAAAATATACCACCATTTTACCACAATAACAAAATGCCACAAGATTAGGTGTATTTCCTCCAGAAAATATATCTAACAGAGACCCCTGTTCCTGATAATGAATGGTAAGTCGATTTGTATGTTATTAAAGGATGTACATACCTGGAGATCTTCATTCCCTTAGTGTTTTTAATTGTCTCTATTGCTCCTCTGAATAAAATATAATAGAAATGTATATTTACATACCTCACCCAATTCATGCATAATGTGCACAGTGTAACTACCACAAACAGTCCAGTAAGCATACATTAGATTTTCAGGGTGCAAACACATGGCATTCTATGGCTGTATATAAAAGCTGATATAAAAGCTGTGCTCTCATCATGGCATGTCCTGATTGGGCGTGTGTGTTGGACATTTTGATACGTTAACTTGATTAAGATGCCAACACAAGTTGACTGCTCTAATGTTTTCAGGTGCCCCATTTTCAGTCTTTTGGTAGCAAAAGTGCATCTTCCCTTACTCAGATCCTGTGAAGACTTATCAACTGGTCAAGCTATGTGACTGATTGCACAAGTGGAGTATTATTCCACAGTAAGACTTAGAAAGGACTGCACCTCAGCTTAATTGTCATGATTTCTATATAAACACACCATTTCTGCTGATTTTCTGAAAGATAATTCATGTTGAACTCATGCACAGCTTTAGTAGCCAGACAGGTCGAAGAGAACACATACTTTACAAGTACTTTACAAGTTCATTTTGCACATAATAATCTGGTTCTGACGAAACATTATATAACTCCTCCGATAAAAAGATCAAGGCACTTACTCAGGAACTATGTGCCTCCATTGTGACACACTTCTGCAACAATATTCAACAAATCCAAAAGCAGCTTTAAAGGAAATGACTAAATGTGCCTTATATTGACAGAACCTTCCAATATATCAATATTTACTTTCCATCTATTCACCTCACAAGGCCAACTTCTTTGAGTCAATTCCAGCAGCACAATATGCTCCCCAGAAGATCCTTGTACTCCCAACATCTACAAAATGATAAATAAGTGTGGGATGATTCAACTTACTTTTTGCTCTGCCATGCGGCATCACTGCGTCCTGATGGTGCCAGAAACATCAAAATGGCCGCAAACCCTTGTGCGCGCCAAAACCTCTGAACATCACACTCTGCAAAGCACAAAAAGATGGCTGCCCAATCTACCAGGCATGTTGTCAGTGGTGGAAGAGAGATCTCACTCCTGAAACATGTCACTGGGCTCCACAACAAGTGAAAATGGAGTACAGATGGAAAAGCAGTGCTCTGCTCAAGGAAATCGAAAAATCTTGCTTTAAATCCTTTTTCTTTCTTGCTGAAACTGCAGAATACAGGCACAAAACACCCTTAAACATCCAGAATTCTTACTGGGTGCTACAATTCACATAGTACAAGACATCATTGTGAATTTACAATATCCTGAAAAGCTGAAAGCATCAAAGAAACATCCACAGCAAAAATTGCCGGCATGTGGAATCTGTCAAAATCTGGGCGCAGTACCCTTGACCGCCTGAATAACAGCTGTCAGAAGCCTGCATGATAAACTTTAAAACTTGTATAAACTGAAATCAAATGTGTGCAATCTAAGTGGCCTGTTACTGAGAGTAATCTATGGTGTAATTGATTGAGCCCATGGTTTAAAATCTGGAATAAGTGTTCTAGCTGCTCGTTTGAAATCACAAGTGTGTTTTAAGCTAAGGAAAAATGCAACATAATTAACATTTAAATTTAAGCCTGGCCAAAAGCCACTCAAACTGGAATAACAGCTTTCCTCACAGAGGCAAGGCCTCTCCCTCCACTCCTCTCCAGCAGAAAAACACACCTAAGTGATGATTATAGGGTGGGGGACAAATTTGGTCTGCAGTGGGGAAGGAAACAATGGACATCCTCCAGCCAAAGGAAATGCGAGGTGTGAAGGGTCATAAATGGCCTCTGCCAAGGAACAAACAGGGAGGAGATGCTCCTGGGTCCCAGGGAGAGACGCAAGGGGTGGCGCTAAACAACCATTTGCTGCTTAACTAGGACAAAAGACACATTTTAAAAAGCCTGATAACTTACTATGTAAAATGGTCCAAAATATAGAAACAACGGCATTGTTAATGTAATTTCTGGATGCACGGGTGAAAAGGCGCCAGAACTCTGTGACATGGCAAGAAAAGGCAGAAAATGTGATATTACACAAAATGTATTTCTGATAGAAGTATGAAACTTTATACACGTATGTCCATGTTCAACGAGCACATTTGTAGAAATTTGCTCCTAAATTGGACATTATGTTCCGGATGAAAAGGGCAAAATTCTGTGGAAAGCAGACACAAGATCCTACAGCGACGCGGTTTGGAGGAGTAGCTGCTGTACAACATATGTAATCTGTATATATGATTGTTATAGAGGTTGCACATGTGGAAATATGTATTGTACCAAAAGTAGATTTTGTATTCAAGAGGCTAGGGGTGGACTCTAGGCCGCATAAACCCACACCATAAAGGTAACACCCTGTTTTTCTCCTCCTATCAAGGCAGAGAGGAGACCTTGACCAATCCCTGTCAAAGGGGCGAGCTTAAGCTGAACCAGCATACACAGCCCCTTTATCATAATCATAAATAGAGACAGCAGAGGGCAGAAAAAATACAGATAGATTCACCCACTATCTAAATGCTGGCGGAGCACCCTGCTGCAGAAATATCCGTCTTACTTGCTCCAGACTCCAGAAACCTGGCAAAGCAGAAAGGCCCATTGCATAGCTGAACCATTTTCAGCTAGGCCTTAAATTTCCAGAACCAACCTCAGAAACCTAAGGGGAAGCAAAAGACAGCCGGGCTGTGCTGTACTGCTTGCTTGCTGAAATAATTATCAGAACCAAAAGACCCAATCCGGTCCTGTGCCTTGCTGTGACCAGAGCCATTGCAGATCCGATCCAGTCCTGTGCCGTGCTGTGAACAGACCCAGTCCAATCCGATGTGCCCAGCTGTCTATCCCCGAACCAGATTTCCTTCCCTGACCAGAAATCTTGACGGACCAGAATCCTGACGGTTCTTTTTAAAAATATATTTACTGAGTATCTATAGATAGAACTGGTGTCCAGTCAAATGGTCGAAAATAAAAGATCGAATGACCATTTGATCGACAGTCAAATGGTCGAAAAAAAAAAGGTCGAATTTTTTATTTATTTATTTATATTTTTTTTTAGTTGTGGTTGATTAAAAAATATTTTTAATAAAGAAAACAGGGGGCTGGGGGGGAACCCCCCATAACATCGACCATTTTTTCGACCATTTGACTGTCGATCAAATGGCATTCGATCCTTTGGTTTTCGACCAAATGACTGGTAACCGATAGAACTGTGTCACTAGCATATGTACTGTCCATAGTTAATCCATATCTTAAACCCACCCAATCTTGTCTTCAGAACCTGATATTGTTAGGAGTATTTTTGAATTGCCAGAACTTTTCTTGCGCTGAGTTTCTCTTATTTGTGTTCTAAAATCATACGTTATTAGTGTTGTGAGTAACTAAAGTGAATCCCAGAAAGAAATTGCGTATCCACCACGTGAAGGGTTCCCTGGCCAGGAACTGTGAAGATTCATGTGTGGCATTCTCTTTTTCTATAGTCATAATCTAGTGTAAGAAATCCCATTTGTCTTTTAAAAGTGCATTCCTGTTTCCGATTGCGATTGCGCATATCTCGAAAAAACGACCTGCACTACAACGTCCATAACTCCCTCAGTTTTTGTGCTAGAACCAAAATTCAACTTCTACTTGTAGCTAACATCCACAACTTTCATTCGCATCTAAAACCGCATCCCAAATCCATACGGTTCCCCCGTGATCGCGATTACCTTGTGCTGAAAAGTTTGCAGTGAATTTCATTTTAGGGAAATTCTGACACGTGTAAAACAGCTTTCGATTACTTCCGACCTTAATTTGAAGATTTCACATTGTTTCTTAGTATTAAATCATTGCTAGTGTTTGTGTGTAACTATCCAAAGCGGCTCCCATAAGAATTTAAACAATTTCAGCAATTTAAACCATATTTAGTGTTTTTAGCCAATCCATTCTGAAGATAACTTTAGAACCATTCTGACCACTTGCCAATCAATTCTGTTTTTTTCTTGTGTTGCTGGGGGGAAATTGGGATTGATATTTTGTTTGAATTCTGCCATTCCTGAATACCTGCTC
This sequence comes from Ambystoma mexicanum, assembly GCF_040938575.1. Taxonomy (NCBI): domain Eukaryota; kingdom Metazoa; phylum Chordata; class Amphibia; order Caudata; family Ambystomatidae; genus Ambystoma; species Ambystoma mexicanum. The sequence continues at coordinate 569,995,399 of NC_090934.1, read as the reverse complement.
TCTCTCCTCTAATCTCGTTACATTGCCTATTGGGGGGTGTGCAGGGGGAAATAGTAACCACACTGCTAGTTGATCTGAACACACACACAAGTATCATTTCTGTGGAATTGTTTTGCTCACTTTTACTCCTTATGTATTAAAGAGATTATTTAGTGTTACATCACCCCATTGGTGATCATTGTGTACCCATTAAAACATAGAGTGATTGAATTGTGAATACATAAATAAATATTTTAACTTTGCAAACCAGCCTGATTCCTGGTTCAGTGTGACCGCGGGGGAGGGGAGGTGAAGCCCTTTGAGAATTAGGTAGGGACCTCCAGCTGAATGCATAAATCTTAGCTGCCCCCCTGTTCAAACTGAATGCTGATACCTTTGCTATCTCTAGTGGTATGTCTGAATGAGCATTCTGTCCCTGCATCTTTTAAGTTGTCACATCCAAGGTTCATCAGATTTACCGATGTTGTTTAGTGACCAGATTGCACCAGTTATAGAGTTGGTGGCTTGGGCATGGGCGGGCGAGGGCTCGGAGGGACGGGGAGAAGTATGATTGCCTGTTGAGGTGGTGGAAGAGAGTGAAAGGGTCTCACAGTGTGCTGCTATGAATGCTGCCTACATCCGCAGTAATTGGAAGAGTAGGTGTCTGGTGGGTCTGGACTAGTAGTTGTGTGCGTGGGGCAGGAAGAGAGTGTATGTGTCTCATAATGTGCCGCTGTGAACGCTGCCGGCATCCACAGTGGTTTGGAAAGTAGGTGTTTATTTGGGTCTGTGCCAGTTTGTGTGCTCGGGCAATCCCAGTAAAAAGTAGGAGTGTTTTAAGAGGAGGAAGGAAAAAAACAGGTTTTGCCGACCTTTCTGAATGCAAGGTGATTATCAATGCTGCAGATGCGGAGGGGCATATAGTTCCAAATGGAGGGAGCTTGGATGGAGATGGATCTGCCCAGTCTGGTGTAGTTATAATGGGGGATAACTAGGAGAAGGGCTGCATCGAATCTGAGTGTCCGGGAGGGTCAGTAGAGTGTTAGTTTGTCTTGGAGGAATTCCAGACCTGTGTTGTGGATGGCACAGTGTGTAATGCACATGGCTTTAAAGGTAGTTTGTCGTCCAATAGGGAGCCAGTGGAGGACTCTCAGTGTGTGGCTGATGTGTTCTCTGGGAGGGAGGGATTTGAGCAGGTGGGCCGCAGCGTTTTGGACTCTTTGTAGTTTCTAGAGTAGGAATGCCGGTGCGTCTAGATAAAGGCAGTTTGCATAATCTAAGTGAGAGAAGATAATGGTGAGGATGGCAGAGATTCGGTGAGGTAGGAGAAGATATGCCTGAGGATGCATAGGTGGAAGAAACAGGTTCTGGATACAGAGTTGATCTGTTGGGAGAGGGATAGATCTGTGTCACGCGTGCATCCGAGGTTTTTCACCAAAGTGGAGGTTGCCCAGTGGGGCCTAGAAAGTGAGGCCAGGGGATAGGTTGGGGAAGGAGCGTGGTTTTGCCAGAAGCTAGGATTTCTGTTTTTCCATGGTTGAAGATGAGGTGGTTGGTCGCCATCCAATGGTCAATATCCAAGAGGCATGATCACAGATCTGGACAGGAAGAGCCTGGTGATTTGGGAATTTTAAGGATGATCTGGATATCATCTGCATAGCTGTAGCACGTGCGGGCAGATACGTGTGGGAAGTGTGCTCAGATCGATATTGAAGAGATAGGGAGATAGGAATACTCCCTGTGGGACTACTTTTGGCACTGCGGGATGCAGAGGTGAAAGGGTGGTGGTGCATGATTTGTGAGCGATTAGAGATGAGGGAGGAGATCCAATTAAGGACTGTGTCTTTGATTCCTAAGGGTTGTAGCCTCTCTAGGTGAATGGTGTGGTCAATGGTATTGAATGCGGCACAGAGGTGAAGGAGAATGAGTACAGTGCATCCTTCCGCGTCTGCTGTTCTTTTTATATGATCTCTCTGCCAGACATGGAATGCAAAGCATAATTCCTTTATTCTATAGCTGCAATTATAGAGAAGTGATGGACTTGGACTAGTAAGGCAGGCTTTATTATTCTCGCTAGTGATTTGAATGATAGAGTTCCTTCTAAGCACATTGCTCCTTGACTCCTGGGAAATGGAGGAAGAGTAACTTTAATTCCCAGATGTGGCCTGTCTAAAACAAAAGACTTCTGATAAGGATGGGCCTCATTGATTGGAGACCTTAAGAGTGTATTAGTAATGATAAATAAGAAACTGTCTGGGGAAATCTTGGGTGAGTTCACTAGGACACACTAGCACACATTTGGGGAAGGGGTCCATATCGGGATATGCTCTTGACACCATTTGCAGTTTCTTACAGTTAAGGCACTTGTCAATTCATTCGAATGACGCAAGTGAGCACTCATTCTTGTCTTTTTTCTTGGAGTATTGCCCTTTTATACGAGCAATGTGCATGTGTAAATTGGCTAAGCCAGTTAATTCTTATGGTAACCGCCTGTCCGGGTCTGATTAAAAACATAGGGCTTCGATCCATAGATATGTCTGGAGATAGCCTTGAACCTTTTCATGCAATACTGGTGAAGGTCTGCAAGGGATGCAGATTATTTCTCTCAATGTACCACAAGATTAGCAAGCCAGTAGGTGATGATTATGTGGGGGCTGTTACCACCCAAAAATAAGCCACGTTCATAGTTGATAGGATCAGGTTATTGTGACACATATGCGAGAACATAGGTTGGGCATTCAGACTGACCTGCATGTTAAAATGGGAGAACAAAGAAAACATAAACTGAGGCATATAAATGGTGTAAAGGCACATAAAAGGAAGAGTTTAACTCTGCAATGGAAAATTTACTGTGAGTCCATGGGAAACATGATTCCTAAAAGTTCTGGTGTTGTGTCAATAGTTCCAACACAAAGTCGGATTTAGTTCAACTAAATCACAGGTCTGGGAGGGATTTATTTCCAGTGCTTTTGGGGAAATTGTTCCAGGAAAACCTAACAAATTGTTATTTAACATCCGACCTCGGCAGGAAAAGTTTCTCTCGGTGATGTAAGAAAATGTACAGGTAGCCTGAAATCGTTCCACATTCTGGGGACCAGGGGGTTGGCAACTATTGTTTTTAAAAATACACCAGACATCTGGTGAGTTTGTCACATCACTTGTATCTCAATATAAGTCTATCTGACAACTTGCGCAAACTTGGACAGAATCTTGCTTGGTGCTAACCTTTAGGAAAGACCACCAAGAAGATGCTCTCAATTTTACGCTGATTGTCATACTAGATCGTTCTAGTGCAATAAGCTGTATGCTTCTTTTGAAGGAGTTAAGGTTCTAGACCTAGACACTTGGGGCCTAATTCACAGAAGGGTTCTATAATGGCAAAACCCCATTGGAAAACATTCTGTGAATGAGGCCCTTGGTGTTCTGCCTGTTTTATGGCACTTCAAGGCTGAATGGCATAATATTGATTTTCTACCCCCTCTGCCCCGCCCACTCACATGTCAAATGTCTCAACTGGATAGCGTTATATGACTGCGTTGAATAACACCTATTATGGAGGAAACTCTTGAAATGAGGGTTTGTTTCTGATATGCTAAAGCTTTTAATTTGACCCAATTCCGAGATCTCTGTAAAAGGTTGGTTATGGGTCCTGCACTAACCTCATTAGGACTCATAGGGGATTAAAACAGGGGATTGTTTTTGTGCCCGCATTTTTTATCCTATATATTGCAGATGTTGGTGTAGTGTTAAGCATGATAAACAATACTCCACCTAAATTGGGACAACAACACATTCCTAATGTGGCTTCTGCAGACATTGCTGCTCTACTAGCACACACCTCACTAGGTCTCAAGAGAAGCTTAAAACCTGTAAATGATTACGCTGCAACACATTAATTAGAGATAAATGTAAATCTAAAATGCTGCAGAAAATACAGCCCTACTAGGTCACACCCAATAGGTCTCAAGAGAAGTTGTGCTGTACATGAATATTCTGCAGCACATTCATTAGAGATACATGTACATTTCAAATTGTGTTTTTCTGCCGTCAGGAAGCAAACGTCTTTGAAATTGAAGCTGGGCAACAATTATCTGCCAACGGTTGTTGACATTTGCTACTACGGATGAATCTGAATAGTTTTATTAAATCAAACAAGTCAAAAGCTATGACCACCAATTTGGTGTTTCTTCCTCTAGCCACACTGATTTAGTGGTCGCATCCATTTTGTATGGCTCGGAGTCTAGACATAATTGTTCTGATACTGGCAACCTTGTTGCATGGAAGTCTCTGGAAGCCAGTTCTCAGACCTCGATCATGCCTGCTTATTCAACATGATCAATGTTCATTGGGTCTTGTATCCCGCTTTGCTATGGTAAAATTGAGAAGATTTGGTTTCTATGTAAAGATAACAACTCAAAAAAACTATTTACTGGTGACGTTTACAGAGCAGGCTCGAAATGCTCTTTGTGAACTTGAATAAGCAGTTCAAGCAGATTAGCATATAGATTGACCAACCACTTAAAATATGTTAAGAAAAAAAACACTTTTATATGACTTCTCGAATAATGCTTGTTACCTAGATTTGAAGACTGTCAAAGGATTATACGAGAGCCTTTGCTCTTTACATGCCACTGCAACAGTACATAAAGCATTTTCCTCCAACAATTAAAAAGCAGACTTGTATGGTGTTCTGCTTTAATCAGTAGGATAACATGGACGTAAATTGTCCCAGATTGAGATTGCCAATGGAACGATGACCCTTCAGGGAATGGAGATATAGAGCAAATCTGAAAACTTTGAGTCATTTTTACCATGATTGTGTAGTAACCCAAGGTGTTTGCTAGAGGGTTTATGAGGCTAGTTTTGTTAGCTTGCTTGAATTTTGGTTGCGAATGATGAATATAAGGCAAGTTTCTATGAGTCCTGATGTTGTTGAAAATTGGGCAAGTGTACAAGGTTAATGTATAATGAAGTGATATTTTAGCATCCATGTCACACATAAGGTGATATGTTTTTAGGAATGTATCTGTCATTCGAAATGCAATTCTGTGTGTATTACTATGTATGAATTGATTTATGTGAACTGGTTGTATTGGAATTTTGTGAGATCAAGATTTAATGTCTGGTCTCCTAGTCCCCAGACATAAACTACACACACAGCTTATTCGGTAGATCCCAACGGTGTACTGTACAAAATACCTTATCTGCAGTTTTGCAAGCGATTTTGCCATTAGTACTAAACATATTAAATTGGTGCATTGCTTGCCTTCCAGGATAGCATTTTGACTGAGCAAACAATGATAGATACTTGCACAACTGTACACATGGCTCCAATTAATTTAGAATGCAATACAGATTTCTCTAGCCCACCTGATATCAGCGTCCTTGTAACAATTTATAACAGATAGAATCCCATTAACTGCATACTTTTGAACAGCAGGTTTAGTATAGAGTGTGTCCGCGAGTGCGGGGGCTAGCAAGTCTGCAAACAGCCTGCCAGTCTGAGCCTGGGGGACCTGGAAAGAAATGGTGACCATCCGGGGAGTAGCATATATGTACGAGAGATCACAGGCAGATATTGATGCATTTTGCCCACACGTCCAGCCATCTGATTGGCCAGAAACTCTCCCTGCAGTGTGAAGAGAGAGGCAGAGCTAAAGAGAGAGATAGCAGGGGAGGGAGAGAGAGAGAGTGAGGGAGTGAGAGAGAGATAGCAGGGGGGGATAGAGTGAGAGAGAGAGAACATGGAAGAGAAAGAGAGATAGAAAGAACATATGGTGAAGCAAGTGGTGGAAGAGAGTCAGGGTGCTTTAATACCTGAAGAAACTGATGGGACATGTTTGTTGACCAAGACCAACTAGGGTGCGAAGCAGATGCTCGAAGGATTATATTTTAATGTTGCTGAATAGGAGCAAATGGATTGAGATACGGTGACCAGACTTCCTGGCTTTGCTGGGACTTTCGTGTAATTTGGCTCTCTGTTCCCCCCATTCCGAGAGTTTTTTTAATTTAAAAAAAACCTGTCCCGGTTTTGAGGAAAGGGGGAGATGGCAGTCCTGTTCTTTTTTGGGGGAAAGGGAGGTTGACACCCTGCTCGTTAAATAAAAATCCAAATATTTGCAGATGTATCACTTTGCAGGATTTACTGGAACCCTCAATCTTATAGGATGCAGGCACAGGCATTAACTCATTACACCACAGAGACCGGTTGGGAAACGCGTAAGAGCAAGGCCTTAAATATCCTCAACCAGAGCAAAAGCTCCCTTGCTGGTAACATGAGTACATCTAGAGTCAAAAAGCTCAGAAAATACAGTGGGAGCAGGTGGGGGGCTTAGAGGGCGAAGGGAGTGGGGGTCTGAGGAAGCAGGGGGCTAAGTGGGTAGTGCTTTTTCATGTCGTTGGCCGCCCGGTTTTTCATCTTGAAAATATGGTCACCCTAGATTGAGATACATGGCGTCATGTGTATGACTGTGTTATAATGGACGGAACTGCAAACAAATAATACGTCTGGTAACATGGATTTTGACAGAAGCAGACATTTGGGGTTCACGTCTGGCGTGATTACCCATGAGATTTTAGAAAGGATTTTTACAAAAGGCATGGCATTCACCTTATAGCTAACTAATATGCTGTTAAACAATATGTCAGCTTGAATAGTTAATGGCATATTGATATAATGGCATTCTGTTGTCAGATGCAGAGAATATTTACTCTCTGACTTAAAGAGGTATTCAAATATCACTGAATTGTTCCACAGATTTCATACTGTGTGAAATCTGTGGTAAAGCGAGTACATTTAGGTTTGGAGTATCCACTTGCCCTTTTTCAAAAACAGAAAATAATAATAGAGGATGTGGCTAAAGAAAAGAGCAAGGAAAGAGAATGGGGGTGGGGAGGGGTGTTGCCAGGGGAGAAATGAAGGGCACACCCCGGAACATAGGCCGGCGCATCCCTATGAGCCGTCTGAACGTCTTCCTTTGAGCGAAAACACATCGCAGTCTTTCTATGGCGCGTGCTCACGAACTTATAAATATGTGCATTTCATTAGACCCTCAGGGGAGAAATCGCAGCACTGCGACTTGAAGAAAACAACTGGCGCGCTGGAGCCGGCTGCTGCCCCGAATGCGGCTGCACCTGCTGCTCTCCCCACTAACGCCAGAAGGAGAGTGCCTCTGCTGCTGTTCCTTTTTAAAATACATATTGCTTCCTCTGCCAGATTTTCAAAACAATGCTTGCTCCGCCAGAGTCTCACCCCTCACTAATATCCGCAACTTCTAATTTCCAGCACGCAAAAAGCACACCGACTTAGACACAGCAAACATCCACAAATGACACCTCGCCAAGCAGTTTCGGTACCACCTTCCTGACCAATGCATCCTTACCCCATAGGCACGCGAGCCTCCCCACGGACACCACTACTTCACAATGACCAGCCGGAAGCAGGCAGACCAGCACACAGTACCTGGATGCTTCCCAACTACACCAACTAGCACAACGGCAACGCTACCTTGCATGTTACCGCTATAACCAAAACCCAGCCCGCTGACTCTACTAGATGCCCAGAGCACCAGCACTGCACACATGGACGTGGAGGACAGTAAAAAGAAAACAATATCAACATGAGCATTTTACAAGAGAAGCGAAATGTCTTCACTTCCCACCAGATCTGAATATGTTCAGTAAGTTCCCATCAGAACAGACCAATATGGAGAGAGTGATGTATAGGAGACTTGGTAAATTGAGTTTGAGAAAATATGGGGTAGGTTTTTACAGCTGTATTGACTTGGCATTGTAGTTGTTGGGTGTGGGAGGGGGGGTAATTGAGAGATATCTTTGATTTGTTGGGGGTTTATGTATTGTATATCTCACTCTGTACATAGTACTGTGTAAAATGTTGTGTTTTCTTTTGTTATTTGCACTATTTTTTGTTATGCGTTGGTTGTCTTGAGATCGGTAATAGATGTTGTGTAAATAAAGGTTAAAAAAAAAAGAAAAGATCATGCCGCCATTACAAGGTGTCTGTACGGCAGGAATCAATGAGACCTAGGAAGCCATTTTGCTTCTCTGCACACCCAGTTCTTCTTCTTCTTTCATCCCGCCACCATCAGGCTGTATTCAAGATGCAAAAGTTGTCCACATCAATCTTTTTATAGTGGTACTGTGGGAACCTATGACTCCATGGCAACTGAGGACGTATTCGTTCCAGGGCTATTCAAGGTCAGAAAGAGGACATCAGTTCAGGGATGATCAGAGGAAAGATACTGTGGAACACTGTTTGGCTACCGAGCCTGAATGGAGGTGAGGAGTGAAGCTGAATCTGAGGATGAGGTGTTCAGTGCGGACATTCTGACATGATCCTCAGGACAATACCACTGCACTGTGGTGATAAGACCAGCGCTGTCCTCGAGAGGTACACATTCACCTCCAGGAAACAAATGAAAGAGTAGGGAGATGAGAATTATGCAGCTTGTAAATGATGCACATGAGATGCACACATCAAATCATGCCATGCAGGAGGAATTAAGACAAGCACAGGATCCCAATCAGCAAGAGGAACTACATGACTAAGACAATAGAGCTGCACCAAAGATACAGGGGCACCTTTGCACTTGGGAAAAATCAGGGAGGGCATGATCAAGACCACCGACATGTTGTCCAGATCAATGCTGCCAGATCACCACTTCCTTCTCTGTCACTTTGTCAGCATGAGCAGAAGGGGCACTCAGGGAGGAAAATGCAGAACCAAGAGAAGAAAAAAGGAATTCGAAAGAAGACATGTGTCTAGCTATGATGGGAAGGAAAGGATAGGGACCCTAGTGCAGCATGATTGTTGTGGGGCGGTGGGGGAAATTGACATGTTAGGAGTCTCTGTGTCACCCGACACCACAGTCTCCAATGAGGTTTTTTATGAAAACCTTGGAAGGTAATTTTAAGTGTTGATCCAACCAACTGTAATACTGTACACTCATTAAAAAGAGCTTCATTATTGCACTGGAGTACATCTGGACCCCATTAAAGTGCAATGGTGTAGCAGAAGTGTGCACGCTCCGTGTGGTTGAGGAAGGACCTTCTCTAGTTGGGTGTGGAGATCATGAGATGTTGGTGATGGAATGCGCATTCTATGTGTTTTGTAATGTACTGCTAAACAGTCAATGGCATGTCATTATCTTGGCATATTCTGGGACCAAATAGGGGTGTGGAATGGTTTTGAACACTGAATTGGTCTCATTGAGGCAGACATCCTATAGGGCTTAACGATATGCCAATTTTTGTTGGTGTAAATAAATAACTTAAAAATGAACTCTCTAGGCTACTTGACTGTCGGCTTGTTGAACCAATCAAAGCGCAGATGAGCTTGCCTCTGTACCCACATTCAGAAGACCAACACCACCATTTCCATGTGTGTAGACATGCATTATTTGAATGCTAGTGTTTCAGTAGACCCCCATCCAATTCCAAAGATTGCCCATATGTTATACACCATGAATCCAGCCAAGCACTTAACTACACTTTATCTACTGTCAGTATACCACAAGATAGATAGAACTGCATGAGTCTTTGCTTCATCGCATCTCATTCATAATGATGTTGGATGCATTCACATTTTTTCAAATGGCACTAGGTTTGGCATTGCCAACTGTGATGTTCCAAAGACTCATGCAGACATGATTGTGTTTCCAAGATAATATCCTGATCCCAGGAGCAGAAGAGGAGAAGAATGATGCACTTTTGCATGGGGTGTTGAAGATTGTATAGGGAACTAGCCTCACAATCACATTAGAGAAGTCGGGGTAGAAGACGTGACATATCCGGGGCACACAATCTGAAAAGGAGACTTAAAACCCAAACCAAGACTTTGCTAACATCTTGTTAAAGGTTTCCATCTCAAATAACAGGGAGGAGTTGTCATCAACTTTTCGTTTGAGGGAGTTCTATGCTCATTTTATTTGATGTTGAAACCACTGAAATAAAACCAGACAGGCCTTACATTTATCATGTTTATTATACAGAAGGATGTCAGACCCACTAAGCCCACTGTCAACCGAAACAGGCCGTTTAAAAGCAAGGTAGGTTCATTATTGCTGTTTGCACACCAATGCCAACACCCAAAATGCCAACAGTGTGTCAGAAGATTACAAAGAATGACCTCTTGCAAGCGTGTGCACCATCTAGTCAGTGAATGATCGTTTAAAAAAATGTCCACCATCCAAATGGACCATTGGCCTCCAAGTGGGCCCCTTTTTGCAGTTGGATGGTGTTTTCTGGCATGATGGGCAAGATGTGCTTTAGGTATTTAGTGATTCAGTCATACAACTCTCACAGATATATATGTGAGATATAAAGCTTTTTGATCATTCTTATCTTCCCAAAATGCTCTTTAATCTGCAAAACAGCCCACACCCCATTGGTTCTACCGGTGCCACTTCATATTATCTTTGGAGTTCTTTCTGATCAATACACACAAATACTGTGTTAAGCAATGACGTTTACAATCAAATACATGACATGCATTTTTTGAACCGTTGCAAAAATTAGGGGTTTCCCTTCAGAAAAGTAAAGATTAAAAATAATGCATCATTTTACAATATTAAACGCATGCCTATGCTTAAGTCAAACACAGGGTTCCAACAGGTGGCACTAAAATGATGTTCAAAAGCAAGCACTTGTAGAGGAGGTCCCAGACATGGCCTGCACCCCGTCCCCTCATTTCGAGGTACCAGGAGAGTACTCGCCAAGGTATGTGACGTATGAAGAGCAAATGAACCTACAAAGAGCTGCACTGGGACTCTGCTCAGTATACATCAGAAGATCCATACCGATTGAAGCACCCATAACCAGACAACCCTGGGCAGCACGGTACCCTATCAGACAGCAATACCAGCTGCTGATACAAAACGAGGAGTACCTACAGACGGTCCATGAAGAGACCCAAAGAGCCCTAATGGAAGGCCAGTGGAAATGACACAAGGGCCTGAACAGACTCGTGAATGAACAAAAGCAGCTATCGAAGACAAGCACGCCAGTGCGAGAAACTACGAAAATAAATGTAATGGACACAGAGAAGAGACAATGTTAAAACGTAAGGAAACGGTGCTACGAGACAAGATGGAAGCCACCGACCTGTTAAATGTGTGTAAATAGGCTTGAAATGCAAGATGCTAAGAAATCAATACTGCTTGCAATACTTAGTAGAAGATAGAGCGGCAAGCGCCAACCATATATCTACCTCAATAAGGCACATTATACAAGTGCAACTCCATTTTGTAAAAGCCGAAATGTACCCAGGTGGCCAGAGGTCTAACAGGCCAAGTTTCGTAACCCAGCCAAAGGCAAGAGAAGGAGCGGAATCGAAACTCAACAAAGAGCGGCTGATGCCTAGGAAATCCAGGTCAACCAGAGAAGGGGAGGAGAGCGTCAGCCAACAAGACTCAAACTTCAGAGCATACCAGCCTGCCTCATGAAGGTCAAGATAAGGGGGGCCCATGCAGGTGGCGAGGCTGAAACAGAATTAAATGCACTAAAAGCTGGAAACTAAAGCAGATTCATAGTGAACTAACATGTGACCAGCCAGGCGCGAAGAAGTACCACCGCCTGATGTCATCCAGGACCCAAGGATGCCATAACTTTTCCCGATAATGTATAGGCAATCTTGTGCTTTTCACTACTTCAAATTCACCCTCTCAGTTCAGCTTCACTACCGCTGATACAGTATGCCTTTCACCAGACGTTTGGTAAATTTTTGAAGAACTGTCAATAAAGAGACCCCCCCTCCCGAAAGCATTTGTTCAGCCTTGGCGAATACCATCATAGTGTTCAGAACACGTTATGCGATCATATACATAATTATACTCCCCGACTGGTTCTTTTATGAAAGGTTCTGGGTTCATTGCCTTACATCACACAATTGTAATCACAGGATTCAAAATAATTGCTTCGTATTCTAATGCTCTTTGTGTGGTCAATGTAATTTTAGGTTTCTATGAAATCGCTAATAATGGATGCTCAACAAATAATGTTACTGAACACCCAATTGTTATACTTGAAGCTTTTTCAATCTTGAATGCAGCAGCAGCTAAAGAATGCTCACAAGGGTAATGCGCTTTCCTAACTGGGTCTAAAATCCCACTATAGTAAGCCAATGGTTTATGCCCATGTCCTAATGTTTTTTTCTGTTTAAGGACTTCTGTCATGACCTGTCCATTTGAATGAGAAAATAAGTAAAATTCTTCATGATAATCTAGAATTCCCAACAGAGTAACTGTACTTATTGCCTTTTTTAATTCTTGAAATCCTTCAGTCATCTCATCTGTCCATGTTATTTTACTCTTGCTTACCTGTGCTTCTTTAAGTCCTTTTACAAGTGGTTAAATATATATGTATTGTAATCAAAAACCCAAGCCCTACAATAGTTACATAGGCCTACAAATGGTTGCATTTCCCTCACTGTTTTAGGTTCTGAGGTCTTCATAAATGCTTCTGCTCTCTCAGGTGTCACTCCCCTCCCCTCATGAGAAATCCACTGTCCTATATACAAGACCACTTCCTGACAGTATTGTAGCTTCTCTTTGTCCACATTGTACCCTTTCTCTGAGAGTATAGTCATAAGCTTAGCGGAATCTTCTCTGCATCTTTCTTCTGTCTCACTGCACACCAAAATGTCATCCACATATTGTACTATTGAACTTTTGAGCTGAGCATTGCCTAAGTCCCTCTGAAGGACTCTGTTAAAGATTGAAGGGGACTCACAGTACCCCTGGGGCAAACGAGTATGTTTCTGATGGCTATTTCTATACGAAAAGGAAGTAAAATCCTGTGAGTATTTGTGGAGGGTATTTGAAAAGAACTAAAGGAAACTCACCTTCGACTATATTTTTTAGGGGCAAAGGTCCTGTATACATTTCCATGACCTGTGTTGATTTACTCACTGGGTACTGTGAGAAACCTGAAGGTAACTCACCCGTCAGTCCCTGGGGATCTGTTATCCAGGTGGCCAGGAACAGCCATCGCTATTGCATCCAGTTCCTAGGGGTGGACCAGTGCAGGAGAATCACCTAGATGAGGGGTCTTCGAGGAGTGGAAGTGGGACACCAAAGGGCGAGACGTATTATGCCCTTCCCTGTAACACCTTTCCTCCATCCTACCAGGTAGGATACTTAGAAGTTAAACCCCCCCTTTCCCGACACAACCACTTTCTCACAGAATGTTCATCATGGGAGACGACAGACTAACACCAGAGCCATATACCTGACATGTCCCAACACAAGCGTGAGGCAGAGTCAGGCAATTACTGATCATTACACACACCTGACTTCCATTACACTTCCCCACATGGATAAAAGGCAGAGCACAAAAACACACTTTGAGCAAGGTAAAACACACAAGAAAGCAGCAGTTTCGGAGATGGCGGTTTAACTTGAGGAGAAAGGTGGCAACACCAGAAAGGGTTGCAAGGAGGGAATTGCCTTTGTCCTATTCAGAGGAAGAAAACCACTACTTTCAAGAGCCTTCGAGGATAAGAAACATAAGACCGGGAATTAAAGCTGCAGAGAGGTGCATTGTGTGTCGAAAGTACTCAGGGCTCTCCCACATCGATAGCAAAGGTGGGGAGGAGTGATTGCTGCCGTAGTAATGTCCTTGATCCTGCAACCAAGTCCCTCCATGAAAGTCATTACAGCCATTGAGTTGAGGAGACTGATAGCAGACCATCTCTGTTAGAATCAAGGTTTCAAGCAGCAACATTGTATGAAGAAATCTGCAAAGAACCGAGTGGAAGGCGTATGTGATGAGCGAAGCAAGTATAATTGAATATCCAAGGCGTGATTGAACTTTTGAAACCATGGTAGATGCCATATACAGAGTGGTTTGGCGCCATGTGGGGGCTCATTCAAAGGACTCTATGAGGCATCCAACTGAGTGTGTAAAATTGTAAACCGTAAAATGTAAGTGGTCTTGCAACCGGTCAAGCCAAACCCTGTGCACATTTGAAAGACTTCATTTGTTAAATACAAACTGCAATTGGTCTGAGCCCATTTTACGGAGGCTAATTGTGAAAAGGGGATCTGTGCCCAACTGAGGGAGATCTGGGGTGAACCGCAAGTCACCTGAGAAAAGACATACAAACTGTGATTGATCCGAACCAGACTGAGGCAGACTAATTGTGTAACGGGGATCTGAGCCCGACTGAGGGAGATCTAGGGTGAACCGTGAGTCACTCGAGAAGGAATTGTGGAAAGATAAGGGATCTGAACCCGGCTGAGGGGGATCCATGGTGAAGAGTAAATCACCCTTTGTGAACATCAGGCCCTCAGAAGCAAGAGACATTTTTATAATCTAAGAGACTTGGGTGTGGAAGGCCCTTATGTGTGCAATAGGACTGTATCCTCGTGCCAAAGAAGACCAGGAGTGTGCTATGCTGGAGTGAACCGACTTGGCACATGCTGGAAATGTGGGGAAGGGAGGCCAATGGCCTAAACATCCTGACTTATAATTTTTTGAACACGTCTTTCCTTTTGTGAAGATTATCCCACACTATTTTGTAGCATTGCGGTAAGAATTGGCAATAGGTTTCTTTAGTACAGGGCCTTTTTATTTAAGTAGATTCCACAAGGATTGTATTATTATTATGTGATGGCCATAGCTTGATCCCATCGTAGTTTAGGGTTAGATAGGCGCTGTTCACAACCCTGATAAAAGTTAAATGTCTTGCCTCCTATCATCACTTTGACCCTCGGTTCCTCTTGGGGGTCTGGTCTCACAGACAGTGCTGAACACATCAGGTCACTCTGTGGGTTGTCTTATTGTGGATATAAATTCATCCCTGTATCTGAGAAAGGATTTCCTCCTATCACAAACACACTCCCTAATTTGGGTACGGGTGCTTGCTGGACTCCTGTAGTCATATTCCATTGTGGTACCGTGGCCTGTTGTGTCTGCACTTGCTGAGTTTTTACCTATTGTGTTTGAATGGGTACTTGCCGTGATTTCCCTTGTGGCGATTCCATTTGTAATGGCGCTTGCTTTATCTGCTGTGGTTGCAGCGCATATGTCTGAGCATGCATGTGATCTTGTGACTAATACTCCTGCGGTTTTGTATTATAGTTATGTATTTATTGTGCATTTGTAAGGCACTTAAACATCAAGTAAATTGTGTTTCAAAGCTCATCCCCCCTCTTGAAGCTTGAACATTTTGCTGTATGCCTCCTCTGCTTCTTCATGCTTGGGCTATGTGTCCTATTCTTCCGCAATTCCGACATTGTTGTGGTGGCTATCCACCATTATATTCTGCTCTTCCCTCTGGGGTTTGAAATCCACATCATCCTCCTTCCCTAGCCCATTTCCCTCTTCCTCTTGGCCAAGAATTGTACCCACTCTTATCCTAGGTTACACTACATTATTTTGCGGCAATGACTGCATCTCCTGTGTCACCCCACCTTCATTACTCGTCAATACCGCTCCCTCCATGGCTATTTTTGCAACTTTTTCTGGACTAACTTTACATCCTCCTGCTTTCTACTCTTGACCTTCTTCTTATTCTTCGCCTGCATCAATCAGAAGTGATGCACAATCGTTAACTGTATTTCTGGCCATGGTTTTGCTTCCATTCCCACCTGTTTCTTCATCTGCCATTGCACTGGCTCGGACAGTTCCTGACACATAATGTGGTCAAATAATGCCACTATTTTATCCCATGGTTCACGCATCTCAAGGCGCAATCTCTTTTGAATGCCTTGAATATAGGTGACAGGGTTCTCATCCTTTTCCATTTTCCTAATCATAATCACACTCATATCTGATGTATTGGGATATTGTACTCTGAGCACCCACCATACATCTGTTCTGCAATTATTAGATGTCGCTCCATAATCTGTCGTGTTTTGTGCAGTCACACCTGAGTATCCTGCTCATTTCCAAATGTCATCAGATCTATCTCCTATAATGGCTACTAGCAAGCCTTTTATGTCATCTATGGCTAACGTCACTCCTTATGTCATTCTCTCTAATTCATGAATCCATTTTCCCACACCAGAAGTTAAACTTGGTAATTTACAACTTAAATTGTCTTTATCCATTTGTGGCCACAGTATATATTGTGGTCGTCCTCCCCCTTTCTCCAATAATGGAAATTGTGAAAATCCTGGCCCATAATAATACCTGCCTACACTTCTTGTTTCCTAGGTGGGACTAGTCTTGCCCATTTGTCTCTGTCCTGGTAATGCCCTTAATCTGCTTACATAAGGCAGGGATACATGCACTGTACTGTGTGATCGTGCTTGTGGTTGATCAATCAGTATATGGTGGTGATTATGGTGTTCTTTCTTTAGGGTCCTCTGGATCTGACCATTTTATCCCTTTGGCTACAATCGATTCTTTTGAAAATCTGCATGCACCCTCTCTTCGCACTCTCTCTTTTTCTTTCCTTTCTTCATCTGACATTATTATGCCTCATATTGTATGACTGTATTCCTCTTCTGCATCATCAAGATCTAGTCTACCTAAAGACAGCTCCCAGGGCAGCCACACTGCCAATGCAGCCCCCTTGGCAAAGGACCCCAAGGGAAAGGACAGCTCCTGCAGAAGCAGCTTCAGATTGTGTCTGCTGGTGTCAGCCGGGGAAGCAAAAAGCTAGCAGCCGTCGACCACCAGTGACTGACAAGCTAATTGTGGTGAGGACAGGGGGGCAGGAATCACTGCAGCCCAATGAACGTCCCCACCTCTCTTATTACTCCTATCTTACTTAGTTCACTACCACCCTAAAGCTTGCAAACTGATACACTGTGTTAGCCTCACGATCTAGGTGGACGATGTAGCTTGGCCACCTCTCACAACTCACATCTAGGTGAACTATGCTCTAACTGTGTGAATATTTTTATTTATTTATTTATTTGGTATTTTTAAAGCACTCCTAACCCTGGGGCATCTGGGCATGAAAATCTTGGCAGTTACATACATACATTGAGCTGTCATTTACATACATACATTGAGCTGTCATTGTGTAGCACACAAATTGCTTACTTACATTAGGTCGTACAATACATAAATTGTACGTTCTAGACAATATTAAATACAAATGAATATGAGCAGTTATTTACAATAGTCTGTGTGTTGTTCCAGGAAGGGAGATCAACCATTGCTGCTCCCCTTTGAGCTATGATTCCTTTCTTGTTACGAGCAGCTTTTAGTCTGATGCACGTGGCCTGTGATGTTGTGGTGATCATATCTTGCCCTAAAGCCATTATGTCAGTTAACCATTCAGGACAACTCCTCTAACTACCCAACTGATGGTTTGCCTACTTATCCTGCTCCCCAGGCACTTGTCCGACCTATGGCTGTCAGCCATTGTCAGTATTTACTTCACTTGTGCAGGGTATCTATCCTGAAACCAGCCCTGTTGTGTAAGGTAATCACACTTTGCACAACGCCAATTGTGTTAGTCCACCATATTTTGTCACCTGCATATACCCATTTCTATTTAGCAATTGTTGCCCCATATACACTCACTGAGTTGTGAACTGTGTTGCATAGCCATCTTTCATATCTAGGAGAACTGTTAGTTATCAGCATCTCACATCTACGTGGACTGTACTTTAACTGCTCTAGCTAGTGCAGACTGAAATGTGATTACATCTACACATAATTATAATATTTAGCTCGCATCACATCTAGAGAGAAATTTGAATGTTACCTTGCTTCACATCTACACAGAATTTTGATTATTAGTTTGTCACAACTAGACAGACATGTGCATGTTAGTTTGCATCTCATATACACAGAATTGTGATTATTAGCTTGCGTCACATCTACACAGAATTGTGATTATTAGCTTGTGTCAAATCTACACAGAAATTTGAAATTTAGCTTGCGTCACAGCTACACAGAATTGTGATTATTAGCTTATGTCAAATTTAGACAGAAATGAGCATGTTAGCCTGTGTCTCATCTACACAGAACTGTGATTATTAGCTTGCAACACATCTAGACAGAAATTTCAATGTTAGCTTGCATCACACCTAGATGAAAATGTGAATATTAACTTAAGTCACATCTAGACTGAAATGAGCCTGTTAGGTTGCATCTCATCTACACAGAATTGTGATTATTCTCTTGTGTCACATCTAGACAGAAATTTGAATGTTAGTTTGCGTCACACCTAGATGGAATTGTGAATATTAGCTTACGTCACATCTGGACGGAACTGTGATTATTAGCTTGCATCACATCTAGACAGAAATGTGCATGCCAGCTTGCATCACATATAGACAGAATTGTGATTATTAGCTTGCGTCACATCTAGACAGAAATTTGAATGTTAGCTTGCGTCACACTTAGATGGAATTAGGAATATTGTTAACAGCACATCACAGCTCTCTTGCTCTTCCTCCCGCTATGTTCTAATAACTTACCCAACCCGTTTGATTTTCAGAGCCACCAGAGAGCCAGGGAACCACTCCGGTGGTGACAGTGTGCAGTATAAATATCCTTTAACATTAACATTAACATAACATCTGTTATGATGTCATCTGACCTCCTCCAGTTTCCCTAGATAGAGATCCTTCTAAGTTCTCTTGGTTTTTATACCCTTCTATATCACTCATTTTCCTATATAAATCCCCAATTCTTTTTCCTACGTCTGCTGTATTTCACCCGTCAGCCCATGTTGGTATTCTTGGTATTCCTTGCAGCTCCCTAAATGACTGTTGTGACCCTCTCTCTTCCTCAAATCGTTCCTGTGCTTCAATCAGCACTATGCTTCTATGACATAGATACTTTATCTGATAATCTTTTAGACCCCTACTTTTGTTCATTTCTTCCTCTCTCTTCCTCATCTTCCTTAATTCATCTTCCTCTTGCCTTCTTTGCAACCTACATACTTTCATTCTTTGCACTTCTAGCTCCTCTCGTCTCATCTCTTCTAGTCTCTCCTTTTCTTTCCTTGCCTCGTACCTTCTTCATTCTTCCCTTTGCTTGCATTCTCTTTCTTTCTCTTCTTTATATGCTATTTCTTCTCCCGCTCTTCTCTCTCTTCCCTTTCTCGAAGCCCATTAATGCCCTTATCATCCAGATTCAGTAATATTTATCCTCCCATCCATTCACTCTGTACTATTGTTATTCCCTTAGCTTTATCCTTTATTGCTTTCTGCTTCTATGCTTCTTCTTCTATCTCCATCTGTCTATCTTGTCGATCCTTTATCTCATCATGCTGTTTACTTGCAGCGCCTGTCAAAGTATATTTACATTCTCTACTTTTGCTCTCTTCCGTGTTAACCTAAGTGTTATATGTGGGTGGCTCATATGTTGGATTAACGTACCCGGCTGCTGCTTTCAATTCCTTTAAAGAATCAAATCCCTTTTCCTCTGTATCTACGGTCTTGTTTCCAGGAGGGGAAAGGAGGCTGAAGGCGTTACATCCTCCCCTTTATGCTGATTAAGCATCCATTCCTTCTCAGCTGGATTTTCATTCGCACTCTCATACAATTTTCCATAACTCTAAAACAGCCAACCTTTTCTTTACTTTACTTTATAACATGTATATAGCGCAACCATGAATCCTTGGGGTGGAGACATGACCAACAAACAAAAAATGAGAAGAATATCCCTAGCTAAAGCAATGCAGAATGGTGACGTTGAAGCAGGAGCTAAGTAAATAGCCAAGTTTTTAGTTTTTTCTTAAAGCTTGTAAGCAGTAGTTGATCTCAAAGATCTAAAGGAAGAGCATTCCAGGCCATAGTGGCTGCTATAGAAAAGGCTCCTTTTTCCATTTTCTTAGTCTAACTTATGGGTATAGTCATTAGGTTCTGGCAGCTAGACCTAAGAGATCGGCTATTTGTCTTATTAGAGATAAGGTCTAGTAGATACTTCAGCATTAAGCCTAAGCTACATTTCAAAGTGATTGTCAATATCCAAAAGTGGATTCTAGAGGCTACTGGAAGCCAATGCAATTACCTTCTGGCTTGTGATACATGGTCGTGGCGGGTTAGTCCAGTCACTATTCTAACAGCCCTGTTTTGCACAGCGTGGAGCCTATTAATAGCATTTTTACTGGTCCCTATAAGAAGGCTACCGCAGTAGTCCAGCTTTGATCCCATAATGGCTCTAGCTAGGGTTTCAGCATTAGCCAGGGAGATAAAGGGATGGAGGTGCACAAGTAGTTTTATGAAATAGACTGCTGAGGTGACTAGGCTTCCCAGGTGAGCTTTCATATCTAGGTCCTGATCTAACACCATGCCCAGAGTTTTTACTTTCTTATGTGGCTTAATGTTAATGATCACATCGCCTAGATGGAATTCATTGTATAGTGGTCCTAGCTTTGTTATCATGGATTGCGTGCCAACTAACATTAATTTAGTCTTTTCCCTATTAAGGGCAAGATTATTCTAAATCATCCAATTTTCTACTAGAGAGTAAACTCTATTAAGTTCCACTTCATCAGAAGAGTGGGAGCCTACAATAGGGATGACACACTGAGTGTCGACAGCATAGTTGGTAAACAGCACTCCCTCATGTTCCAAGGTGTCAAAGAACAGGGTTGTAAAGATGTTTTAAATGCAAGGGGACAAGCAGGCTCCCTTAGGGACCCCAAGCGATACTGAAACAGGGTCAGCTTCAGCCTCATCTACAAAGACACAGCTGATTCTGTTATTTAGAAATGAAATGGTCCATTGGGCTGCTTCTGGGGAGAAATTAGCTACTTCACCTAGCCTGTCAGCCAAAATCGCATGAACTACCAATGTATTTCATTGTTTTCTGTAATGTATTTCCCTTATATGTGGCATGCATATTTGTCGTCATATGTCGCAATACTGTTTTTGACAACAAACCCTATTGAAGTGAAGGCAGAGGGTTTTATTAGCCATGCCTCAAATACACTCTGAATGATATTTCCTTACCTTAGCTGTGTATCTTGGCAATGTCCTACGCAAATGTAAAAGAGGAGTGTCCTCCATAATTGACAATTCAATCTTGACTGCCTATACTTACCCGACCTTGTATTCTTTTCTTTATTTTATCAAATATACCACACTGGTCAATTTGAGCAAGCACAATCAATTGCCGCTTATTTATCCGAAAATCTAAATATTTTATCTGCTTTTAAAATCTATGCAACAATGTATTTTTTGTTCCTTTGTTCACACTTTCAATTAACTTTTAGTATCTTATTGCTTTATCATTGTCATTTTAAGAGTCGCTTCTTTATTTATTTGTTTCCTTTGATGTTTAACCTCCTGATTGATGTCAAGCACTTGATTAAAATAATCTAATAATCACATTCATTATTTATTATAGTTTTATATCTGTTCATTTAAACACAACAAAAGCATTACACTGACATATTTATAACCCCACACGTGCACTTGTTATATGTTTCTGCATAAGCCTTCCTTTACTATCTTTGGTAAATGTATCTCATCTAATTTTCTACTCCATCATGGAGTTTGATACGCACTCTTCTTGTTGGCCTTGCCTCAGGAATTCTTTTCACCCGTATTTGGAGTCTTTTTATTCCGTACCCTTCTATCCCTTTGGAGCAAGGAATCGAGGTATCTCCTTCTCTTCTTTATAATCTCCAAATTCCTGTTACTTTTATATATATATATGTATTTACAACATAGTCCATCCCCCTATTGTTGCCACTCTTAATGTTCTACTTACGTCCGTGGCTCACCTCGAGTCCCTCGATATCCACTCTCCCTCAATCGTCCAGTTCGCCTTCTGTCCACGGGGCACCTGTGGGAACCGGACAGGAATTTCGTCAAAGGGAGATGCGTCAACCGTATCTTCTTAAATGTGATTTTGCACGCCCTTCTCCACAGGAAGCTCTGTGGTGTTCTGGGTAATGGTGGGAGCAGTCGATCATCCGTAGGTCTGGATCTTGGTCAATTAGACCTGAACTATCTGCACCACAACCAAAATGTACTCTAGCACCTTGAAGTGTCCCTTTTGCCAAATGTGATTATCAATTAAGATCTCAGAACAAATAACCGGACAGACTCAAGGAATATGGCAAAGTACTACTTTATTCTCAATTTAATAAAGCAGGGTAAACTGGCAGACATTGAACTGATGCTTACCCACTCAGACACAGACTTGATTACACAGAGGTTGTATATCCCAATATGAGTCATCTATGACAGCATCCTATGTTGCAAACTAAAAAACCGTTGGATGGGAGGGATTGGTTAGGGGAACGTATCTACTTATAAATTACATATGGGTTAGTACACCATTGGCAGTCTCTTATCTGTAAGGCAGGCCTTGAACTACCTCTAAATACGTATAATACTAATGACAGCAGACAAAATTGCAGTGGATTGCTCTATGCAACATTGTATAGCAGGCTGCCCCATAAACCCACTGATTGATTGGCATTCCAACCCATCCTTGGACTTTTGGCCCGTTAGCAGCAGGTAAGGGAAAAAAAAAACAGGTGCTTGAGTCACGCCAGATCACTTCCCACTTTCCCAATAAGTCCATCATATCTCATCAGTCTGACCATGAGTCAAGTTTCCTGTTTGTAGTTGACCTGTACCCTCTGTTTCTGGGCCTTTGAAGGGGGTGTAAGCACATCACTATCTTCATCCACAGCTTAATGAAAAGTCCTTGTTTTCGGCTTCTGAATTAACTGTGAAGAGAACACAAATGTGTCCATTTTGACCTCTTATTTACTGCTATTCAATTATGCCAGGTGTCGTTGCTTCTCTTTGCCTCTACAGACCTGCTCACTCTATCTTGTATAGACTGTATACACTTTGAATTGCCAAATACTTGGCTCTTGCAAATGTTTTGTTTTTCTTTAATCTAAGAGAAATACATCTCATGCCGATGGCTTATCCGTCTGCCTCCCTTTGTGCCTTGCATCTATCTCTTAGAAATAGCATCCTTGATTCCAGGCCAACATAAACTCCTCCTTTTTTGCACGCAAAACTGTTTTCTAGCATCCCTTCACTTCTGCAACCTTGGTCTGTCTCTGAGGTACCGGGATTGAATCTTAACAGGAGCCGGATTCAATCTTCCAATTATGGACAGCCTAGCCACGTTATATATTCCTCTATAGAAAGCTTCTATATGTCTTCTCTACCTTGCGTTAATGCGTACTTACAATTATTGCTCATTAAGTTACTTCATCTTCTTTGGTATACACGATTATTCTTTTATTTTGTACATGTTTCTGTTGTTGCTTCTGTTACATCACCACTCTTCAGTATTTTCATATCATTTCAGTATGTCTTTGCACATCTTCTTCTTGACATCACTCTACCCTCATCAGATTTCACTCAGCGCTCCATGATGTCCAACAGTGCGTGCTGACATCCTTCCACATGAGATTCTTCCACTCTTTCAGTGCGAGGATACATTCGATATGGTTGTCTGAGTGCATATTGTCTCTCGTACACTCAATGCGGTATAGGGACAACACATGGAGTCCCATATAGGGCTCTTCTCCTACTGTTCCAATATGACAGCAGTGAGGGGTGAGAGGTAGGGAAAGAACATCCACCTTCTCCTCTACACACTCATGCATGTATGACTAGTAAAGCTCTTAAAAGAAAATACAGAAAATAGTGTACTTTGGCTTACAACAAGAGGTGGATAGGCACATGTGTAGGACAAATCTTAAACTTGGGTGCAAAGACATGCTACACTGCCTACATAATCTGTCTGGTCCTGGGAAAATCACACTACCTAACTGGAGCATATTTTGCCTGGCTGGCAATATTGGAATGAAGAGTCTACAAAGTTGCTCCATATATATTATACATATGTAATTCATATACTGCATACTATACTTTACTCATGGCAGTGTAAGCTGTGGTCCTTTCCCTATATTTATTTATTTATTCATATACAGGAGGAACAATGTTCTTTCAATCACAAAAGAAGACACAGTACATAAGAAATCAGATTTGTCAGGAAGATGTGAGCTTCTAACAATAGAGTGAGTTAGAGGTACATTCTCACCAGGTTGTGTAGGGGAGTAAATGGAACAGTCACCGGGGGCAATACACAAGTGGACATACATAGATCAAGGAAAGCCAACACTGGACATTTGTTAGTACTGCTTGGCTGTATGGCCAGCTGTGCCAGGGATGTGTCCATGATGGATGAAGTGCTAAAGTGGAGGAAGATGAAGTGTGAAACAGAGGCAGGCTAAAGGCAAGGGGAAAAATGTTAGCTCGCATACAGAAGAGAGGTAGGTTAAGAGGGTAACTCAGAGGCAGGGAGGTAGGCTTTTTAGTTTGTTTTTCAACAAATTGATGTGCACTGTTTCTCAGATGTCCAGTGAAGAGAATTCCATGCAAGTGGAGCAAGAAGAGAGATGGAACGAAAGCGAGAGGCAACACAGGGTGGGCGAGGAGCCACAAGGGTTGTTGAGGAGGTAGAGCAGATACTACAATAAGGCTTGTAGAGTTGGAAAGAGAAGGCTATACACAGTGATGCCTTACCATGGATAGATTTGTGAAGCAGAATACATGTAAATCTGACACTGTTTTGCATCGCCAACCATCCAGCCTGGTTTGGTACGAAGAAGTAGGTGTGAAGTGAGAGAGTACAAAGAGAGTGCTGATAGCTAAGTTAATAATCTTCTAACAAGTTCGGATTCATGATTTCATCAATTGCAGAACCACCCATGTAGTATATGCTTTGATATGTGTATTGTAGCAAAGTATACATTGGTTCCACCATCAGACAGGTACGTTTTAGAATCTGAGAACATCTGGCCAGTTTGGGTAGCCAGGACGCTAGATTGCCCTTGGCGGCACACTGGCAAGCTAAACATCAAACTGACAATAAAGCTGACATTCGGTTTGTGGGCTTAAGCAAGGCCAAGCTAGGCAAAAGAGGGGGCGACATCACCCGCAAGTTGAGACAAATGGAAGCTAAATTGATGCACCATTCAGGGCCTTAACACTGACAATGAGATGCATGTTTTCTTATAACACTCATCAGAGTACATACACACTATTACGCTTTTATCCACTTTTCACATCCAACAATGTAAAATTTATGTTATAAACTACAGTCCTACCCGATAAGATATCAGCTGTCCAGCCTATTCACATTATTGTTCCAACTATTACAGTCTCTATTACAATGGACATATTCAATATAGTTTTACAACACTATTTTGTGACTATATTAAAGTTTAATTGTATCCAAGTCTGATTGCAAAAAAGTCAATGTCATGCATTACTGATTTATTGTGTATTATTTCAATTATAAACACATCCACCGCTTTGGGTAGCTGATGGAAGTACTGACCAACATGTAAAGTATACATTTACAATATTATCTTAGATTGTATTCACTGTTAGACTGATTGTCATGATGCCTACCTCCAAGGAGCCAGGTCCGACCCAGCAACCCCAGAGGCAGGCATCATTTCCCCCAGGGAAGTGCCAGCGGGCCCAAGCTGGGGCCCTTTGGACCCCCGTCCTGGCGCCTTAGGCGCCAGGCTCATAAAGTTAGACATGTGTTCAAGTGGTTTAGTGTGCACTTACCTGATGCAGACCATGCTGCTACATATAGGCCCTCTTGAGGCCTGAATGGAACTACTTAACCTGTGGTACTACTTTCCACCTGGGTGTGGTCGGGGAAGGATACATACCTGATCGGTGGAAGGATACATATCTGGAACTTCTTCCAAAGCTATTTAAACCACGCCCGATCAGCAACTCACGCTTCGCGTTGTTCTGCTCCTCGCAGCTGGACGCTCACCGTGTCAGCTCCTGCATCTGGACTTCAGCCACGCCTGTCAGTATCCTGGGTCACCTGCAAAGGGAGACAAGAGACCTTACCTGCTAAATCTGCACCACGGAGACATCACACCGACGATCCTGAAAAGGAAGACATCATTTTTAAAAGCATTTCGCTACGATCGCTGCAGCGCTGCATTTCACTCACCTTTCCAGGGCGCCTCCATCTTCAGCAGCGATCATCCGGATCCACAGCCACTTCCCAGAGCCTAGAGAGAAAAAGACAAGAACACAAGGTGAGAGAAGGAAGGGAATAGGAAAAGCTCAGTTTCCTTCTAAGACTTACCTGTTGGGTCATTCCCATTTCATTTCGGGTCTTGCCGCTTCCAGGCATTTTCCAGACCCCGGCCCCTATGGGGAAAAAAGACAAAGACATTGAATGAGCGAATGCAAAGACATTACCCGAGCGCTCATCCAGAACTTACCTGTCATTTACTGGAACTGCACGTTTCTCTTCGGGTCGGCGCCATATCTCCAGCATTCCGAACCCCGGCCCCTAAGGGGAAAAAGACATAAGCGTTAGCGCTTGCTGCAATAAGACAATGAACATTATTATTAAGCTTGAACTTTTGAAATTGCAACAGAACTTTTACAGCGCCTTACCTGAATAGTCAAGCTTATTTGAACTCCCATCAAACCTCAATCCAGTGAAGTAACTGGGTTTCAACGCGCCCCTGCATCAGAAGCAGGATGGAGAACTCATCCTTCCAAACTCTAAGGTGAGACTTCACAGGGAATCGTGGAAGGGTATCGTGGAGGGTTGGAAGGGAGTGGGAGGCTTGAGCATTATTCTGTCAGTAGGTAATACTCCCTTTTCACGCACAGAGGAATATTCCTGCGAGCCAGAGAAGCCAGAGTAGAGGGCCCCTTCCTGTCCATCTTCAGAGTCCTGCGCTTCACCATTGAAGAAGCCTCAGCACTCGAAGCCAGACCTGCGCCTCCGTGGGAATCAGGTGAGCGTTACACTGATCCTTATTCAGGATCTTATAATTCATTGTTTTATAAGGTTGATTTAGCGTGTAGTATTTTATACACCGATAAGGAACACACCATAATCACACAATATTTCGCCCAGTATGTATAACATTGAACTTTATCTCATTTCCTATATCATGATACTTTGAATATTTTCTTACATGTCTGACAAAACACATATGTTACATTTGATTGTGTGAGTCAGCATGACCACCTGACTGTGCTCCATTATCAATCCATTTTAGAAGCGATCCATACTCATACTACTTCGTAACCCTCTGGGACTTAAACAATCCTCTCCACGATAGGCACTCTATTACATTAGAACACTATTCCCTATCTCTTGACACTGCATCAACACAACCACAGACACTCAACACGCATGCGCGACTCTGACACACTGAATTACTACAGAGCATGCTCAATAGAATAGTGCAACCTCTGTAACTCATGCGCAATTTCATTTACTACTCTACTCTCTTCTCCTGCACATGCGCAGTAAACTATTCTACGTGACCCGCCATTGCCATTATTTAAACGGCAACCTTCGGTGGACTCTGTTCTTACGCAGAAGTCACTCGAATCGGGATTCAACCCTTCCATAAGGTAAAAGGAGGACTTTTGGACAAACGTTGCGCTGTAAGTTCTTATACCATTATTAGAATTATAAGTTTATTAATATAGTTTATCCAAACTATTTGATAGATTGCTACCTGACAATCACAGACGCGACCAGCAGTATGCACGGACAAACTACCTTCTCATTATCAAGATTTTGACTCACTATACTTAATTACTGCTCCATGGTGAGTTATATTTCTTTTCTCATAACACTACTTTAGCGCTGCTTGATCTCTCATTCCACTCTGTGCATGCCATATAATTCATGGATTCGTAACCAAGCATAAAGTGCACAAGTAGATTAATATATATTTTTTAAATCACCTGTCACTCATTAAACGGGTTAAAATAACGAGGTTTCCCTAAGGACCTTACATCCTTCAACACACACTTAAGTGTTCATCACTGTTAGGTACAAGTTGAGAGTGGAGCACAGGCACTGGTAGGTGGGACTCACATGCCAAATGACTACCTGTTTACAACATTTTTTGTTGATTTTTACGTTTTTTTTACGTTTTAAGTAGTATACCATTATCTTTTCTTTTCCCATGCTCCCTTCGTGCAAAATCATACTGCCACTCATCTGATTGGGTATGTTAACTTCATATTACGATGTTCCATTGCTTTATTATTGTCTTATCACACATTATATCATGTTTATGTGACATGCAAAAAAAAATCTTTTTCATATATTGTTTTCTTATTGTTTGCTACCACTTTTTTCATATTTATTTTGATGGTTAACTATGCCAGCCTTGAAAACGACATCATTGTCGAAACACGTGTCGGCTGAGCTCTTCATAAAATAAGCACTTATAACCTAGAATGGATGTTTTCGCTATTTACATTGGATCATATATTTAAGACGGACTTTGGCTACTGAAACGCAATCATAAATAACTTGTTTTCTTAATTCACTGATAATTGGAGCAACTTTGAAATAATCAACCCAGCGTTGATACTTTGAAACATTAAAGGGGTAGCGCATATATGTACAGGTCATCCACCCCATTCTTAAGTTTCTACATGTTGGGTACAAACAGACCTGCCCATCTTTTGACCAGAATATGCAGCTGGATCCCCCGCAGTTGTAAGTAGATTTGTGTCTAGCGCACACACCGGGCTTTGGTGTGTCACCCTTGATTTCTCTTTGATTTTTTCATATATTTAGGAGGTGTGAGGAATGAGTTTAGGGTGCCCTGTAGATGGCGAGGATGGTTGGAGTGAGAGGCAATGAGGGTTAGTTAGAATTCCCTTTTTGCTCTATCAAGAGTGGACTTGAGAGTGTTTGGGGAAGAGAGGTAGAGTTGCTGGTCCTCATGCGAGTGGATACGCCTCCATTTGCGCAGCAGCCAATGCATGTCTATGTGGAGAGAGCCTATGAATGGGGTGACCCATGGTTGAAGATGCTGATACTTCGGGGTGAAAGTAAGCAGTGGGAAGTGAGAGGTGAATGAAGTAGGGAATCGAAGCTGGAGAATGCAGTGTTGATGGAAGAGGTATATGGTGTGAAGGAGGAGAGTGAGCACCATAGGTCCAAGAGATGGTGGGGATGCCAGAAGGTTTACATTTCCTTTCAATAACAGGTGAAGCGAGTGGTGAGTAAAGATCAGAGGGTAGAAAGGAGATGCTGGTAGAAACAATTGAGTGATCAGCTATGGATGGTGTGACAGTAGTATTAGTGGCAGAGAGGGAGGTGGAGATGAATAAGAGATCCAAAGAGTTACCCCCTGTGTGGGTAGGAAGGCTATGGATAGAGTAAAGAGTGTGGCTACTAAGAAAAGACTGAAGTAAGGATTTTTGAGAAGTGGTTGGAGAGGGAAGGCTAATAGAATGAGGTGATGTTTATTGGAAAGAGAATCAAGGAGTTGCCCAAGATTATCAAAGAACTGTCCAATGGGACCAGGAGGGCAATTGATGGAGATGATGTGAAACGAGTGAGTCAGAGCAATAGTAGAGATGGTGAATAAAAAAAAAGATAGGAGAAGACATGGCACTGGAGATAAGTGAGGATTTGAGGTGGGCAGAGAATCGGTGTCTGACGCCTCCACCTCTGCCAGTCAGTCGAGGAGAGTGAATGAAGGATAGTTTGGAGTCGTGTAGGGCTGACACAGTGACAGTGTCAGAGGGAGAAATCCAGGTTTCAATAATAGCAAGAAGGTCTAGGGATTGATAAAGGAAGTTTTGTTGCATACAGACTGCACGTTTAAGAGTGCAATGTTCAGTTGTCTTCGAAGGACTACCCCATTGCCAATCTTTTTGAACCCAGTTTCAGCGATATTAATGCTCTGTTTTCAGGCTTTCTCCCCTTCACGCACTAGCGTCATGGCTTCCTTCCTCTGTGGCTCCGGTAAGTTTCTAATATAGGAGCCAGCTGATGCCACATTTCTTGATTGTATCAAGCAACTATTGCAAGGGCATTTGCTGCTTTGACAGTTGTTACTCCAATGGAGAGCACCTTCTTACAGAAAGGCATACATTTTCCTGCCTTCATTGTCTGGGGGAGTGGCGCATTTGGGGTGGGTATGAGCCTTGCGACTCGCTGCCGCTGACACAACCGTCTCTGGAGTGGGTTGTGAAGTGAGACATTTTGGTGTCGTTTCTGGTGCCTTAAAAGTTTTATCCAGCCTCCCTTTAATTGCCAGCTCTGTAAATGGATGTTAAAGAGTGTGAAGAACCTCCTGCCAAACATGATCCAAGATGGGTACAGAAAACACTGCTTTCCTGTGCTTCCCCATGTGGTCAAAAAGGAAACAGTCCTTCTTTTCTTCTGATGGAATTTAGCCAAATTCCTGGCACTCCTTAGAAACCATGGAGTGGAAAGCCCCAATTTCTTCTGGGGGCGAGGGTTGAGCAGGACTGCCCTGCATATCGTGATCTGGGTCATCCGTGTCCCACGTGTCCGCTCTGCAAGGAGACAAAGAGGTGGTGGAACTAGTGTCCTGTGGACCAGTGTCCTGGTCTGTGCCTACTAATTCTCCCTCTTTTTATTCACGTATACGTGGACAATCTCCTCATGGAAGTGGAAGTCTAGGAGGGGATAGAGCTCGTAGATGTTTGTCTTGGTCCCTAGAGGGATGGCCTGAATCCCTTTTATGCTGCTGACCGAGCACACCCTGATCTTTTCTGCATACATGAATTGCATGTGGCTGCCGGGGTGGAAGCCTGGCATTGAGTTGTCCCAATAGCGACTGTAGTGTGGAAAGCACTTGAAGGGAGAGCAAGGATTGGGGGCTTAGAAGGGGGTATTGTGGATTCGGACCTCCCATTCTTAATGGTGTTGAAGGTAGAGTAGGTATCTGAATTCCTAGAGGTTTGTCTTCTCCTCTTGATGGTAGGCAATCAGAGGGTTTGTCCTGAATAGGAGCCTGGGAACTACATTCTTCAGGATCAGAGTCCGTGACCCCTGGTCACTCTTCTGTGGGAGGCTCAAAATCGGAAGTGATTTCATGCTGTAAAATGTCATCTGGCATGATGTCTGCATAATTTATAAGAGATATTTATTTATTTATTTTTTATTTATTTGCATTTATAAAGCGCACAAAACTGCCCTGGGGCATCGTGGCGCTGTTACAGCAGACTTAGTCTTGAACACAAACATAGGAATATGTTTACAGATGTAAACCGAGTTACAGAGTACGTTTCACATTGGTAATAAACATTGAGCTTAGGGGTTATGCTATGCTGTGGTTACAATGCAAGCATGAATGTGCATGTGGAGGACTTTTAGCGGAATAGGAGGGTTTTGAGGTTTTTACGGAAGGTGTGGTATGATTTTTCGTTCCTTAGTGAGGTAGGTAAGGAGTTCCAGTTTTTAGGTGCGAGGTGTTGGAAGCTGGTTCCTCCCGCCCTGGATCTTTGAAACGTGGGGACATCAATCATGTTGGTGCGGTGAGCTCTGGTGGGTCTGATGGAGGCTTTCGGTGTGATTCTTTCTGCGAGATAGGGTGGGGCATCCAGGGAGAGGCATCTATGTGTGATGGTCATGGCTTTGAAAAGTATGCGTTCCTTCACGGGTAGCCAGTGAGCATCTTTCCTTGCTTGCGAGATGTGTTCTCTTTTTGGAATGGACAGCGCTGCCCGGAGCGCGTTGTTTTGCGTGATTTGGAGTTTTTTTAGGTTGTGGGCGGAGGTGCCTAGGAACAGGGCATTACAGTAGTCTATTTTTGTACCTATAGTGGCTCTGGCGATGGACAGGCAGTTTTTAGTGGAGAGAAAAGGCTTGACAGCATTTATCACCTTGGTGGTGAGTGCTGAGGAAGAGGCTATGGCGTTGACCTGGCGAGACATAGATAGTGAGGCAT
Source organism: Ambystoma mexicanum (assembly GCF_040938575.1). Classification (NCBI taxonomy): domain Eukaryota; kingdom Metazoa; phylum Chordata; class Amphibia; order Caudata; family Ambystomatidae; genus Ambystoma; species Ambystoma mexicanum. The sequence goes on along the minus strand of NC_090934.1, from coordinate 569,963,769 downwards.
CTAGGTGAACACCTAAGGTTTTAACAGTCTTGGAGACTGTGATGGTGGAGTTGTCGATGTTGAAGGATTTGTATTGGGGGGGGAGTTTGTTGAGAATTTCATTGGTCCCTACTATGAGGATTTCGGTTTTGTCCCCGTTTAAGCAGAGGCCGTTGGCCGCCATCCAAGTTTGGATGGCTGTGTAGATTTTGGTTAGTGCTGTCGCATCTTCTTCGTAGGTCCCAGTTAGCGGGAGTAGTACCTGTGTATCGTCTGCGTAGTTGGTGTACGCTATGTTACGACAGTCGAGGTCATTGAAGAGAGGAAGGGTGAATATATTGTAGAGAGTGGGGGCGGTGCAGGAGCCTTGGGGGACGCCGCAGTGGATGGTAGTAGGGGTTGCCGAGGCAGTGTCTGAGAAGACTTTCATGAGTCTGCCTTTTAGGAATGAGGCCACCCATGCAATGGCTTCCGGGGAGAAGTGTGCTTCATTTTTTAGGTGCATGCCTAGGATATCGTGGTTGACAAGGTCAAAGGCGGCAGATAGATCCAGTAGGAGAAGGAGTGCCGGTTTGCCTTTATCCATAGTGTCTGCAAGTTGTATTTTCAGATCAAGTAAGGCTGACTCTGTTCCGTGACCTGGTCGGAAGCCTGACTGTCTTTTGCCTAGAATATGGTTGGTTTCGAGATAATCCTGGATTTGTGTGTAGGCAAAGTAGAGCATATTCCGAGAGGGACATGCTCTACTGCGTCCCTTGTTGGGGTTTTTAGTATAGTCTTGGAAGACGATATATTGTCCAGTATAGGTAACTCCATGGTCTCCATTGTGACAGTGGTTGATGGGGTTGAAGGCTGCATATGCTTGCTCCCAGGCGATTTGTGTGTTTTGGTCGTGACATCATGTTGTCATCACTGATGTCGTCGTTGGAGTGGATGTTGACGACGATTTAGTTGTTGCTGGGTATCTCGATGATGACTCTTGCCCAGAGGAGGATTTGCGAGACTCTGAGGACGAATGATGTTTCTTTTTATCTGACGACGAAGATGAGGCCGAGTTGGATCTATTTTTGTTAGTCAGCGGAGATGACCTTCTCGACAAGTCGGATGTGCGTATTGTCGACGGGCGTGAGCCTTTAGCTCTCAGTTTTTCCGACTGAGTCGTTGTTGATGCGACCTTGAGTTTAGACCAAGTATGGGACCCCTCACCGCTACGTGGTGTTTTTTAGCAGAAAATGACTGTTTGGCCTTATCATGGATAGTGGATGATTTTGGTTGACCCGTTTTGTGTTTTTTTGCAAACGGTTCCTCAGACTTGGATCTCTGACATGATGGTGATCTCTTGTCAGACGGAGAGGGAGCTCTCCTGCTCCTTGATGAACCCACTTCCGATGCTAGTTATGCCCCAACAAATTAGGTCATGGTTTCTGTCCTTAAGTATTTTTTCTGAAAAACCCTGGCAGATTTCACATTTCTCTTTGGAATGGTTAGGGTAGAGACAGTAAAGACAATCTGCATGTCTGTCGCCCGAATACACATTCTTTAGGCCGCAAGTGTCACAATGCCTGAATAAGGACTTCTTTGGTCAGAGGTCTCTGTGGTTGTAAACGGGACCGTATATGTAGCTGCGGTTGCTGCGGATGGAGAAAAGGTTGAAGAAATATTAATTATTTCGAGGAACGTGAATTTCTCTCAGGAGAGAAGAATGCGAGGAATTGCACCAGCTCGAAAGACGGTTGAAATCTGAGGGGAAGCTGCTGGGGTGGAGCTATAAACTCGATGTCCTATTGGTGGGGAACAAAAGCACCCACAACGATGTTGAGGGGACACTCAAAGTGTCAAGCCTTTCCATAGGAAAATTACTAAATCAAAGTAACCGGGGATTCCCAGCCTGATGACTGAGAATATTCACAGCATATGAATCCATGAAAGATTCAAACCTGGAGAAGCATGTTTACTCCATTTAAGTCTGCTTACCCACTTCATTCTTGCTCTATTAATAATGATATACTAAAGTAGCATTTGAAGGCCAACATGAACAGTCTATGAAGAAGTTACTACTATTCTAGTATAGCTACAGGAGACTTTTTAACAATAGCATCCAGGAAGGTATGTAGTCCTGAGTATTAATGCAGGACTGTATGTACAAGGTTCATATAACCCAGAATAGGCAGAGAACTCACATTCGCTGCCACACAGAATGTAAAAGTGCTCAAGCATGGATAAAGGAGACCAATTGGAAGGAGGGAGAAAGCTACACATACCATAGCACGGATGGTGGATGAAGATTAGAAGCTGCCAGGAATGTGTCTGTATCCAGACAGACAGAGATTAGAAGTTGGACATGGTTTGCAAATCGTGTTGCCATTAGAGATCAAAGGAACAAGTGCCTATGTTGTGCAATATATCATAACTCACTGCTCTAGTGGAAGCAACATTACAGCCAGTGAAACCAGGAGTGAGGCTTTTTTGAAGATCATACCCTGAGAGGGAAATCACTCGGATGGGCTGACCATTTTCAAATGTTTATGTACTGGCAATTTTGAGAGGTTAGGCAATACAAGATTAAATGAGATGCCCAGGATCACACATTGGATAAGGGTTGAAGCTGGGATTTGTGGCAACGCTGCAATTTCTGCATTTGAACACTTTCTTTTCCAGTTCTTACCATGAACTAAAATAATCTCATTTTATAATACTGACTTAGAAAGTACCCAAATCACATTACCCAACATGAACATTTTTGTAAAACAAAATATTATAGAAGGGTGTTGTGCAAAATGGGAATGATTCGACCTTCATTCTCTCCATCATCAAGGGAAGTATATAAGTACCAGCATAACAATTAATGTGATTTAACAGATTTAATCTGGCCTTGTCTTTTGTATTTTAAAGCTTTAAATACTTCCAAAACAATGGCTTGTGAAATTGTTATTTATAAACGTGCAGAAAAACATTTGACATTTACAAAAAAGCAAACCGTTTTTTGTGTCAAATGAGCGGACTTTAAAATATGCTTGCCTGAGGCCTGCAACATCCCGTCCGCTCTCTTCTGTCTACCACCCCTTCCACTCAAATGGCCTTCATAAGAAGAAAGCTCAAGTAATGGGCTAAACAATGCCACCAGCATGCGAGGAGGCTAACTTCATACAAGACAGTACAGTAATGTAAGAGATATCAGATGATTTGACGAGGAACACTGTACCATCTTCTGGCAAAGCCAGGATACAAGCATGAAAGTTTTGTTTCCACCGTCTTGTATTTTAAACATTTTATTGATTTTTAACAACAGTGCAATGTACAGACTCCCCCCTGCCTCTACCCCACCTATTCCACTTCTGTCATTGATTAAAGTAATTTGCAACAGTCTGTACCTCTTATATCTAGTGTTCTATAGTCACCCGTTCGTTCCTGTGCTTGTCCCTCCCTGTTGGTGCCGTTGTGCGCAGAGGCCATTAGTTCCTGCAGCATGAACCTCCAGGAGTCTACATTGTGTTCGCTTTGGCCCTGACGGGCCACCTCTTGCCACACTGCGGTTTCAGCCAGTGTCCATTTTTGAAGGTCTACCCACGACTGGTGCACCTCCGGACCTTTGCATGCTTTCCACTCCATAGCTATTCTTCGTTTCTCCAGGATATATGCTAAATCTCTTAGCTTACTGACATGTTTTGCTTGCTTTGGTCTCACAAAGCTACTGAGCAAGCAAGCAGTGGGGGAATCAACGTCTAATGTTATACCTGCTTTGGCCAATACTTGGGCTTTCTATTCCCAATATTGTCTGATGGTCGAGCAAGCCCAAAGCATGTGCACTAGGTCGGCATGAGTCAGTCCACATTTCAGGCAGTGTTGCTCCTGTCCCTCGCTAAATTTGGCTATTTTCTTCGGTGTCAGATAAGCTCTATGGGTTAGACACAATTGGATCAAATGCAGTTTAGCCTTTCTAGACACTTTCTTATGATAGGCTATCTCTCTACCCCAGCTATCGTCTGTCAATTGTTATTGTAGACCTGCTTCCCAGTTCAGCTTAGTCTGCACCAGCATCTCCCCCGTCGCGACATCAGCATCTCATATATTCTCGATACCGCGTACCTGCCCTCTGACGCATCGTAAAGTGTTTCTTTAGTTTTGTCGTCCTGTGGTACCTTGTCTGTGTCTGCCCAATACTATCTAAGACCCGCAAGCAGTGTGGTGTGAATTATGTGTTGGCCTTTCTGTACTCCTGTTTCTAGGGCGAGTTCATTAAAATTAATCAACTTCCCCTCTCGTAACAAATCCCCCACAGTCGCTACTCCCATGGGTTCCCAATACTTTCTCACATTGAGCCTAAACTGTGTATCCTCTGGCTTTAGTGTCACCAATGGAATCTAGGGAGAATAAGGCATGTCCTTCCCCAACAAGTGACAAGCCTATACCATATTGTTTTGCCGAGCTGCAGCAGCAACTGAGGATGTGGATTCCGTGGTGCTACCATCCATATCACCTCTTTTAGAAAGAATGAGCACATGCCGCTTAAGTTGTGTGTCTTAGGTCTGTTCATCTGACAGCCAATTTGTGACAAATTGGAGTTGACTCGCTACAAAAGATGCTTCAAAATTTGGTGCTTTTATACCCCTTTGTTCATACGGGCTCTGCAACTTCGTTAGTGCCAACCTGCTTCTCCAGTTATGTCATAGAAATTCCCGACATATAGTATCATGTTTCTTAAAAAAGGCTTTGGGTATATTGTACGGGTCATTAGTGAAGTAATGTAGCAGTCTCGGGAGCACTACCATCTTCAAGAGTGAAGTTCTCCCCATTAGTGAAAACGGCAATTTAACCCAGAAGTTCACCTATTTCTTAATTTTGTATACTGCTTTTAGTGCATTCTGTGTATATTCTGTCTTAGGTTCATGGAAAATGTCAACTCCCAGGTATCTAAATGAGCTAACCTCCCATTTAATTGGTAGCACTGTCAATGTGTTCCTAGTTTTCCCTCTATACCCTCCTAGGAGAAACAAACATGATTTCTGCACATCAATCGTGATGCCTGAGAATGCTACTGATTGCTCAAACACATCCAGTATATAGTGCAAGTTGGTTTCTGGGTGTTGAAGGTTTAAAAGCATGTTGTCTGCATGTAAAGAAATCAGGTTCTTGATTTTCCTTCCGGAGATATATCGTTAATGGCTCCAAAGCCAGAATAAATAACATGGGAGACCCTGGGCAACCTTGCTTTGTGCCTTTGCTTAGCTGCCACTGCTCTGAGATGTGGGCACCTGTCTTGACCCTTGCCACTGGGTTACTATATAACATCTGCACCCATTTAATATATGTGGCACCTATACCAAAGCTTTTCAATGCAGCCATAAGCCATGGCCATCTGACCGAGTCAAATACCTTGACTGCGTCCAGCAAGACAACTGCTAAATGCTTTGTGCTTCCTTTGGTATGGTCTACAATATGGTGTAATCTCCTGAGGTTACATGCAATATTCCTGTCCGGTACATAACCTGATGGATCTGTATATATGAGCTGGGATATTGCTGGCCTGAGCCTATTAGCCAGGAATGCTGTGAGAATTTCTCCATCTTGGTTAAGTAATGTGAGGGGTCTGCTCAATACGCAGTCAGTCTCTGGTTTATTGGGCTTCAGTATCGGATAATAATTGACTCCAGCAATGACCCCGGCAGAGTGCCTGTGTCTAATGCTTCGTTGAACATCCATCATAAATTCTTTATAAAATATGCTGGCCAATTCGTCTGCCATAGGGGCTTTACCAGTCGGCAACCCTCTTATAGTGAGTTTTAACTCCTCTATGGTTATGGGGGCATCCAACTTATCTGCGTCTTCAGCGTACAACATTGGGAGTTCTGTTTGCCAAAGTGCCTCTTCTAACTCGGTTATTGATGTCTCTGCATATAGCTCCTTGTAGTACTCATGAAAATATCTATTTATGCCTTCCCGTGTCCTACACTCCACACCACCCTGCTCCACCATCTCTCTTATCATTTCCCTTTTGGTTTCGCTCTTATACAGCCAGGCCAGCAAGCGTCCCGGTTTATGTCCTTCGGCATGCTGTCTTTCCACATATTTCTTGCAACTCAACATGCCCAATCGTCTCCAATGCTCTAAACAATTTAGATACTCATCTTTTGGACTAACAGTTTATGCTCAACATTGGATGTGATTGCTCAGTTTTACAACACCCAATCTGAATAAACCAATTTCTAGACCTTCACCATACGCATGAGATTTTAGTTTTGATAGCAACCCCTACCTGGTGCAGGTACATTGCTGATAATATTGTGCTACAAAACCAAGTGTATATGCAGGCAGGTCTATAAACTTCAAACATGGGAAAGGCTCAGCCAGTCTTGCTGGAATGTGCTATTCTAATCTTGCATATGAACACGTATTTCTGCAATGAGTGCTTAACACACTGAGCTAACTTCTAAACCATTGTGGCACTCAAATCATCAATATGCATTTCAACTTTGGCTATTGCACTTGATCAACATAAGTCCCACAGGAAGGAAAGAATTCCACAGTAGTTGTGCCGCAAGGAACACACAAACTATGTCTACCACCACAGTGAACACAGAAAGCATTACACAATTAATTGATCGCGGCAGAATGTACTTGTACAAATAGACAGGCAATAGGTTTAGAGCCTCTGCGCCATGCCACAAAATATATATCCTGACTTGTGCTATTTAAGTCTGGTGAAGAATGGAATCTTACTTCTTTAGATCATGCAGCCTTGCGGGCCCCCCTCCAAGGTGGGGGCCAAGGCCACGTGCCCCCTTTGCCCTACTATAAAAGCGCCTCTGCACCCCAGGGCTTCCTTCAACCCTTACAAATCAGACAGCAGGCACCCACGTTCGCAGGGGCACCATAGGGAACGATACTTGTAATAGAAACATCAAATGTGATCGAATTTTAAGGGAGGATGGACCTTTGTCAGGGGAGGCATCAATAATTGCACCAACGCTGCACTTATGAGCTGATCAGTGACTAGCTCTGCTTCCTTGCACGTTGTACCGTAGTCCCAGAATTGCAGACAAGGGCTCCTGATAGAAAATGACTCCCATCACCCTCTCATCCCACCGACCACACAACACAAGCATGGGCCGATAACTTGGAGCAGCTGAAATATTTGATCTTCAAACACCATCGGAGAAATACTCATCAATGTAAATAATGCACTTGTGCACTTGCAATATCTGCATTACGGTATGGCAATTCATGCAGAAATCGTATCTTCAAGCTATTAGGGGGTGCTGTGGTACATTTGGCAGCCACAGGCACAGATGTTTCGAGCTGTCCGATCCGCACATTATCAATGGAGAATTGCATAGCAGGCTAAGCGCTGAGGCTCTGTTTTATCTTCTTGTTATTCAGTCTCGATGCAGATTTCGTTATTTTAGGAAGTGACTAATTAAGCAAAGCATCTGATTTAACATTCCACTGTACTCTTTATAGGGCTGAGCTGGCAGAGCCCCCTTCATTATGCACAGCGATTGCATCAGCAGCAGCAGAAAGCAAACATTCCCCGTGACCATTCAAAAGCCGTATGCAGGCAGATCTTTCATGTAGCCCTGGATGCGGAATTTAAAGGGTGCTGGGGGAGCAGGTGGCTTCGCGAGGAGCATAGGGCTGTGTTTTCTGTAGAGCACATTGAAATGGTTGAAGTCGATTTCTCACGTTTTTCTTTTTTATAGCATTATATCTTTTATGCTGTGTAGCTAGCAAATTGTCACAGCGGATTAAGCATGCATTCCAGCATATTATGCGCAAACCTTATGAGGTGAGGTTCGGGTCCCCAATCAGCTATTTATCCTTCCAAGCTCAATACAAGTTGGTTCAAGTGGATCAAGATTATGTGACCTATGCCACACCCAACTGTCAATCAATGCTAATCATTTGGTGCCTTCATGTTTTCCTGTGCTTTTTCTCTACTTAATCATTCCCCCAGCCTTTTTAGTTTTGGCCATTAGGTGGTGCCACCTATAAACCAAAGCGATTGCATTAGAGTACAGGTAGGAGGTAGAGGACGAGCGAGGAGGGACAAACAGCCTGTTGGTGTTGTTTGATTAGGTGTTGTTTGATTATTTATCCACCCATTGACTGCCCCATGCAATGCTAATCCATATGGCCATTCCCGACCAATACCTCCACCTCCTCACCAAAGCACATCCTCCTGGGATCCCTTTGAGTTCCCTCTATCAAGAGAGAACACCCAACTCCAGTCTGTTATTTCTAAGCGGTCTGCTTGGAGTTAATGACTTTATTACATCTGTAAATTACCACTCGTGTAATAAAAATATCTTAACGAACTGTGGCTTCAGCTACTTGATTATATCTTTTCCATGCATTGAAGTCCTGTTAAAAACTGCGACAACAAAGGGAGCAGTTTTGGCTTGAGATATTAGATCTTCATTTTCCGGTAATCCCATCATATGCTGAGACAATCACTCTATTTTCCAGCTGTTGCAATATTGAGGCCTTATATCATTGACTAGAAAATGCCTATCCCATACCTTCACAAAAGCCCAACCTGTAGGCTTTGACAATGTTTGTTAGTTTTGCAGTTTGTGAGCTAGTGCAAGTGGATCCAGGTCATGTAATCTAAGCCCAGATACATGTGTAGTTAACTGGTTGTGGGATGGTTGAAAAGGATCTTAGCACGACATAATCAATGTTTCAAGAAATACTTGGATAATTGTTTCAATTGTTAGCACCTGTCACAGCGCGTGTGGGCAGGAGAGTTAACCCACTTTTACTCTCAGTTGAATCAATATGAACAAATGCCAACACCCTGTTTGAGCCTGTTTTCATACGTGGTTTTATTCACAGGACTAATACTCAGTTTCAGTCACTGGTCTGAATAGTTTTTTCAAGATATTCAATATTAAAGCATAACTAGTATCCGGTACATTTGACATGTGTTCGGCATATAGCCTTCTTCAGAACTGGATCATACATAGTTCAAACATTATCCACCAATTCGTATTTTCGGTTCCACCTTCAGTCGTTATTGCTCATATTAAGGTGTAAAATCACCATGTCTAGTTCACAGAGTTCCGCTCTCCTTGTCTGCTAATCCTAAAGTGTAGCCCTGCCCTTTCCTTTCTTAACTTGCTTAGACCAAATGGCGTCCCTAGGCTGGGCGTCCAACACGAAGGGCAGATGAAAAAAAGGCGTGGCTGACCATGCTTAGCTTAAAAGCAAGAAAAGGGCCAGCCCATTCCTCTGAGTGGTCTTGTAACTTTTGCTCATTTATTGGCAATATGGCATGAGGAGGCCCCCTCCTCTGTTTGTAGCTAAGCAGTGTCTGTTCGGGTTACTGATGGATGGGAGACCTGTATGGCAATCAACTCATTAACCATGTCCAGTGATTTTTCACCCTCAACATCACTATAGCTCTAAAACATCTTTCAAAAACTGCTCACCAAGTACCCCCTTTACCTGTGCTAGATTGTCCCGCTTAGCAGATGGCCTGCCCTCTCCCTTTCCCCCACAACACACACTGTTTCTGTGACGCAGTTTGCTTTCAGATGTCACCTATTCATGGTTATAGCCGAGGCTACAGTAAGCTTCATGTTGCAAACTCAGTCTCTAGACCCCCTCCAACTCCCAAATTTCACTTAGTGCCCTGTAGTCACCCCCACCTCTAGCCTGATGGCATTTGCATTTTTTTTTACCTGCAAATATCTTTTCTTCTGTGTTTCATTTTCCCATATTCTCGGCTATAGCTGCGGATATCGCTCACATCGAGAGAAAAACAAGATGGCAGTCATTTTATTTTTTAAAAAACAACGGTTTTGGGTAAATCCCCTAAATATTTCTATCTATTTACGGGACGGGGCACCCCCTGCTCTGTCAAATATTTAAAAAAATACTGCATGGAATAACCCCAAAACATGCATTGATCACACATCAATGCTTCCTGCCCAAGTTGGTTCAGACCAGGCCCAAATCCATCCAGGGGTTAGGGTTGTGCGCTTTGATAAAAATGGACCTTGTTTGTCTATGGGAAAATGAATGGGAAGTATGCTGCTCTTTTGGAGAAAAAAATTCTTTTTGATGCTTAATAACTTTAAAATTATTTAATGAATCTTTACAAAACTTTGCAGTCAGGGGAGGGGGGTTTAATCGCTTTCCACAGCAATAATTCCACCAGTGGTAATACTGCCAAAATCCCCAATAGAAAACTATGGACTCCAAATTAATGGGGACTATCATCGCCACCACCACTTGCAATCCAGAGGTAATGGTAATTCCATTGGGCAGTAGTCCAGCAGATTTACCACCAGAATACTGCCCAACTCGTAATGAGGCCCTAATTAGTCTTTTTTTTTTAGGTAGGGCAACCCCTCATAGAAATAGGGCCATTTAGGTTTTCCTTTTCTTTACTTGTATATTAAAATAAAAGTCTTTGCCAACAAACATGCCACCACTTAGTCATACTCATACTTCTGCACTCTTACTCTCTTTCTCGCATATATATATTCAATGAAATAATCTTGTTAAAGCGACTTTGTGGTTAAGTTGCACTAATAAAAACCTATGAAATTAATTGAAAAACTTGTTAAAGGGACGTTATGGTTACAAGTAAAACCGAAAAACCTCAGAAATTCGCCAGTTATGGTAAGCTAAGCAACCATAACTCGCGCCACCACAGCGCACTGCTAAGCCTAACACCCAGTACATCAATCATAACATGGAAAGGGAAGGCAGGGTTCCATACAGGGCCCCTCTTCGCTTTCCATGGCAGCCTGCAGAAGGTGAAGAGGGATCCCTGTGACCATATTACCACAAGGACATTTTTCTTCCCTTTCAAAGCTATCCCACTTTAGAATAACTTTACCACAAAACCGGTCCCAGGTTGACATGGCCACTTTAACCCCATATGTTGTCCCTCGTGGTCATGGCCAGTAGCCAGATTGTCCAGATCATGACCTTATTCCATGACCCAGATAATGTGGCCACTGCCCACAGCCACAGGCTACACCTCAGTCACCAAAGCTATATCACTATTTGTTGTACCTACATTATGACACTTGTCGAAGAATAAAACACAGGCACATTTGCAAAACCATTCTTTAAGGTCCTTGCCAAGGCTCCTTACTCAAGTTTGTTGGAAATCCACCCATATTTTATTTTTTCAAAAGTGTGAAATGTATGCACATGCAATAGTCCTATAACTTAGCCGCCACTTGAAAAAATACATTCAGACTTAAAAAAAAAAAACATTTATATCTAGATCTAAAATCTTTTTGTAAACTTTTGTGTAGATTTGTCAAATGGCAGCACATGTATAAGCCTTTACAATATTTTGGGACCCCCCTCTAATGTTGCCCCCTCTTGACAGAATCCCACCAAACTTGGCAAAAACATTTATATCTAGATCTATTATCAGTTTGCCAACTTAAGTGTAAATTTGCCAAAAGGCACCTAGTTTATAAGCCTTTACATTATTTTGGGACCTCCACTCCAATTTTGACCCCTCTTGACAAAATCCCACCAAACTTTGAGAACTCATCCGGAATCAGGTCATAAATATAATTGGAAAATGCATTTTCATTAAGTGGCACCAAAGTTATACGCCATCCAAGAACTGCTTTCCACCAACCCTGTAATGCAGAGGTGTCTGTGAACTTCACATGACTGTTCGCCGACTCTTACGGTGTAAAACACCTGTTTTTTTGCCTCTTGCAGCCATATCCCACACCATCCTCATCATCCTTTACCTCCAGAGAGATTATTTGATAAGTTTGACAAGTCCAATGTTGTGTTTTTTATATGTTTTTACTGCGATATCCGCGGACACCAGCCGCTGTCCGCGAATCCAAATGCGTTTCCAAAAATCTGACGCACTTCACACATTTCACCATCCAATTAGTGAGCGCATCTGATCTCTGCGGACACCATGTTGCCTTCTATGCCAATCAGAGTCCTGTCCGCGGACCGAACAGGGAAGTGAGTCTGCGGACCTGACCCAGATATCACAAATTTTTTAGTCCTACTTTTTGGTTGTTTTAAAAAAAAAATGGTGAACACCCGTGCAGCCGTTTGGGTTGTAGGCGTGAGCAAACCTTCTCCATTCAGTCTATGGAAAAAAAAAAATTTGGGACCCCCCTATCACTTTGCCCCCCCCCTCCCTTGAGGAAACCTCACCAAACTTTGCAAAACAATTCAGAGCGGGCCATACACTTTTTTATGAAGATTCGTCCAGAGGGAGCGAAGCTATAAGCCTTCCAAAAAGTGCTCTTCCTATGGGTATAGCAACTTAACCACAACTATATATATATATATATTCAGTAAAAAAACGTTGTTAAAGGGACATTATGGTTAAGTTGCCCTACTGAAAACCTATGAAATTCACAAAAAAAAACTTTGTTAACGGGACATTATGGTTCGAAGTAAAACCGAAAAACCCTTGAAATGCACCAGTTATGGTAAGCTAATCAACGATAACTCGCGCCACCAGTGTGCACTGCTAACACCAACACCCAGGACATCAAAGATGGAATAAATATCAAGTGCTAATTAGTGCATTAAGCAATGCGTTGATATACGCAGAATTATATTATGAAGTTCTATGCAGCATACTAAGGCACTCATGTAGAAACATAGGCATTGTGTGCAGCATACGTGATGGAGGTGCAATATTCATAAGCTTGCCATGTTGAACAGTGAAATGATAACTGTTTTCTTATTAGAGTTTTGGATACTGTGAAACATGTGATAAGTAGGTAATGAAAACCACTTACTACATAATGGCAATATTATAGACAAAACACAAAGAGACAACGGCCTCATTCCGAACCTGGCGTTAACCAAGGCGCTATTAGCGCCTTGGTTGACGCCGTTATTTTTCCGACTCCGCCATGGTGAATGGCGGAATTACCGCCCCATTCCAAGGTTGGTGGGGGCGGTAATTCCCCATTCACCATTGGCCCTTCCCCATTCCCATTTTTGGCCCATAGGGCTCAATGGGATGGGGAAGGCGCTAATTACGGCACCGTAAATTACGGTGCCGTAATTAGCTCCTAGGTCCCTTTGCGGTTTGGTTTTTTAACGCCTGCAAAAAGCAAACGTTAAGTACCAACCCGCAAAGGGAACTCGGAATAGGGAGGTAAGGGTTTAACAGCACCGGTCTCGTTACCGGTGACCGTTAACCCTTACCGCCCTACTCGGAATGACCCCCAACATCACATACAAATATTAGTATACTCACGAAAATTGAAGTAAGGAAAAAACAGTGGTAGTAGCAGTAAGTGTTCATAACTTAACTGATTATCTTTATGTAGAGAAATGATTGCTCTGTTTCAAAGGTCCTACTCACCCTATGCATATATATCACATGATTTTACTGGACCCTAAGGGAATTACTGTAAGAACATACTTGAGGGATAAGTCTACAAATATAGTACCTTTTATATTTTTAATTCCTCACTGTTACTGAAGAAAACCATTTCTTATGTCATCTTTGTCCTGGGTGTTAGTGTTAGCAGTGCACAGTGGTGGCGCGAGTTATGGTTGCTTAGCTTACCATAACTGGCGAATTTCAAGGGTTTTTCGTTTTTACTTCGAACCATAACGTCCCGTTAACACCTTTTTTTTTGTGTGAATTTCATAGGTTTTTAGTAGGGCAACTTAACCATAACGTCCCTTTAACAACATTTTTTTTACTGAATTTCATTGTTTTTTCGTAGCGCAACTTAATCATAACATCCCTTTAACAAAGTTTTTTTGCTAAAGTTGATCGGTTTGTAGTAGTAGCACGTAACCATAATGTAGAGTAACATCTGATTTCATTGCACACCTTGCGGAGATTGCCACATGACCATATGCTGGCGCACAGCACAGTGACGTGTCCGAAATCCGTACACACTTAACAATAAGATGTATTCCTCGTGGACAGTGTGGAAATACATTTTTTAGTGATTTAGGAACTTCCACCTTCAACATTTACCTTGCACAGCTCAAACACTTATTCGTAGTCAACCATTAACAATGCAGTACACAGTACATACTTTTAGCAAAAGTACTAGTTATCTGAAAACGACATAAGCTAAGGCCATCCCTCCTACCCAAGAAACAGCACCACTGATGTAAAGAAGGAGCATGAGAAACACTTCCCCTACCTTACAAATAACACACACACAACATTTCCCCCCGTTCACCTACCCCCCATATTACTGTTTGGTGCCTCTTTGCTCATTTCCATCCGCAACTTTCCTCCTTAGCTGTCCTGCCCAAAAAAAAGCCATCCGTAAACAAAGTAAATGTTCCTTTAAGAACCACCTTTCACAGTGTAAAAATATATATAAACAAAAAAACACATTCACTCCATCTACTTTAAATTTCTCAGTAAAGGACATAGACACAATAACATTTGCCGTTAACAATCTAGATTTGCAAAGCAGTAACGTGTGCTACTGAAAAAGAGGATTTCTTTTCCAAGATGGCCACCATAGAAAGGGAAGGCGGTTGTTCCATACATGGCCCCTCTTCGCTTTCCATGGCAGCCTGCAAATAGCAAAAGGAAAAGCTGTTAACATATTACCACCAGCACTTGTTTCCTCCCTTTCAAATGTATCGTAATGTCGAACAACTTTACCACAAAGCCAGTCCCAGGTGGACTTGGCCACTGTAATCCTATCTTTTCTCCCTTCTGGTCATGGCCAGTAGCCACATTGTGCGGATCATGACCTTATACCATGACCCCGACATTCTGCCCACTCCCCATGGCTGCAGCCTACCCCTCAGTCAATAAACGTATACCGTTACGTTTTTTAACTACATTAATATGAAAACACTCCCACATCTCGTCACATAACCAACCCTAATGATATTGTACACTTTTTTGGATGACGTTCCTCTCCAGCGTAGCCAAATGCACCCATAAGTACCTACGTGCTGTGACGCAGAACCTGCCAATGAACACACAGCGACATACAACGTAGTACGTTACATTTCAAAATAATAAACTGTTTTTTAAAGGAAAACATTAACAATTTTAGAATTTGTAAAGTACTTTAATTTCACAATAAACTTTCCGAGACCATCGGACAAATAGTAACTTTGTTTGTTCGGTCGTCATTGAAAATGTTAATCGTGAGGCACACGTTGATCTTTTCGCATACACAAAGTATTCGCTTTCGATAAAGCAACTGCTTCGGTCGCACAGTGATTTCCAAGACGTCGTCATGAACTTTGGCCAACACCACCATAAAAGATGTTATGTTACTCCTAATGGCCACTCCAGCGTATGGACAAATGGGGCTGGGCCAGTCGTCCCACAATACAGTGACGGTTAGGCAGCCGGGCACGAGTGCGTGCATCTGGCGTCCAAAGAACCCATCACTTGGCATTTGGAATCCATGGCAATCACAGTACGGCAGAATGTAGCTGTTCGGAAAACATAACAGAAAATACGTATCAATACCCAACCTTTACCAAACAATTTAAAAAAAGACAAAAAGAACGTGGAAACTGATACACAAATCAAGGTGATCATACATGACATTTTAAAGAAATAATAGCGTTGAACATGGGTGAACCTAATGATAGCCTACAAACGGCGAGAATCTGAACTATCCATAAGTTTTAAAAAAAAATGACAAATACACAAAAAAATAGTACCTCAGTTACAATGCCAAAATTATTGTTCTGGTAAAAAATTAAAACTTGTTCCGGTGTAGAGTCGTCAAAAGTAAACTTACACGATATTTACTGTCTCCATTGCCTTCGTTAAACCCAGACAGCGATATACTTGCAGCAAAGAATCTTCGTCAACTGATATTACATTTGTCTTACAAACTTTTTTAATACAAAACCTTATCAAATGGTATTTTTTCCAAACTTGCACTCCCTGCATTCTTACTGAATTTTCCATTTCGCTCAAGGTCAAAAAACAATTACCCTTATGGGTTCAGTCGGATGCGTGGGCCTACTGAGCTCACAACCAAAAAAGCAAACCAAGTGACCTTCACTCAGAATTAAAATACATTCTGACTTTGCAACAACATATCTGAATGCATGCATGAGAAGTGCTACTCCCATACACTTGCAGAACTGCTGTTTCCATAAAACAGTGCAGGTGCCTGCCTCAGTTAAGAAGTGCAATGGTGTGTTGTTTTATATGTGTTAGCGACGTTGTCCGCGTACACTAAAACACAAATGAAATATGGCGGGCGCAGCGACAGAATCTGACGCACTTCACGCCGTTCAACATCCAATCAGTGAATGCGCCACATGTCCACGAACATGACGCTACGTATTAGCCAATCGGTTTCTTGTCCGTGGAGCGAACAGGGAGGTGTGTCCATGGAGCGGACATAGATATCACTAATTTTTTCAGACGTACTTTTTGGTCGTTTTAAAGAAAACTACTGGACGGATTGGCACCAAATTTACAAAAGCACGCTTTCGGGACCAAGATCCTGCCGCAAATTTGGTGAAAATACGTCCAGCCGTTTGGGCTGTAGACGTATGCAAAGTTTTTCCCCCATTCAGTCTATAGTAAAAAAAGACGTTTTGGGACCCCCCACTATAACCTTTGCCCACCTGGACCAAACATCAACAAAATTCACAGTGGCCCATACACTTTTTTTGCAAAGTTTGGTGTGGATTCGTCCAGGGGGAGCGGAGTTATAAGCCGCCCAAAAAGTGCTCTTCCTATGGAAACAGCAACTTAATCATGACTACACGGCCACTACCGTGGCCGTGTAATATTCAGTGAAAAAACTTGGTTAAAGGAACGCTATGATTAAGTTGCACTAATAAAAACCTATGAAATTCAATGAAAAACTTAGTTTAATGGACATTTTGGTTAAGTTTCACTGATAAAAACCTATGAAATTCAATTAAAAAACCTTGTTAAAGGGACATTATGGTCTACTCGCTGTGCCACTTGACTTTATGTTGCGATGGATATCAGGTTTGCTATGAGGGAGTAGCTAAGTTGGTCAGCATAAAGTCTGGTTGAGCACAGAAATTGAGAATGTTAGTGAGAGAAGGTTAGTGGAGTGCCTGATACAGTGGGCAGCCTAGAGAATCCACTTAACATATCTGTGGCAACGTGTTGCTGGGGTGTCACTTGAGCAATGTCTCGATAGCACAGCTCTTCAGGTGGGGTGCTTGTATTGTAAAGTTCTCTTCTATAGCCAATCTCTGCCTTTTGTTGATAGTGAGATAGAGGGAAACACAGATGTAGTGTTTGAACATGGTTAGGGTCCGAGAAACCTTGGGTGTGTGTTTCAATCAGACAGGAAATCCCAAGCTTAATCAGTTTAAGTCAGCCCTTCAATGATCTAGTTAGCTGGTGATGTGTGACAGAGGGGTACTGATAGGGCTAGACAAATGAGCAGCAGTGTTGCTACATTAATGAAACACATTTGTGGGCAGTTTGCTGTCCTATGTTAGGGTTCATTATGTGAGTAGTGTCAGGTGGAGAGTTGGTTGGAGGAAGGTAGTTAAGTAAAAAGGAACCACCAGTTTCAAGATTGTTGGTCTAGAAGTGTGGATTCTTTAGCTCACTGTCCCTTTCACAGAGAAGAAATGTCCCTGCATATCAGTCTTTGTCCTTCCCAGGACCCAGGACAAAGACTGATATGCAGGGAAATGTCTTCTCTGTGAAAGGGACAGTGAGCTAAAGACTTGGTAGAGTCTCTCCCAGGAGTTACTCACCCAAGAACAGGTCATTGGGCTGTGTTTGTGCTGGTAGAGAGATTCCCAGACCCCCCTTGTTTTGCATCAATTAACTTTGGGTCTCACCCTAAGTTAAAAGGGCAAACCAGACATGGAACACTTGCTCACTGCTCTTAGAGAGGCGCAGCTTCACCTCACTGATGATGCCCAACAAGGCTGAAACACGTGTATGGGGTGGCTGTTGGTACTCTTGTTCAGAGGAGAATTGCCTAGTATTTCGGTGCTGGACTGCCCCTGTGCAGGACAAAGACTTATAAAAGACACGCGACCACTGCTTTAGATAGATACAGTTTTTTAAGGGTTTAACAAAGGGTATTCACACAAATACAAAGAATTTCCCAATATATGCAAATGCTACTTTCCCAGAGTTCCCTCATTAAAGAGTGAGTAGGGCACTGGATACTTGCTCACACAAGGTAGTAGAATGCCAGGCATCACTCACCGGCTTCTGTAACACTTACTCTGCGGGTCGCATGACTTCCATGACTTCTGCCACAACTTCAACTTCTTTTGGCTTCTTAGGGACCCACACCCTTCCTCTCTGAAGGTGTCTCCAGTCCGGCCACACGTTTAAGGAGCCTCGCTTGCTCGTGAGACCCACAGCTTGACAACGGCTCCTCCCCTTTGTCTCTGACACATTCTCTGCACAGCAACCAAGACAATCAGGCTCACATGGGGAAAGACAGCCTCTCTGAATGCCTTCCTATGCACAGCCTCTGCACTTCAGAGTTTGGGGGGAAAAGACCCTCTCAGAACAAGCAGGTGGAATCTGCTGAATCCACATTCCGGCGTCCCTCTTGTTCTTCCACTTCTGCTTGGTTTGCCAGCTTCATCCCTCCTTCTTTCTGCTTCTACTGCTTCAGCTCGCACTCCAGTCACAGTTCCTACTCCTTTCAATTGCCTGCACCTGAGGGGGCCTTTTATGTCTTTGAGGTTTCTTCAGTTGTGGGCTGTTAGGCTTAATTGCCTGACTACTGCTACAGCATGCCTCTTCAGCCCTCTTCCTTGTCCCAGTACTCATGGGATTATGGTACTTCTTGTCCCCTTCAATAAAGTTATTCCTTTTAAGTATTGTATTGATTTTAAGGGTATATGTATTCCCCTTATATTAATTTAAAGAGGGACACCTAGAAATTGTGGTTACAGAAGAAGCCATTTGACTTAAGGCATGTTCGCCGGATCCTTTCACATTATACCTGTGGGTGTAAGGAGGGTGTTCATTCTTAAAATATTTTTCTGTTGACAAGGCTTGCTCAGATTTTACATAACTTGTACCCAGAGTCATAGATCTTATGCGTGGGTCAGGGACATTATAATGACAATATGCCATTGCCTATTTTGGTAACCCAGAAAGGTACTTCCTTTCAGAGGACAAATATGCATCTCATCCCACGGATCTCCTCAACACCCTGGGCCTTGTCTATTGCCAGGTGATCCTCCCACAGTACACGACCCCAAAGTCAGGAACAAGAAGCATCTGCCTTTCCCTGGCCGCTTAGGAGTAGGTTTTATGATGGGTTTCTGTGAGGGATCCGTAGGATTCTTCACAGTATGTTCTAAGATCCAGTGCATTTGAACTATACAAAATTCAGCAGCAAGACCCATTCCTAACCTGCCCAACTACTGACAAATCAAACCAATTGTCTCCTAATTCCACAGGCTAGTCACCCCCCAAAGAATTACCTTCCATGGTCTCTCATCATCGACAAAGTCATCCACCTCAGTACCCCATCCTATTTCCCTGACAAACTGAAGCCCATCAACCACACACACACTAGATATGTGAACCAACATGTCCTAAATATCCCACACAGCAAGCTGACTTGCACTGAAAAAAACAAGGGTCACCCAGAGCACCGAATGCCCTGCAAATCCACATCAGCGCCATCTCCTCCCTCACCAACTTTGACAACAACCTCAACACCTACCCCCTGCTCCTACCTTATCAAACCAAATCTCCTCCTTCATTTTCCTTTTGTCTATTTCGATCTTCCTACCTTGCTCTGACAAATTGTAACTTTCTTTCACCTCCTCCCTTCAAACGTTGTAAAGTGCTTGAGATCCTCTGGGCAGGGCCAGCACTGTATAGATGATTAAGCAAATAAATAAATAAATAAATAAATACATACATGCATGCTTCACACATGAAGTTGCAAGGCTATGACCTGATGTATTGTTTCAGCCCTGTCGATGAGGAATGTTGATCCAGCTTAAAGAGATTCCTTTTACTCTGATGTCCTGCAGTCCAGGCCTGCCTCTATTCATTTTAGCAGGAACTCATGGCTAATAGTATTGAACGTGGTGGTGAAGTCAAATAGGATATGTGCACTAGACAGCTATTACATCGTATGGATCCTGTTCCTCTAATTGGCCTGAATTAGTGTTGTTATTCCTTATAAAGGAGGCTCTTGCTTTTAAACCGCTAGCTGTTGGTAAATACACTGCTCAAGATCTTTATCAGGGGATGGAGCAATGGAGTTTGGCTGGCAGTTTGCTAGGTCGTTTGGATCAGTTATTGGTTTTTTGAAGAAGGCCTTGTGAAAGGCTGTTTTGGATGGGTAAGGAATCATTCTTTATTTCAAGGAAGAATTTAGGGGAACTTGGAAAGAATTTGAATTTGTGGATAATTTTCAACACTTTCTTCTGGCCATGTTTCGCTGATTCTATTCAGTATATGTAGAAATATTACGTTTTTCTTTGACTATTTCTGCTCTTTAGTTCTTGATCTGTTGGAGGAAAATCAATTGGTCTTTTGGTAGATATCTATCTAGATTATCTTTTTCTGTCTTGAGGGGATGAAGTTTGGGGGTGAACCATTAAGTGACGTGTTTTTTTGTGAAAATGTGAAGTACTTCTTTGGTGCAAAGATGTTGATGGTGTTTGATATCTGAGCGTGAATGAGGTTAAGTTGTATCTATGGTGTTCCCGTCTCATTGCTGATCGTGCGCTGGGTTTTGGAGGCTTCACGTTTTTCAAGGGACATGTCCAGTATGCGTTCCTTCCTCGGGCGGACTGAAATTGGGAGGGCGCTGTGACTGAAACATGTTGCTTAGGTAAAAATGCGGAAAGGGATTGAGAGGTTGTCTTAACAGATATTAAGAGATTTTACTACAGAGGCCGATCCATCATATTGTAGTCAAGTGCAATTTCCAAAATGTCAGTGCTGATAAACATTGTGGAGCTGCATCTCTAAATGTGCTCTCCCTGTGTGTCAGATGTGCAAGTGGGGGAAGCAAAGGCGAGCCGTGAGAGCAACATGCGTTGGGGGATCCCGACGATGCATGTTGCTCTCACAGCTCACGACGAGGGACCTTTTTAGGCCCTCCTCTTGCCGATAGGATCCTGACCAAATCGATACCTCAGGAACCCACGGGCTGCAGGCTTCAGCCTTTGCCATATGTTTGATATTCAGTTAGCCAGTGACCCTTTCTCAATCACGTTTATTAGGCTTGCTGCCCTCTCTGGCAGAGCACAGCACTTGCCGTGAAGTGCCCCGGCATCTCACCTTCCTCAGCTGGGCTGACCATGCAGCTGCTTCGGGGTCCTTCACGAGCTGCCCTGGATGCTGTAAAACTCCGGTAGGTCAGGAAAGCGTCCCGTCCTTTCTCCGCTATTCGGCTGGCTTCCACATTCTGGAGGCAGCGTTCTGCTGTCACTACCCATGCAGCACGAGGACTCCAGTTTTCCTGCTTCATCTTCTCAGCAAGACCACCAGACCATGCATAGTCTGGCAGCGCTCGGTATGCTCCTCTCTCCTCTGCGGGCCTTGCATGCAGCTGGGCTCTTGCTAAGCTGTTCTACCAACGGGAGTCGCCTGCTCCTGTTAGCTTTTTTGGCTTCTTGAGCTGGTGGTGATTTAAAGCTCCAGCCATGGTGACACTCTTTCCAACATCTAGAGCGCAGAGTGGGCTTCCGTGCTCTAGTGATCTTCGTAACTCCACCTCCTCCTCATCCCAGTATCTTTAAAGGACATGTGAAATTGCAAGTTAGTATTTGTCATTACAGGATATTGTGGGATGTCACCAGCAATTCTTGTGGGATGTTGGGGGGTTTACCACAATATGTCATTAAGACATGCAGAATGGATTGGACGTCTGTAAAGGGGGCAGATGGATACCATGTTTCATCTGATGATGCCAACCTCCCCCATGAGGGTCGCCTCCCCTCATGTGGTCCTCCCTCAAATAGCCAGCTCCATGGTCAGGATCAGGTAGCGGCTGCCATCCCTTGGCCGCATGAGGACTGGTTACCCCAGGACAGAAGTGATTACACCATCAGATTCATCACACATCCATGACTGCTAAAAATGATTTCAACATTTGGACACACCAATGCTATTTTACTAGAAATGTTTTCACATTTAAGGTTCTTACATCACTACTGAACCAATCTAACTTGCTTTATTTAGACCCCTACTGGAGACATATTAACATAGCAGCACTTTAAAGGGCATCAGTATCAGTAGCGTAATAAGGATACAAACGTGTATTTTACCCAGCACTTGCTTTTAAAATATCACCTAATTATGAGCTGGGATCTCACAGGATATTCACTGCATTAGGTACATACAATCACAACATGGGGTAAACATGGGTTTTCATTGCCTACAACAAACAGTTTTTGGTATATCCAGAGAAAAGTAAACATCCTTGCATTCTGTCTTTTCTTTTTGAAAGACACTGAAAGCAAACGAGACCTTTCCTACAATGGAGGAGAGCCAAACCTTACACCCGCACATAGCCCTCCCTATATCAAAGCATCCACTCGTGTTTAGGAATTCCACCTTTACAAACGAGGGGAGGGTGGGGATAGGAGTAGACGTCTACAGAAGGTTCACTTGCGTGCACTCGTACACCCAAATGGGATTAATATGAATAATATGCGCCTGAAAGCTTGAAGCGTCAAAAAGCACTATGTGTGTATGGGGGGGGCAGTGGGGGTTTTTAATTCTATGATTCAATGTGCCTCATTACGACCTTGGTGGTAGCCCTGCCGCTATGGGCGGCATGGCTGCCGCTGAAATCGCGTCCGGGTTCCCAGAATGGGGAATTACCGGCCATTCCAAGTTTGGAGGGCCCGGTAATTCCTCCCTCCAGGAACCCGAGCCCAGACTTTCCCCATTCCCTTTTCAGCCCCTACAGGGCTGAATGGGAATGGGAGAGGGAGCAAACAATGGGGCGATTACGAGTGGCCCGTTGTTTGCTCCCTCTTCCCCTCGCGAGACCCGGTAACGACGCCTGGTTTTACCAGGCGTCCTTACCGGGTCCCGCAAGGGGACCTCGCAATGTGGCGGAACGGGTTTAACCGGTCCGCCTCCTTTTGCGGAGCCCGTTAACCCGTTCTGCCAGGGTCGTAATGAGGCCCAATGTATCTGAAAGGACCCTTACTGCAGTGAAACGACTGAGGCACATCCCACAAAAACATAGGAGGCTGCAATATTGGCCTATACAAGAGAACACCTAGGCCATCACGTTGCCCTCGTGCCACCTGACTCACTAGACGCTGTCCGCCCCTTTCTTCCCTGCCAACCTGTACAGTTGTACCCCGCCTCTGGGCCCCTCTGTATCCGACGCCCCACTGTATATCTGTTCTGTTGTTACCTCTGAAAAGCAATCCATTGTGTATATGTATTGTTGCATACCTCTGTAAAGCGCTCTGTTGCTTCTTGAAGCTAGGGCCTCGCTCAATAAATGCCATCATCAGAATAATAGTACATTTCCACCCTCTGGAATGATGGCACATATTTTATTCAAAATTGCGTTCTGACTAAAAAATCAGACCTTTCTATCTGCAGCTTGATCTGATGCCACCAATGTCTCAGATTTGCTGACCTTTTGCTGCCATTTCATGAGGCTAAGAGGACAGGGGATGAAAAGTGATAGATTGAATGTTATGGTTTTGATCTTTAGATCAGTCAGGATCAAAATACGTGCTCCACTTGGTTCAGTACACACTGCGCTCCTTCCTCCTGTACAATCTACACTGTGAGCTTTGTGCACTATCTTAACGAGACTTCACAACATTCTTACTGCATTGTGATGCAAAGTGATTGAGTGAGTGAGCCAGATTTTCTCCACAACAACTGAATGTAAAAAGCTGGGAAAGAAAGTATTTTAAAAAGTGAGGCCTATAAAAAGGAAAATGCATTCTATGGGACCTTAGAGGATGGAGCACAAGTTACCAGTCAGACTAAATCTGTGGCTGATTACTTAATTTCATCCCACGGGCTAGGCCAACATCTTCTGCCCTGGTGCATACAAGGGGAAGGGAAATATCAAGAAATCGCAAGTTTTTCTTCACATCTAGTAAAGTGCTCATAGTAACGAGTCTGATCATGCCAAGATCTGTTTCAGGGGTGTTTCTATGTTTGCAAAAGATCCAGGGCTACGCTAATGTCGGGACTGTCGGGATTCAGGCTAGCTATCCTTTTGGTTATAGCCCCTGAGTTTCTACCTAGGACTACAACCTAAAGACCTTGGGACATAGCTCTCTCAGACCCCCTACCAACGTTTCCTATCTAATGAAACAGATTCATTATGTCATTTCCTACCTAAACTTGGTGTAGAGTTCTTCGATTAGGAAGGGTTTGATCATGTCCAAGTAGACGTCGGCCTTTCTAAAGTTCAGGCATTCCAGATAATTCCTAAACAATCTGCTACGCGGTGCCTCTTGTAATCTGGTGGAATGCACAAGGCACAAAAAGGTTTTACTTTACATGGATTTAGGACCCCATTCTAAACTCGGGATAAAAATAGTGAAGACAGCGGACATTTTCCTATCCAGTTTGCAGAAACACCGTTCTGTAATGGGTGGAAGGATTGGAAGGGTGATGTGCTTTCCAGCAGCAAAAGCTGCTAAAATGTATCTTTGTTCGAGCGGTGTATTCGTATTAGCAAAAATCTCTTTAAACTTTCGTTACATTCAAAAAGTGGTGCTGCAGGAGGAAATGCTTTCATTATGAAGGGAAATCGTGTGCAGTAGATGTTAGCTGCACCTCACATGTGCTGTACTTTAGCTCTTTTTTGACAAATTTAACCACGGTTTAGCAAGGCGAATGTCCTTGCAGTGCTTGCCTTGCATTCCTGCTGGTCACCAGGGCTGTGGTCAGGCTGCAATTCAGGCACATGCAAAATTCAAGGCTTTCAACTGAGCAACCCAAATTCTTTGTTTTTCAGAATATGGTGCTTTTAAGAAAAGTTTTGCTCCTGCTTGGAACTGCACATTTCTATTTTTACACAGACGTCCTAATAGGGCCATCAATCAGGGTTTCATGTTAGTTCCAAAAGAAATAGGGCCTCATTACACAGACGGCGGCAACCATGGCGCTATTAGCGCCATGGTTGCAGCCGCTATTTTACAGAGTCCGCCATGGTGAATTGTGGAATTACTGCCCTATCCCAAGGTGTGTGGGGCGGTAATTCCCCATTCACCATGGCACTTCCCCATTCCCATTTTTGCCCCCATAGGGCTCAATGGGAATGTCGAAGACGGTAATTACGGTACCGTAAATTGCGGTACCGTAATTACCTCCAAGGTCCCTTTGCGGGTACCGTCAACAGCTGGTAAAACCAGCCGTTAAGGTAGGGTCCCACACAGGGACCTCGTAGTAAGGGGGTAAGGGTTTACCGGCACTGGTACCCTTACCAGTACCGGTAAACCCTTACCGCCATCCGTGTAATGAGGCCCATAAAGTCCACATTGTAGGTTGTATTATTAAGACACTGGAACCACTGAACGCTTGTGACATCTCCTTAAATATCCTAATGCCTTCATTATGATTTCAGCTCAGCTATGTCTATCCCCAGTACACTAATGGTTTAAGATCAGTATTCTACTCATGCTTCATGCAATACATGCCTATTTCTAGATTCGGAGGATAGGTGGTTGTGCTTACAGGTAGATATGGAAGCAGTTTCAGGAATAGATGTCCTTCCTCACTAGAATAAAGCTACACAGGGCATATGTTTTTAAATGCTCAAATTCAAAAAATGTTCTAAATGCTATCTCCATGGAGGGGACCTGCTGTGGCTTGCTAGTTATTGATTTCTAATGTGGAAGCAATAGTCCCCGCAGGGACGTCATTTCACCGAAATGCCAGGAGTAGCGGAAGTGACATCACACGACCCTTGACCTGTGATGACATCAAAGGGAGTGATGTTATTTGATCCCACCCCAAGTGACAACACGGGAAGTGATGGAACACGATCTTTCACCCCTTGACAAAACAGGAAGTGGCATCACATAGCATTGTACCTAAGTACGCTACAAAAAATATGGTTACAATATCACTGTAATGTGATATACATTTCATACAAGAATGGATCATCAAATGTATCGTTAACATCTGTGTATATAGGCCCATATTACCAAATTACTGTGAATGCAAGCAGACGTCCAAAGCCAAATTATAAGGATGTGTTACTATATAGCACTTAAGTTTACGTGCTTTATATAGAACAAATATACATACAATATCATCCAACCTGTGTTGGTACTCATTTATCAACCTCAGAAGGATGAATGGCTGAGTTGGCCTCGTCGGCAATCAAACCTGCAACCTGCCGATCACAAACACATTGCCGCAGCGAGCACTCAACCCACTAAGCTATCGTACCGGCTATAGTAAAATTAGCAATTACATGTTTGAATGTTTTCAAAGTCAGAAAGCAAATTACACTCTGTAGTGGATACCATTAAAATGGTAACAGATTTAACAGCAGGCCAGTTCATCTGCAGGTTTGGTGCAAAGTTGGCCACATGTCAACATGCATGGATCTACTTTTCAGGCGTCAGAGGTTGGCCTCACATGGCATCCCATAGTCTGGGCACTCTTTACCTCATACATGCAAACAAACATCCTGAACAGCATGCCATGGAGATAGGAGAGAAAGACACATTACAACAAGGCATTCATTGTAGCACAATGGAATCAAGGGCCACTTTATGTGCTATGGTCAAACATTTCTACACTGTACACAAGATTTTAGGCACAAGGACTTTGTCAAGTGACCGAGGACACCGAGTTGGAATGTCTTGTGATGATCATAACAGAGACAACAGCAGAAAAAAATGCTGTAACTGCATTTTGCAAAAAGCAAAATACATAGTCCAACATGGGTCTGAATTGTGAATTTGAGGTCTTTAATAACATACAAAATCAACGACTCACCCCCTTAAGTGAGCCTGAAGTAAACCTTTGATGAGTCTAGCAATTATTGTATAGAATTCCAGAAAAACACATTGGCCCTCATTGCGATACTGGCGCTAAACCATGGCGCTATTAGCACCATGGTTGGTGCCGGTATCGTAACGAGTCTGCCAATGTTCAATGGGGAATTACCACCCCATTCCAAGGTTGGCGGGCGGGAATTCCCCATTGAACATTGGCCCTTCCCCATTCCCATTTTTGCCCCATAGGGCTCAATGGGACCGGGGAAGGTGCCAAGTACGGTACCGCAAATTGCGGTACCGTACTTAGCACCAAGGTCCCTTTGCGGGTCCCTACTTTAACGGCTGGTCTAGACCAGCCGTTCAGGTCGGGTCCCACAAAGGGACCTCGTAGTAAGGCGCTAATGGGTTAACGGCGCCGCAGCCTTTTACGGTGCCGTTAACCCATTAGCGCCAGGGTCGTAATGAGGCCCATTATTTGTCATTCCCATTCTTTCTTATTTAGGGTCATGGTTCAAAGTGGTACACTTATGGAACCCCTCATTTTTTTTAATAGGCCTGAACAAGAAAGCCTTCCACTCCAGAAACAAAGAGCCACAAGGTGCTGGCCCCAGCCCACGAGCATCAATTTTAAAACAAACAGAGGGTAGCAAGGGAGGCCTCAGGTGCTGTAGAGGCAACCCCCTAATGACGTCCCTGAGCCCCCGTCTGATATTTCCTAGAAGTTGTTTGGGTAACACATCCCCTCTTTGGCAGTGCATCCACTCTTTTCTTTAACATGACCCCATAGGCATTTTCAAAAGAGAAGAATTCCTAAAATAGTCAAAAGGAAACAACATTTGCAAGTGAGTTTTGCCTAAAGAAATATCTGTTGTACATTTTCTGTACACATTACATTTAATAGGTTCAACTTCATAATAGTTTAAGGTCCGGCCTTTCTAATCATACAGTTCACTGAATGTGTAGATCAGACATTGGCGTCTCATGTAGGCATTAGCTCAGTATAGCCACAAATAAATGTATGTGAATTTTCTTGTGATTTATTATTTATTTGAATGTATTTATTGTGCATTACAGTTTAAAAACAAACTTTTGACAAAAGGAAAGCTTAATAAAATTACATTTCCACATACCAAATACAATCTCTAAAATATTCTCTTCTACAATTTATCCAACTAACACAAAGAAATTAAAATTCATCTCATCATTTCAAATACATTTACCAAAAAGTTAAAAACATAGAAATTCATAACAATGTTCAATAAAACAATCAGTAAAAGTACTTCATTCAAGAACATTTACTACCCTAAAAAATCACATACTCAAAACACATAATCTAAAATCTAATATCTCATTGTATCTATAATATAGAAGATTTGATATACAAGAGAATTAGTTAAGAATCTTTGAATTTTTTAGTTTTTTCCTCTTTAACAATCCACCCCAATTACAAACTCTAAAATCCTCATTGTAGCTATAAATAAAGCAGGAGTTGGGCCACAAAGCAAGACATGCCACAGTCGCGCCCAGCCAGCTGTCACAAGAGAGTGGTCAAATTTACCAAATGTAACTCTTCGATCATTTCTGAAAGATGGACATATCATTACTAGGTGGTACAACCTTTCTATTTCCATCCTACAGAATTGGCAGGTTCTTTCAGCTCTTGGGATTTTCTTTCTTGCATCCAAAACTTCAAGTGTAGGAAATAAATTCAGTTTTATGCTCAGCCAAACACGCCTACACTTTTTCGATGGATATTCTTGCAAAGTAGTTATTAGAGAGTTATGGGATTTCATGTCATAAATAACATGATTATAAATCCCACAATTTATTTATTTTATTTTATTTATTTTTATTTATTTGTTTCTATAGTGCCAAAAGCCCACAGGCATCAGGGCACTTACATTGGCACGAGCGGAACAAACAGAATGACAGGACAAGGGCATTCAGGCCCTATTGTTTTATTTTAAGATCTTGTGAACTATCTTTAGCAGAAGAGGTATGTCTTTAGTGTTTTCCTGAAGCATTTCCAATCAGAGATCCCTCCTATGGACAGAGGTAGAGAATTCCAGAATGCAGGAGCCCTATTCCAAAACAATCTACCTGGACCTCTGGTTCTTTTAGTTCTAATTCCTTGAACAGGTTCAGGTCTGAAGATCGTAGATCTCTAGCTGGGATGTAAGGAACAATAATGTTTTTTAGATACTTTTTGGCTTTTCCGTAGAAAGAGCAGTGTATTAGTGATCCCATTTTAAAGTTGATACATTGTTGTACTGGTAACCAGTGTAAATCGCTCCTGGTATTGGTGATGTGGGACCTCCTAGGAATGGTCATAGCGATGCGAATGGCATCATGTTGAATTGCTTGGCATGTCCTAATGTTAGACTTAGTCGTTCCACATAGTAAGATGTTGCAATAGTCTAGTCTTGATAGAATCATAGCCCATGCAATTGGTACTGCATTTTTGTTGTTGATATAGGGGGGTATGGTACGAAGAAGCCTCAGATGGTAATTGCATGTTTTACAGAGGTTTCGAACATGAGAATCTGAGTTCAGTGATGCATCCAGAAAGACCCCAATGTTTTCACTTTCACTTGCGTTTTGATCTAGTTACCGTGGAGCACAAAGTGAGAATATGCCAGATCTGATTTGGCCCTCGCCTGGGGGGAGCCGAAGATGAGAAGCTTAGTATTATTGCTGTTAAGGCATAACCAGTTTAAGGACATCCAATTTTCAATTGCCTTATAGATGTTTTCTAAAGTTATAGAGTCTTGCTGGTAGTCGCCACTTAGCTCGATGACCAATTGCATATCATCAGCATAGTTCATAAAGAAGACTCCTAGCATCTCCAGTAGTGAGCACAAGGCGTGATTTTAAAGGTTGAAAAGGAGGGGTGATATTCATGCACCCTGTGGGATTTCATATTTTATTTGAGAGGCTGGGGAAGGGACTGCGCCCCATTGTACCTTGGAAACTCGGTTTGACAAGAATGATTTGATCCAATGCACTGCCATCAATGAGCAGCTCCCTTGTTAATGTAAATACTCTAGTAATCTCTCGTGATCAATGAGATTGAATGCCACCGATAGATCCAACAGGATCAGCATCCCAGCCTTACCACTGTCAATGATCTCGAGCATGTGATTCTGGAGATCAAGAAGAGCAGTCTCTGTGCTATAAGTTGGACGGACACCGGACTGTCTATTGTGCAGTTTGTTATTGTTTTCTATAAATGAATGGAGTTCATTTGTGGAGACCTTGTCCAGTATTTTTTAAAAGAAACGGACTGTTTGTTATTGGGCGGAGGTAGTTCAGATCCTTAGGGTCCAGGTTCATTTTCTTTGGGATGGGTGTGATGGCACTTTCTTGATATCTGGTGGCACTTCTTGATCTCGAAAGGAGGCGTTCACAAATTGTGTTAGAAACGGTTAGAATGTGTTTCGTTTTTGAAAAATAATTTTGGGTGGTAGTAGGTTTAAAGAACAGTTAGTAGGGTTCAGGGAGGCAAGCAGCTGGTTCATATCTGTTGACGAGCTAGGGGAAAAAGAGAAACCTGGGGACTGAGATTTGGAGAGAGAGTCCTCTGTTTCTATGGGCTCTGTCACATTCTTTGAGTCCCCCAGTGGGGTATTAAGACTCTGAGTTGCTAAAATGTTGTCCCTTGCCTTAGAGATTTTTCTCCTCAAATGCCAGTGATATCTGAGCACAGTCTTCATCTGTGATTGATAATGGAGGCTCCACAGTTTTGGTCTTTTCTAGGGATTTTAAGATGTTAAATAATTCCTTCGGGGAGTTGGATGCTTGCTCAATGCGGTTTTATAATAGTTATTCTTGGTGTCCACTATCAAATATCTACAAGATTTATCTAATTTCTTCCATTCTTGTCGAGTGGTGTCTAAGGGGTGTTTATTCCAAGTCAGATCTAATGCCCTTCTTTTCATGTTCAGCTCAGGTGTAAACCAGCTTTGGTGATTAGAATTTTCTCTGACCATTTTTGTTCGAATAGGGGCAACTTTGCCAAGTATTGTTAAGAATGTTTTATTAAATATCGACAACATATCATCAGTTTGGTCAGACGGTAATATTTTGTCCATGACTGTCTGCATTCCGTTCATGATGTCTGAAGAGTTCAATTTCTTAAAATTATGGCCTCTAACAGATTTCATGTTATTAATAGGTTTTGCGATAGGTGTTGGTAAGTACATCGTAAAGCCGATCATAAAGTGATCTGACCAGATGCATGATGTGGTAAGGATATCTTTAGTTCCAATGTTCTTAGTGACTACCCAATCCAATCCAATTCACCAACTTAATTCTATTTTTTACCCAGTCCATTTCATAAATGTGTTTTTTCACCTTGTTTGGTCTGGTCAACAATGTTTCAACCAAGATCTCTAAGCGTGCCAAGATCTCAGCACATTTATTTGTCCATACCGAGAGAGGTTTACAATTCCCCAAGAGCATCACTGTTCTTAATTTCATCAACAGCCTGCCAACCAGAGGATCTAGAAAGCCTTTAAGCATATGCAAATGTCTCCAATCAGTTGCTGCTTGCAGTGATGTAATACCTAACACGAGTCTTATAGCAACCAGACGGGTTCCCTTTGGTAGGGAAAGGACCTTATGCCACAAACCACTCTCAAACGGTGCACAGCACCCTTCCTCCTCCAATACCTCGACACAGTGGATTACCTTTGGTGATGGGCCAATGAAAATTGCCTACATTTTCTATCCAGTTGTCTAAGTTGGGCTACAGAAGACAAAACTGCAGTCTTACTCAACATGAGCTGCTTGTAGAGCTTACAGTTCGTACAAATAATTATACAGAGGTACTAAAAGTATTGTACATATTGAAGCCTTCTGCCATTAAAAGCCCAATTACATTTTTCGATCTTCTTTTCCTGGAGGCAATTAAAGTCAATATTTTTGATTTGCCCACGTGAAGCTCAAGACCCAGGTTCCCAAAGTAATCATTCACTGCAACCAACGCCTTTTGTAACCCCAATGGTGCATAATCAAATAGCACCAAATCATCGGCATACAGCAGGTATAGGAATTTTACATTTTCTAGCATTGGGGGTTAATATTAGCATTTTCGAGACAACTCCCCAAATCTGCTATATATGCATTGAAGAGGAAGTGTGCCAGTACGCATCCTTTACGAAGGACATGCTCATTTTTTAACCAATCTGAGCTGCTTCCTCTCCCATCTAGCCTTACTTTTAATCTTGTTTCTGTATGCAAAGCTTTTAGCATGTCGATCAGGGAAATTGAACAACCCTATAGTCCTAATTTTGCCCAGAGCAAAGATCATTCCACAGCATTGAAAGCCTTTGTTGTAGCGAGAAAAGCAGCATAGATTTGTCTTTTTGCCGAATGTGCCTCAGTTGTCAAGAGAGATATAGTCAAACGATTTAGAGAAACAGTCACCCCTTTCTTGAAACCTGATTGATATATATCTTGGCACTGAGGTACTCCAGTCCTTGATGTCAAGAATCTAAAAATCAGAGTGGTAAAGAGTTTATATGACCCATCCAGGAGGGAGATTGACCGGTAATTACTTTGATCCAATCTGTTTTATGGATAAGTATCACCAACGCATCCCTCCAAGAAGTGGGATCTTTCCTTTCCTTGTGTTTACAATACTGAAACACAACTCTAAAATGATCCTTGCCCATAACGCTGGGTCTAATTTCAATGTGGCACTCGATAGACCATTGGGACCCAGGGCATTATAGTGTTTACAGCGCTTTATAGCCCTCTAAATGTCCTCCAATTCAATGTTAAGGACGTTCCAAGATATTTGAACCTTCCTTTGGTCTTTGCTTTGGACAAATATTTCATTAGAGTGACCAGAGAATAGCTTAGAGAAAACAAGTTTACCAAACACTACCGGGTTTCGGGTTAGCCTGAAAAGATCTCTGCGTTGCCCCTGATTTAATTAGTGACCAAAAGTGTGGACCGTTGCTCTTATTCAATGTACATAACATACTATCGGCATCTCTTTGGTATATCAGATGTCGCCTAGATTTGACCCAATTTGTATAGCTCTGCCTCAACTTTCTGTGAGAGGCGAAAACCGAGATATCCATTTCCCTAATTACCCTCACCTGCTTCCTATGAAGTTTCTTTCTAATGTGAATCCCTTTATCAAAATTGTGTGTATGAGAGTATGATATAGGTTGAGTGTCTAGTTGCTTCATCGGAAGCAGTCAGCAAGGGTATCCTAAACAAAAGGGACAAAGCCTCTGACGTTAAAACCCCCAAGTTTACATCCATTAAACATTTGGCCATTTGTGCATTAATTTGGAGTTTCAATCATGGCCTCCAAATAACCATGTGGTCTCTCTCTCTCTTATTTTGATATGCATATTAGAGATTATGGGCTCATATTCCAATCTCTATTTGCAAAGTAAGTAATAAGGATCTATCGTCACCGGCCCTGAACTCCAACACCGGCAAATTGTCACAACGTAAGTATAATTCTTTAGAGTTGAAAATGTAATATAAAGTCGACACTGATGATTTGCCTACCCTTGTATAATTAGGTGGCATGTCCCCTTTGACATTTCAGTTTAAAAGCTTCAGGTCCCACACTAACATAACTTCTTAAATCATTTACCCTCTTTCAAGTGCACCAGGGACACCAACATTTCGATTCTTATGCCAATCTTCATCAAGGCATTCACAATTCAAGTCCCTGATAACCAGGCAACCAGAAATATCTGTCATTCCGTTATCCATAATGTCTGTTAACCTTGTCATAACATTTAACACATTTCCATTGTAGGGGTTAAAATACACATTCAAAATCAGGCAAGAGTCCAATGGTGAATTCTTTCCTCCCTTTGACCTTATTTTAACTGCCAGCATATAACTGAACCCCAAAGATAATACTTCCATAGGGAACTCAGATCCCATATGGAGGGCACATAATAATGCCCCGAAAGGTCTACCTTTGGAACCTCTCCTTGCAGGCTCATGACAAACTGAAAAACCTTCCAATATGGTTTCATCAGTGAGCTGTGTTTCTTAGAACGAAATAAGGTGACAATCTTCCCAGAGGCTATGAGGTCTCTCCAAATGGGTACAGCCCTGCGTATTCCACGAAACAACTTTAAATTTGCAATCTCAGTTAATGCTATATGTCATTCCATCTTTTGCATGCAGATCATTTAGAATACAAGACCAATCATAGGATACAGACTTATTCGTTTTGGTACAACCTGTTACTGCTCGGGACTGGTTCCCCCTGTTATTTACCTTGATAACCAATGGGTCCTGAGTTACAAAGGCCATCTCCCCTTCATCGCCAATCACTGGTTCATGTTGAGGAATTGTTACACTATATCCTAGCTGCTCGAAGGCAGATGCCTCAGACAATATTTAATTTCTAATAATTTCACTTGTGAAGCCCAGTCGAGCTATGTCCACTCGTGTTGGGTGGACAAACTCCACTTGCGTTAAGTATGCACACTTAATTAAATGTAGCCTTGAGATTTCATCATCAAAGAGCGCTAGGATATACTGTCTATTTTAGGGATAGGACCCATTCACTCTAGAATTACGCTCAACTGTCTGAAAAAATAGCTCTTCTACTAAGCGTCCTACTTTCCCCTTATTGGATACAAGAGCGGTCTGCAGATGCACATCATCCATTTTTTGAAGTTTAAAAAATTGTTTACCAACCAATACCATTTGTTCTTTCGGTTTGAGGGGTTTTGGTTCCAAAACTGATGTTTTTACAAGGCCCTTTTTCACCTTTCTTCTATTGATAAGAATATAGGATAGGCTTTCTCTTCTTCCATAACAGACAGTCCGTTAGGAATACATTCCTGTGCAGTTGGTAGCAGCCTTGTAATGGAAAGTGGTGCATCATTCTCCTCTTTTACTGCTCTAATAACTTGACTGAGGTCAACCCCACTAATGATTTGTCCCTCTCTTTTATAGGCCTCCTTACTTGTCGAAAGAGAAGCCTCATTCATTACGGAGTGTGTTGTCAAGATACTAAGATTCAAGGGGTCATTCATAGGTATAGCTACTTTCATGAAATTAGTAATGGCTACCTTCCCCTTAACAGGTGAAATCATATTAATCTTCATTTTTTGTGTTTTTCTTTTGTTTTATGTTAAGGCATCGTCAGATATTGGAACCAATTCTCCACTTTCAGCCTCATCCTCTTTATCATTTGACTCTTCTTCGGATAAGTACTTCCCCCTTTTAGATTGCCCCTTGAGGTTGTGCAAACATGTACGGGATCCCTTACAACCTTTTATAGCCATTTTTTTTCTGTTGAGCATTGCTCATATCCTCAACATTTGTATCACATGGGGTTAGTATGGAGACGATGCCGGCCTCTCCAGAACTAAATTCTTGGGGTTTTTGCATACTGAGTTTGACACTCGGCATAGCTTTGGGATGATTTTGGTCAATGGAACTCCCACCCTTACATTCATCCAAGCCCCCCTCTAACACTTGAGTGGCTATGGTATTAGTGTTTTGAGATCGTACCACTGGTACCTTTAAAGTGTTTTCTATAGTTATCACATCACCAGATCAATTCAAGTCCTTTCCCGTGGAAGCACCAAGAACACCCCCCCTTGTTGACACATTGGCAGGTCTCCTGGGAGGTTTTACTTCCATGTCTATAAAATGGTTGCTTACTGGAGACATATTGACCAGTCTGGCTAGCCCCATAATAAAACCCTCCAAGAATGACATTTTTGTGGTACGTTCCTTTATGGTCATGCATCACATAATTCATTTTGAAAAATATCATGACCTTTGTCAATCGAGTTCAAGATTCGAGAGAGCATCGGAAAAGAAAAAGCATCTGAATATAAGGATACTTGCATGTTTTGATGCATCCTCTCTGTACCTGGGGATGCCTGCTTTCCTTGAGGATGCATATGCTCAAAGCTACCCTGGTGCACAACAAGTACTTGGCCTGAATCAGGTATTCCAAAGGTCCTTTCGTTTTACATTTTTGGCGATGATTCCCCATCGGATAGGACAGCGTCCTATGTAGACAAACACTTTCTTTGCTGTCCCACCTAGGCAAACAGACAGTCTCAGGACCCAAAGAATGGCATACCCACCTGCCTAGTTCATGTGAAACTGTTGGAGCATATATGGATTGTCCAATTAATTGATTGATTTAGGTTTTTTATAAAGCGTTCGAGCACTAGGGGCAACTTGGCGCTGGGAGGTCCGAAATGTGTTTTCACTGCACGATCTTTATGTAGGCAATTGTCTATGTCCTCTGCGTCCTGGTGCTCAAGTCATCCACACATCTGGTATATCCATTAATGGTGTTCTTTTTCAAACTGAGTGTGGTTTTGGAGGGTCAGTGAAAGATGAAACGATTGTTCTAGTGTGTTGATCCTTGGGTGAAATCCTTCATGTAAATATACTACAATGGTGCTACCTTTATGCCATTTAGCGAAATGACAGAGTAATATCTCAACAAATGTTTTGCCAATTGTATCACTAAGTGAAATCAATCAACAAATCAAGAGCGACTCTCTACCTTCTTATTTTAAAATGCCTATTATTTTTAAGTTCTGTCAGGATTAGTCAGGCGAGTACAAAGGCAGCGAATATGGCAAGGGAAATGTGCACTAAATTACATAGTGAAAGGCTTCGAATTAAACTACGTGCACACAGGAACAACGACTCATGTATGCTAGAACCCAGGAGTGCAAAAAGAGTGTGACAACAAAACCAATATATGAAAAGGGATGTGGGGTGAGCACTTGACCGCGAGGAAAGTCGGCAAGCGCCTTACCCCCAATTGCTGTTACAGGTACTGACAGCGCTAAACCCACGTGGAGGGCAAGCAATGACAGGATCTGTGAACTAACACTCTTGATGGTATTAAATAAGGGAACTAAAGAACAGTACTCACGAGGACGAGATAAACCTCTTGAATGTCAGCTAGCCCACGAATCCTGATGATGAAACTGGAACCCTGAAAGGCTATAACAGCAATGGGAGGAAAACTAAATACCTAAGTTGGAATAGTGTTTACAAATTAGTGAGGAAAACATAAGCATTCACACAGGAGCTAGCTACAACCGCACACCACACCTAAATATCAAATGGGAAATAAATGCAGTTGTGCAATGGAAAACATGGAATGGATCCCAATGGAAAATAAGGATCAGGAGCAGGGAAAAACGAAATAACCAATGCAAACTTCCCCCTACCCCTCCAAGGGAAAGACAGGATGCTAATCTAAGAGGAAGGCTAAGGCATACGGGTTTACAGCAGCAAAAGACAGAGTCAAAGAAATATAGAACACAGACAAACTGGGCTGCATCTAAAAGGGGAAAGCACTGAGAAATGCTGCCTGCAAACAGAGGAAGACAAAAAGGGAATCAAGGGAGCAGAAATCAATTAGCGCATGAATCCAAAATCCAGGGCGGAGGAACAAGAAAACAGGAACTAGGAACTAGGTACAAAAGCAAGGAACAAGGAACAAGGGACTAGTCACAACAGGAACACTGCAAACGATGACCAGCGCTGGACTGAAGTAAGACTGAGGCTTTTAAAGCGGCTTAACGAGCACACGCCTCAGGTGTGCTGATTGCTGCACCTGCAGCCACAGCTGTTGCCTATCCTCCACCCAACCTTGTCCTGCAAGGGTGGAGGTGGATCAGTGGGCCAGGCATTCTGGGAAGCATAGTCATTTGGTTAAAGAAGCATGCTGGCTGCCAAAAACCTGGAATGGATGCGGAAGGGAAGTAGCTTGGAAAATAGGGATTTAGCGCTCCCAATTCATCACAGCACCGTAGCATAAGGTTCGGAGGAAAGGTCCAGTAGGGAATATACCCCAAATCATGCCCCCAAGTGGTGGGAACAGGAGCGAAGGGAGCGAGTCGTGACAGTATACCCCCTCCTACGGCCGTCTTCGGGTGCCCGCCACCCGCACGAGACATC
The DNA here is from genome assembly GCF_040938575.1 of Ambystoma mexicanum. NCBI lineage: Eukaryota > Metazoa > Chordata > Amphibia > Caudata > Ambystomatidae > Ambystoma > Ambystoma mexicanum. The sequence continues at coordinate 569,925,984 of NC_090934.1, read as the reverse complement.
TTCTTTCCATGATGGGAGTGCTTTTTCTTTGGAGGTGGCACTGATGGAAACGGTGGCTTCTGGTGAGGAAGAGACTCATGGTTCGAAGAAAGGCATGAAGGACTTGCAGGACCTGAAGCAGAGTTGGAAGGTCCAGGAAGCTCAGTCACTGGGAGTGGACCCTTATAAGTCTTTGAGGAGGGAGGCAGGCTGGTGCAACATGCCTTAGACAATGGTAGAAGCCCTGTTAGCCTTTCTGCCGAGAGTGGACATGCGGGAGGTGAGGAAATTGCTGGCTTCAGGAAAGGTTTATGTTCAGCCATTAGAGAAGGTGGCGGCTGAGGTAGAGGTTCAGATTTTCTTCTGTCATCCATCTGGGAAAAGGCTTGTGGTTGAAAGTGACTAAGGTTTGACTGCACATGTTCTACGCCTTGGAGACCTGAAAGTCCAATGGGTTGTACAAGGCTGGTACTCCTGGTGACAGTCGTGTAACCACCTTGTTGCACGTGGGATACAACAGCAGGGACATTTGGCATACTGATAGGAGTGATAGACGCAGTACTTGGTATTTCAGGCACACTCGCAGAATGAGCAATAACAGACACATTATGAACTGCAGCAGTCATTCCCTTCCTTTGGCTACTAGCACCCAACTGGTGCTTCTTGGCGGAATTCTGTGGCACAAGTCCTGTAGGTAATACGCCGGTCTGCACCACCCCCTCTGCACACCCAGGTGAGTGGTTCTGACTCACCACTTGGTCCAGCTTGATGACTCTGAAGCGGGAGCTGGTAAAAGTCTCAAACTCTGATGCTGCATTTTTAGGAGGCTCTGATGCTAAAGTGAAGCAGTTGGGAGAATCGTCTTGTGGAAAAGGCAGGCATTCTGGTGCTCCTCCTGAAGCAAAAGAAAGGCAAGCTAGACGTTCATCGACAGTAAATGGTTGGGATTCAGGAGGAATCGCTGGAGCAGAAGAAAATACAGCAGGATCTGATGGTGTAGACAGGTATACCTCTGATATTGGCAGCGAGGCTAAGCAGGATACAGGCGTCTCATGAACTGAAGGCAAATACTCAGTATACTCCGGGACTGAAGACATGCACTTTTGATGGACTACCGGAGGCTCTAAAGCTGAAGGATGATCTGCAGGATGAGTCACTGTAGCTGAAGACAGGCAGGCCAGGGGAAACCTTGAGGCTGAAGGCATGCAAGCTGGAGCAATCTCGGTTGCTGGATACAAACATGTCCAGGTCTTTGGGACTGGCTCTTGAGTAAATGGCAGACATGGCAGCGGTTCATTGGGTGAAGACACGTGTGCCAAAGATGACTGCAGGGCTGTGGGTTGGATCATAGAAGAATCAATGGTTGTAGGAGGACAGACAGAAGTCTCAGAAGTTGACAGACACATTGGTGGCTCAGGAATGGAGGGCACCTTTAGGGCAGTAGACTCCTTGGCACCAGTAACCAAAGACTGAGCTGTACCCTTGCAGTCCTTTTCTTTAGTGGGTGACACAGAGTCTTTTTCTTTGTAGAAGTCAAAATCAACCAGTGGAATTACCATAGTAAAGTCTCTGTTAATCAGGATTTCGTCAATTGTCCATTCCTCTGTTTTAGCTTCTGAAAGAGGCAGATTATCAATCAACAGTTCAGGAATCGCCTGCCGGTTTTTTGGTTCTGTATACTGTGGAATGAGTCCATCAGAACATGAAATCTGTACTGTCTCTGACTGTTCGTATTGATCAGAATTGGCAGAAGGAAGAGTGAACCCAGAGGTAACATCGTTTTCCACATCAGCTTTAACATCTACTTCAGTCTCAGGAGCTGTATCAAGAGCAGGGCCTAAGCCTACTGTAGTGACTGAATCTGTGTATGCCTCCATTGTGGATTGTGTTTGGAAATCAGAAGCTTGTATGTGTGCTAGCTCAGAATTATGACAAACTGCTACACAGGAAATTTTAGGTAAAGGAGTGGCTTGTAAATCTTCAGCTAACTGCAATCCCTGACAAACAGCAGAACAATTGTTAGAAACTGTGCCCAGATTAAGCGCTGTGCTAGACGAAAGACCTTCACTCCCAATAGATCTAACATATTGACAACTATCATAGTTTACCAAAGTCTCTGCACTCAGGGGCTGAACAGTGTTCACTTCCTCAACATCAACAGATAAAGTCTGAGGTGTATTCAGTAAAGAGTGCAAGTTTTTATTCTCCTCTTGTAAAGAAATGAATTCTTGTCTTAACTCCTCAAGCTTAGCTCTTAACATGCCCTGCATTAACTGTACATCACTATCAGTAGGCACAGGGGGAGGCATAGTGGCATCAGGGCTGGATCCTGCACTGGCAATGTGGATGTGCACCGATTGTACATTGTCCTCTACTGCTTGCAGGTTCTGTGATTTATAGTTTCTCTTACCAACTTGGTCTGTGTTTCCCTTAAGCAAACTATTGACATTAGACCTCTTGGCATTAGGGACTACAGTATGTACTTGTGCAAAGGAGTATGCTTTAGACTGAGGGTAGAAAACAGAAGTTATGCAAGGAACCCCTCCATTCTTTATGTTTGTATCATGAAACTGTTCTATCTGAGGTGAAGCACAACTGGAATCATGGGGTTCAACAACAGAGGTACTCTTGTATAATAAGTCTAACAGTGTGTTGTTTTCTGCGGCTAAGGCTTGCGCTGACATAGAATCGGGATCGAAACAAAAGATAGAACTAGGATCAGGCAATGTAGGATGTGCCATCCTATGAGAAAAATACTTTGCATGTAAATGCCCATTCGTGACAAGGAGTTCATTTAAGTCAGGACTAGTGATTTGATTGTCATAGGTAAATGTAGTGGAAGCTTTCTGTACAAACTTGTTAGAGGCCTTGCTGCCTTTCTTTCTTAAACTTGCCATATTCAATGGGAATTTTAGGCTGGTCATTCTGTCAGGATTAGTCAGGCGAGTACAAAGGCAGCGAATATGGCAAGGGAAATGTGCACTAAATTACACAGTGAAAGGCTTCGAATTAAACTACGTGCACACAGGAACAACGACTCATGTATGCTAGAACCCAGGAGTGTGACAACAAAACCAATATATGAAAAGGGATGTGGGGTAAGCACCTGACCGCGAGGAAAGTCGGCAAGCGCCTTACCCCCAATTGCTGTTACAGGTACTGACAGCGCTAAACCCACATGGAGGGCAAGCAATGACAGGATCTGTGAACTAACACTCTTGATGGTATTAAATAAGGGAACTAAAGAACAGTACTCACGAGGACGAAATAAACCTCTTGAATGTCAGCTAGCCCACGAATCCTGATGATGAAACTGGGACCCAGAAAGGCTATAACAGCAATGGGAGGAAAACTAAATACCTAAGTTGGAATAGTGTTTACAAATTAGTGAGGAAAACATAAGCATTCACACAGGAGCTAGCTACAACCGCACACCACACCTAAATATCAAATGGGAAATAAATGCAGTTGTGCAATGGAAAACATGGAATGGATCCCAATGGAAAATAAGGATCAGGAGCAGGGAAAAACGAAATAACCAATGCAAACTTCCCCCTACCCCTCCAAGGGAAAGACAGGATGCTAATCTAAGAGGAAGGCTAAGGCATACGGGTTTACAGCAGCAAAAGACAGAGTCAAAGAAATATAGAACACAGACAAACTGGGCTGCATCTAAAAGGGGAAAGCACTGAGAAATGCTGCCTGCAAACAGAGGAAGACAAAAAGGGAATCAAGGGAGCAGAAATCAATTAGCGCATGAATCCAAAATCCAGGGCGGAGGAACAAGAAAACAGGAACTAGGAACTAGGTACAAAAGCAAGGAACAAGGAACAAGGGACTAGTCACAACAGGAACACTGCAAACGATGACCAGCGCTGGACTGAAGTAAGACTGAGGCTTTTAAAGCGGCTTAACGAGCACACGCCTCAGGTGTGCTGATTGCTGCACCTGCAGCCACAGCTGTTGCCTATCCTCCACCCAACCTTGTCCTGCAAGGGTGGAGGTGGAGCAGTGGGCCAGGCATTCTGGGAAGCATAGTCATTTGGTTAAAGAAGCATGCTGGCTGCCAAAAACCTGGAATGGATGCGGAAGGGAAGTAGCTTGGAAAATAGGGATTTAGCGCTCCCAATTCATCACAGCACCGTAGCATAAGGTTCGGAGGAAAGGTCCAGTAGGGAATATACCCCAAATCATGCCCCCAAGTGGTGGGAACGGGAGCGAAGGGAGCGAGTCGTGACAGTATACCCCCTCCTACGGCCGTCTTCGGGTGCCCGCCACCCGCACGAGACATCTTCTTTCCATGATGGGAGTGCTTTTTCTTTGGAGGTGGCACTGATGGAAACGGTGGCTTCTGGTGAGGAAGAGACTCATGGTTCGAAGAAAGGCATGAAGGACTTGCAGGACCTGAAGCAGAGTTGGAAGGTCCAGGAAGCTCAGTCACTGGGAGTGGACCCTTATAAGTCTTTGAGGAGGGAGGCAGGCTGGTGCAACATGCCTTAGACAATGGTAGAAGCCCTGTTAGCCTTTCTGCCGAGAGTGGACATGCGGGAGGTGAGGAAATTGCTGGCTTAAGGAAAGGTTTATGTTCAGCCATTAGAGAAGGTGGCGGCTGAGGTAGAGGTTCAGATTTTCTTCTGTCATCCATCTGGGAAAAGGCTTGTGGTTGAAAGTGACTAAGGTTTGACTGCACATGTTCTACGCCTTGGAGACCTGAAAGTCCAATGGGTTGTACAAGGCTGGTACTCCTGGTGACAGTCGTGTAACCACCTTGTTGCACGTGGGATACAACAGCAGGGACATTTGGCATACTGATAGGAGTGATAGACGCAGTACTTGGTATTTCAGGCACACTCGCAGAATGAGCAATAACAGACACATTATGAACTGCAGCAGTCATTCCCTTCCTTTGGCTACTAGCACCCAACTGGTGCTTCTTGGCGGAATTCTGTGGCACAAGTCCTGTAGGTAATACGCCGGTCTGCACCACCCCCTCTGCACACCCAGGTGAGTGGTTCTGACTCACCACTTGGTCCAGCTTGATGACTCTGAAGCGGGAGCTGGTAAAAGTCTCAAACTCTGATGCTGCATTTTTAGGAGGCTCTGATGCTAAAGTGAAGCAGTTGGGAGAATCGTCTTGTGGAAAAGGCAGGCATTCTGGTGCTCCTCCTGAAGCAAAAGAAAGGCAAGCTAGACGTTCATCGACAGTAAATGGTTGGGATTCAGGAGGAATCGCTGGAGCAGAAGAAAATACAGCAGGATCTGATGGTGTAGACAGGTATACCTCTGATATTGGCAGCGAGGCTAAGCAGGATACAGGCGTCTCATGAACTGAAGGCAAATACTCAGTATACTCCGGGACTGAAGACATGCACTTTTGATGGACTACCGGAGGCTCTAAAGCTGAAGGATGATCTGCAGGATGAGTCACTGTAGCTGAAGACAGGCAGGCCAGGGGAAACCTTGAGGCTGAAGGCATGCAAGCTGGAGCAATCTCGGTTGCTGGATACAAACATGTCCAGGTCTTTGGGACTGGCTCTTGAGTAAATGGCAGACATGGCAGCGGTTCATTGGGTGAAGACACGTGTGCCAAAGATGACTGCAGGGCTGTGGGTTGGATCATAGAAGAATCAATGGTTGTAGGAGGACAGACAGAAGTCTCAGAAGTTGACAGACACATTGGTGGCTCAGGAATGGAGGGCACCTTTAGGGCAGTAGACTCCTTGGCACCAGTAACCAAAGACTGAGCTGTACCCTTGCAGTCCTTTTCTTTAGTGGGTGACACAGAGTCTTTTTCTTTGTAGAAGTCAAAATCAACCAGTGGAATTACCATAGTAAAGTCTCTGTTAATCAGGATTTCGTCAATTGTCCATTCCTCTGTTTTAGCTTCTGAAAGAGGCAGATTATCAATCAACAGTTCAGGAATCGCCTGCCGGTTTTTTGGTTCTGTATACTGTGGAATGAGTCCATCAGAACATGAAATCTGTACTGTCTCTGACTGTTCGTATTGATCAGAATTGGCAGAAGGAAGAGTGAACCCAGAGGTAACATCGTTTTCCACATCAGCTTTAACATCTACTTAAGTCTCAGGAGCTGTATCAAGAGCAGGGCCTAAGCCTACTGTAGTGACTGAATCTGTGTATGCCTCCATTGTGGATTGTGTTTGGAAATCAGAAGCTTGTATGTGTGCTAGCTCAGAATTATGACAAACTGCTACACAGGAAATTTTAGGTAAAGGAGTGGCTTGTAAATCTTCAGCTAACTGCAATCCCTGACAAACAGCAGAACAATTGTTAGAAACTGTGCCCAGATTAAGCGCTGTGCTAGACGAAAGACCTTCACTCCCAATAGATCTAACATATTGACAACTATCATAGTTTACCAAAGTCTCTGCACTCAGGGGCTGAACAGTGTTCACTTCCTCAACATCAACAGATAAAGTCTGAGGTGTATTCAGTAAAGAGTGCAAGTTTTTATTCTCCTCTTGTAAAGAAATGAATTCTTGTCTTAACTCCTCAAGCTTAGCTCTTAACATGCCCTGCATTAACTGTACATCACTATCAGTAGGCACAGGGGGAGGCATAGTGGCATCAGGGCTGGATCCTGCACTGGCAATGTGGATGTGCACCGATTGTACATTGTCCTCTACTGCTTGCAGGTTCTGTGATTTATAGTTTCTCTTACCAACTTGGTCTGTGTTTCCCTTAAGCAAACTATTGACATTAGACCTCTTGGCATTAGGGACTACAGTATGTACTTGTGCAAAGGAGTATGCTTTAGACTGAGGGTAGAAAACAGAAGTTATGCAAGGAACCCCTCCATTCTTTATGTTTGTATCATGAAACTGTTCTATCTGAGGTGAAGCACAACTGGAATCATGGGGTTCAACAACAGAGGTACTCTTGTATAATAAGTCTAACAGTGTGTTGTTTTCTGCGGCTAAGGCTTGCGCTGACATAGAATCGGGATCAAAACAAAAGATAGAACTAGGATCAGGCAATGTAGGATGTGCCATCCTATGAGAAAAATACTTTGCACGTAAATGCCCATTCGTGACAAGGAGTTCATTTAAGTCAGGACTAGTGATTTGATTGTCATAGGTAAATGTAGTGGAAGCTTTCTGTACAAACTTGTCAGAGGCCTTGCTGCCTTTCTTTCTTAAACTTGCCATATTCAATGGGAATTTTAGGCTGGTCATTCTGTCAGGATTAGTCAGGCGAGTACAAAGGCAGCGAATATGGCAAGGGAAATGTGCACTAAATTACACAGTGAAAGGCTTCGAATTAAACTACGTGCACACAGGAACAACGACTCATGTATGCTAGAACCCAGGAGTGTGACAACAAAACCAATATATGAAAAGGGATGTGGGGTAAGCACCTGACCGCGAGGAAAGTCTGCAAGCGCCTTACCCCCAATTGCTGTTACAGGTACTGACAGCGCTAAACCCACATGGAGGGCAAGCAATGACAGGATCTGTGAACTAACACTCTTGATGGTATTAAATAAGGGAACTAAAGAACAGTACTCACGAGGACGAGATAAACCTCTTGAATGTCAGCTAGCCCACGAATCCTGATGATGAAACTGGGACCCAGAAAGGCTATAACAGCAATGGGAGGAAAACTAAATACCTAAGTTGGAATAGTCTTTACAAATTAGTGAGGAAAACATAAGCATTCACACAGGAGCTAGCTACAACCGCACACCACACCTAAATATCAAATGGGAAATAAATGCAGTTGTGCAATGGAAAACATGGAATGGATCCCAATGGAAAATAAGGATCAGGAGCAGGGAAAAACGAAATAACCAATGCAAACTTCCCCCTACCCCTCCAAGGGAAAGACAGGATGCTAATCTAAGAGGAAGGCTAAGGCATACGGGTTTACAGCAGCAAAAGACAGAGTCAAAGAAATATAGAACACAGACAAACTGGGCTGCATCTAAAAGGGGAAAGCACTGAGAAATGCTGCCTGCAAACAGAGGAAGACAAAAAGGGAATCAAGGGAGCAGAAATCAATTAGCGCATGAATCCAAAATCCAGGGCGGAGGAACAAGAAAACAGGAACTAGGAACTAGGTACAAAAGCAAGGAACAAGGAACAAGGGACTAGTCACAACAGGAACACTGCAAACGATGACCAGCGCTGGACTGAAGTAAGACTGAGGCTTTTAAAGCGGCTTAACGAGCACACGCCTCAGGTGTGCTGATTGCTGCACCTGCAGCCACAGCTGTTGCCTATCCTCCACCCAACCTTGTCCTGCAAGGGTGGAGGTGGAGCAGTGGGCCAGGCATTCTGGGAAGCATAGTCATTTGGTTAAAGAAGCATGCTGGCTGCCAAAAACCTGGAATGGATGCGGAAGGGAAGTAGCTTGGAAAATAGGGATTTAGCGCTCCCAATTCATCACAGCACCGTAGCATAAGGTTCGGAGGAAAGGTCCAGTAGGGAATATACCCCAAATCATGCCCCCAAGTGGTGGGAACGGGAGCGAAGGGAGCGAGTCGTGACAGTATACCCCCTCCTACGGCCGTCTTCGGGTGCCCGCCACCCGCACGAGACATCTTCTTTCCATGATGGGAGTGCTTTTTCTTTGGAGGTGGCACTGATGGAAACGGTGGCTTCTGGTGAGGAAGAGACTCATGGTTCGAAGAAAGGCATGAAGGACTTGCAGGACCTGAAGCAGAGTTGGAAGGTCCAGGAAGCTCAGTCACTGGGAGTGGACCCTTATAAGTCTTTGAGGAGGGAGGCAGGCTGGTGCAACATGCCTTAGACAATGGTAGAAGCCCTGTTAGCCTTTCTGCCGAGAGTGGACATGCGGGAGGTGAGGAAATTGCTGGCTTAAGGAAAGGTTTATGTTCAGCCATTAGAGAAGGTGGCGGCTGAGGTAGAGGTTCAGATTTTCTTCTGTCATCCATCTGGGAAAAGGCTTGTGGTTGAAAGTGACTAAGGTTTGACTGCACATGTTCTACGCCTTGGAGACCTGAAAGTCCAATGGGTTGTACAAGGCTGGTACTCCTGGTGACAGTCGTGTAACCACCTTGTTGCACGTGGGATACAACAGCAGGGACATTTGGCATACTGATAGGAGTGATAGACGCAGTACTTGGTATTTCAGGCACACTCGCAGAATGAGCAATAACAGACACATTATGAACTGCAGCAGTCATTCCCTTCCTTTGGCTACTAGCACCCAACTGGTGCTTCTTGGCGGAATTCTGTGGCACAAGTCCTGTAGGTAATACGCCGGTCTGCACCACCCCCTCTGCACACCCAGGTGAGTGGTTCTGACTCACCACTTGGTCCAGCTTGATGACTCTGAAGCGGGAGCTGGTAAAAGTCTCAAACTCTGATGCTGCATTTTTAGGAGGCTCTGATGCTAAAGTGAAGCAGTTGGGAGAATCGTCTTGTGGAAAAGGCAGGCATTCTGGTGCTCCTCCTGAAGCAAAAGAAAGGCAAGCTAGACGTTCATCAACAGTAAATGGTTGGGATTCAGGAGGAATCGCTGGAGCAGAAGAAAATACAGCAGGATCTGATGGTGTAGACAGGTATACCTCTGATATTGGCAGCGAGGCTAAGCAGGATACAGGCGTCTCATGAACTGAAGGCAAATACTCAGTATACTCCGGGACTGAAGACATGCACTTTTGATGGACTACCGGAGGCTCTAAAGCTGAAGGATGATCTGCAGGATGAGTCACTGTAGCTGAAGACAGGCAGGCCAGGGGAAACCTTGAGGCTGAAGGCATGCAAGCTGGAGCAATCTCGGTTGCTGGATACAAACATGTCCAGGTCTTTGGGACTGGCTCTTGAGTAAATGGCAGACATGGCAGCGGTTCATTGGGTGAAGACACGTGTGCCAAAGATGACTGCAGGGCTGTGGGTTGGATCATAGAAGAATCAATGGTTGTAGGAGGACAGACAGAAGTCTCAGAAGTTGACAGACACATTGGTGGCTCAGGAATGGAGGGCACCTTTAGGGCAGTAGACTCCTTGGCACCAGTAACCAAAGACTGAGCTGTACCCTTGCAGTCCTTTTCTTTAGTGGGTGACACAGAGTCTTTTTCTTTGTAGAAGTCAAAATCAACCAGTGGAATTACCATAGTAAAGTCTCTGTTAATCAGGATTTCGTCAATTGTCCATTCCTCTGTTTTAGCTTCTGAAAGAGGCAGATTATCAATCAACAGTTCAGGAATCGCCTGCCGGTTTTTTGGTTCTGTATACTGTGGAATGAGTCCATCAGAACATGAAATCTGTACTGTCTCTGACTGTTCGTATTGATCAGAATTGGCAGAAGGAAGAGTGAACCCAGAGGTAACATCGTTTTCCACATCAGCTTTAACATCTACTTCAGTCTCAGGAGCTGTATCAAGAGCAGGGCCTAAGCCTACTGTAGTGACTGAATCTGTGTATGCCTCCATTGTGGATTGTGTTTGGAAATCAGAAGCTTGTATGTGTGCTAGCTCAGAATTATGACAAACTGCTACACAGGAAATTTTAGGTAAAGGAGTGGCTTGTAAATCTTCAGCTAACTGCAATCCCTGACAAACAGCAGAACAATTGTTAGAAACTGTGCCCAGATTAAGCGCTGTGCTAGACGAAAGACCTTCACTCCCAATAGATCTAACATATTGACAACTATCATAGTTTACCAAAGTCTCTGCACTCAGGGGCTGAACAGTGTTCACTTCCTCAACATCAACAGATAAAGTCTGAAGTGTATTCAGTAAAGAGTGCAAGTTTTTATTCTCCTCTTGTAAAGAAATGAATTCTTGTCTTAACTCCTCAAGCTTAGCTCTTAACATGCCCTGCATTAACTGTACATCACTATCAGTAGGCACAGGGGGAGGCATAGTGGCATCAGGGCTGGATCCTGCACTGGCAATGTGGATGTGCACCGATTGTACATTGTCCTCTACTGCTTGCAGGTTCTGTGATTTATAGTTTCTCTTACCAACTTGGTCTGTGTTTCCCTTAAGCAAACTATTGACATTAGACCTCTTGGCATTAGGGACTACAGTATGTACTTGTGCAAAGGAGTATGCTTTAGACTGAGGGTAGAAAACAGAAGTTATGCAAGGAACCCCTCCATTCTTTATGTTTGTATCATGAAACTGTTCTATCTGAGGTGAAGCACAACTGGAATCATGGGGTTCAACAACAGAGGTACTCTTGTATAATAAGTCTAACAGTGTGTTGTTTTCTGCGGCTAAGGCTTGCGCTGACATAGAATCGGGATCAAAACAAAAGATAGAACTAGGATCAGGCAATGTAGGATGTGCCATCCTATGAGAAAAATACTTTGCACGTAAATGCCCATTCGTGACAAGGAGTTCATTTAAGTCAGGACTAGTGATTTGATTGTCATAGGTAAATGTAGTGGAAGCTTTCTGTACAAACTTGTTAGAGGCCTTGCTGCCTTTCTTTCTTAAACTTGCCATATTCAATGGGAATTTTAGGCTGGTCATTCTGTCAGGATTAGTCAGGCGAGTACAAAGGCAGCGAATATGGCAAGGGAAATGTGCACTAAATTACACAGTGAAAGGCTTCGAATTAAACTACGTGCACACAGGAACAACGACTCATGTATGCTAGAACCCAGGAGTGTGACAACAAAACCAATATATGAAAAGGGATGTGGGGTAAGCACCTGACCGCGAGGAAAGTCGGCAAGCGCCTTACCCCCAATTGCTGTTACAGGTACTGACAGCGCTAAACCCACATGGAGGGCAAGCAATGACAGGATCTGTGAACTAACACTCTTGATGGTATTAAATAAGGGAACTAAAGAACAGTACTCACGAGGACGAGATAAACCTCTTGAATGTCAGCTAGCCCACGAATCCTGATGATGAAACTGGGACCCAGAAAGGCTATAACAGCAATGGGAGGAAAACTAAATACCTAAGTTGGAATAGTCTTTACAAATTAGTGAGGAAAACATAAGCATTCACACAGGAGCTAGCTACAACCGCACACCACACCTAAATATCAAATGGGAAATAAATGCAGTTGTGCAATGGAAAACATGGAATGGATCCCAATGGAAAATAAGGATCAGGAGCAGGGAAAAACGAAATAACCAATGCAAACTTCCCCCTACCCCTCCAAGGGAAAGACAGGATGCTAATCTAAGAGGAAGGCTAAGGCATACGGGTTTACAGCAGCAAAAGACAGAGTCAAAGAAATATAGAACACAGACAAACTGGGCTGCATCTAAAAGGGGAAAGCACTGAGAAATGCTGCCTGCAAACAGAGGAAGACAAAAAGGGAATCAAGGGAGCAGAAATCAATTAGCGCATGAATCCAAAATCCAGGGCGGAGGAACAAGAAAACAGGAACTAGGAACTAGGTACAAAAGCAAGGAACAAGGAACAAGGGACTAGTCACAACAGGAACACTGCAAACGATGACCAGCGCTGGACTGAAGTAAGACTGAGGCTTTTAAAGCGGCTTAACGAGCACACGCCTCAGGTGTGCTGATTGCTGCACCTGCAGCCACAGCTGTTGCCTATCCTCCACCCAACCTTGTCCTGCAAGGGTGGAGGTGGAGCAGTGGGCCAGGCATTCTGGGAAGCATAGTCATTTGGTTAAAGAAGCATGCTGGCTGCCAAAAACCTGGAATGGATGCGGAAGGGAAGTAGCTTGGAAAATAGGGATTTAGCGCTCCCAATTCATCACAGCACCGTAGCATAAGGTTCGGAGGAAAGGTCCAGTAGGGAATATACCCCAAATCATGCCCCCAAGTGGTGGGAACGGGAGCGAAGGGAGCGAGTCGTGACAGTATACCCCCTCCTACGGCCGTCTTCGGGTGCCCGCCACCCGCACGAGACATCTTCTTTCCATGATGGGAGTGCTTTTTCTTTGGAGGTGGCACTGATGGAAACGGTGGCTTCTGGTGAGGAAGAGACTCATGGTTCGAAGAAAGGCATGAAGGACTTGCAGGACCTGAAGCAGAGTTGGAAGGTCCAGGAAGCTCAGTCACTGGGAGTGGACCCTTATAAGTCTTTGAGGAGGGAGGCAGGCTGGTGCAACATGCCTTAGACAATGGTAGAAGCCCTGTTAGCCTTTCTGCCGAGAGTGGACATGCGGGAGGTGAGGAAATTGCTGGCTTAAGGAAAGGTTTATGTTCAGCCATTAGAGAAGGTGGCGGCTGAGGTAGAGGTTCAGATTTTCTTCTGTCATCCATCTGGGAAAAGGCTTGTGGTTGAAAGTGACTAAGGTTTGACTGCACATGTTCTACGCCTTGGAGACCTGAAAGTCCAATGGGTTGTACAAGGCTGGTACTCCTGGTGACAGTCGTGTAACCACCTTGTTGCACGTGGGATACAACAGCAGGGACATTTGGCATACTGATAGGAGTGATAGACGCAGTACTTGGTATTTCAGGCACACTCGCAGAATGAGCAATAACAGACACATTATGAACTGCAGCAGTCATTCCCTTCCTTTGGCTACTAGCACCCAACTGGTGCTTCTTGGCGGAATTCTGTGGCACAAGTCCTGTAGGTAATACGCCGGTCTGCACCACCCCCTCTGCACACCCAGGTGAGTGGTTCTGACTCACCACTTGGTCCAGCTTGATGACTCTGAAGCGGGAGCTGGTAAAAGTCTCAAACTCTGATGCTGCATTTTTAGGAGGCTCTGATGCTAAAGTGAAGCAGTTGGGAGAATCGTCTTGTGGAAAAGGCAGGCATTCTGGTGCTCCTCCTGAAGCAAAAGAAAGGCAAGCTAGACGTTCATCGACAGTAAATGGTTGGGATTCAGGAGGAATCGCTGGAGCAGAAGAAAATACAGCAGGATCTGATGGTGTAGACAGGTATACCTCTGATATTGGCAGCGAGGCTAAGCAGGATACAGGCGTCTCATGAACTGAAGGCAAATACTCAGTATACTCCGGGACTGAAGACATGCACTTTTGATGGACTACCGGAGGCTCTAAAGCTGAAGGATGATCTGCAGGATGAGTCACTGTAGCTGAAGACAGGCAGGCCAGGGGAAACCTTGAGGCTGAAGGCATGCAAGCTGGAGCAATCTCGGTTGCTGGATACAAACATGTCCAGGTCTTTGGGACTGGCTCTTGAGTAAATGGCAGACATGGCGGTTGCCAGTCATTTGGTCGAAATCAATTGGTCGACTGGACAACTGGTCGAATCAATTTGGTCGAAAACCAAATGGTCGAATTTTTTTTTTTTTTTTTTTTTACCCCTTTTTTTTTTTTTTTGGGGGGGGTCCCCCCCCCAACCCCCTTTTTTTTCTTTCTTTTTTTTTTTTTAACACGAAAACCCACAAAACACATATATAAATAAAAAAAAAAAAATTCGACCATTTGGTTTTCGACCAAATGACGTCGACCAAATTGCAGTCGACCAGTTTGTAGTCGACCAAATGACTGGACACCAGACATGGCAGCGGTTCATTGGGTGAAGACACGTGTGCCAAAGATGACTGCAGGGCTGTGGGTTGGATCATAGAAGAATCAATGGTTGTAGGAGGACAGACAGAAGTCTCAGAAGTTGACAGACACATTGGTGGCTCAGGAATGGAGGGCACCTTTAGGGCAGTAGACTCCTTGGCACCAGTAACCAAAGACTGAGCTGTACCCTTGCAGTCCTTTTCTTTAGTGGGTGACACAGAGTCTTTTTCTTTGTAGAAGTCAAAATCAACCAGTGGAATTACCATAGTAAAGTCTCTGTTAATCAGGATTTCGTCAATTGTCCATTCCTCTGTTTTAGCTTCTGAAAGAGGCAGATTATCAATCAACAGTTCAGGAATCGCCTGCCGGTTTTTTGGTTCTGTATACTGTGGAATGAGTCCATCAGAACATGAAATCTGTACTGTCTCTGACTGTTCGTATTGATCAGAATTGGCAGAAGGAAGAGTGAACCCAGAGGTAACATCGTTTTCCACATCAGCTTTAACATCTACTTCAGTCTCAGGAGCTGTATCAAGAGCAGGGCCTAAGCCTACTGTAGTGACTGAATCTGTGTATGCCTCCATTGTGGATTGTGTTTGGAAATCAGAAGCTTGTATGTGTGCTAGCTCAGAATTATGACAAACTGCTACACAGGAAATTTTAGGTAAAGGAGTGGCTTGTAAATCTTCAGCTAACTGCAATCCCTGACAAACAGCAGAACAATTGTTAGAAACTGTGCCCAGATTAAGCGCTGTGCTAGACGAAAGACCTTCACTCCCAATAGATCTAACATATTGACAACTATCATAGTTTACCAAAGTCTCTGCACTCAGGGGCTGAACAGTGTTCACTTCCTCAACATCAACAGATAAAGTCTGAGGTGTATTCAGTAAAGAGTGCAAGTTTTTATTCTCCTCTTGTAAAGAAATGAATTCTTGTCTTAACTCCTCAAGCTTAGCTCTTAACATGCCCTGCATTAACTGTACATCACTATCAGTAGGCACAGGGGGAGGCATAGTGGCATCAGGGCTGGATCCTGCACTGGCAATGTGGATGTGCACCGATTGTACATTGTCCTCTACTGCTTGCAGGTTCTGTGATTTATAGTTTCTCTTACCAACTTGGTCTGTGTTTCCCTTAAGCAAACTATTGACATTAGACCTCTTGGCATTAGGGACTACAGTATGTACTTGTGCAAAGGAGTATGCTTTAGACTGAGGGTAGAAAACAGAAGTTATGCAAGGAACCCCTCCATTCTTTATGTTTGTATCATGAAACTGTTCTATCTGAGGTGAAGCACAACTGGAATCATGGGGTTCAACAACAGAGGTACTCTTGTATAATAAGTCTAACAGTGTGTTGTTTTCTGCGGCTAAGGCTTGCGCTGACATAGAATCGGGATCAAAACAAAAGATAGAACTAGGATCAGGCAATGTAGGATGTGCCATCCTATGAGAAAAATACTTTGCACGTAAATGCCCATTCGTGACAAGGAGTTCATTTAAGTCAGGACTAGTGATTTGATTGTCATAGGTAAATGTAGTGGAAGCTTTCTGTACAAACTTGTTAGAGGCCTTGCTGCCTTTCTTTCTTAAACTTGCCATATTCAATGGGAATTTTAGGCTGGTCATTCTGTCAGGATTAGTCAGGCGAGTACAAAGGCAGCGAATATGGCAAGGGAAATGTGCACTAAATTACACAGTGAAAGGCTTCGAATTAAACTACGTGCACACAGGAACAACGACTCATGTATGCTAGAACCCAGGAGTGTGACAACAAAACCAATATATGAAAAGGGATGTGGGGTAAGCACCTGACCGCGAGGAAAGTCGGCAAGCGCCTTACCCCCAATTGCTGTTACAGGTACTGACAGCGCTAAACCCACATGGAGGGCAAGCAATGACAGGATCTGTGAACTAACACTCTTGATGGTATTAAATAAGGGAACTAAAGAACAGTACTCACGAGGACGAGATAAACCTCTTGAATGTCAGCTAGCCCACGAATCCTGATGATGAAACTGGGACCCAGAAAGGCTATAACAGCAATGGGAGGAAAACTAAATACCTAAGTTGGAATAGTCTTTACAAATTAGTGAGGAAAACATAAGCATTCACACAGGAGCTAGCTACAACCGCACACCACACCTAAATATCAAATGGGAAATAAATGCAGTTGTGCAATGGAAAACATGGAATGGATCCCAATGGAAAATAAGGATCAGGAGCAGGGAAAAACGAAATAACCAATGCAAACTTCCCCCTACCCCTCCAAGGGAAAGACAGGATGCTAATCTAAGAGGAAGGCTAAGGCATACGGGTTTACAGCAGCAAAAGACAGAGTCAAAGAAATATAGAACACAGACAAACTGGGCTGCATCTAAAAGGGGAAAGCACTGAGAAATGCTGCCTGCAAACAGAGGAAGACAAAAAGGGAATCAAGGGAGCAGAAATCAATTAGCGCATGAATCCAAAATCCAGGGCGGAGGAACAAGAAAACAGGAACTAGGAACTAGGTACAAAAGCAAGGAACAAGGAACAAGGGACTAGTCACAACAGGAACACTGCAAACGATGACCAGCGCTGGACTGAAGTAAGACTGAGGCTTTTAAAGCGGCTTAACGAGCACACGCCTCAGGTGTGCTGATTGCTGCACCTGCAGCCACAGCTGTTGCCTATCCTCTACCCAACCTTGTCCTGCAAGGGTGGAGGTGGAGCAGTGGGCCAGGCATTCTGGGAAGCATAGTCATTTGGTTAAAGAAGCATGCTGGCTGCCAAAAACCTGGAATGGATCCGGAAGGGAAGTAGCTTGGAAAATAGGGATTTAGCGCTCCCAATTCATCACAGCACCGTAGCATAAGGTTCGGAGGAAAGGTCCAGTAGGGAATATACCCCAAATCATGCCCCCAAGTGGTGGGAACGGGAGCGAAGGGAGCGAGTCGTGACAAGTTCAACCATGCAACTGGTAGTACCCATTTTCTGTTGATATCAAATTAACAATATGACATTTTTGGAATCCACTTTTTAAGTTCAGATATGAAATTTGGTTTGGGCACTCAAGCCTCTTTTGGGCAAATTTGGTTAACGTCAGTAAGTTGCATTTAGCAGAGTTGTTTCTGCAGTACTAGAATCTTGAGTATCCTCTGACCCACAGCACCTTTGGCTGCAATGTCCAAACCTCAGGTGTACTCTAGGATAGGAGCCTCATGCAAAGATGTACTTGCTCAGGCCCTCTGTAATAACTGTTTGCCAAGCCAGATACAGCTTTTAAACTTAACAGACAATATCAGGGTGCAGCAGTTTAAAGTCTCATGAATATATACTTTTTATTTTGATCAACATTATTGCACTAAAATGTGATGTGATATATGCAACCAACAAAGGGATAACATAGTTAGTTTGTAGGAGGGAAAATCCATAAATGTGTATTAATCTTGGTCGGGGGAGCTTCTTTCCTCAGACCGGGTTACCCTGTCCGATTTGTTTCTTGCATTGCAATGAAATAAAACTGACTCTATTACCTGTTGCTGTTACATATGAGCCCTGAAATGTTTTTTCTTCAACAATTTACACGCCAGAACGTGTGAGAACCATTAGGTATTCACTTTGCACGAGAATAGTTGAAACAGATTGTAATTGATTGAACTGCATCTTGATCTATAATTGTTTAATGTGACAGGAAATGTTTGCTTTGAACCCCGTGTGTTTGCATTGGGGTATTTCACTTTGCTATTTTGTAACCGCTGCCTGGGCTGGATAAACTACATGTTCCAGCAGCCCCATCATGACTCCTTAAAAACAATGATCAGTGGCTAGCCGGTATTTGCTGGTCCGCATCAGGACGCTTGGAGCACCGCTAGCTCATCCTTACCTCGCTTGAAGTTGCATACTTTAAGTAGTTCATTTATCTGGGCTGTGTCCTCGCACTTTCTTTTCCATACCATTTAGGATGCCTGCCCTCATATGGCTGATCACTAACCTGCGGGCAGCATACGTGCTACACAAGGTGATATTGTAGACACTGTGGAGAATGCTATCCATATTTGTGCACCCTCTCTGCTCAATCAACGGCCACACTGCTGCATTCTGGCTATCCCCTTCACATCTAGCTGTCGTTAGTTTTATCTGGCCTGAATTTCTACCATGAACAGCAGGACTATATGATATGATATGATAGGTTATTTATAACACGCTTAGTACCCAGAGGTTTCTAAGCGCAGAACCGGGGATCAAACCTGTGTTGCTGCGTGTCGTCTTGCTTCCCCTGAGCTATTCCCCCTGAGACAAGCAGAACATCATCGCAAGGCTTCTTACTAGGCGTTTTAGCAGGCTCCTACCAGTTCAAGCTGGGATGTGTGAAACACATGGCTGCCTCCCATTCCATACATGTGACTGTGTATAGTAGCCCCTAGACGTCATCCCAGGCCATACCAACCATTGGCGTTAAACTATGGGCCATTCAAGAGAGTTAGGTTTCGTCTTGGCAGCTGAAAAAATCACACAAATGAATATTATCAATACATTTCTCTTTGACCCCTCCATTCTGCTTAAGCCTCCCGTTCAGGAAAATGAACAATGAGGCCTCTCAGGCTTAGCCGATTGCACTGCAGTGGCTAAACCAGCAAGCCTATTCATTCTACCTGATACCAAGTCTGCTGTACTGTGGGATGTTCTGACCCACTAGGCTCTGCCCTGCAACATCACTGTGTGCTGCTTTCATCACTAACGACAGAATGGCTGCCAAAAATCCCGATACGTGCTAAAAAACACTAAGAAGTGCGAAGGGAAAGCGGAAAAATAGGCTGCCAACTCTATTTTGCCTGTGTCAGTGGTAGAACAGGAGACCACACTGCCAAAACCACCTGTCATTGGGCTGCCCACAGAGTGAAATGGAACTACCTGCAAAGGCAGTGCTGCATTGCCAGGAAAACCCAGAAGTGCTCTAAAATCTGTTTTTCCTTGGCTAGCTGTGGAAATTGCAAAATAATTGTTCCCCAAACATCAGAAAAGATCCAACATCCTTGTTTGGTGTTCACCATCACATTATCTAAGGGATCCCCATAAGCACAATGTCAGGAGAAGTACATTTCATCACAAGAATATCCACATTCAAAAAGGTGCTTGCCTGGGAAAATATGTCAGAATATGGGCGCAGTACCGCCGCCTGCCTGTGTCAAAGCTGTCATTTATTTATATTGTTAGTTTAAACTGGTACATTAAGATCAAATTGTGGAAAAGAAGACACTTGCCATCAAAAGCAATATAGGTTGCTACTATCCAATCTCTATGTGTTAAAAAGACTAGAAAAAGTGATCTGTGTGTATATTTGTTGAAAATACAAAGTTTATTTAGAAGAGACAATTTTAAACAAAGTGTTTTAAAGAGAACTGATGTCAGCCACAGTACTTCAAAGGCACATTCCACAGTTTGCCTCAAACAAAAGTGCCTTTCCTTTTGCTCTCTGCCCAGGAACTCTCAGTTAGATGCTAATGAAAGGAGGAGGGGATTTTTCTCTGCTTCTCTGGGAGAGACAATATGCTTTCTGGACTGAAAGGGAATGCAAATGCAAGTGTCAACAGAAACAACTGCCAGCAGGAAGAGAGCTCTGGACTGCTCTGGCCCAGAAAAACCATGGAGGCGGGACCAGACAGATTTGTGTATCTTAAACCACAAGAGAATATCTTTTGGAAAAATACTCATAGAGAAATGTGCAAAATTTGTAAAAATCTGTAAATTATGGGTTGTTAACATGAAAATTCTGCTCACAGTTTGAAACTACTCTGAACTCTGTGCGATGTTCAGACACAGGACTACTGAAATTTTGATGTTGTAGCAATTGTGATGATGCTAGAAATATGAAACTTCACAGAAGTATGCCCAGATGGCATGCGCATATATGTAGAAAAATGTGGACAGATCTGACACTGGGTACCCAACCAAAAGTGCAAAAAACTGTCAAATTTGAACAGAAGCTCTCACTAAGATGGGACTCGGACGGATGCTTGCTCTACTAAATCTGTCTTGTAAATATGTATTGTTAGCAATTTGGTTGTAGTGTAAATATGATTTATGTGAAAAATAGATTTACTGTACAGACACAAAGGGGAGGTACTCCCTGGATTGTAAAATACTGCATCATCATGAAACCATGTGTTCCTTCTCAAATCAGGAGAGAGAACAGACCCTAACCAATAGGATTCCTAGAGGGTGTGCTTAGTATAATTCAGCCTACCCACCCCTTAGGGAAATGCATAAATAGGGACAGTTTAGGACCTAGAGGGACAGACACAGATTCATCCATCAACTGATTCCTGGCGAAGCGCTCTGCAGGAGACTCCCATGTCCAAGACTCCAGAACTTTGAAACCAGAGAGGCCCAATTCCAAAGATGAACTCTTCTCAGCTTGGCCTTTAAAATCTTGAAACCTGATTTTACCCCAGACTTCCAAGGGGAACAACACCAAATGGAACAGCTGGGCTGTGCTGTTCTGCATTCTCACCAATAACTCTTGCTAGAACCAAGAGATCCAAACCAATAGAGCAGAGCTGTAACCTGATAGCTGCAACCCAGAATCCGTCAGATCCAGTCCAGAGGCTGTGCAGTGTCCAGAGTGTCGTGCTGAGTGCAGAATCCGGGTGCCCTCAATCCTGTCCGGTGGGCTAGCAGAATTCCAGTCCAAAACCTTTTTTTTTTTTTTAAATTGGGTTTTATTGGGTTTTTAACATTAACAATTCTCGCATTACAGCAGAACAGAAAAAGATTACATATGTAAGCACAAAAAAAACATATTAGTAGCACGCTTTTTCACATCTCATATTAACATCAGTAAATTGTGCTTACACTAATAATGCCCAAACATTAAGCTTTCTCATTCTTCACATATATAAACATTACTCCCCCTCCACCCACCCTCCCCCCCGGGAATGAGAGTCGTGTCGCGTATCTTCAGGGGCTGAGACTTATGTAGTAAGATGTATTCAAGGGGTCGCCATGGGGGGGGCATATTTTGATCCCGTGAGTGGCATCCCTGGCAATAAAGCGGAAGAAGGCCTGGGCCAGGTGAAGGGAGACCAAACACAGGAAACAGGGAGTCAAGTACGTCTCCCTCAAGGGGGGGGCACCTCATAGTCCAGTGGTGTGTGTTTGTTAGATGTGTGTGTAGTTAAGAATTCCGACCATAGGAGCTCACATTGTGTCGCCCTAACATGTAGGGATGCAGTAATTTTCTCCATGGTACATATATTCAGTACCACATTAACCCACTCCTTCTTAGTCAGGGTCGTGGACGATTTCCATTTAGTCGCAATTAGAGCTCGTGCTGCCAATAACAGCTGGGGGGTTATGCCACGGACCCTCGTCCATTCATCATCTATTCTCTCAAGGCTAAACAGGACCAGATGTGGGTCGGCAGTTCTATGTATCCCGTCCATGTGTCTGATCCACCCCAGGACCTCATCCCAGAAAATCTTAATCTTGGGGCATCCCCACCACATGTGCCAGTAATCAGCTACCTGCCCACAGTCGCGCCAACAGGTAGGGGCGGAGGATTGGTACATCTTAGATAATTTATACGGGTCATATTGCCAGCGGTGCAAAAGTTTGATGGAGTGGAGCTTATATTGACATGATATGGAGGTACGTGTAGCCATAATACACATTTTGTCCCACTCATCATCCTCTATTTCTGTCCCCATATTGGTCTCCCATCGCCTTCTGAGTTTCTGCATGGACCCACTACCACCTTCGAGAATGAGTTTGTACATGAGGGAAATTAGGCCCTTCCTATCAGTCTTGGAGTCTAGCATTTTCTCGAAAGGGGTGAGCTCTCGACTCAATTTTTCAGTCCATGCTGCTTGTGTCAGTACCCCTTTGATTTGTAAGTAGTGGAAAGTGGACAGTACTCCAATGTTTAGAGCTTCGGTCAGTTCTGGGAGAGTAATGAAAGAGTCACTGCGGAGAAGCTGGCCCACCCTCTCCAGGCCCGCCTCATACCATGCCTGAAATCTGTCGACATTAGGGATGTGGTTGTTGATACCCGGGGACCATAGGTGACTCAATGGGGATGGCCATGTTGTGATTCCCTTCATTCCTGGACCCTCCCTCCATATATCCCATATAGTGGCAAAGAGTGGGTGTTCCCTCGTTTTCTTTAGCACTGTCTTCCTCGGAGCCCATATCCATTCCCCAAGTGTCGCTGGATCTAGGTAGTGATTGTCCATTGCTATCCACTGTGGCTCTTTGTGGCTGCGTAGGTGAGGGACAAACACTTGCAGCTGGGCTGCGGCATAGTATACTTTGATGTCAGGGAGGCCCCCCCCACCTTTATCTTTGGGCAGGGTCAACGTGGTATAGGCGATCCTGGCCTTTTTCCCTTGCCACAGGAATTTCAGGATCTCCCTCTTAACCTGTGTAAAGTATTGTTTGGGTACTTTGATAGGGAGCATCTGAAAAGGATAGAGAAACCTCGGGAGGCAGGTCATTTTTATGGCGTTCAGCCTGCCAAGCCATGAGATCGTCAGTTTATCCCCTCTGGCCAGATCCGCCCAAAGTTTGATAAGGAGCTGAGGGAAATTCGCTTCGTATAGGGAGTCTAGTCATTTCGTGATTTGTATCCCCAAGTATTGCATTGTGTTATGCTCGATCGTCAGACTCAGAGAGGAGTATTTTGCTATATTTGCTTCTGCATCCCCCTGTAGGGGAAGAGCGTGGATTTGGCGCGGTTGATCTTAAACCCCGATAGTCGACCGTAGTTTTCTAAGAGGGAGATCGCTCGGGGGACAGATCTCTCAGGGTTGACCACGTGTAAGAGTATGTCGTCGGCATACAAGGCCAGCTTGTATTCTGTGGGTCCTAGGTGGATCCCTTCTATGCCAACGTCCCTTCTGATATTGTGTGCCAACGGTTCAAGTGATAGGGCAAAGAGAATGGCTGACAGGGGGCATCCCTGTCTGGTGCCCTGTGCCAGTCGAAACCACCTCGAGTATTCCCTGTTCACAAATACTGAGGCTGCAGGTGACGAGTAAATTGCCTGAATTCCTTTCCGAAGGTTTGGGCCTAATCCAAATTTCTGAAGAACCTCCAGTATGAAGTCCCACTCTACCCTGTCGAACGCTTTTTCTGCGTCGATAGAAAACAGTGCAGGGGCAGTGTTTAGGCTGTGAGAGGCATGCACTAAGTGTAATGTCTTACACATTGTATCTGCGCCCTGACGGCCAAGTATGAAGCCCACTTGGTCGTGATGAATAAGGCGGGGCAAAAAGGATTCAATCCTAGCCACCAGGACCCTAGAGTAAATTTTGGCATCTACGTTAATCAAAGAAATGGGACGGTACGATCCACATTTTTTAGGATCTTTTCCCTCTTTCGGGGTGACCGCTATGAGTGCCTTGGCAAACGAGTCCGGGGGTTCCCTGTTTCTAGAATTTGATTAAATAGATCGGCAAGAAAGGGCGTGAGTTGTGGGTCGAATGTCTTGTAGAAACCTGCCGTATACCCATCCTCTCCCGGGGATTTGCCTAACGTGAGTCTCTTAATGGCTTCCAGGATCTCTTCCTCTGATATAGGGGCATCTATGGTTTCTGACTCAGTGCGTGTCAGTGTGGGCATATCGATATCGTCTAGATAGGATCGAATACCAGATATATCCGGTTCCTTCTCTGGAGTGTACAAAGCTTCATAATAGTCTGCAAAAACTTCCGGGATAGAAGATCGATTCGCTTCCGAGCCGGATCCTCCGCCGCATATTTCCTGCACCCTGCGTTCCGCCTGTTGGGCACATAATCTGGCCGCCAACAGCGCGTCCGCTTTGTCCCCCTTCTCGTAATATTTTTGCTTCAAGAGGAGGAGTTTGCGGGCTACTTGTTCATGCTCTAGAAGGCGCAACTCTTCTCTCTTTTTCTTGGCTTCCACAACTTTTTTGGGGTCAATAACATCCCCCTCCCTCACGCCTCTCTCCAGTTGGGTAATTTCCTTGCGGAGTTTGTTTTCAATTAAGGACCTCTCTCTTTTTTTGTTGGCACCCTCTCTCATGAGAATTCCCCTCCAGGTTGCCTTACCAGCTTCCCAGACTCCCTGTTTGGAAACCTCCCCAGTGTCATTTAATCGAAAAAATTCCTCAATTTCAGTCTCCATCTCTAGCTTGAATGCGGGATCCTTCCATAATGACTCATTACACCTCCACCGTCCGCATCTAACGGGCAGGGACCCCCAGTCTAAATCAACGATCACCATATCGTGGTCCGACCATGAGATCGTCGTGATCTCAGAATGTGAGGCCGTGTCATACAGGTCTCTTGAGGAATAGAGGTAATCAATGCGAGTGAGCGTGTTGTGCGGTGCCGAATAAAAGGTGTACTCCCTCCCCATAGGGTGCATACATCGCCACATGTCAACCAGGCCATACAATTCCATCAGTGTTTTGAATTGGGCGTGATCTCCACCAAATTTATCTCGCGTTTCAGGGTTACCAGGGTGCCAATCTACCTCAGGGTCAGCCCACAAGTTGAAGTCTCCACCAAGGACGACATGCCCCGTCGCCTCTAGCATGCTTTTGGGGATCGTCTTGGAAAGGAACCTGAGCTGCCCCACATTGGGGGAGTAAATCGTAGCTATGGTTATAGACACTTTCCAATGGTCCCTGCAACCAGGAGGGCTCGCATCTGACCAGACTTTCGAGGCCTTAAAGTCTATCCCCTTTTTGATGAGTATTCCTACCCCTCCCTTCTTCAGTGGCCCAGAACCCCAGAATTCCAACCCGGATCGTTTTCCCAGAATTACTCTTTCCTCTCCTCTCATGTACTTGGTCTCTTGCAAAAAAAGTATATCCATTTTTGACCTTCGGAATTCTCTAAGGACAAGTGATCTCTTCGTGGGTGAATTAAGACCTTTAACATTCAGCGTTCCCACCCTCATGGCACCCCTGCAGCATGAATCAGCGGTCATGGCAAGAGCTGTCCGTGTGCCCGTATGAACTCATTGACCATTTCAATCGCTCCCCTTGATATGTAAATGACCATGCAACCACTTTCCCTCGTATGACTTTAAATTGTAACGTTAGTAGGACACGTATCCCTGTCTCCCCTCCCCGCCCACCCCCTCCCCTCCCTCCCTGAGTTCGGTGGCGTCCGATTAGGTCCAGTTGAAAGCACTGGCCCGAAACCGAACCACCAATGGAGACCGTTACCTCATGGTCCCCTTACACATTAAACATCAATGAGTTACTAATGAGCCCCCTACAACGCCCCCAGAGTGTGCCTATTGGTGCATTGTAAGCGGGAGAGATAAACACAATCCCCCAACATTCTCCCTATAATCCATCATATTAGCGTTCAATTCAATTGGATTGTACCATTTCTATCCAGTGTCAACTGCCCCCTTCCGGGGAGCCATTTCCCCTACGATATTTTCTCGAGCCCTTCACCTTCCTTCTTTTCGGGCCCTGTGTCTGCCATTCCCCTTCTTTCCTTGGGGGCTGGTCACGAGAACCCTCCTGGTCGTGCGAGCCTAGTAGATCTGCTATGCAAGCTTTTATGTCCTGTTCAGAGTTTAGTCTAATTTTTGTGCCCTCATGCTCAAAGGAAAGAGAGACGGGATATCCCCATCTGTAGCGCGTGTCGCAAGATTTGAGCCATGTGGTAAGTGGTTTGCACATCTTTCTCAAGGCCAAGGTCAGGGAGGAAAGGTCCTGATAGATGGTTATTTGAGCTCCACACAAGGTGATGGTGCCTCCGCTCCTCGCCTTTTCCAACGCTCTCATCCTGTCCTGGTAACGGTGGAATCGCGCCAGGACAGATCGCCGGCCTCAAGGCAGCCCCCCCGCTCTGTGAATGCACTCCGTCTTGGGTTCGTCAATATTGTCGTCAGCGACAAGGAGCTTGATAATGTCATGTAAGGTTGATTTCAGATCCTCTTCCGTTTCCCCCTCTTTCTCCGGGATCCCAAAAAAGCGCAAGTTATTTCTCCTTTCCCGATTTTCCAAATCATCCATCTTGAGTTTACACTCCTGCTCTCTCCGTTCCAACTCAGTTATCCTGAGATTCAGCTGCGTTTCGAGAACGTCAATGGAGGCCTGGTTGTTCTCAACTCCCTCGACCCTGTCCTCTATACTGTCGAGGCGCTGCGTGAGTTTGTCAGTTTTCCCCCCAATGTTGGCCCCCATGTTCCTTATTTCCGCAAGCAGTCCTGCAATGTCTCCTTTGGTAGCAGCTGTATCGGTGTCGGTGGCAGGAGTTGGTGGGGTCGCCATGTTGGGGTTATCGCCGGGTCGGAGCGGGAAACCGTAAGCGTAGATGGCCAATTTCTGTTGGAGGTTCATCCGCTTGTTACCTTCTGTGCTAGGCCTTGGACGACGGAGATATTCGTTGCCACAGAGGAGGCACACGCCCCTTCTCTTTGTGATACCTCCGTTCTGGTTTTCCAAGCGGGTGAAACCGCCTCAGGGGGCCCTACCCTCTGTGGTATAAGGCAGTCTTTTAATGGGGCCTAGTCGAGGTAGTCCAATCATGCTGGCAGCTTTGGGGCGTATCAGAGGCAGCTCCGGGCAGCTCCGGGCTATTACACGACCATCTCTTCGTGGTGGCTCGCAGTTTGTGCGGGGAAAGTCACTTTTAGTGGAACCGGTGCCGTGAGGTTGTCATATGGGGAGATCAGAGTCCCCGTACACTTCCGGGGGACCAGGGCAGACTTCCAGATCTTTCGTGCAGCCCACACGTGGAACCGCTGATACTAGCAAATCCCCGGGAGGAGATGAGTATACTGTCACAAAGTTTGTACATTGGGGGGGGGCACACGCATAACGGGGCTCGTGATTTTCGCGCGCTCTACCCAGGTCACGGGCGACGGGCGAGGCCACAGCCGAGGCCGCTGTAGTGTTCGAGGACCGCCGTAAGAGTGCAAGTAGCGGGAAGCGGGTCAATGGGAGGCACTTACTTCTACTAGTGTCTCTCGGGGGAGCGGCAGGGCCTCGTCCATCGGCCTCCGGGCCACGTCTCTCCCCGGAACCGAGCCGCCAAGTCCAAACGGAACGTGTGGAAGGCCGCTTCTGGGTCACGTTCCACGGAGCGCGGGCGCACCGCCGACTCCGTTGAAGTCCAGGCAGGGCCGAGGCCGGCTCAAACTTTGATGATGGATATCTAAGAGAAGCCGGGTCCGTTTTTCCTCTGGTTTTCTGCCGCAGGTGGGGGCGACCTTCCCACGCCTCCTCCACAAATTTCAACTCTGGGGGGGGTCCAAAAGCGGGGGCTCATTTCGCCTTTGGGGACTTCGGGACGGGAGCTCACGCAGGAGAGGTCTTCATCCGCGCGCCCCCTGGTGGCCACCAATCAGTTCAAAACCTTTGACCAGATCTTTGACGGGCCTATTCCAAACCATAGTTGTGAGTATCTATAGCATAGAATTGTACATAACCAGTATCTCATCCTTAAGTAATCCTATCGAACCCATTCTATCACATCCACAACTGCATTGTAGAATCTCTTTTGTTTTTCCTGAATCTTTCCCTCATCCATAGAGTCCTTTGATAATTGTAGCGATAATATCATCTTTGCGCTAATATGTTAGCTGCAGAAAGACAAGTGTCTCAGCGAGCAAAAGTCAGAACAGAGGTGCCGCTGATCTGGTGGCTGTACCGTTGGGTACCTTGTATCTTCATAGACTCCCTAGTGTAAAGAAAATTCTTGTTTGTAATTCAAGAGCGAATCTTTCATTTGAAAATCTTTACTCTTTCTGAGAAAAATCGACCTCTACTAAAACCTTCACAACTTCCGTACCGTACATGCTAGAAGCGGAATTTAAGTGTCAAATTGAATCTATCATCCTCAGCTTTCCAACGAAACCATTTCAACTCCTTATCGTTTTCCCGCAATCGCGTTTCTCGCACGCAGAACAGTTTGCCGCAAATCTTCGTTTGGCTCAATTTCATCACGTGTAAAACAGCTATTCCTTGCATCCGACCTCAGAATTCAGTTTTCGATCTGCTAGTGACTCAATAATCATTGCTAGTGTTTATCTGGAACTATATAAAGTGGCTCCCACTAGTTTTGAATCCAGTTTTGAGAATAAAATAATTTTTTCTGTGTTTTTCCCGTTACTTCCAAGCCACATTCAAAACCATTTGACCTGTTTTGAAATCATTCCTGTTTCTCTCTGCTCGCTGGGGGGAATTGGGATTGAAACTGTATCTGTTGAGTGTTTATTCCTGAAACCTTTGTTCTCTCCTTTCATCTCTTTATCCTGCATATTGGGGGGAATTGAGTAGTGTGCAGGGGGAAAAAGTGACATTGCATTTGATTGAACCCATATCAAGTATTATTCTATGCTGCATTATTTTTCTTATCCATACTCCTTCTGATTAAAGAGATTGTTGATTGTTGTGATATCACCCCAATGATGATCATTGTATAAATATTAATAGTGTGATATATACATATATTGTTCAAATTCATAAAATAAATCTTTTAACTTTGCAAAACAGCCTGCTTCCTGGTTCAGTGAGACCGGGGGGATTCAAAGAGAGGGGCGTGATATAAGGGTACATCAATAAGAAATAAAATAACTTATAGACATAAAAATATATAATTAAGGGTTCCAAGTGTGCATCACACGCTAGCCATTGACTTAGGTGGAGTGGCGGGTTGAAATCACTTACAATACCTGCCCAGAACTTCAACCCGGAACTACCTCTGAACTGCTCTGTGCCCCTTTTCTTGCCCTTGATCGTACCACAAGACCCTGAACCCTGTTCCCCAACCGGAGACTATGTCCTCCATCAGCAATGACTGTCGGGATGACAGAGGCACACATGATGTGAACACAAAAAACACCAAAGCTCCAGACACAGAAATCTCTTAAACTCTCACCACACCCTGTATAGAGGATGATCCTATCAACCCCTATGTTAAGCAGCCTGACAGCGCTAATAGTCAACCCCCGAAACTAAGACCTGCACCTACTAATATAGCAGGAGAGACAGAATGAGAAACCTTCTCCCCCCCTAAAAACAAATTTGACACTCAATACTATTCCTCTAACTTGACAGATAGCAAGGTTATTAAAGCCGCGCTTCTAAATACAAGATCTTTAAATAAACACGCTATTGATGGACAAAATTGCATAAAAGATAACGACCTTGA
The DNA here is from genome assembly GCF_040938575.1 of Ambystoma mexicanum. Classification (NCBI taxonomy): domain Eukaryota; kingdom Metazoa; phylum Chordata; class Amphibia; order Caudata; family Ambystomatidae; genus Ambystoma; species Ambystoma mexicanum. Next base: position 569,896,464 of record NC_090934.1, on the reverse strand, counting down.
CATATTATGCCTGTCAGAGACCTGACGACTCCAGTGGCCCCATGATAGACCTGGATACCCCCCAAGGGGCATGCTGTTTACTTTAAAAATCGTGAAAAATGGGGATAAGTTGCAATCCTGGTTTAATAGAAAATTACGCCTCTTTGAATCCCCTGCCCATTGCAATCCTTCTTCTGAAATGTACTCCCTCCCACTGTAGTTGTGTTAACATGCTCCTTCATTATCATCCCCCAGAGGACATGCTCACCTTCAATGAAGATATTGTGCAGCTGTTAAGATGGCTAAATAGACCCAATTGTGCTACTCTGTTTCTGGGAGACTTATCTTGGGTATCAATGATGCTGACAAAGATGCTATCTCCATAGAACACAATCTTAACAACATCGGCTATCATGTCCACAACAATGAACCTGCCTCCAACAAGCGGAACATTCTAGACTGGATAGTCTCCAGAAATCTAGATAGATGTATTGATAGTACACGCCTATGCATCTGGTCAGACCATTTCTTTATTGACTTTCACATCCAACTTCAAGATACAGCAAAAAAGCAAATTAATGTTCTAAAGAATGTCTCGCGTCGAAACTATAAGAAAATACAAACTTCAGCCTTACAAGATTGTCTTACTCATGGCCTCTACCTCAGACTTTAACCTCCTCCATATGTTATGGTATCTACTTATAGCTCCCTTTGGATACATATGATAGACCACGTAGATCAAAAGAAAAATATAACAGTCAGAGAAAATACTGTGCATAGCAAGTGTTTTACGCCTGACCTTGCAGCTCATAAAAGGGAAAAGAGATGAGCAGAACACAAGTGGCAGTCAGAGACGAAATACTGTGCACAACAAGTCTTTTACCCCTGATCTTACACCTCCATAAAAGTAGCACAGACGGGTAGAATGCAAGTGGCAGAAACCAATACCGACATACACAAAGAAACATGGAAACAGATAGAAAACTCATATAGACTAACCATCTATGAGGCTAAGAGAAAGTTTTTAAATGAGCAAATAAAGTGCAGGGAACAACATGAAAAAACCTTTTGAGATACTGAAAACTCTTGAAAAACCCAAAGCACAAGTATCATCCATTTCTCCAACCGACTAAGATTGTGCCAAAGCTCCGCAAACATTTACTGATAAAATCACCATGGCACGTGGTACGATCAAAAATGTTCTGCTAGCTAGCAAACTGCCTTTTCCACACTCTCCTGAGCCTGATTCATTGAACAGCAGTCAGAAGCCACCACACAAGCACAACCAGTCAGAATTTACCTTCAAACCCACCACCATGAGTGACATGGAGAAGACTCTTGGTACAATGCACCCCACTTCTTGTTTAGGGATGTTATCCCCTCTAAGATCATACTGGAGAACAAAGGGGTGTTTTCACCATTTACTACCCGTTTCGTGAATGCTTCTTTTCACCATAATCATGTCCCAGATGCCATCAAAGAAGTAGTTATCACACCACTGGTAAAACAAGTGGGATTGGACCCTAAAGATGCCAATAATCTAAGGCCCATTACCAACTTCCTCTTCTTGCTGAAGATTGTTGATAAAATAACCACCTCACAACTTCAAGTATACTTGGACATAACATCTAAACTACATATTAGGCAGTCAAGCTTCCGTTTGGGGCACTGTACAGAGAGCCCCTTGCTTGACTTGCAGACTCATATGTTAGAGATCCTAGACAAGGGGAAGGAAGGGCTGTCATTCCTGTTCGACCTATTAGCTGCGTTCAATCTTCTAGATCACAAACGACTTCTGAGCATCCTTGCTGATGTAGGAAACTGCTCACAAGCAACCATTAATTTGATGCACTTGTTCCTATCCCATCGGAAATCCATAGTACGCGAATGTGATGCCACCTCTGGATCTGTACCCGTTTCTTGTGGAGTACCACAGGGGGCCTGTCTATCACTTCACTATCTAATGTTTATCTAAGGCCACTTTGTGATCTCCTCATCATGAAAGGAGTATTTATTTTACAAATTATGCTGATGATACTTATCTGATACTTAAGCTTAACAGAAAGTATGATATTGATATCGCCAAGCTCTCCCTTGTCTACAGCATGATTGGACACTGGATGACCACCCATTGTATGTGTTTCAGTAGTAGTAAGACAGAGCTTCTGATCTTTTGCTCCTCCCAAAGTTTGAGCTGAACTAGACTCCAGATACTCTAGTTTTAACATCAAGGATAATAACATCCCCACCCTTGAGCAAGCAAAAACCTTGGGTGTTTATCTGTAATCCTTATTAGGGCAGAGACTAATGTGAATCGGGTGACAAAAAACTGCCAATATCACCTTAGGTTACTCAGACACATAAAACCTTTAATCTCAGAAAACAACTGTATCACCATAGCCCGAGCCATTATTCTGTCAAGACTTGACTATTTAAACCCTCCTAATGGTGCTAATAAAGGGTGCATAAATAAACTTCAGGTCCTGCAGAATGATGCCATACCCATTATAAAAGGGGTTTCTCTGAGAGACCATGGGCCTCTTTGGAGGTAGCCATGCCCTTGATATTTTACCAAATTTTACACAGTCACCTGCTCGGACCCTCCAGGCATTACTGGATACATGACTTTTGGACAGCCCATCCCTTTCCCCAGATTTCAGCTAAAGTTAAAATGTGGGTGTGTGTTTGTGGGTTTGGGGCCTGTTTATATGTTCCCTATACAATTCCAAACAGTTTTAACAATATGCATCACATTTTGCAGTGTCCCCCGTTAGGACCCTATGGACATTACTGTCTCCATGACATTTGGACACCCCACCCCTTTCTCCAGATGTCAGCAAAACTCTCTTGGTTTTGGGGTTTGTGGCTTCGTGTATGTTACCTATACTATTCCACACCTTTTATTACCAATATGCACCACATTTTGCACAGTCACCTTTTAGGACCCTCCAGACATTACTGTCTACAAGACATTTAGACACGCCCTCCCCTTTTCCTGGATTTCAGAAAAAGTCAAAATGTGTCTGTGGGTTCGTGACTTGGCAAAGGTGTTGTTCCTTTTACAATCTCACACTGTTTCACCAATCTGCACCAAATTTTGCACAGTTGCCTGTACCTATGAGGGAATAAAAGGCTGGGCAACGCCGGGTATATCAGCTAGTAAATAAATACAAATAAATACATGCACATTATTAAAATCTAACATATCCCATATTGTTGGCACCCTAAAATTAGAATCAAAACATGGCATGAACAATTTCACTGGGTATCATGAGGAAGGTGAAGGTTTCCTTGCCAGCTCACCAAGGGGGCTGATGGATAAAACTGATGTAGACAATTCTGTGAAAACTCCTTTAAACAGAGCTGTTTAAAGAAGCCTTTTGCTGTTTATCTAAATCATGAGATGTGGCAGCCGATTGGTGCCTGAGGCTCTGGCTCCAACATTCCCCCTGGCAGTTTCAAACTCTCAGACCCATGGTACATAGGCCGCTCCAGTTAAGTGCAACTTATTTTTTCATGAAAGCTTGCCAGGCAAATGTGTGCCACAAGGATTCAAACTGTTGATGTGTAGTTCTGGCTCTTTCTGAAGGCCTGCACCACTGATGGAACATTTGAAATGTGAGTTCCCAAGCCAAAACTATAGTCCAGCTCGCAATACCAACTGATGGGAACTGCTGTAAAACAGGATTCCAATCATCCGGAAATGGTAGTAGGGTCTACATAATTGCTGTGACATGATCAGCTGAAAGAAATTCAGAACTGGTTTGGAGAGTGTGCCTGCTGCGCGAAAACACATTCTCTTCAGGCACCACAACAGCAGTCACATTCGGATCATTGCCCAGATGTCAAATTGATGATAGGTGGTTACATTGTGCTTGATGGGCAGGACAATCATTTATGAAAGGCATGTCCAGAATAAACAGATTGAAAACTCAATGGAATAAGAAAAACCTTCTAGAGGAAACTTCACAAGCACAGGTCTGGTAAGACACCAATTTAATAGCAGCTGATGATTTTTTAATTAGAGGGGCTTACATGTTTCCCACTAATATGCAGGAGTAACCAATCATAACAAAAGAGCCTAAACCAACCAATGTGACCACGAGGGGCGGGTGCAGCCCCCCCAAACATTATTTTAAAAAGTGGGTTAAAATTGCACATTTTAAAGACCACGTTCTGTGAAAAATGTTGTTAAAAGCCACACAGTTCGCCATCAGTTTCGTAGAGTAACCGTTGAAATAAATCCATTAGATTCAAGTCACCAACTGTGCACAGGACCATTTACTATTGCATTTTCATTATGCCCTTTGCCACAATATATGCCAGTACAAAAACGTTTTCAGGCTTGTTGTGTCCACACATGTCGATTCTGGTAATAACAATATATGTCAGCATTCCCATACCGGTTCATCCTCATGCAAGTTCCGTGCATATTGCCAGTAAAGATAGTCAAGGTATGCCAGTATCTTCATATAAAAACATACCCCTGTTGGCATTGCCAGTAAAAATCCCATGCCACAATAAGTGAAATTGTCCAACCTGGCTTGACCAATGTAGACCAGTATGTCCATGTAATAAAACGTATCATGTTTGCTTTACCCTTGATGTCCAGCAAAACCTGACATGACACAGTAAAAAACATTTCTATTCTGGATGCCCACATGCAGACCAGTCTAGCCAGATAATAGCACTCATCACGTTTGCTTTACTCTTGATGCACAATAAGAAATGCCACGCTACAGTAAGAAAATATAGACAGACTGGTAGCACCAAATGAGGCCAGTCTAGCCACATAACAACACTTATCATCGTGTTTGCTTTACTCTTGATGTCCAGTAAATATGCCATGCCACAGTAAGACAATATAGCCAGACTGTGTGCATCAAAGTAGGCCAGTCTTGGCACATAATAACACTAATGCTTCCTATGCCATTGATGCCCAATAAAAAGAATGCTATGTCACAGTAAGAAAACATGTCCTGACTGGATACCCCAGTCTTGAGCAGTCTAGTCATGTATGAAACCCAGTCATGTTAACTTTACTCTTGACACCCAGTATAAAATGTCATGCCCCAGCAGGAAAATAAATGCAGACTGGCTGCATCAATATAGGCAATCTAGCAAGGTAAAAAAAAGACGTCTCTTATTTGCTTTACTCTTCATGCTGTAAGAAAATAAAGCAGTCCAGTTTAGCCCCATAATAACAAATATGATATTTGATTTACCATTTATGCCCAGTACAAAATGCCATGCCACAGTAAGAATTTGATCAGACAGTTGCCAAATCATTTCACACCTCACATCCGCAGCTCCAAATCCCGGCAAAAACACAAGCATACACACATTTACACACCATTCATTTGCTCATTTACACGGGCACCTATCCACAATACACAGGCTCATTCACAAGCACTCCCCACACACCATACACTCGCTCATTCACAAATATGCATACAGATACATTGACACTTTTCTTTACGTGCAGCCCGATTCCGGACTCCATTCAGCCTGATGAGGAAGCAGGGGAGTTCTTGCACATGCGCAGAGGAGCCGGACCACCTCCCCAAAAAATGCCACAGGCAGTCTGGATGTGAGGGAGATGCAGGAGTCTCCCTATGCAAATTCAGACCGCAATGCATGGCTGGGGAAGCAAAATGGCCCGGAATTGCATGGTTTAATGGACGTTCATGCTAGGGAACTCAAACTGCCAAAGAGAAACCATGTTTCCCTGTACAGGTTAAAGCCAGCCAAAGAGCACTTCCTCAGCTAAAAATTGCAGCTGACGGAGTGCTCAGTGTTTTCACTGGGCTGCATTGGCTTGTCCATAATGGATGGCGGCTGGTGGGTCGGCACCCCGTTGACCATTATGAACATGTTGCCCCTCCCCCAAATAATGCAAAAGCAATACCATTTATGTAGGTTTATTAGCAAATGCAGAGAGGGAGCCACAAACCATGTAGTCAGCTGATTCTGACATTAAAAGTCCTGGTACTGACACAGAGGCTTAATCGCCCTGCACTGTATGTATGGAAACACCTGTATCGCACATCTTCTGAGAAGTTCAGCAAGTAAAACAAGAACCACTGTAAAAACCCTTGGTGAGTTTAACAGACAACTTGTACATTGTTACTGACCTCCACAAACCTCAGGAGATATTTAAGATTGATTTTCCCAGATATATGCAATATAGAGGGTGGGCTTAAGATAATCAGCCTATCCACCCCTTTGGAAAATACATAAATAGGGACTGTTGAGGACCTGGACACAGACACATTCACCCATCAAATGATTTACTGGCGAAGCGCTCTGCAGGAAGAACCCAGATCCAGACTCCAGAACTCTGAAAGCAGAAGGCCAAAACCCAAAGCTGAACCCTTCTCAGCTGGCCTTTAAAATCTTGCAACCTGATTTTAACACCAAAATTCCAAGGGGCACAACCAATTCAACAGCCAGGCTGTGTTTTTTTTCTGCTTCTTGCCAAGAACTCTTGCTAGAACCCAGAGATCCAAACCAGTAGAGCAGAGCTGTAAACCAGAACCAACCCGTCAGATCCAGTCCAAGAGGCCGTGCAGAGACCAGAGTGCCTTGCTGAATGCAGAACCAAGCGCCTGAAACCTGTCCGGTGGCGAGCAGATTTCAGTCCAAAACCCTGTGACCAGATCCTGACGGGACTCTTCCAAAACCATAGTTGTGAGTATTTAGCATAGAATTGCCCATAGCCAATCTTTTATCCTAAGTAATCTAATCCAACCCATTCTATCATATCCAGAACTGCATTGTAGAAACTCTTTTGTCTGTCCTGAATCCTTCTCTAATCCGTATAGTCCTGTGATAATTGTAGTGATAAATCATCTTTGCGCTAATATATATTTGCTGAAGAAAGGCAAGTTTCGCAGCGGGCAAAGATCAGACAAAGGCCCCTCTGGACTGGTGGCAGTACCGCTGGTATCTCGCATCTTCGTAGCCCCTTACTGTAAAGCCAATCCTTGTTTGTAATCTTCAAAAGTGCATCTTTCATTTGAAATCTTGACTCTTTTTTGAGAAAAAACGACCTTTACTGAAACCTCTGTAACTTTTGAACCGTACGGCTAGAAACGAAATTTAAGTGTCAAATTGAAGCTAACATCCTCAGCTTTCAAACGAACCCAGAGCATTTCAACTCATTATAGTTTTGCCGCAATCGCACTTAACGCGCGCGGAAAAGGTTGCCGCAATTCTGCATTTGGCTCAATTTCACCACATGTAAAATAGCTATTTCTTTGCATTCAACCTCTGAATTCAGTTTTCTATCTGCTAGTTATCCCACCATCATTGCTAGTGTTTACCTGAACCTATCCAAAGCAGCTCCCACTAGTTCTGAATCCAATTTAGAGAATTAAATCCATTTAATTGTTTTCCCTATTCATTCAAAATCACGTGACCTGTTTTAAAATCATTCCTGTTTCTCTCTAAGCTTGCGGGGGAATTGGGATTGAAACTGCATTGGTTAAGAGTGTTTATTCCTGAAACCTGTTTTCTCTCCTTCCATCTCTATATTGCATATTAGGGGGGATTGAGTAGTATCGGGGAAAGAGTGATTACATTGCATTTGATTGAATTCACAAAAGTTTTATTTCTGTGCTGCATTAATTTCCTATTAGTGCATTTCATTGAACCCACACAAAGTTTTATTCTATGATACATTATTCTTCTCATCCATACTCCTATTTAAAGATATTGTTGATTATTGTGATATCATCCATTGCCGATCATTGTATAAATATTAATAAGTGTGAAATCTAGATATTGTTCAAATTCATAAAAGTGTGATATATATCTTGCTCAAATCCATCAAATAAATCTTTTAACTTTGCAAAACCACCTACTTCTTGGTTCAGTGAGACCGGGGGATTCAAGGAGAGGGGCGTGATATAAGGGTACATCATTCAGAAATAAAAGAACTTTAGACATAGAAATATATAATTAAGGGTTCCAGCTAGGCATCTCACACCAGGCATTGACTTAGGTGGAGTGCTGGATTGAAACCACTTACAGGATGGAATGCCACCTGAGTCTTTGCTGATTTTCTTGTCCCGTTGTACCAAGAAGCTTATAATATGGGCTACGGGTCAGATACAATAAGGGAGGCAGCTGTAACAGTACTGCTGAAACTGGGGAAACCACATTTGAAATGTGCAGCATATCACCCACTGTCCCTTTGGAAATGTGGACTAAAAGATATTAGCCAAGGTCAAGGAGAACCGATTGTGGCCACATAGTCCTAGTATGATTCTGTAACGCTCAACTGATTCCCACGGAGGCACTGACCCAAACTGGACTGCTACGGTTGCTTCTATGACTATGATGAGGCGTAGAACTCGGAAGACGCTTTGGGCAGGACCTCCGAATATTGACTGTCTGGCTTGTAAGGTGAGTTTTCTGCATTTGGAAGAAAAAGGGGTAATTACAAGCTGGTTGGATAAATTCTCCCACCAGTCTTCTGCTTTTCCCACTTCTTGGTTCTCGACTGGTCTCCACGAACTCTCACCTTTGGTTTAGTAAAGCCGAGCTCTCCATCCTGCTTCTGGTGCAGGGGCGCGTGGAATCCAGTTATGTCACTGGATGATCGTGAGTATAGAAGATCTGAGGCCGCTTCTGAAGGAGCACCCTTTTATAATGTCCTTTTCTGTCTTTCAGGTGCCGAGATGCTGTGGGCGATGCCGCCGCTGTTGCACGTGCGGTGGCACGTAAGTATAACTGAATTGTGGCCGTTTCCAAATGGGCGCCTCTGATAATGTCTTTTCCTTCCTTTCAGGTGCCGAAATGCTGAGGGCGATGCTGCCGCTGCTGTGCGTGAAGAAGCGCGTAAGTAAAACTGAGTTGCGAACCCTTCGGCTCGGACACCACTAACAATGTCTTTTGTCTTCCAGGTGCTGGGATGCTGCCGAAGTGAAGGCCGCGGTGAAATCCGGTGTGATCACGGATGGATAAGGTAAGCGAGCGCAGCTGCGAGCGTGTTGCCCGTTTTCTAACCTTATGTCTTTATTTGCAGGTTGTCAGAGACTGGACTCTTGTGGCTGAATTCTGGTGAGTAGATGTTCCAGTGCCTTTTCTTCATCCACAGGTTGCTGCTCGAGAAGCTGAGGGTGTGTCTGGACCTGGAATGCAGGAGCCGACTCGGTGAGCGTCCTGCTGCTGTTGCAGAATAACGCGAAGCACGTGAATTCTATCGGTCGTGGTTTAAATAGTGGAGAAGTGCTTTGGTGCGTATTCTTCCTCCAGCCTCACCAAGGTAAGAAAAGAGTTCCAGTGTCAGAGGATTAGCATCAGCCCCACCCAGGTAAGAAAAGAGTTCCTGTAACAGAGGATTGGTCCCTCCCAGCCAGTGGCTGGGACTTCACCCAGCTTGGATTGTTCTAGGTGAGTATGCAGCATGGTCTGCCACAGGTAAGTCCACCCAATCACTACTGCACACTTTAAGAATATGAGCCCGGCGCCCATGGTGCCGGGACTGTGGTTCCTTATGAGCCTGGCGCCAGAGGCCAATGGTCCAAAGGGCCCCTGTAGGGGTCTGCTGGAACCGGGGGTGTGGATGATGAGCCTGCTTCCGGGGACGCTGGGCCAGTCTTGGCTCCTCGAGAGTAGCGCTCATGACAGATTCGCCCAAATCACTGGGGCTTTGCACCTGGACGCTCTGCACAATTGATTCTGTGTAGATTGTTTTGACACAATGGCCATGTTGGATACATCCCAGAGAGTCAAAGCTGTTTTTCTAGATACTGCAAATGCATTTGATTCAGTGAAATGGGCCTTCCTGTTGATGGTCTTGGCGAAATTCGGGATAGGATCCAATGTGATGAGGGGGGGGGTGTATACAGAGCTCTATGCTAGATTTATAACTCATAATGATTTGTTCCAGAAGCTCAGGCTTCAGAGGGGAATCAGGGATGTTATCCCCAATTATATTTGCATGTGCAATGAAACACTGGCTCTATGCACTGTGGGGTTAGTCTTGATGAATATTGCTCACTGATTTTGCTATAGACAATTGATATGCTATTAGACAGAAATAGTCCTCAGTAGAACCTAGAATATTTAACGCACGATATAGTCAATTCAAGATATAGTGAATTTATTTTTCTTTCTGGATTAGCTATTAACTGGAATAAATCAGAGATATTCCCTCTAACTCAAAGTCTCACTGGACAGTGAGAGTCTCACTGGACAGTGCACTTCGCTGGTGCCCAGATTCGGCATGATATGATACTACAGGTCAGTATGCATATCAAATCCTTAATGGGTCTCAATTATATTCCAGTTAAATCCCAGTTAGAGCAGAGGATAGTGAGGTGGGTTAAACTCTCTCTGACAATTGTAGGTTGCACCTCTGGTTTGAACATTGCAGTGTTTCCGAAATTCCTAGTTATATTTTAGGCACATCCCTGTCTGATTACCCATGGATTTCTTTCAGAAGATAAGAGCTCTGATATGCAGGCTGATATGGGGTGATAAACATATAAAGTTGAGATGGGAGTTTCTCACTAAACCATGTCACAGGTGTGGCCTGGCCCTACCGGACTTGAATGTATGTCACAATCACACAGGCACACTACTTTGCCATGTGCTGACATGATGTGGTGAGAGCAATGCTGCATGTACACTCAGAATAGAATTTAATGAGGCCTTTTTCAACTAAATACTGTGATATCAATTAAGTGTGAACCTGTGCCTGCACCTAATCCAGTGCTATCTACTCTATGGCCAGGGTGTAAAATTGGGCAACTGTTAAAGGATATTTCTCTGCTCTCAGTGAGATTTTAAGGCCTCAAGGTCCAGGGGTTAGAGATAACATTTGATAAGGTGGGTACCAGGGAGCAGCATCTTACTCTATGGACCTGGAGTGACCTTTTAGTTAATGGATGTTTTATAGATGTTAAAACTAACACAGCAATGTTTAATAATGCATCAAAGTCCACTTTCAATATTACAGATTAATGAACACGCTTAGGCATCATTGGAAGCACGTTCCCGTCCCACCAGAGACGAATACCATGGTTGTTGGACGAGCTGATTCATACAAAGTCTACTGCAGGCTTAATTGCCAGGATGTACGCTTATCTATAATATCACGGAGAGACTCCCATACTCGCTGCCCTGACAAAGTGGAATGATAATCTGGGGAGAATAGTAGATGAGGAAAAATGAAACCATATCTGTGGCATGACCACCTTGATATCTCTCAGCTCTTGCTTATCTTTAATACACTTCAAATACGTGCACAGATTATATTGTACCATAACTGGTTACATCAATATGACACCAGCAGAAAAACAAAATGTCGTAGATGCAGGATGGAAAAGGCATATTTTTTACTTACAGCCTAGACGAAAAGTAGGCCATACTGGGCTGATATACTGGAGGTTCTGGGTCAAATAGTTGGCAAAACAATTACTCTATTGGTTGTTTGCCGCGTTTGTTTGTTGAGTAGGCACCATTTCACGCAAAACTTGTCAGAATGACCTTTCTCATGACCAGGTTCTCTGCCGGTGACTAGCTCAAAGACATGATCCATATAGAGGGCTTGCAATTTGACTATTGACTTACTGAATAATAACCCCAGTCCCCAAGACAGATGGGATGTGTTCCATATGCACCTTGGTAGCAAGCATTAGTGGTAGTATTGAAACACTGTTATTATGTAGGTTCCCAAGATATGTATGCCTCTGATAAACCCATATGACTGAACCCATTTGCTATTACATGATAAGAATAGAAATGGTCGATGTTGTGGCCTGTCATTTATACATTTAAGAAGTTAGCTACTCGTCATTGAGCTGTATCTCCTTGTGCTTCCATTCAGCTTGTGTCGTTGATTTGTTTAGTTGCAAGTTGCGGTGATACAGCACTGATTATGGATATGCTGTTCTGTGCTATATATAGACATGTGTACATTTCATATGTACACAGTGGTGTACTTGGTAATGTACTGTATATAAGTAAATACAAAACAAGACTTAAGGTCTCCTATTTCCTTACATCAAAAAGCAAATAGACAATTTGCTCTACTATCCACTCAATACCTTGCCCCAAAATACATTTCTAGAGCTTTGTCACCAAATGTCTTCAAACATAAAATTTATTCTGCTCTGAGTTACATTGTGTTCCCTACAACTTCAAATAAAACACCTAGTTCTAAATAAAATATGTTCATTTGCCCACTCATGCCACTTTAAAAGAGCATATCCTACTTCACGCGAGCGGCCTGACTACATGCTCATGGATTCCTGTGGACCAGGGACCTCAATATGTCCCTTTTCTAAAAATAAACAAAATCACCTTAGCCATGCTTTCGAATGTGCTTTCAATGAGAAATATCCTCCTGGTTGAATCACATGCTGAAGCCCACGCTGCATCAGACATACTCTCCTTCCTTATCTAGAAGATAGTGCATGGAACCTGCCCCCACTCACCTTTTCCATGAATATAAATGTAACATGGTATGACTGGGGCTGGAATTTGACAAATACTTCGACAAGCATGTTTGTAAAAACCTCCACTTTCAATTTCCATACAAATGGTAAGGAAACCCCAGCAAGTTCAAATGCTAAAGAAACAGTAGTTCAGCTGTTTACTCCTCTTAATGAGTCTGAGTTAACAGTCTGTCATGCACATTTTATAAAAACTCTAAATTGCATATACGTGATCACCAAGGTTGACACTTACGTGCTGTTTGCTCCCTAGCATTTCATTTTAATAGTTCACAAAACGAGGGGAGAAGAACAGAGTAAGAGTGAGGCAAACTTGCCTCTACCCTTTCATTTTCCTTTCTGTCTCTAGAAAGAATTAAAGGCTCCAAGCGAAGGCAATGCTTACTCCTATGGAATCCACCTGGTCTTAGCCAGGTGCAAAACTGAGGCAGATTCTACAGGAATTCATTCTTTGTATGCCTGCATGAAAATGCCATGCAAGAGTACAACAAAACTCACTAAGATGGAGGAAGCTTGCATGGCATAGTTCTTATTTTCAATCTATGCCCCTCCCTCACATTGTCACTGCATTGAAATCGAGCAGAGAGGTAAATAAAGGCGTAAAATCATTACACCTTGTTTTTACGCTCTGACGTACCACTTCTCCCCATTTAGAAAGATATCCCTGGAATGCTTGGAATGGGGTTTAGGTGCATATGGCTAATTTGTTAACGACTTCTTTCTGATGTGCTTAATTGCATTTCCGTTTACAGCCAGGCCTTACTCTGCCTATTGTTTGGTTTTACGAAATGAGATTCCAGTTTGCGATTTATTAAGCAATTCTGTATAACTTGAATGCTATAACATTTAGAATAGTATTCAAACATCTTTGCGTTTTCATCATGGGCTTGCATTAACACCATACCTTTCAGAGCCCTGGGGAAGACACAGGTGAGTTATGGAAGGGAGAATGCCAGGGAAAAGCTGAAGACCTTGTAGGGTTGGTGTGGCTAAGAGTCATGGGAAAATGTACTGGCTTGATTGGGCTGGTAGGTTTTTTCCAGCAATTTGTAAATGGCAATGTTTTTGATAGCTCCAAATATATTCCTAACAGAGGCCTGTGAATGAAGGGGATACAACTAAGGTGTACAGCAATCAAGGTCAAGTTCAGATAGCAGAACTAAAATTAGAAAGTTTTAGAAATGTGAGCAACCCCAAGCAAATCAAGCAATGTCAAAGCCAAACATTTTGGAATGTATTATTATTTTGTAAAAAGGTTATTTGCTTTGATCGAAATCTAATCTTTCAAATCATTACAATCCAGCCAGAAAATACAAATACAATAAACAGATCATGATTAAGACGTGCAAATATGTGCAGAACGGAATCAGATATTGCATATTCAGTAAAATCCATTAACCTTGCCAATTCAGTTTAGAAATCATGGTTAAAATATATCATTTTATATATAGCACACTCATATATGACACATTCTATAAAAACCATGAAATCATCAGCAAAAAGACAAATTCATAGATGACGCAGTCATTAAAAAAAGTAAAATCATCAGTGAAGAGACCAGACAGAATTAAGAAATTAATGAATTCTTCCATATATAAACAACCTAGATCCACCAACATTCTTAATAAATTGGTGGTTAAGAAAGTTTCCCTACCTGCATTTGGCCTATCCCAGACAATATCTACAGAGGAAAGAATATTCCTTACAAAGAAGCAGCATAAGAATTTTGTTCTCATATCAATTAGAGCCAGACATTCAAACAGTAAGTACCTTAATGTCTGAACAGTAGCTATGATTTTCCAAAACCTACATAAAGCACGTTCCAATTTGAGGTTGGAGGATTGTGCCGACAAAACCTCCTCAGTTTGTAATAAATGTAAATGAAAATGAAGGAATTGTTGTCGATAATCAACACGTGAAAACAGTTTCAGATATTCTGGCAACACTTCTACAGCTTTATCTTCATTAGAAAATGTGGAATGCAGCCCATATTCCCTGTTCTATACCATTGTTTCTATCCAGACAATTTTGTGGAGACACCTTTTCACCCATAATTGGTTAGAGTTTAGATCCTGTGTACTTTTTCCACATTTAGACCTCTGTAAGTAAAACGATTCATGAGGTTAGAAGACTTGCTGGTTGAGATTTTTTAGCAAATCCTCATATAATTAGCCAGGCATAGGAGTGATTATTAGGGTTAGCAGATGCCATTCAAATTAAAATTGCAATGAAAGCAGTCTCAGTTCGAAGCATAATGATGAGATAGGGATGAACAACGTGAGATATAGGGCCTGATTCATGGAGCATTTTCCCATGGTATTGCGCCATTATAAAATGCTTCCATGAATCAGACCTTTAATGTCTGCTTCTAAATACACCCCTCTAATTTTACCCACACTATCCAAAAACAAGCTGCTTCTATTTTCGTGTCATATAAGATCGATGGAATCACTTTTCCTATGTAAAATGTTACTAGCGGTTTTAATGAGAGCTTGCAATATTTATTCTATATCTTCTTCATCTGATGGACCCGTACGTCGACTTTTATCTGAAGATTTCCTATTACACATGCAACATTAGAAAATTATGTTATCAAGAAACTGAGATATGATACCTCACTAAGAGGGGGTGTTTGGATGTTGTCAATGTAACTTTTAAAACTACTCTGTCTTTTGGCAGATTTAGCGGTATAGAACAAGCAGGATCTTTGTTGATTAATTATTAGTTCATTCTCATGGGCGCAGGTCCCTAGTGCTGTCGAGTCCTATCAGAGTCGTATCAAAAAATGTGTCAGCATCGATTGATTTAGGACTAACAAAAGCCACTTTTTTAATGCTGCGTTTTGATCTGCCAAATATAAATGAAAGAGGCAGAGTGCAGGGATGCTCCCTTGTCTCAAGTTCCTGAGTGTCTTGATTTCACCAGTGAGGTGCCCATCATCCTTATCTGGATTCTTGTGTCATCATTTATATACTTCAGAATAGCCAACAGGGATGGTGGAATTCCCCAGCGCCTCTGTTTTTGCCATAATTTCCCAAGATTAACTGTATCAAAGGCCTTGGAGAAATCCACCATTGCTACATGTAATGAAGATCCCAGAGCGGCCCACACCTTATCCCTCAGAACTGTCAAGACTAGTCCATTTACATTGGTGCTTGGCCCTTTTCTAAATCCTATTTGGATTTCTGAAAGATCATATTGTCGGCTATCCATTCCTCCAATTTTTCCAGCACCAAGGAGGCGAAATTCTTACTATCAGAGTCCAAAAGGGCGATCAGACACTAGTTTGCTGCATCTACCCTATCACCCTTTTTAAAAAGCAGGAAATGGTATAAGATCTCCAAGATATTAGTCATTCAACATCATTGGTTTCAAAGTCAATGTCCCAGTAAGGGAGAGGAGTTTGAATACCTATATTATCCACCATACCATTTATTGATTCCCAAAGTGAACTCCAACTAGCTTCGCTCACTGTACTCCACTGCAATAGACTTAGAATTGGACTCTTTGATCACAGACCACCAATTACAAGCATTCTTCATGATCAGAGTATTTAACATCCTTTCCCCATCAGCTTGAACCAGGCCAAACTTATGTTGACGTAGCCAGTTTTTATACACCCCTGTTATGTTATGTTATATTATTGAAACTTGTAAAGTGTGCGGTCACTCGAAGGTATCATGGCGCTAGAGAAGGAGATCGAAAAACAACAAGACCAGCTAATTCATATATCTAAAAAAAATAAGTCTTTAGAGCCTTTCTAAACACTAAATGATTAGACAGGTTTTTTAAGGCCAGTGGGAGATCGTTCCATAATTGTACTGTGGCCACCGAAAAAGCGTGGCCCGCAATATGAGAACAGCAGAAGGATGGAACACATAGCAGACCCTGCGAAGTTAATCTTAATGACCGAGTAGGTAGATATCAGGTAAATTTAGCCCATAGGTATTCCGCCCCTTGATTGGTAAGTGCGTGATTGACAAGGCAAAGCGCCTTGAACCCAATGCACTGAGCCACAGGCAACCAGTCCAAAGAGCGCAGAACTGGTGAAATATGGGCCCCATAGGGGTATCCAGTTGCCACCCGGGCTGCTAGATATTGCAGTCGCTGCAGCCACTGGACTATACCCTTAGGTTGGGCAAGATATAATGCATTGCAGTAGTCCAAGTGGCTCAAAACCAAGGCAGCTACCACCGGCGGCTGCAAGTTCAAGGGTAAAAGGGGAAGCGCCTTTCTCAATATATTTAGGTGGAAATGGCCGGCTTGACAGACCGCCAAAACTTGTGTAGTCATAGAAAGGGTCACAGATATAACTACTCCTAAGTTCTTAACTTTAGCCACAGGAGCCGGGAGAGGGCTGAGAGAAGATGGCGGGAGGATAGCACAGCGGCAGCGTGCGCGTCTTGGAAGCAAGACGACACAAAGCAACAACAGGTTCGATCCCCGGGTCCGCGCTTAGAAACCTCTGAGTGTTTAAGCGCGTTATAAATACGTAACTAAGACAAAGAAAAAACACAATTACACAACTAAGAAAAACTAACAATTCCTGTAACAGCGCCTCGATGCCTGCGGGCTGTGTGAGCGCTTTATAAATGTAAATAAATAAAATAAATAAATAATAAATGGCCAAAAGGAGGAAACCCGAAGTGAAGGATCAGGAGGAGAACCCACCACCAGCACCTCTGTCTTGTCTCCATTTAACTTCAGCCAGTTGTGGTTCATCCACTCTCCCATGGCGGACAGGCACTGATGTAGGCACGACACCCTCTCAGCCTGATCAAGATTTAAACGAATCAGGATCTGAGTGTTATAAGAATAGGACCCGATGCCAAAGGAGCGGGTGAGACAAACAAGAGGCCAAATATAGATGTTGAAAAGAATAGGAGGCAGGGCAGAGCCCTGAGGAACCCCAGGCCCAAGGGAGCAAGAGCCACAAAGAAAGGGCAGGAGTGAGTGAATGTGTGTTCTATCTGCCAGAAAGGAAGTAAGCCAGGCTAACACTTGACCAGAGATTCCAGACTGGGCCAGGTGGGCCAGCAGGATAGGGTGGTCTACGGTATCAAAAGCCGCAGAGAGGTTGAGAAAAATCAGGGCACCCACGCCATCTGCATCGACCAGCCTGGCTATGTCGTCCTGGACTGAAACCAGGACACTTTCAATGCCCCAGCCCAGCATAAAGCCTGACTGAGCGGGTTCAAAGAATTCGGAAGACTCCATGAAAGAAGACAGAAGAGGGAAGATCAAAGATTCTAAAAGCTTCATGAAGAATGGCAGAAGTGAGATGGGGGGAAATTAGAAGAGAGTGTACCATCCAGCGATGGTTTTTTCAGAAGGGATATCACAGTAGCAACCTTAAGCTCTGGCGGAATGCAGCCAGACTGAAAGGAAGCATTAATAGCCACTATGATCTCCTTCAATATCTCAGAAGAGATATCCCTTATTATGGCCAGAGGTACACCAGCTCCCGGAGACGCAGACTTAATGTGTTGGATGGCCGTGGATATCTCTGATTCAGTAAATAAAGAAAAAAGAGCCCAGCCTCCGGATGCAGTCGAGCTACTAATAGCTAGAGGCTCACTCACAGAGCCCGGTACCATCACAGAGTTCCTGGGATGGAGTCACTGTGGGCACAAGTTTAGCTGAAATTGATAAAGATTTCACCACAGCAAAGAGAGCTTTAGGTTGGCACAGAGAACCTCAATTTTCTGTGCCAAATACGCTTTCTTCGCCGCCATGATAGCCGCAAAATAGGCTGCGGCACTGGCTTTATACTGATCTCTGAGGCCGGTGTCATAGGCTATCCGCCATTTTCGCTCAACCTATCTAAGTTCAAGTCGGGCCAGTTTGAGGTGTTCTGAGAAACAAGGCTCAGACCGGAGCCTCCGAGGCTTGACTAGCCATAAAGGGGCCACCTCATCCACTGCTTCTTGCAATGATAGGGATAACACTGAGAGAGCGGCTACTGGGACCAAGCTACATTTAGCTCTAACTATGGAGACAAGACCTGAGTGCCAGCGACATTGCCATACTCTCGGAGGAGCAGTCTTTTGCTGTGCACAAGCTACTTTAAGAAGACAGGTCACTAAATAGTGATCTGACCATAGTACTGGTTCAATTTAGGGAATGGCCAAAAATGCTTCATTAGTCAGAATCAATTCAAGTTTGTTCCCCAGCTTTTCCCCAGCTTATGAATGGGCCCTTCAACAAATTGTATAAGGCCCAAGTCAGCCAAGCTGTCAAAGAAAAGATCAAGCGCTGGGTCCCGAGGGCCATTACATTTCAAGTTAAAGTCCCCCAATACAACAAGATGCACATTTGTCATTTGTCATTTGTCTTTTCATTGTTAAATGTCTTTCCATTAGCTGCACTCAACCTAAGATGGACCAATTGTTGCCTATATGTCTTTTTCTTAAGCCACATTTTTCTATCAAACTTATGGATATGGGAGGATTTATTCTGAGTATGCCCCTTGGGTTCCTCTCTCTCACAGAGAAATTTCTTAAAATTCTGAGTAGTGCAGTTCAGTTTTAATAGACAAGCGAGCTTCGATGGACGTATTTTTCACACATTGTCATTAATGTCCCACCACCCTTGCTGTACTTCCGAATCCGATTTCCAGCCTTTGTTACATAAAGATTGGTGCAAAGACCTCTCAAGACAGACTGAATTCCTAAATTCATGTTAACTATCATTCTATTATGATCACTCAATTCAGTCTCTTTTATCTTGAAGGAAGAGCACAAATCAAACATAGATCTTGTTAAAAACACATGATCAGTTCTGATATATTTACAGCCACTATTCCACCTCACCTTGGGCTGAAGATGTCCCAGAATGTTACCATTAGCCATTATTAGATCCCACTCCTGAGTCCGAACACTCAATGTTTTGCCATTAATATTGTTAATTTGGTTTTTGGAGCAGGTACTATAAATACAATGGGAATTAAAATCCCCTAGTATAATCACATTCGTATCATGTGTGGACAGCCAGTCTCCTAAGATTTCCGATAACCTATCAAGTGTCTTCAACTGTGCTGGAGATTGGATTCCAATACAGATTAATTATAAGAATAGTACTGCTCTTTCTCTGCAAACTGACTAACATTTCCACAGCCAATCTGCCCAGTGTGTTATCTGAGATAATGACCATTTTCTTGACTCTAGAATTTCTAATAGTGACCAATAAGCCCCCTGATGGCCTTCCACTGCTATTTTCTGTGGCCAATTGTCGAACCGTTGTGAAACCCTCCACCCATATCTTAAAAGAAAGCCAGGTTTCCTGTAAAATGTTTCCATGTTGTCATCCTGCTGCGTAGTGCTCCCTAAAACCCTTTGCTAACATCCGATTCCAAGATTGAAAAAGTCAAATCTTGCTGTTTTTGCTTTGCTCTAAAAAGTCAAATCTTGCTGTTTTTGCTTTGCTCTTAAAAGTCAAATCTTGCTGTTTTTGCTTTGTGCTAAAAAGTCAAATCTTGCTGTCTTTGCTTTCTGTTAAAAAAGTCAAATCTTGCTGTTTTTGCTTTGTGCTAAAAAGACAAATCTTGCTGTTTTTGCTTTCTGCTAAAAAGTTAAATCTTGCTGTTTTTGCTTTGTGCTAAAAAGTCAAATCTTGCTATTTTTGCTTTGTGCTAAAAAGTCAAATTTTGCTGCCCATTGCAAAATTCTCTGTATTTTCCTTGTATACTGTTTCTTCCCTGTAACTTGCCAGCCCAGTGATCTCACCACTCTCTTCTGTCCCACGCCTACCTGCCTAGCCCCCCCAGTATCTCCATCCTCTCCTCACTTCCACCCCAATGGAGCTTTCTGTTTCTCCTATCTTCTCCAACTGCTTCTCCTTCCCTTCTCACTACGTCTGGTAGGAAGAGGTTCAAAAAGTATATCTTGGCCTCTAACCCTGGTCTTCCTATCGCCGACACCTACTCCAATGCTTCTGCCAGACAGACCCTTACCGACATCCTCTTTGTCGTTCCTTCGCCAGATCTATGGACTCCTCATATGGTCTCTGTGCTCTGCCCTATCTCCTCCTCTCCCATTAATGGTGGCACTCGCTGGGAAGTTCTCATGGCTTTCTTCGACTCCTCTGAAGTCATCATTAATGTCTACCTAAATGGCACTGTCATGGTCCAAGGCCCTTAGGCCAATCTCCTCCTCTTTGATAGGCGCTTCCCTCGCCTCATCAATTTCCTCTCATCTCCTGCTGTCCGCTCCTCTCCCCCCTTGGCTACCTTCCCTCTCTCTCCTCCTCCTCCTCTGCTCCTCCTAGGGCTCTTTCTCCTCCGCAAGGCGTACCTCTGATCTGTACCCCTCCCCAGAAGGTCTTTAAGGCTGGCAACCTTCTTCATATTGCCACTCTCAACTCTCGCTCTGCCGTCAAACACTTCTCTGACATCTGCCACCTCCTTGAAGAACTAGACCTTGATGTCCTTGGTCTTACTGAGACATGGTTCACGGCCAGCCCTGTCACGAACTTTGACACTCTGCCTCCCTGATGGCTACAAGATCCTCTCAGCACCCAGATCCTCCCGGTCCGGGGGTTGCCCTGATCTTTCCTGAGTCGATTCCTGCCTCTATCATTCCCACTCAGACCTACTCCTCTTTTGAATGCCTTGTCTGTAGGCTTTCTCTCTCGCCTACCCATTCTCTTACTGTGGTTACCATCTACCAGCCTCCTGGTAAAATCACCTAATTTCTCTCTGAGTGGGCAGACCTCTCCTCCTCCCTCCTGGCCTCTACCACTCAACTCCTCCTCCTCAGTGACCTACATTTACATTTAGACTCTCCTTGCTCCTCCCCTGTACTCTTCCGTGACCTCTGCGACTCCCTCTCCCTGTCCATCCTCCCCTCTTGCCCGACTCACTCTGCAGGGCACACACTCGATGTCTTGTTCTCCTCTGACCTCCCCCTCTCCATCCCACTGACCACTCCTCTCTCCTGGAGTGATCACTCCCTCCTCTCATCTCATCTCTCCCTCTCTTCCCCCCAAGCCAAGCCTACCCCAACGCTGCCACCTAACTTCTCGGACATCCGGCACATGAAGTGTGTGTCAGTTGAGGCTTTTGCCACCACTTTCTCCCCCCCCACCACCTTTGGCTGTCTCACATCCTGACACAGCCCTGTCTCTGCTCTACTCTTCAATTTCTGATACGCTTGATGCTCTTGCCCCTGTCATGAGGATCCGTTTGAAGTTCAAAGCCAAGTGCAATTCCTGGTATGACTCGGACCCAGCTACACTTAAACATAAGTGTAGGACAGCTGAGAGGAAATGGAGGACTTCCTGTTCATCCTCTGACAAACTGCCTAAAAAGGCAATACCGACTCTCTGTCCTCAACAAGAAGAGAGTCCACATTCAAGCTCGTGTCTCTGCGGCATCTAACAACTCGGCCAAACTCTTTAAAATCTGCAAGGAGCTGGCCAACCCTGCTGCAGTCTCTACCCCTCCTGTTGCCTCCCGGGCTCTTTGCAATGCCCTTGCCTCTCACTTCATTTAAAAAACCCAGGACATCCTGTCCACCCTCTCGAAACACACCCCTCCTCTTCCCTCTCCATCTGTGCTTGTTGACCCTCCATTAGCCACCCTCACACCATCCTTCTCCTCCTTTCCTCTTTTCACCCCTGCAGAGGTCGCTAGACAAGTCCGATCTATGAAAGCCTCTTCAAAACAGGTTCATCCCTCTTCCTCTAAAACCATCAAAGACCACATTGACAACCTTGCTCCACCCCTTGCTGATTTTTGCAACCAATCCTTTGCCTCTGTATCCTTCCCTTCCCCTCTGAAGCACTCCTTTGTGCATCCTCTTCTCAAGAAACCCACAGCTGATCCTTCTTGTCCAGCTAACTATCAGCCAATTTCCATTACTCTCTTTCTTGGCAAACTCCTGGAAAAGTTGGCCATCTCTCAGCTTAACCTTCATTCCAATTCTGTTGGCTCTCTCCATGACCACCAGTCTGGCTTCAGAGCTGCCAGAAGCACAGAAACTGCTCTGCTGAACATCTGTGAAGATCTGCTCTCCAACCTTGATTCTAACATTCCCTCTGTCCTCATCCTCCTCGATCTCTCTTCTGCCTTCGACACGGTCAACCATACCATCCTGCTCAACTGTCTCCATGAAAACCTGGGCATCACTGATCAGGCTCTGGCCTGGCTGACCTCTTCCCTCTCAGATTGACCCTCCCAGGTCCAACTTGGGTCCTTCCTTTCATCTATCTTCCTCTCTACATGTGGTTTTCCCCAGGGGTCTAACCTCTCACCCTGGCTTTTCAACCAATACCTGGCAACTCTCGCCCACTGTATTGCCACTTTCTGCTCAAATTTCCAGTGCTACGCTGACGACACTCAACTCAATTTCAGGCTGCCCTCTGCCACCTCCTCTCCCTCTCTCATCTCTGATTGCCTAACTGCCCTTCAAGATTGGTGTGCCACCAATGATCTTTGTCTGAATGCCAGCAAGACGGAGATCCTCCTCATCGGCACACCTTCACCATCCTTTCCCCTCACTCTCTGGCCGGCCTCCCTTGGCCTTCCTCCTACCCCCACCTGCGAGGCTAAGAATCTCAGGGTCATCTTTGACTCCACCCTTTCCTTCTCCACCCACATCTCTGAGGTCTCTAAAAAGTCAAATTTCCGACTGCACCTCCTCAGAGGTACTCTGCCTTTCCTCTCCTTCCGCCAGAAGCTCATCCCAAGCTCTGGTTCTCTCTAGCTTGGACTATTGTAACAGCCTCTTTCTAAATCTACCTGCCTCTACTCTCCGCCCTCTGCAACTAATCCAGAACAGAACTGCAAGACTTGTCCTTAGCCTCAAGCCCTGGGATCGTATCTCTCCAGCTCTGAAATCTCTCCACTGGCTCCCAGTGGATGCAAGGATTAAATTCAAAACCCTCTGCATTGTCCACAAGGCTTTCTGGGGCCTGGGTCCAAAATACCTTCAGCTATCCCTCCGCAAATACCTCCTCTCACAAGCTCTTCACTCCTCTACCTCCAACTCCCTCAGGGTCAGTCGTTTTTCAAAGAAACGAGCTGGGGGTAGATCTCTGTCTTTGGCTGGGGCCTCCCTCTGGAACAACCTCCCTGCCACTCCCTGCAACCTTGTACTCCACCCCCCCACAGTGGGACCTTCCACGCGGGGCTCATATCTGATTCTCTGAGCTAACAGCTCCAGGGAGAGCGTAAAAAGGATCGGGGAAAATGAGCAACCCTGTCTCATACTCCTACTCAAGGCGAACCAGCAAGAGAAACCACTGTTAACTACCATGCATGCCCGGGAAGACGCCTAGACTTCCATTATACCTCGCCTGATTTTAGTGCCCAGTCCTACCTTACCCAACACTTCCTTGAGAAAGCCAGATTCGACCCTATCAAATGCCTTCTCAGAATCCACCGAGAGGAGAGCAAGTCCTCCCACGACACCCCGAGCCTCATGAATCAGGTGCAGGGTTTTTCTCATTGTGTCTGCCCTCTTATTCCCCTTTATGAAGCCCACTTGATCCGATTGGATCACTTTGGGCATGTATCACTCAAGTCTTACTGCCAAAACTCTAGTGTAAACCTTGGTGTCAATATTCAGGAGGGAGTTGGGAGATACGATCCACATAACTGGGGGTCCCTGCCCACCTTGTGTGTCACGGTTATCAGTGCACGGGAGAAGGATTCCGGGGCTTCCCCTGTCTCCAGGATGTCATTAAACAGTTCTACCATGAATGAGATGAGGTTAGTAAGAAAGGACTTGTAAAAGCCTGCTGAGAAACCGTCCTCCCCATCGGTACCCTTGCCAATTTCCTCTTGATTTCTTCGGTAGTTATTGGGGTCTCCATCGCCACGGCCTCCTCTGAGGAGAGCCTGGGCATCGAGTTCCCTCCAGATATGTAGTAATTTCTCCCTCCTCTAGGATGGCATCTATTTTTATAAAAATGGTCATAAAAAGAGGCAAATGCTTCCTGGATCCTCCCCGTCCCTAGGTCCTGTGTTTTATCCACCCCTTCCAAGGCCTCCACCCATCATTCAGCTTGTTGCCCCCTCAGCCTGGTGGCCAATAATGCGTCCGCCTTATCTCCCTTCTCAAAGAACTTTTGTTTCAGGAACTGAAGTTTCTTAATTATTTGACCTTCCTACAAGAGTCTAAGATCTTCTCTTTTCCCCCTTGCTCCATGACCCTCTGTTCCCACTCCTCGGTGGTGTCCCTAGCCCTTTTATCTAGTTGTCCAAGCTCGGCCCACAGCGTGTTTTCGATTAGCCTCCGCTCTCTTTTCCACCAAGCCCTTTCCCTGATCAGGATCCCCTTCCATGTCACCTTCCCCGCTTCCCACACCACTCTCCTTAAGACCCCACCTGTATTTGTTTTAAATAATTTGTCAATTTATTTTGTCATTTCCGCATGGAACAACGGGTCCTTCCATAGGGATTAATTGCATCTCCATTAGGACCCCCTGGGTACCAGCCTGTACCGATTCAGGTCCGCTGAGACCAAATCATGGTCTGACCAAGGGATCAGGGAAATTTTCAAGCTCAGTGCTTCCTCCTATAGACCCCTTCAGATATACATGTAGTCAATTCTAGTGAAAGTGCAGTGCAGGGCCGAATAAAAAGTGTACCCTCTTTCGTTCGGGTGCGTGTATCGCCATATGTCCCTCAACCAATAGACTTCCAACATTTCCATGACTTCTCCACACACCGATCTCAGTAACTCGTGTGTCCCTCCCACCCATGCCTGCCTGTCAAGCTTGGGATCAGCCCACATATTAAAATCCCCCCCCTAGTATGATATGACCTGAGGCTTCCAGCATTATCTCCGGGAGAGTTTTCATCAGAAACCGCAGTTGATCCTGGTTCGGGCAATAGATTGTGGCAAATGTGAACCCCACATTTTGGATAGTCGATGAAAGCAGAAGGGCCCTACCTTCCTCAACAGACCAAACCTTAATAACCTCCATCCTCAGCCCTTTACCAAAGAGAATTCCCACCCCCGCTTTCCTCAGGGACCCTGAACCCCAGTATTCCTGACCCAGTGCACCACCAGGGACCCCCCATTCCTCCCATCTAGTATATTTAGGGCCTGATTCATGGAAGTGTTTTATAATGGCGCAATCCCATAGGAAAACGTTCCATGAATCAGCCCCATACTCTCCTTGAGGATCATCACATCAAACGCAGCTCTGCAAAACCCCCTTGCCACCAGGGACCTTTTCGTGGGTGAATTCATCCCCTTTGCATTCAGCGTTCCCACCTTCAAGTGACCTCTCCCATGCCATCCAAGACTACGGCCTCCTGTTATTCAAAGGCCCTTATATCCCATTCGCTCTCCGGGAGGCCTATACACATAAATCTGTCTTCCAGAAACCGAAAACCATAACTTTGATGAGAAGGCCGTATCATAACCCCCACCCTAGTGTCCCCCCTTCTGCCCTAGTAACCCCAAAGGGTGCCTGACGCCTCCCGGTAGACAGTACCAGGTTAAGGTCGGACCACCAGCTGGAACCAATACCTCTCCGGTCCTGTACCTCTAATGCTTCAAAACCTTTGAGCCCCCCCAACCAAACTGAACTGCTACTTTCCAGGCTACCCCTGGCCTCTGCCCTCAGTCCCCGCCCCTTCCAAACAAATCGCTCTAATGTAACAAACTAGGGGCCCACCTGGTCATACATTGCCACCTAACACTGCGCAAGAGACATCCCGGTCATGTTTCTCCACCGTGGCTGCTTTTCAGCTATGAGTCAAGTGTCTGCCATAGGTGATGTATTCAGCTTCCTGTATTTCCTGGATCCTGGCATCCACCTTCTCCTGGGTCCCTTAATAAGCCACCGCCTGTCACTGTCCACCTTTTCTCCTGGGTTCTTTGAGGTGTTGGTTTCTCCAAGTAACTCCCCCGTGACCCTCGAAATGTCATCCTCTGTCGTCAGTCGGTATTTGTGCCCATATACCTCAAAGGAGATGGGGAACAGGAACCCCACATGTACCTCACTTCTTTCTCCTTTAGCCACTTAGTCAGTGGCGAGCAAATCCTCCTGTTGGTTAGAGTCAGGGAAGACAAATCTTGGCTGATCGCTACTCTGGATGTTCCGTACATGGCCGGGCCTCTCTGTTTCGCATTCTCGAGGATTTTTATTTTGTCTGTGTAATTATGAAACCAGGCGAGGACTGACTTCGGACCTTCTAATGCCCCACCCGTGCAATGAATTCTCTTGATCTTCGCTTCATCGATAGTGTCATCCTCAAAAAACAGTTTTGTGACTTGATGTAGTGCTCTTCTCAGGTCTAGCTCCAAAAAGCCTCAGGTTGTTCTGCCTTTCGCGATTTTCTAAATGGTTCATCTTCATTCTGAACTCTTCCTCTCGATGTTCCATTTCAGATTCCACATGTCCATTTGTGTCTCCAGGGTGTCGAGGGAGGATTGGTTGTGCTCGACTTCCTCTAGCCTCTCCTCTATTTTATCTATCCTTTCGCTGATTCTGTTGACCCTACTACCGATGTCCACCCTCATGTTCCTGATTTCTTCCATCAGCACCACAACATCCTTTTCAGTGGTGGTGGATTCCTCCGGGGTGGAGGTCAACTTCAAGTTCGCCTCAATGCACCCCTTCCTGCTGTTCCCTTTGGTTCTCCACTTGAGCTCTCCCTGTCCGTTCACAGCAGGCAATAGTGGCTGGTGTTCTCTTACGTCTTTCCAATGAGAGTACCTTCCAAACCCAGGATGGTGCACTTTTTGGTGGCACAGGAGGCGGGCACACACCCCAGGGTCACGGGCCCTCACCTCCTTGCTCCTACTAAGTGAGATTGCTCCCACATCCACCTGACTGCTCCAGGGCCCAGACCAGCTCCTCCCTCCTTCAGGAATGGCGTTCCTCCCGGAGTGTGTTCAGGCACTTCATTCACTCCTCAGTCACTGGCAGAGCCTGTGCTCCAGTCTCAATAGAGGCCTGTGGTGCCTCATGAGGCCACTGCGACCAGAGGGCACTCTCCCTTTGGGCCAACACAGTCCATCTTGGGGTTCTCCCTCTCCCTGTGCAGATCAGGTAGTTCTGGCTTCGCCGCAGCAGGCCGCTTTGCTGGGCATGCGGGTGGGGGGTCCCAGGAACCCCTCCAGTCGACCACACACAATAGACCGGGGGGAGCATGTACTCACCTACCCTTGCACCCTGGGTTGACTTCCTCGATCCTCCGGTTGTGGGACTATGCTGCCCGCATGTCGAGTCCTTACTCCTCCCTGTTCTCGGTGGCAGGCTTCTCCGCTTTCGCTTATGCCAGCCAGAACTACTGGCGGTTCGCTGGTGATCGCTGGCCGATTTTGGCTGTTCTTGCTGCTGCAGGCGCAGCGAGGATTCGCAAGATCTCATGCGTAGGCTGTAGGGCCGGGGGCCAGCGTAAGTGGGGGCTCAAACCACTTTTACGGGGACCAAGTTTGTGAGAATCACGCTGAGGCTCTGGTGGCCTCATAATTTCTCCTTTACTGCTAAAATGGTTCTTGCACTATATGGTGAGCGTAGAACCACCTCCACCAGGTCTGTACATACATCCGCACATATCAGCAGATGAGATTCCGCTTAATACTGATATTTTATGCAAGAATTTCAATACACTATTACGATTCAGCACAAATTGAAAATGTAATGTGACTCAAGTTCTAAAAATACCCTTCTTTCAGCTACCTCTTCATTTAGTAGCTTTTGTCGTTCCCTCTTTGCTGTATAATTGCCACTAGTCATCTGATTTAGCATGGCAGGCGACACTTGCTACTTTTGATGGCCTCTAATGGACTTAACAATAGCACAAGGGATGCCAAAAATATGTCTGAACTGTTCTTTTACGACCCCCTCCTGTTCATTTTTACTGGTATTAGGCAACATATGGACAGTCGGCTTTGTCGTCTCAGAGTGTATATCAGCCCCTTACACATTGGATTGAGAGGCAGAGCCAACTGATCCTTCTGATGGAACTGTGACAACCACTACATTTTTTGCTTCACACAGGGCTTTCTTTGGTGTGTTGAAAATGGGCTCCCCTGAAGAGCTACTAGGAGCGACTTTTGGGACCTCTGTTACACCATGATCCATCCCCTGTGCTAATAGGGCGGAATCATTATCTCCAGCCACAGATTGTATTTTACAAGTGTAGTTGTGTTGAAATCCCCTCTACTGTTAAATCCACCATGCTACCGCAAAAATAATTAGTTTGGGTGGCCCCAACGACTGCCCCCACAGGAGTCTTTGTAGCTTGCACACCAGCTATTACCAACTCTGTAAACCCAGCATTTAGGCCAAAGACAGACGCCTTTGCGGAATAGTCTAGAGGGGCCTGCAAACTTATTATTATTTTTCCTTAATTGTGATATTGGTTACCAGAGGAACCTTACACAGAAAACATATCCAAAAGTAAAAACAACAGCTTAGAAAAAACAGACAATCCTCACTGTATAAGGACAGAAACACATATTAAAAATTTATCAAAGATAAAATAAGCAGTAGATTGTAGCCCCACATTTACCAGGACCAGAAAATAATAGAGAAATCATATTCCCTCAGTGCATTTTGTTTGAAACATCTTTCTCTATTTTCCCAAAAGTACGGATAAGCAGTGACCCAATGTTTAAGGGTTTCCTGGTCATCTGTACTGTCACAGAACCTACAATAGATGTAATCAAATTGAGTCTGTTGGCCTTCTCAGTGAATTATATGTTTATTTAGAATGAAACTGGTTGAGGCAAAAACGTAAGTAGACATCACCAACTCTGTTACAGGGCAACCACTGCAAATACCGGGGATAAAATCTATTTTATGAGCAAATTTGGCATATTCAGTATACGTGGTGTACAGGTATATTGCATCCACTGTTTCCACCCAGTCTAATTTGTACAATTTGGCCTTTACACAACCTGGACTCTGAACAAGTTCCTCTTCCGTACCGCCAATACACATCAAAATGTCCTGCATTCTTTTAACAAAGGAATTGATGGAAGGAACTGTGGCTTCCTTAGTAATACTGAGCAGATCCTTGTAGAGACTGTTATGCGGTGGATG
This sequence comes from Ambystoma mexicanum, assembly GCF_040938575.1. Lineage (NCBI taxonomy): Eukaryota > Metazoa > Chordata > Amphibia > Caudata > Ambystomatidae > Ambystoma > Ambystoma mexicanum. Next base: position 569,867,008 of record NC_090934.1, on the reverse strand, counting down.
GAGAATCTTGGAATAGGTAACCAGCAGACGCCAGGTGTAACAGGGCTGGAGCGAAGTGAGGCAAAGTTTGTGCCTAATAATGCAATTTGGGATAGCGGTAGAAAAACCCAAGACATGTTTTCATAGTTTACCTTGCAAAACATTTAAGTAATCACCCATGTCAAGTAGGCAGAAGTCAAGTCATACAGAAGCACAGGTTCAATCATAGCCAGATAAAAATCCAGACTCGGCAAAACAGAAAATGTGCAAACCTTTCTGTAGAGATATTTCATTTGGGAGGTCAGGAAGGAGAGCTTGCTTTGTAGGCCTTCCTTACATATAATACCCGAGGACCAATTGCTCAGATTGTAACCCAAATACTTAAGGGAGTCCACATTTTCAAGTCTCTCACCATCTAGACTCCATGAACAGTGTTTAATTACTTTCCGTCCCTTAGAAAAGTTGACCATTTTTGATTTACCCCCCATTAGGGGATAGATTGTTGGAGATACAATACTAAGCAAATATGTTTAACTTGTGTTGGAGGCCCCTGGGTGTTCAATCAAAGAGGATACAATTATCTGCAAAAGCTAGCCAATCAAGTCTATGATTGCCCAATCTTGCTGATGTCATGATCTCACCCCTCCACAAAAATTACACATACCGCACATATAGATTGAAGAGGACTGGGGCAACAGTACAGCCCTGCTTCAAACCCACCCAAGTCCGGATACAAGAAGGCAAAGACCCATCACGTGTAAGGCGCACCCTCAATGTAGTGTCTGAGTGAAGCAACGCCAAGAGCGGAAACAATTTTTTGGGTACATCGCAGCTTAGAAGTTTGCTCCACAATTGTGATCTCACCACACAGTCAAAGGCACTGGATAAATCCAAGGAGGCCATATAGACCTCCCCCACATCCTTCGTATGTATATTGGATAAAAGATGTGCAAGAATAGTGGCATTGAGTGGAGTGCCCATGTTTTTCCTAAACCCAACCTGGAATTTCTAAAAAAGACTCTATTGCCTAATGTGATAGTCAAAGTCCCTAAACAGCAAAATTGAAAAGACCGTACAGGTGGTGTCAATGAGAGCAATCAGTCTATAATTGCTGGGGTTGGCAGGATCGCCCTTCTTGAAGATTGGTATGATAATCGACTGCACACAAGAAGGCGGGATAAGATGGTACATAAATACTGCATCAAAGAGGGGCTTTAGAAGTGCTGCCCACAAGGAAGGAGAGTTCTTGAGAACAAATGGGGGGATACCATCAGGGCCAGGGGCCCTCAATGGTTTAAGTCTTTCAATAGCTCAAAAGATATCAGATATTTCCCAATGACACTCTCCCAACGCCACCAGTCGAAAATTGTATTCAGTGCAGGAAGCCATATGCTCTGGAGGTGAGTATTTAGCCTTAAAGAATGCCACCCAGGTGGATTCAGAAATAACAGAGTCCATAGCCGCGACACAATCCACACAAGCAGAATTAAGGTTAGTCCAAAAGCTTGCCTCCTTACCCGCACATAAGCTGTCCAATATGTACAGGTTATCTTGTTCAAAAGACTTGAGAGTCAGGGATTGGACCAGATTTGTATGGGTCTGTGCAAACCTCTTCCTGGCTAGTTGATCCTCCACAGCATTTAAGTCTAGTCTCTTGAGCCCACAAATAGCCATCTGTCCCTTTTAGAGGCTAGAATCCTGTGATCATAGTATGGCCCTTACCCCCCTCAGTGGAAATCCCCCAGCTGTTTCCCAAATCTTCCAGACCTTTGTTAGCAATAAAGTGGACAAAACTGACCCGCTCAACAGGAGACTCAAGTAGAAAAATACCCCTTCACTCATTTCAGCAAACCTCTTGGCAGCGGTTTGAGTAAACCTGGAAACTATCTTGTAGTTCCATTTAACTGTTTGTCTGCCAGTTGCAGGCCGGAGAAGGGCCAGATCAACTCTGACATTGTTCAGAGAAAAGGGGGTATCCATCAAAAATGTCAGCAACAGATGGTCCCCTACCCCTGGATCCACACGGCACAGTGAACCGCATCCTGCTCCCAGGCTGGTGGTAACATAGACATAATCAATCCTCGATTTGGATTTCCCCCTATGCCAAGTGTACACTAATTCCTTGGAACATACCCCAATCACTCAAAAACAAATCCCATCCTAGACCTCTCTTCACATCCAAAGCCTGAAGATGTGCACCAATGTTAGAGTGATTCAGGAGCGCACCTTCAGCACAGTTTGAATTAAAACCCCAGCTAGAATGATATAGGCCCTGTCCCCTTTGGCATACCAGTCCTCGAGTAATTGCCTCAGACTTTGGATTATATCCCCAAGAGACACCCTGACTGGGTTCCAATACAGATTCACCACAAGGTACGCCCCCTGGGATCCAGTGCGAATCATTTTGACAGCAAGCAGCCATTCAGATTCAAAGAAGACCTCAGACAGTAATTTTAAATTGAGGTCAACTGCCACTGCCAACCCTCCCCTTGGACGACCCAGACCAGAACATACTGCAGGCTTAGTGATGGTCTGATAACTCTCCAAATCAAAATGTATGGTGGACATAGTTTCCTGCAGCAATAGAATTTTAGGCCCATCGAGCAACCAAATATTCGGCCAAAGTTTAAGAAGATTGTTCGAGCCACAAACATTCCATGATATCAAACAAACTCTAATATTGCTAGGGATGCCGCAAGCCTTGTCGAATTAAATTGAAAGTTTTAAGTGCCTGACCCACCCAGTAGCAGTCATTGGCTGTCTGTAAGAACTTGAAAAGGAGAGCCTCTGGTTCGAAACACCCATTTGACCCTGTTATATCCTGAGCCCCAGACAAAAGTCCAAAAATTACTTAACCTCATCACCTGCATCTAGTGGATATAGACCATAACTAAGGGACAATAGGTTGGCCCTCTGTTCCCATTCCATATTGGACACAATGGGTGAATGGAAACAACTCCCCATACATAGATTGTTGACTAAGGGCAAAGTAATCCAGTCGATATCTTCCGTAATGATAGATCTAAGCTGGGGATCTTTCTAAATGCATCGAAGATACATGAGCTATTCATGGACATCATACCATCACATGTCTTCCCCACAGCCCATCCCACCATTGTACCACATGTATCATCCCTCTTCTGACCCCCATCTTCTATCGCACCATTACCCACCGTTACTCCAGCCACTGTGGTCAGAGAGTGATCACTTGTTACATCACCTGCAGCTGTCTCAAACAAACCCCCACATGGCACCGTCGGCACAGCACTGACATTAACCCCCTTCCAGTTGGAGATATTCCCAAAAACCGGTGTGGTTTTTGTTTGTTTTGTTGCGAGTCAGTCCGTAACCCCCACGGTCAGTCCTTGTAAAAACTCCAATTGGGCGGTCCTCGAAGACCCCAAAGAGTGAACTCCTGGGGGTCTTACCCTGGAATCCCCTGCCTAAGAATTGTGGTCCATTCACTCCATCACCTCGACATTGGTTATCACCTCTACCATACCTTCCACGTTGGCTGGGGCCGGACAACTCACCTTCACACAAGTAATAGAAACTACCTCAGTATCCAAATTGTCAACAACAATGTCCTTCTCATTATTCAAATCATTCATTCCATTCATAGCAGACAGATACATGATACCCCTTAATTTGGTATTGTGCCCCTTTATCTTCATATTAGGCTTGTTTTTGGACTGCGAGATAAGACCTGTGGGGGGAGCACCCCCATCACCCGCACACCCGGATCATCCGAGAAACCCATATTAGGGCACTTGTTGTCAGGATGGTGATTACATGCCACATGCACCCACATAGGCATCACAGTAGCACCATTTCCCAGATAGGCGGACTTCAGACACAGCTGCCTTCTGGCAGATATCAATATTCTCAGTGCCATCAAGGGACACACCCTACCCTGTGGCCATAGTTGAAGTCTCTGTGCCCCTATCAGTCTCACTGGCCATCACTGTGACATAGGGCCACAGTCCCTCCCGTTGGTGCCCTGGCCTTTCAGGGTAATTCCCCCTCCCTCCTTTGTTCTGAGAAAGATCATGGGGCCTCTTTGGGTGCACCAAAACCTCATGTAGTGAGTCCATCTCCAAGTCAGTGATCTTACCCAATAGGGATTTACAGGCAGTCACCAAAACATGGAAAGAATCATTCAGAGGGCTCTTAGTTGCAGAGTAGTTCAGCACAGGACCCTTCTTTGGAGAGGGCTATCCGCTCCGATTACCAACCCCCTCTTGTTGCATGTGTGGAATATTCAGACTGGATGCTCGAGGAACATGATCAATAGCTACATCGCCTGCCCCAAACACAAATATCTGCTGAATGAGGAGAATGGTGGAAGGAGAAGCCCTCACCCTCAGGATTGATAGAACACTTCCCATTGGTGTTCCATAGTAACCTTTGGGGGGTTGAGATATGAAACCAGAGAACTTTCCTCGAGGCTAGGATGGGTGGTGTTGAGCAGCACTTCATCATATCATTAGAAGCCCTGTTACCTCCCTCACAGATTTCAACCATCAGTCGATGAAAAGCCACTCACCGAGACAGTGTTGGTATTACCCTCATCGGTAACATCTACAGCAGCCCGCTGCGTAGAATACACCTCAGTAGTTTCATTAGGCACTACCAGCCCCGATATTTACAACAGCCCCTTCAATATTTGATAGCGTAACCTGAGAAATACCCAGATCCTCATTGTGAACAGATATACCCTGGTCAGTAGCGATTACCTAATTTGAGTGTTCAACTGTATTAGCCAATGAGCTGGCACGAAGAGGAATATCTTTAGAGAGGTGAAGAAACCAGAGGAACTTCCTTGAATTTTGTTTCCTCTGTTTCTTTCTCACATTTCTAGATGTCCCATGTGCCATAGTTAAATGCTCCTCTTGCACACCATCTCCATTACTACACACCTCTTTCACCATTGATACTTCAGGGAAAACCTCCTGGATTAATCCCCACTGGCTTATCCACCTGCCCAATTTTAGCCCTACTTGAAGTGAAAACCCAATGAAACCCTTAAGAGGTCTAATTTCACATTTAGTTTGCTCAAAATGAGCATGTGGGCCTTCACAGATACAGAGCCCTCAAATTTAAGATATTTAGATGACCAAATGCATCTGTCTGAGCCTCAGGGTCCCTGAATTCGCTTGAATCCCGAATGTTCAATTGTACAGCTTCAGTGGCAAAGCATCCAGTGGTGCCAACGTCTAGGATACTACCATCTCTCAAATTATTCGGCGAAAGGGCGAGTATCGTGCTGTTTTGCTGTGGAGAACTGTGGTGAACCCCCTCTGGTGCCCCTCTGGTGTCCTGCGCGTGCTGTGGAGTGTTAACGCTGCTAACATCAAAGCGGACTAAAGCTTTCAGGAGGTGCGTGTGCCTTTAAGTCAGCTGTAAATCGAGGATCAGCTGACTCTAAAAGAGCCGCCTCCCCGCCCTTGCGGCGTAAGCCCTCGGCGAAAGGGCGAGTATCGTGCTGTTTTGCTGTGGAGAACTGTGGTGAACCCCCTCTGGTGCCCCTCTGGTGTCCTGCGCGTGCTGTGGAGTGTTAACGCTGCTAACATCAAAGCGGACTAAAGCTTTCAGGAGGTGCGTGTGCCTTTAAGTCAGCTGTAAATCGAGGATCAGCTGACTCTAAAAGAGCCGCCTCCCCGCCCTTGCGGCGTAAGCCCTCGGCGAAAGGGCGAGTATCGTGCTGTTTTGCTTTCTGCGTGATTCTGCGGCTGGTGAATCGGCCGCCCTGCCGCCCTGCCGACTCAAACAACACGCTAGCAGTAGCTGTTGATGTATGCTGACGCCCTGAAACAAACAACTCCACTTTCCTCGAACACGATGCACCTTGCCAAGACTCGTGCACAAACCCGGAAATGGTCTGCAACGGACACACACTCTAATGCCGAGCTGACAGACACTGCTCCCCGTGAGGAGTACAACATAACAACTGTAAGTACCTTGAATACACAAGCTTTCTCTGAGCTAGGGAACACTACTCGCACAATGGTCGAGGCGGACATCAACATTACGGAACTAAATGCTGATTATGTCGATGATGTCTTAATACACACTCCCATTGAGCAGTGCCCAGCAGAGAATCCAACCAACTGCCTGGACCCTATCACAGACAGTTTATTACACAGTGCTTGTCAGGACAATCATGGAATCGTCGCGAACACATTGCCAGACTTTACGGAAGGGACACTAGTAACAATGATGGTTACCGAACATACACAAAAACACAACCTCACTGATGAAAGTCATTCGAACACACTGTGTTACGATGAATCCAACATCGAGGTGAATGACACTTCGAATCCCATGAAATCAGATGGATGTAATAGCAATCTACACAATCTAATAACCAATTCTGAGAGCAGGGGTGATAGTGTCGGACGGCATTTATCACCTCCCTGTTGTATGTCCAGCGATGCAGCGGCCTTGTTTAATCAGGACAACTCGGCTGTCAATGATGCAATGGCTACACCAACAACTAAAACAGCACACTCTCTGTGTTCTGAAACTCCACAAAGAGATGACACGAGTAGAAATTTACCTATATTTTCCACATTACCAAACTCGGAAGCTTGTACTGAGACACTCAAAACACAAGGTCCCGGGACCCGCAGACATTCCCTAGACATTGCCAACAAGATAATTACTGATCTGGCACTAATGACTAAACTCCAACAAAACCGATATGCAGTAACAGAGGAGCAAGGTCACATTATGGCTAGAAACGAACGGCGAGAACAAGTGATCCATGAAGCCACACAAAGTGGACCCCAGTGTAATACTCGCATAGCATTTGCGGGAACTAAACGCAGCTGGATTAACACAGACAGTTTATCACCGCTGCGTTGCTCACAGGTAAAAAAGCAAAAAGTCATTTCCACTACAGACCGTCTCATTGACCAAATGAGCTCTGACCCTTCCTCAGCTGAACATGTCGATCGCTCCAAAACTGATAGACAACTACATTTACTAAATGTTTCTGATTCAGAAACCTCATCATCTGACTCCTCGATCATGGAGCGTCCCTATCCCAAAATTAGATCCTCCAGACGACTAAACTCATCACAACAAGCACGTTCGAGCAAAAAACAAGAGATACTACGAAATGCATCTGCTCCTAAAGACTTACAAGCTATCATCATCGCATCAAGGGAATCTCAATTGCACCCTTCTTAAAACTTTATGAGCAGATGAACGAAAACATAAAAGATCTTACAACTCTAATTGCTCTTCTTAATACAAAAATAACTGAACTGGAAAGGAATGAAACGAAACAGTACAATAAACTCAATTCTTCTAATGACAAAATTGACCGTATCCTAAACTCGGTCTGTAGCTTTGCATCTAACAATATGGAAGACAAAAAATTACTGGCAGAAGTAGCACGAGAAGCTCTAAAACTTTTTAGAGAACAGCCGGGGAAGTCGGTGTGTAGCATCAATCCGGTAGTATCCAGCTCTGCGAAGATACAAAGTGACACTGATAATATGACTGATGTAACAACTATAATACAACAAGGAAACCGAAATACATTGAGTCATAACCCAGAGACCCTAAAACAAAACACAACAGATCTGTCTGATACGATCGCTATCCAGGCCGTTGGTCTACACCCATTAAATGAGTGTGTTATTCTACCATCTAATGTACAGGATAAGGATTTGTCCCTGCAAACGACAGTCACATTTGACGAGATGATCGAAATTAGCAGCCTTCCGTGCAATCCGGCACACGCTGACCCTCAACCGGCATCTTCTTCTGGAAGCGAACCAGTACCAAAGCGAATTGACACAAACGAAAACAGAATACCGATAAAATCGAGTGTGGCTCTGACCTCCACTAGTGTGGAGCTTTACGACATTTTCAAAAAAAATAAACAGCAGTCTAAACCAGTGCCTAAACATGTTGCAGTGAAGCCCGACAACTGTGAGAAAAAATCTAAAAATTTACCATCTAATAACATGAGACGCGTAAACGGTTCCAGAAAGTTTCTGCGAAACTTGAAAGCAGTGAACTTAGCAGTTGCTGACTCGAGAAGTAATCTCTTCAACCCTACTAATCCAAAAACCTCCCAAAAAAGTGGAAACCCTAATGCCAAACGTTGCTCTCCAGAAAGAACCTTAGACGATGATCTAGATCTGATAAATCTATCAACATATGATGATGATGAAACAAACCAAACAGAAGAGCTGATAGATCTGGCAAATGAGAGCTCCCCCCTTAAACATCTAGGAGCTGAAGCTTTACATCCAAATGACAACACAGAGAAAGAACGGTCCGTTACAGCTTCTGACACTCAAAAATCAACAAAGACACGACGTACATGCACGATCATTTGTGCTGTCGACATAAACTCTGATCGAAATGACAACCTGGATTCACCGTTTGTAACAATGGCCGAAAGACGAGCCAAACTGGCGGCCTCATGCACTATGGATCACGATACGGCTGTGGGTCAATCAATGGTTTCTCACATGACGGAAGAAAAGGCCATTCGAACGATCACTGAGTTACCCGGAAATCTTGACTCACCTATTGAAACACTAGCCGAAAGGCGGCTTAAGATGGTGCCAAAGACCCAGAAGGATCACGAACGGGACCGCAGCATAGAGGAGGTTGTCGACAAATTCAGGGAAACCGGAATAAGTGACTTGAACAGCTCAGGTCGCACAAAGTCCAAACAACAGCCTATGCTCAAACAGTGGAGTGACGTATGTAACCTAAGCTCAAAAAACAAGATGCCCAAATCAAAAACAATAAAAAAGGAATCTTCTTTCGAAAAACTTATCCTAGAAAGACTCGACTGTTGTGATAACATGATTCTAAATCGACATTACTTATCCAAACTATTCTACTTAATCCCTAGTTTGCGAACACTCACCTCTGATGACGTGAAAATAGTGGAGTTTCACTGTGAAGAAAGAAATGACACTGTGACGCTACACCTCGCCTCTAAAATTATCCGCGAGATACTGCTGGATGCAGTACCTGCACTGCTATCCCTAGGCTTTGACCTATATCCATTGAGCATAGTTGACAAAACTCCAGTGCCTTGTCTGAATAATACACACGACAAAGGACTGCAAACTCCAAAGAAAAGAACTATCTCGGGCATAAAAGATAAGGATCACAAAGTCTTGAAATCCGACACACTATCTCGAACTGAGATCAAATCAAGGGACCTTGTAAAATCTCAGTTCCACGTGAACGAACAAATCCAAATAATGGTCGACGGACTGCATAAAAACAATGGAATAACTCAAAAGAACGATTCAGAAGATGGAAATTGGGCATGGTTAGCTGCAAACTTAAACAACAAAAACCATGATTAACGTTCAAACTGGAGTTCACCGCAGCACTTTATTCTCGGATCTTGGAATACACGCGGATTCGTTCATCTATTCAACTCTCCTTGGACGAACAATCTAGATCTGATTTGTCTGCAAGAAACCTGGCTGACAACCTGTCCGCTGCTACCTGCCTTTGAGATAGTGGCAAATCCAGCCATCAAACCATCCAAAGGTAGGCCCATGTCTGGCCTCCTGATAGCGGTCAAAAAAGACCGTGGACTCAGAATAATTGAAACAGAAAATGTTTCACCGTATATACAAATTGCTAAAGTGGGTATTAACTCCCTAGACAAATCTGAATCTATGCACATAATTAATCTTTATTGGAATCACACTATAACTGGCGTCGCCAAATTTATTGACCAGGTGACTGCCATACTGGATAAGATAATGGAAAATACAAACAGACCCTTGGTTCTGCTCTGTGGTGATTTCAACGCCGACTGCCTAAAACTGAACTTAGCATCAAAAGGAAACTTTGAGAAGCATAAAGTCAATGAGAAAAAAGGTCAGCTTTGGATGAATGAAATGAATCTGAGAAATTTCACATGTTTGAATGGAAACACACCGGGTGATATCCCGGCTCAACCTACATGGAGACGTGACAATCAATCTTCAACGATAGACTATCTCTTCGCGTCCGAAGACCTTGCAGCCAACGTATATCAACTCGTGGTCACCAAAATGAAACATAGTGATCACGACATGCTAAGGATGTCGTTCAATGCCCATAGCCAGACCTCCCAACAACTATGCCTTACGACACTGTGTATCGATCGGGAAGAATTCGCCTTAATCTGAAAACAAAGGACATAAATGCGGTTACAACTGCCCTGCAGAACAGCCCTGGGGAGACTGAATATCAACACCTGTTGATCCAATTCGTGGAACGTAAACAAGGACTCAAACAACAAAAAACACAGCACAAACATAAGTTTGATCTTCAAATCTTACAACAAAAAAGAAGTTTACGTAAAGATATAAGGATGTTACCTAGAAATAACAAAGAACTATATGTTGTAACTAAAAAACGTCTAATGCAAAAATATAGAAACTGGAGAAATAACTACAATGCCACAATCTTGCAGAATGATTCTGAAGAAATGATGTGCAAACTCAAAAATAAAAACTCAGCTGATTTTTGGCGTGTAATAAACAACTTTGCCGCCCCACAAACAGCACTTCAAGTATCTCCGATTTGTCAAGAAACTTGGATAAAACACTATACACAATTGTTTAATTCACTTGAAGTGGAATACAAAAGCACAAATGAGCACAAAATTCCGTGGACTCTTGAGTTCGATTTAAACGACATTAAAAACACAATCACGAACTCTAATGCATCTAGAGCTCCTGGGCCGGACGGTCTCACGAATTATACAATGAAACAAAATCCGAAAGAATGGGCAAAGCTTTGTCTACTTCTTTTCGAACGTATAAAAAAAAAACGTGCTACCCCAAGATCTTGGAAAAATGCTATAATTGTGCCAATTTTCAAAAAGGGGAACAGACTAGACCCGAGAGATTATCGACCTATCGCCTTGCTTGATGTGATAGGAAAAATCTACGCAACTCAACTTCAGCAAATGCTAAAATCATGGGCACATAAAAACCATCGTAATGACCCTCGACAAGCAGGATTTGTTAAAGGCGTTGGTTGCGGGCTTAACACCCTTTTGCTAAACTTACTAAAAATGGAGTCAATACGAACCAACACTTCCATCTATGTCGCATCTATCGATTTTTCACACGCTTTTGATAGTGTTGACCGCCACATTTTGTGGGAGAAACTCAAAGATTGGAAGTGTCCAGTAGACCTTTTAGACGCAATAAAAGAGCTCCATTCTAACACCACTATGCAGGTCAGACTTGACCAAGGAGGCTCCTTATCTCCTTTAATTCCAACTCATAAAGGAGTTAAACAAGGATGCCCCTTGGCTGCAATTGTGTTTAACCTTTTTATTTCTGACATTGGAGATGCACTAAATGTGGCAAAAGCCTTTCCACCTAAAATTCACGGCTCACATTTGGGCCATTTGTTGTATGCGGATGATCTCTTAATCCTGGACGTCACACCGGTCGGCCTACAGCGAAAACTAGATGCCTTAGAAAGATATGTAACGGAAAACAAGTTATGTTTAAACAAAAAGAAATGTGAAATTTTGATATTTCGCAACTTATCGGTCAACAAAAACAGACCAATCCAATTTGTGTGGCACTTGGAAAAAATACCTCTCAAGATCTCCACTCAAGATCTCCACTCACATAAAATATTTGGGTTCCATAATAAGTGCACACATAAATGACAATCCCTGGGTGGAGGCCGCCAAAAGAAAATGTCAACAACTGGCTTGTCAAGCTGCATGCATAAACAAAAAATTCGGGAAATTCTCCATAAAACCGGTGATTAACTTTTACATACAAAAAGCAATACCGACCATGATTTATGGTGCCGAAAATATGTTTGGCTGCTCACATGAGCTATGGAACACACTTGAAAACAACTTTTGGACAAGAGCGTTACATATCGCTAAAGGATGTCCGACCAGCAACGTAAGATTCGAACTAGGATTGACTTCCATACAAGCGAAAGTTTGCTGGAACGCTCTAACTCTATATAGGAAATCACAACTTACCAACGCAGCTCCCCCATTTAAAATAATCCATAAAACAGATCTAGAGCCCGAATACACAATGTTGGCTAAATGGAATCGACATTGCACTGAAATTCTGGATGCAAATAATATTAATATTACAACTTTACTCGAAAATCCAGAGATGGCCAAACGAAAATTACGGAGTGCGGACTGGCATCAAACTTGTAACGAGAGATCCAGCTCACGTCTTTTAAGAGAAGCACCACCAGAGGCAAGAGAGCTAGACAAATTACAACCTTATCTGATGCAATTTCCCGACCAAATTTCAAGATCAATATACCTGCACTTTCGGCTCAATCTGTTCATGACTAAAGATCGCACAAGCACTTGGCTAAACAAGAAACCTGGCGACTTAACATGTCGCTTCTGTAAATGCTCGACAGAGACACTAAAACACTTGACGCTATTCTGTCCGGAATTTCGATCTTTGCGAACTAAGCTATTTGGACCGTTATTTATGACACGAAGCACCTATACTGCTGATGATTGGTGGAAAGCTATGTTTGAGGGTGTTGATCGTAAAATCATGTTTAGTCTAGTTCAATTGTTGAAAGAACTGAAAATACGGCTAAAAGAACCGATCGAGACAGTAGGAGGAGTAGTCCGTGAAAGTGTTTAGAACAACACACTGTTGACGAAAGAAGTGGAAAGAAATGTCTTTCGTGATTTGTTTTAAAGGTTTTTCTTTTTAAACCATATAAAACCAATTAAAAAAAAAAAAAAAAAAAAATTATTCAAATTATCCACTTCTGCTCGAAGGCACGCTATCAATGGTTTCAGGCGTCTGATCTCCGTACTTACTCCAACGCGCAGAAAAAAGTCTGTCATCTTTCTGCCTGCTATCAGAGTGGTATTAAAGTTCAAGGGTGCTTTCCTTGATGGAGGCAAGCCAATTCCATGATCCAAGTTAAGGATTTATGAGGCAGGTGTGCACACCATAGTATGGGATTGAGGGTCAGTTACCATTCATAAACCCACACAAATGAGCTGAACAAGCCCCTCCTCTGTATTCACATCCTCACCTGCCATGGATATGGAGGGAATGTCTGGAGTCGTATCACCCATAGTAACCATGCCCATACAGCAAGAGACCTTGCCTGGTAAAACACCATTGGTAAGAGCCGGCTGCTGTCCTGACCCCAAGCCAGCATTTGTGAAAATCTCCTGGGCCGTTGGGCGTAGAAGTGAAGCAATAGCATGAGCCGCCTCCAGGCCCCGAATGGCTTCTCAGTTTTTTTTTAAATATGTAACGCACGACATGATGGCACATATGAAGTTTAGTCTGCGTTTTCTGATTTTTGGGGGAGTTTAGGAATACGTGAAAAATCATTGCTCACAATTAGAAAGTGGTGGCATAGACTGGGCACCCATATTGTAAGCAGTTTTGTATGTGACCCAGAGTAGATATGAAAAACTGTGAGAAACCAAATGAAGCAGACTCACCAGGTCCACCAAAGACAGCTGCAGAAACACGAAAGAGGGCAGAGGTCTGCTCCGCTTCATTTTAGCTGTGCCGATGCTTACTTACAAAACAGACCCTGAGTTCCAAGCTTACCGTCCCCCCAGGACAAAGTCTGCCACTCTCGCTCAGCTGATCAGGTTCAGCTGTGGATCAAGATTTTTGCAACAGATCTCGAATCATGGGACTATTCTGTCAGAGCGGGACTCGCACCACAGGCTTTCTACAGATGTCAACAGCACATCAGCGTCAGTCAGCAGCAAACTTCCTCCTCCTTCTGCTTAGAGGAGAGAACCTAGAGATCGCGTCAAGCCGCACTGCTTACTACATGCTCGTTGACAGCCGCTTCCGACCCTGCAAAAGGTTTTGGAATTGGTTGCAAACTGTAACAAAAGCAAAAAACGTTTGCAGGTCCTGAGAGAAGAATATTGACTTTCTTCACTCCCCCAGTACGGTGTACAGCTCACTTCCCAGACACTGATGTCTTTCATAGGAGGACTGGGGAGGTAGCCGAGGCCAGGGAAGTGCAGAGATGCAGGAACACAATTTCCCTGCCCTTTCAACACAATGCCTAGCCTATTTCCCTGCTCTCACTGCCTTAGGGAGTAGGACATAGGAGTAAGAGGGGGCAGTGGGAATCATGGCAACAGTGGATCGCTGTTGGTCACATAGACTCGGAAACCCATAGAGGAGTTTGGCACTGGGCACACCTTTCTCACCAATAGCCATCAACTTCAGAGGACCCCTATTTCTCCCACTGCTCATGTTCTATTACGAGGTAGGCAGGGGAAGAAACCACTCTGTTACTTATTGCATTCAACATTTCATATTTTCCTGTTAACATTAAAGTATCACAGATGAGCCAAAAGTAAAACAGAATAAGGTAGTTACTAGATAAGAGAAACGTTGAACGAGTTAGACGTTTAATAACAATTCACTAATTATATTGGGAGGATAGCTCAGGGGCAACAATCTCACCTTGGTAGCAAAAGACATGGAGCACCACAGGTGCGATCCGCGGGTCCTCGCTTAGGAACCTCTGGGTATTAAGCGTGTTATAAATAACCTATCATATCATAAAACATATGGTGATAGCACGAGCATAGTGTGGTGCCTTTATTTTACCTATATAAATGCAATACGGAGGGCATGGTGCCAAATCAGAAACAAAATGGAGAAAGAAAGGATAAGGAGGGATACTGAGAGAGAGAAAAGGAGTGCTTGTGTTTGGGGGAAGCAGGTTCATCTTATAGCGTTTTAGGGTATTTTTTCTTCGTTGGGCCGGTTTTAGGTAGCAATTGTTTTGGATTTCTATGATTGCATCTTCGTGCATTCCCTTTTAAATCGCCGCCGCCTCACGTTTGGCAAGCATGCCCTTTTCTCCCGACTGTAATAACACACTCCTTTGATCCATGTTAATGTTTGATTCAGTCCAGATGTGTGCCAATCATGGGCTTCTTCACGACAGGAAAAATGAGGCATTATAAATATGCAGATTCCGCAGCTTTTCCGGCTGCCTCCCAATTTTCTCTCTTTTCTTCAATTTCCTGTCTTTGCAAGTTCAGTGTCTAAATGAGAGTTTTCAGCTGAATGTGCTACTTGGGAGGCGGACCAACGAATCGTATGCAGCACATAAAGAAAGGCATAACGACACCCCTAGAGATGTCTTCAAAAGATTGCTGAAGAAAAATAAATAAATACATTGAATATGGCATGGCCAAACCAAAGCTCACGATTGAGAAACCACGGCAATCGTGGATGGTGCAATGAACATAAAAAAACAGGTGGATGTGGGGCTGAGAGCTCGAAAAAGATAAACATGGTTTAGCAAACTATCCTCTATAGTGAAGTATTGCATTGCTCCCACATCCATCTACGTCATTTGATGTGTATGTTTCTTCATACATTTTGAAAATGTTTATAAGCCATGAGGCAGAGCCAGCGAAGGGCCTGGGGTTTGGTCGCACCCGTCTCCTCCCTGGTGCTTGATGTTCCCCTCAAGTCGCCCGCAGGGCTGGCGCTCAGGCAGGACTGGCACTGACTGAGTGCCAGACCTGACTAAAAAAATTAATGACTAATTGAGTGAGTCTCGCTGTTCATGTATGTATGTATGTATGCATGCATGTGTATGTTGGATCAGAGTGTGTGAGTGTGCATGTGCAGGTGTTTGAATCATCTCTACACGTGATTTAAAGTGACCAACCATATGGCTGGTCACTATAAATCCCTTGCATAGATAGGTAGTGGCAGCAGATCCATGCCTGTGATTTGCTGAGACCATTACTGGAATAGATAGTTTGTAACAACCCATCTGTGCCAGTAACGGTCAATGTAAGTAAATGAAATGCATGAAGCTACTACCACAACTTATCTATGCCAATAATGGCCACTTTAAATCACATGCAAGAAGCGCTTCAGCATTCATGCTTGTGATTTAAGGTGACCATTACTGGCATCCAGCTTTATGCAGTTGATTTAAAGTTCGTATTACTAATATAGATAGGTTAGCCACCAAGACGGCAGTTGATAAAAGAAAGGATATTGTGTTATGACATGGCTGGACTGGCATTTTGGATCAGGCAGTCTAGCCCTTTCATACCGTGGAATGACATTTTTTGTACTGAACATCTGATAATACAGGCACGGTAAGTGCTATTACTTGGCTAGACTGACATTTTGGGGCAGCCAGTCAGGCCCTTTCTTACAGTGGCATGCATTATTTTTTATTGGGAATTTGATAAAACATACCTGTTGGCTAAACTGGCATTTTCGGGGCTGCCAGTCTAGCCATTTCTTACTGTGGCATGACATTTTGTTTACTGTATATCAATGATAATGCATACATGATAAGTGTTATTACTTGGCTAGAATGACATTTTGAAGCAGCATGTCTAGCCCTCTCATAGTGTGGCATGACTTTTTTTTTGCTGGACATCTATGATAAACATAGCATGGTATGTGTTATACAAAACAAGGGGTGTTCTTAGAGTCCCTCTACTGGCACACACAGGGCCCATTGACCTGTTCTTTGGTGGATGGCTCCCCGGAGAGTCTCAACCAAGTCTTTAGCTCACTGTCCCTTTCACAGGGGAGAAATATCCCTGCATATCAGTCTTTGTCCTGCCCAAGGTGTCATGACCACTGTGAGGGGGCACAAGTTGTGCCACAAGCAGGCTGCCACCAGAACCCTGAGGGCCTTAAAACCACCGCAAAAGGGCTCCTGGAGCCAGTCCTGGTGCCTTTGGCACCAGGCTCATATGTAGGAAGGAAGTGCTGTTCAAACTAGGTCCCATTTATGTACATGGGCCTTTAAATCCAACATGGAAGCACCCACACAGTCTAGTTCTAAGAACCAAGCCATGCGGTCCAGTGTTTTGGGTGTGGCCGGCCTGGAACTACTTTCCCTGGTACTACTTTACCTGGGCTATATAAACCACACCCTGACTGCAGAACACGCTTCGTGTTATTCTGCAACCAGCAGCGTGACGCTCACCGTGTCCAGCTCCTGGTCTTCAGCATCTTCCTGTAATCCTGCAAGAACAAGAACAAGATTATTCTGTTTTACCTGAGAAAACACCATCCAGCACTCAGCATCTCAACTGGGCTGCAATCTGTGGAAACTGGGAGAAGAAGAAACATCACTCACCTGTGTGTACTAGCTTAAGGACCTCTGGCGAACCACTACCACAGCTGCTGTTTGAACATTGTGACATGCAATACCGAGAAAGGGAAAAACAATATTAGAACGTGCACTTCCAAAACAACAAATTCCATCAGTCTTACCTGAATTCCATTGTGCTACGCCACACTTCCATCCGGAGTACCACAGCAACATCTGCAAAGGAAAAGAGACATATTCAGGTTTGCTTTCAATATTAAACAACCGCACAGCGCTGTACTTACCTTAACGGATTCCGGGGCCTGTTTTTCATCGCGCTCTCATCCACTCGCAGCACCACAGCGGCCTGTGTGGAGAAGAAGAAGAAAATACAGGTTAGCTTTAAAAGACAATAAAGGTGCTGCGCTTTGCACTTTCTCTTACCCAGAAACGTGCCTCTCAATCCGGCACGCCAGCATCAAGACCTACGCACCTGAAAAGAAGGAGATGAAGACATTAATGAATTTCCACCATAAACAGAACAAAGACTTACAATTAACAAACCTACCTACCCTACCAGCAGATTCAGGGTCACAGCAGGCCTGGGCCCAAGGAAGGCGTACTGCACCAGTGAAGCAACTCGGGCAGCTCGCCAACACACCTCAAGCGCCCCTGCACAAGAAACGTAGTATGGATAGCTCACTCAACAAATAACTAAGGTGAGAAAAGAACCCAGTGGGAAGGGAATCGGTCTGAGGGAGGTGGATGATTCACCCATTAGAGACAGTTATCACAAATCCTCCCTTCTGTAATTGCAGATTCATTATTCAGCACTGGGCAACTACGCATCCAGGGTTCCAGATTTCAGAGCCTTCGAGACGCTCCTAGGGATATCAGGTGAGCGTAACACAGGGACAGCCCAGCACAAAAATGCCAGGCAATTCTCCTCTGAACAAGAGTACCAACAGCAACCCCAGACACGTGTTTCAGCCTAGTCGGGCCTCATCAGTGAGGTGGAGCTGTGCCTCTCTAAGAACAGTGAGCAAGGGGTCCACATCTGGATTCCCCTGGTAACTTAGGGTGAAACCCAAAGTTACTTAATATGCAAAACAAGGGGTTTCTGGGAGTCCCTCTACAGGCATGAACACGGCCCATCGACCCGTTCTTGGGTTAATGGCCCCGAGGAGTGTCTCAACAAAGTCTCTAGCTCGCTGTCCCTTTCACAGAGGAACAATATCCCTTCATATCAGTCTATGTCCTGCCCAGCGGCAGTCCAGCCCCGAAATGCTAGGCAATTCTTCTCTGTACAAGAGTACCAACAGCAACCCCAGATACGTGTTTCAGCCTAGTCGGGCCTCATCAGTGAGATGGAGCTGTGCCTCTCTAAGAACATTGAGCAAGGGTCCACGTCTGGATTCCCCTGGTAACTTAGGGTGAAACCCAAAGTTTCTTAATATGCAAAACAAGGGGGGTTCTAGGAGTTCCTCTACTGACATGAACATGGCCCATTGACATGTTCTTGGGTGGTCCTATGGTCATCCAGACGTGGACCCATTTCTCAATGTGCTCAGAGAGGCACAGCTCCATCTCACTGATGAGGCCTAACAAGGCTGAAACACGTATCTGTGGTTGCTGTTTGTACTCTTGTTCAGAAGAGATTTGCCATAGTATTTCGGTGCTGGATTGCCCATGTGGGCGGGACAAAGACTGATATGCAAATGGATTTTTCCCTTCTATGAAAGGTACATTGAGTGAAAGTGTGGCTGCGGACTCTCGAGTGGGGACCTTCCCAAAGAACAGGTAATTTAGCCGTGTTTGTTCTCACAGAGGGCCTCCTATGGACTATTTTTTGGTTGTTCATGGAACTTAGGTTTAGTCACCCTAAGTTTATTAGGGCCATCCAGACATGGACCCCTTGCTCAGTGTGCTCAGAGAGGCACAGCTCCACCTCACCGATGAGGCCCAACAGGGCTGAAACACGTTTCTGGTGTTGCTGTTGGTACTCTTGTTGAGAAGAGAATTGCCATAGCATTTCGGTGCTGCATTGCCCATGTGGGCGGGACAAAGACTGATATGCAAATGGCTATTTCCCTTCTGTGAAAGGTACAGTGAGCTAAAGTGTGGCTGTGGAATGTCAAGTGGGTACCTTCCAAAGAACAGGTCATTTAGCCGTGTTCGTTCTTCGTGGCGCCTAGGGACTATTTTTTGCTATGTGCTATAACTTGGCTAAACTGACATTTTGGTGCAGCCATGGTCATGGTCTTTTATTTTGGGCATCTATGATAAAGCAAGCATGTTAAGTGTAATTATGTGCCTAGACTGGCATTTTGGAGCAGCCAGTATAGCTATTTCTTACTGTGGAATGTCATCTTTCACTTTGCACCAAAAATAAAGTAAACATGCTAAGTGGGAATACGTGTCTAGACTTGAATAGATTGTGCAGCCCGTTTGAAGATGTTTTCTGATTGTGACACGGCAGTTTTTAAAGGCAACACCAAGAAGTGTATGTTCTGTGTTGTGACACTGCCATACATTGGCAGAGCCAGTGCAGACAGGTTTTCCTATAGTGCCATTACTGACATTATGGCAAAGCAAACATGAGTATGTTCTTATATAGGAATACTGGCAAATATTGGTGCCTACAGAATGGAAATGTATATTGTGGGCCTTGTGAAATTCCCCTGTACACTGTTGGTGGCTTGCATCTATTGCATTTATGGATTGGAGATACTCTACAAAAACAACTGCAAATTGTTTGTCATTTTGCCCATTTCTTCCACAGAAGATGTGCTGTGTAACACAACATTTGAACCCAATATTATAGCCCACCCCCTTCCTTGCTATGGCTACAGCTATAGACTTTGCCAGTAATGGTCACTTTAAGCACATGTATGAAGCTGCAGCCACAACATATCTATGCCAGTAATGGTCACTTTTAGCACATGTATGAAGCTGCTGCCACAACCTATCTACGCCAGTAAGAAGCACTTTAAATCACATACATGAAGTGCTTCACGTGTGTGGTTTAAAGTGACTCTTGCTGTCATAGATAGGTTGTGGGAGTAGCTTCATGCATGTGATTTAAAGTGACCATTGCTGGCATACATAGATTGAGGCTGCAGCTTAATGAAAATATTGAAAGTGCTCCTATTTACTGTACTGTTGTTGCTATGGCATTTCCTAAATTTCTTCATGTGAACCAACTGTAAATTGTATGCTTTGTTACCTCTTTTGTCAAAAATGTTGCTGTAAAACACATTAGTACCCGGCAAGGGTCAACCAGAATGTAACAAGCATTCTGATTGGCCCTCACCCAGTCTATACCTCGCAGAAAATCCCTCAAAGCTTTCGCTTTGTTCACATCCCCGGCGGGGAGGTGTGGCAGCCCCTCAGCCAGTGAGGAGGCTCGGAAAAGGGTAATCCCTGCTCCGAGCCTCCGCAGGGCTGGAGGCTGCAATCCTCCCCCGCAGGGGACTCAGGTGAGTGTTTTCGCCCCCACTCCTCCCATGCCCCCAACAATCCCCTCGCCGCCCGCCCAACCCCACTTACCTTGTTTTTTCACGAGCGGATGCGCTGTGGATTCTCTCCCCAGCGCGTCTGCTCCCGATGGCCGCCATGGAAAGGGAAAACAAACTCTGTCATTACTTCCCCGGCGGGCATTTTTTTAACGCTTTTTTCCTGTTCTGAAATGCTGCGACGTTTAGGAACAGAAAAAAAAATGCTATTAGTACCCTATCTTCGCTCGGGCCTGTAACTATGGGCCCGGGGCATTACCTGACTCGGTAATGGCCCCGTGGCTCGGGGGTATTGCTTAATTATTGTAGCACATTATTTAAAAAATGTTCCCCACTTAATTATTCTCACTCACAATGCTTGGTGGCTTGCACTCATTTAAGGAAATATTTAGGCCCCTCCACTCAAAATATTCACCAGGCATGACTGCCCAATGAATAATAACATTTACTGGATATTGTTACTGTTTCTGTAGAGAAACAATCATAAATTGTATTACTTGTCATCCCATTTTTCTTTAAAATTTTGCTCCAAAATGTATAATTTCAGCACATTATTTAAAAAGAGATTCTCATGGGGAAACCCACACCCGACCCTCTCTTAGTTAATTAGTGCTACCTCACTACGTTTGGTCGTTCACGATAAGTTGAAGAAACATTTGGAGCCCTTGACTGAACACATTCACCACCCCATTGAGGTCTCTCACATGAATCTTTTAGAATCTTGGTGTCCCTCCAGGAACTATACAACCCTTGGCACTGATACCGACATTCTGTAAAACACTGCAGAAATAAAAACAGTTACTGGAAATCGTGGAAATAAGTAACGTAAGAGTATAGAGAAGACCAGAGGCCTCATTGCAATTTTGCCGTTCCAGTAAAATTGCTGGTCCAACTGCTGGTAATGACGTCCATTTTTCTGCACCAGCAAAACATAAGTTTTTTGTGGGGGCACTGATTTACCTTCAACCCCGAGTTTTCAGTAAATCAGGGGCCCCTACCGACCAACACAATCCCGCATTTACCGGTACTGGTATTACCAGTGCTGGTAATTGCAGCAATACCCTCCTGGAATAGTCTGATAATACCGGAAATCAGGTGACAGAAACGGTAGGGTTAGTTTGCTGGTATCCCACTGGACTTACTGGTGGGATATCGGTAAACTCATAACGAGCCCCAGGTGTCTGCACTTAAGTCATGTTGACCTTTATTGCACATAAGTGAATTCAGCCTAAGGTAACAAGCCAGAGCGCAGCGACCACCATTAACACAAGTTAAGTATATTTCAGAAGGAGCCTGGCCTGAAATAGAGGGCAAACAAGCGATTCGATCCCAGGGGTGCAATTCAGGTGATCCAAACTCACATCAGTCAATACACCCCATGCAAAGAGGAAATATTCAGTTCAATGCAAAAACATTAAACCTGGCATGTAACTCAAAAAGAAAAGAAAGGGACACAGATCCATTCAGTGCCAACAGATACACGATACCTAACGCAGAAAAACCTGGGATATGGCAAAGCAATGTGGGTAGGCATCACACTGCGGATCACCAGAATTGCCTTGACTTCAATGCCCATCCTCAGAAGGGCATGACAGAAACCAGTCTTGAGAAAAGCAGCCCTGAAACTATGACGTCAGTGGCATAGACAGCCTGTGGTGCTGGGGAGTGGGTAGCATTCTGAATGATTCAAGGTCAGTGATGCAAGAAGAATATTTTCAGTGAAGGGTCATTAATGACTTCCCCAAATTAGCATGAATGACCAAGGGTAGTGAAAGACCTCAACATAATGTAGGGGGATTTGTAGGAGTTCTCCCCCAACACATGCTTTCAAATAATGTGTTAACATGGTGCATTTCAAAGTATAATGTTTCTGAAAAATGAGGTCCAAAGCCATGCAATCTAAAGTCAGTTCTCTAAGGCAGCACAAAAACAGATCCACTAGATGCCAATTCACCAACAATACACAGGAGCATTTTACATGTTCATAATGTTTCAGCCACAATACAGGCCAGTGCTCCCTCAGTAAATCACTTTCATGAAGCTGTGCTTGCAATATATGACAGCATTGCCATTTTAAGCGACTTTCTTGATTCTGCACACACAAGATATCGCAGCATTACAAGGGTAAATCACTTTCATGAATCGGCCCCAATAATATCTGCCATTATTGCCCTTGTGAATCACTTTCCTAATGCTGAATCACAATAGATGCCTGCGTTCCCAGGGTATTGGAGGTACTTGGTCTGATAACCTTTCAAGTATAAACTGAGCCACATGCTAAAAGGCATTTTCAACTAAGTTGACTGGTCTGATCTTACTTCCTCTTGTTTGTCAGCGACAATGTCAATTTACCAATCTGCATGGGTCTTTCCATCTGCTGGTCAATGTCTTCACTAAATTCCCAAGTCCAACTGCACGACAAGAGACGACAGACTGTTTGGGGTCCTTGGCCCACATCCGTGGAACTCTTTGCTTTCTCAAATTAAAAACATGACTTTCCTAATAGCTGCCCAGACACTTTAAAAATGTATCTTTTTGCTGAATGTTCGCTTGCTGGCGACCTTGCCTATAATTGAATTGTGATTTCACCTGCACCTAGATGCAATTAAGCCTGCATAAATATTACAGTCATTACAAATACCTCAAATAAAATTCTAATAACATTAGATACATTTTTGGAAAGTAAGTATGAAAGAATTACATTGAAATGATATTGCCCACGTCCTCCTTAATCTATGTCATCTATTTAATGTAGCAAGATATAGTCCTAGTCACTGGTCGGAGTTGTGGGCTAGCAAGTGGTTCTTCTGCTTGTAGGCCTTAGAGTGAGCAAAAAAGCACTCAGGAGATTGGATGGGTAGGCACTTACGTCCCTTCTTATTAGTGAATGTTTGAATGAGCTTATTTTACCAAAGGGCAATATCTCACGTGACAAAACAGATCACATTATTACCTGGAACACAAGAAGGTAATCATAAGTATGTAAGTACAACAGAACATCAATGCTTTCTATCCACGAACCAGGGAGAAATATTCTATGGCACCCTTTGGGGAATGGCTGGACCTGTACGAACAAAGTGACGGCTCCTGTAAACAGTCCAATGTGAAAAAGTAAACCGGAGTTCACATCAACCGACCACGTATTATGCATGGCCCTGTAATTTGAGAACATTGGGCCTCATTACACGGACGGCGGTAAGGGTTTACCGGTACCGGTAAGGGCACCAGTACCAGTAAACCCTTACCGCCTTACTACGAGGTCCCTTTGCGGGTTGGGGAATTTAACGCCTGCTTTTTGCAGGCGTTAAAAACCAACCCGCAAAGGGACCAGGGTGCTAATTACGGTACCACAATTTGCGGTGCCGTAATTAGCACCTTCCGCATTCCCATTATGCCCTATGGGGCAAAAATGGGAATGGGGAAGGGCAATGGCGGAAGGGGGAATTACTGTCCCGCCAACCTTGGAATGGCGCGGTAATTCCCCTTTCCACCAAGGCGGTGCCGGTATTTTACCGGCATGAACCATGGCGCTAATAGCGCCATGGTTCTCCGCCTACTGTGTAATGAGGCCCATTGCAACATGGAAAACACATGGTTCCAGACCTGGCCACGGACCTTACGTTATGAACGAGTATCCGTACAGGATCAATTCCAACAGATTGGTCTCACAACCTGCCTCCTAGTTCACTGGATGGCTCAATTTATCTGCACAGTACAATGGGACTACATTTACTCAGCCATCTTAAATTCATTACAGCAATTTGTAAAGCATCTCTGCAGCTCCAATTGAAATTGCAGTTGCAGAAAGTCCCAAATTATACCTCATTAAAAATGAAACTGTGAAAAAGGGCATTTGCAAAGATGCAGCCAAAGCATACCTTTTTTTTTTTAAACTTCTATTTATTCAGCTTGGTAGCACAGGTACAGGAGAGTAACAACAGAGCATATAGAATCAAAACAACGCAACCGTTACAGAATCATATAGTGAGTACAAAAAATCATCATATGCACATGGGAGGTACATGGGTCAGTACAAGGCCAGGTGGAAGACAAATCAAGAACCAACAGGGGATGAGCGAGAAGAAGGAGCTGGGGATGTAGGAGCTGAATCGGTGTCCAGGGGGGACATAAATGAGCGAAACTTCAACCAAATATCTCTAGGTCTGGAGCGGGCGGGCTGTTGTATCGACCAGGACTCTTCGGTGTCCGAAGCCCACGTAACTGCCCTGAGCCACTGTGCGTGAGTAGGGGTGGTAGGCCGAAGCCAGCAAAGTAGAATTGCACGCACAGCTAGCAGCATACAGAGGCCAGCTAGTTTCCTGGAATCACGGTGGAGCTCGGGGAAGTCGTGGAATAGGCACTTCATTGGGGATGGGGAGATAGGGTATTCAAGGATGGACGATACGGTGGAACACACTGCGCTCCAGAATTGAGTGAGACGGGGACAGGACCAGATCATGTGGATATAATCAGCATCGTCATAGCCACATCTAGGGCACCTAGGGGAAGAGTCGTTCGAGATGCGATGTAGCCTGGTCGGGGTGTAGTGGTACCTGTGGAGTAACTTAAATTTAATTAATTTAAATCGGGAGTTGAAGTAGACCCCTTGGATACGTGTGCACATATGGGTCCAACGATCGTCGGTCATTTCCAGGCCGAGATCAGCTTCCCAGGAGCTCTTTAGTTTGGAGAATGCAGGGGGCGATCTGGTTTGGACCAAGGTGTATAGCCTGGAAATTTTGCCCCTCATAGGGGAAGGTGAGGACAGTTCAGTGATTGCAGGCTCATCAGGTGGCAGTGCTGGGAAGCACGTGTACTTGTGTTTGAGGACTCTACGGAGGGATGAATATTGAAGCCAAACGGAGGGGCTCTGTCTAAGGGACGGTGGGAGGTCAGGCCATTCAATGAAATTACCCCGCTCGAATATGTCACGGAGCAATTCATATCCCACCTCAGCCCATGTGCGAACAACCGAGGGAGGGACTCGTGGGACTTCCGGGAGAAAATGTATTAAGGGTATGTGTCAATGCCTGAAAGAAGTCGGTTCCTGGCCATTGCGGGACATTAGCGAATCTGTACAAAAGTTGGGGGAGTACTACCATCTTCAGTACTCCTATCCTACCTACCAGTGAAATCGGAAGTCTGTTCCAGCCCTGTATTTTTTTCATAAGGTTTGTAAGGTATGCTTGATAATTCTCCTCCAAGACCCTTTCAGTGTGTCGTGACACCACTATGCCTAGATAAGTAAAGTCAGACTGGGCCCATGTGAATCCCAGGGTATCGGGAGGAGGGAGTGTGCTGGGAGTGAGCGGAAAAAGGGTTGATTTAGAGCAGTTCACCGTGAGACCAGAGATACGACCAAAGAGAACAATATCCTCTAGTATTGGGGCCAGGTTAATTTCGGGGGAACAAATGAAGAGGAGAGCATCATCAGCATATAGGGAGACTATATCCGAGGAACCGGCGGTACGTAGGCCCCTATGTGCATGGTATTGGCGAAGCATATCCGCAAATGGCTCCATTGCCACAGCGAAGATTAAAGGAGAGAATGGGCAGCCCTGTCTGGTACCCCTATCTGTATGGAAGAGGGGGGAGCAACGGTAGTCAGTGCGGACTCTGGCAACGGGGTTGGAATAAAGTAGCCTGACCCAGGAGAGAAAGGAGGGGCCGAATTTGCATTTGTCGAGTACCCGCCAGAGATACCTCCACGAGACGGAGTCAAAAGCTTTCTGCATATCAAGTGTCGTGGCCACCGCATGGACACCCGGGCTCACTCTACTTATAATATTGAAAAGGCGCCTCAAATTCAGGGAGGTGGAGTGTCCCGGAATAAACCCCGCCTGGTCTGGGTGAATGATATGTGGCATGGAGGGGACAATGAGAGTGGGCGGTAAGAGCCGCACTGAGTAGGGGGTGTGCTGGGTTTTAGTAGAACGGTTATGGTGGCTTCACGAAGCGAGGGGGGGAACTGGCCTACCTCCACCAACTCCTCCCAGAGAGCAACCAGGCGAGGGAGTAAGAGTGATTTGAAGTGCTTATAGAACTCGACAGGTATACCGTCTGAACCTGGGGATTTGCCTAATGAGAGGGAGTCTATGGCCTCCGAGAACTCCTCAGGGGTGAATGGGCTCTCGAGAGATCCGATGGTGTCAGGGGAAAGGACCGAGTGGGGAAGCTTATCGAGATAGGCGTTGATTTCTGATGTAGTGGCGGTGTCCACGTGAGCATATAGGGATTGATAGAAAGAGAGGAATTTGGCATTGATATCACCAGGTGAAGTGGCCAGGGTCCCGTCAGGTCTCAATTCCAGGAATAGGTGGGGCACCAAACTCACGGCGGAGAAGTCTAGCCAGGAGACGGCTTGGGCGTTCACCCTCACCATATTTGCTCGCAAGTCCCGGGTTATCAAGAAACCTCAGCTCGCGGTCCACAAGCGCACGGAAGGTATCCAACTCCGTGCCGATTAACGCAAGGATTTCAGGGGTTTGGTCTAATGTATATTGGGCCTCTAACGCGGACAATGTGGCCTCGCACTCAGCGATTTCCCTACGGATTGTTTTGAGGATACCGTTTTCCTTGGAAAGGGCAATGCCTCTGATGTAGGCCTTGAACGCCTCCCAGAGGGTGGCCTGTGAAGATACAGAGTTGGCATTGATCTCGAAGAACTCCTCGATTGCCGACTCCATCTCCGAGCTGAAGACCGGATCGAGGAGGGAGAGTGGTTTCATTCTCCAGTGTCTGGTTCGGTCACGGTCTGGGCCCCAGCACAATGTGATAGTCACTGGCGAGTGGTCAGACAGAGTCCTGGGTAGGATCGCCTAGTCCGATACACTCCTTATGAGTATATCAGACACCAGCCATCTGTCAATCCGGGAAAAGGAATTGTGTACCGAGGAATAAAAGGAATAAGAGCGGGAGTCGGGATGGAGGAGCCTCCATGCGTCAACCAGGGCCAAGCGGGGAAGGGAGGAGAGTGTAGTATATGCAGCTCTAGAGAGTTGACGGGGTCGGGAACCAGATCTGTCAAGGTCCACATCGAATATCGTATTAAAATCGCCTCCCCAGAGAATCGGTATAAACGGGAAGCCATCTAGAAGAGTCGTAATATGTATATAAAATTCGGGGTCGTCGATGTTGGGACCGTAGATATTTAGCAGGACCACTTCCCTATTCTGCAGGGTACCATGGAGTAACACATATCTGCCCATGGGGTCAATTGACGTAGCTATGGGGTTGAATCTAAGGCTCCTGTGAATAAGGGTCATAACCCCACGGCTCTGGGTAGAGTAGGTGGTAAAATACCTTTGAGGACCCCATGTTTTTGCAAACATTTCACAATACTCAGTGCATGCATGTGTCTCCTGAAGGAACAGGACTTTAGTCCCATGTCGCTCGGCCTGGAGCTGTAGTAGTCTCATTTTCTTGTAGTTTCCCAGCCCCCGTACGTTCCAGCTCATGAATGTCAAAGTTTCCTCACTCAACACTCCCGAGGTAGTCATATAAGAATACAGGTGGATGGAAAAGTGCCCCCCATGGTCGGTGCCCAGTGCGGTCAGATCTGTAATGGCATCGGGTCCATGGTGCTCTGAACTGTACCTTTTCTGCGAATACCAAGCCTTTTTTAACGTATAACCCCATTCCCCCCACCCCCTCCCACATCCCTTCCCCCAAACAGAGGGATGAACACCCCATAACCAGACAACCAAATCGAAAACAATGGCATCAACGCCTGGGGGGCCTGTGAACTGGCCTGGCGGCGATGCTCCGATCCATGAGGCGATTTTAGGATGAACATGATGCCCGACAATGATATCAAGTCCCACCCGGGGGTGGTCCCGCGGGGGGGGGAGGGGCGGGCATGGTCGCCAGATACTGAACCAATGTAATGGGATCGTAAGAAGTAATTTTCCGTTCAACTGGATCGAGATGATGTATAGGCTCAGCCACAGATTCTGAATAACGTCAAAAGGGGTGTAGTTCGGAAGGCAGACAGCATTGGGACCGAGGGGATTCCCCGGGATTCCCGGGCAATCAAAAGAGCAGGGGATGCATGTGGGAAGTAACTGGGACGCATCGATGGGGAGCGGTCCGAATCATCGACCGCCCAACAGCTTGATCCCTTTGTGGTATGTTATTGAGGCAGTGGACAAACAAAAGAGAGAAAAAGCAAAGACATTAACATTATATGTTTCAGATGTGGTCGAGTCGGGACGGATGGCGACTCTCTCGGTCCATGACGCTTTGTAGGTGCCACAAACTGGTAATGATGGCATGTTGCAAGTCTAGATATGTTCTGAAACCGGCCCCAGTGGCATCTACTCAACAATTAGTCTATGTTGTGGTAAGCCTATGTCTCAGTGTGTGATCTCACGCAATAGGGGAAAAGACATTAAGAGTGCATGTTGCGAGTACGATTCAGCCGAGGAAGTGCTCATCTATGAACCTGGAGGCCTCCTCAGGCAGCGTGAAAAAGTACACTCGGTTTGCATGCTCGATTCGCAGTTTGGCGGGATATAGCATAGCATATTTAACCTGGACCTCGCGCAGTCTCCTCTTCACCGCCAGGAAGGTCTTGCGCTCACGCTGGACCGCCACCGAAAAGTCCGGGTATAGGTGGATCCTGGCTGCGCCCAAGAGAAGGTCTCCCTTGATTCTAGCCGCTCTGAGGAGGGCATCGCGGTCGCGAACATTTAGGACCCTGGCTATAATGGGCCGTGGTGGGGCACCTGGTCTGGGTTTCGCTGTCAGTGCACGGTGGGCTCTTTCGATTGCAAACTGTGGAGAAAGTTTTGGGGACTCCAGGAGTCGGAGGAGCATGCTCTCCACGTAGTCCTCCATAGGTTCTTGTATACCATCCTCCGGTACCCCAATAATGCGGAGGTTGTTGCGCCTCGAGCGAGACTCAAGGTCCTCGTTTTTCTTCTCTACCTCGGTAACGCGGGCGGATAGTGTGGAGACATCTGCACGAAGGGAACCCAGGCACTCACCCGCGTCTCGATCTCGGTCACACGACCATCAGTTCTCTCCATGTGTGCCTTAATAGAGGATATCGTGCCGTTCATGTCATTCAGTTTGCTATGGATTGTGGTGAACCCCTCCCGGATGAAGTCCATCATTTTCTGGGAATCGGACGGTTCCAGCTCTGGTGAAGTGGATGGTTCTTGTACAGATGCCTCCGCCCCAGGGCCCGCGGAGGGCTTTGCAAACATATTGATGGAGGATTGTTTCTTGCCAGTTCGCGTCGTCATGACGCCAGTGAGAGATGAGCTTAAGTCCAGAAAACCAGACAGGAGAGCAAATGGGGCACCAAGGGAAGCTAATGTGTGTTAGAGCCAGTGAACAGCAAGTGGTCCCAAGAAATCCGGTAGAGGGTCAGGGCCCAAGAGGCAATGTCCAGCAGGAGAGGCGGAACCGGATACTTGGGTGCTGGTGAAGTGAAGTAGTGGAGGGGTATATCCCTGTATGAGGCAGTAAGGCGGTCGGCTCTCAGTCTGGTAGGCGGAGGACGTCAAGGACAGGTGGGGGGTGGCCGGAGCCCTGGAACAGTGGCGCGGGCAGCGTAGGAAGTCAGTAGCCACAGCGCACCCAGGCGCAGCAGAAGGTCCAGCCGATGGGTGGCTCGGCAAGGGTAGACGCCTCAGGTTATCCCCGAGCCAATTTATAAGGCAGGTGAGACCCCCAACCACAGGCAAAAGGTCCGGGGGGAAACGAGGTACAGGGCCCCAGCGGGGATCTGCTGTTGGTGGTACAATGAAGTTGGTGGGTGCCGTGGCCTGGGGAAGGACCCGGCGGGGGTAGACCCTGAGCTGGCACACCAGGGGAGAGAGAATAGCATTGCCGTGACCAGCCAGCCCCGCGCGTAGCGCCCGCAACCAGCCACGAGGGCAGGGGTCCAGCACAGGTAGTGGGATATTACAGAACCCACCGCGTATCAGGGGGCTCGAGCGCCGCCCAAGGCCTCCGGGATTGAGGAGGCGTAGGTCCGGGTCAGCTGCCAGTGAGGCGAATGCTGTGAAGGTCGGGAGCCGGGACAACTCACCGCCCGGAGCCGGATCAATGGAGGCTCAATCATAGACAGCACGCCGCCCAGGATGGGGCAGCAGAGCGGGACGCTCTGGAATCCAGCGAAGGTCCCGTCTCACGAGGCGGAGGAAGAGGCCGCAGCGTAGGCCAGCTGCTCTCATATAAGGCGGGAGAGGGTGGCCGTGCAGGGCGAGTAGAGCGCC
This sequence comes from Ambystoma mexicanum, assembly GCF_040938575.1. Classification (NCBI taxonomy): domain Eukaryota; kingdom Metazoa; phylum Chordata; class Amphibia; order Caudata; family Ambystomatidae; genus Ambystoma; species Ambystoma mexicanum. The sequence goes on along the minus strand of NC_090934.1, from coordinate 569,836,206 downwards.
CCTCCCCCACAGTAGGCCGCAAGCCGCGGGACACAGGCGCGATCACCCGGAACCAAGAGCGGGGCTAGGGAAGCACCCGCTCCCGTCCCGCCCGCGATGGGCTGTAGCTCCGCAGCAGGAGCGGCTCCGTGGGCGGCGCTCGGGCAGCAGACGCCCGGTCCCACCAGCAGTCCCAATGATGGGTCGGATGTTCGTGTTGCAGGGACAAACAGGAGAATTTCAGCAAAAAGGTGCCTCACGGAACGGAGCAGAGCATCAGGCGGCCATCTTCTCTGAGCGCAACAGGGCCCCCCCGCCAAAGCATACCTTTAACTAAATTGGTGGGAGGAGTTATACCCAGTGGTCAAAGTGTACGAAAAGAAGTAGTGGAACTGGTCTGCACCCACTCACCACAAACCCCATTGCCATGCCCCCTCCCACACGCAATACAAACCCCCAAACCCATGCACCGGCTGATTAAGGGAACGTTCAGTGCAGTGCACATAAAGTGCAATTTTCAATTTCCTCCTACGCTGAAACCACTCTGGAACGGTTTCTTTATAAAATAAAAGTATAGGAACAGTAAAACCTAATAAAAAAAAAAGTAGAGGAGGTCTGCTCCCAACCGTTCCTGCCCACTTCGACCACTGGTTATACCTCAAGACATACACCCTATGTTATCGCAAAAAATGCTGTTGTGCGAAAAACACATTTTTCAATGCATTTTTGTACAAGAACAAGCCTTATGCCTTAAAATAATATACCTTTTCAGAAATGGGAAATCGTCTGAGGAAATCTACATTTCCGGTGTTCAACTGCAAAAAGACTGGCTGATGGTCCGGAAACCACCTCATGATCCCAGAATTTGTATCTTTCCTCAAGCTCATCCTCCACTTGAGGGGAGAGTCGTCAGTTACCAGCCTAAAGGCTCTTCAGGTGAGATAGTGCTTCAAGCGAGTTATGACCTATTTGATGGCCAGGGCCTCCAGTTCTATGCTGTAGTAATCTTGCTCTCTTGGAATGAGTTTTCTACTTATGTAGAGGATTAGGCATTCTACATCATCATATTCCTGTGATAATACGGCACCAAGACCAGTTTTTGACACATTGGTCTGTAAAATAATCTCTGTGTTGCAGTCCAGAACTATTAGGATTGGTCCATTACACAGGATGTTCTTTAGGCCATCAAAACTGCTATGATCTTGTGAGTTTCACACTGCTTTCTGGGGTTGTGTGTTCTTAAATTTGTCAGTGAATTTTGCAGCTATGAAGGAACATTTGGTAATACATCTCTGATAGTATTGTGTACGTTTTCAAAATTAATGCAGCTCTCTTTTGGTTTTTGTTGGCGCTGTCTTTTGCACACCTTTAATTTTCTCATTTTGAGGCTGTAATAAAGCATTACCCACAAAGAAACCCAAGTATTTGACAGCTGATTGGGCTATCTGACATTTTTGGATTGCCGTTAATCTTGCCCTTTTCAAAACCCTGAAGATTTCATGCATATGGAATACATGATAAGCTCAGGTTTCACTATAGATTATTATATCATCAAGGTAGGCTCCACAAAAATGAGAAAAGGGTTATAACTCTTTCTCCATCATGTATTGGAAGGTTGCCAGGGGCCCCATGTAAGCCACAGGGTAATACCTTAAAGTGGAACAATCACTGAGGCGTGGAGAAAGACATTTTCTCTCAATCCTCCCTGCAGCACGCTGGGCTCTGCGTTCTCCCTGGAGGTTACCATGGCGCCTACACGACGCTGTGCGGTGACTGCACCAGTCAGGTTCCTGGGGCATGTGATTACCGATCACATGACTCCAAGGTGTCATGTGATCTACGCAAAACAGGAAAACGCAGCGCCTGCAGTATTTATGGCACCTTTCCTCTCTCCTTATTGCTTCTTAACAGCTTTGGGTGGTGATTTTGTTCCCTGCTCACCTCACCTTGCCTTTTGTATCTAATACTCTTTGTTTTGATTACGTGGTTGCTCTGGACCTCTGGCTTTGTGTACTGGATTGCTTGTGGATCACCCTGCTGACTCTGTGTCTTCGACTTGGCTCTTATTCCTGGACTGCCTTTGCGATTTCCCTGCTGATTTTGGTGAACTGTGTTTTTTCAACTTTGCTCTGCTCCCTGGATTGCTTTGGATTACGTTTTGTGACTCTGGTAAACTGTATTTTGGACTTGGTTCTTTCTCCTGCATTGCTTCTGGAACTTGTTGGGTGGTGCATTCCTAACTTTCGTTGGCCCATTTCATCTATTCACCATCAAGACGTGGGTTTTCCTGGTGTCAGGTAAGAACAGTTTGCATGCACGTCAAGGGGAGGGTGCTTGACAATGTTGTATTTTTGTTAACCCTTGTATTTCCCTTTCAGCCACTGAGGATCCGGCACAGTGTTTGCAGTTCCACCTCTGGTCTCAATAACTGGCTAGTGAGTCTAGTTTTACTCTCTCTCACTGGTGCTTGGGATCAGAGGTATAAGTTCAACTGGGGAGATCAAGTAGAACATCCTGTTTGTCAATCAAATCATCTATCCGGTACATGGGATAATTCTCAAATTGGGAGATTAAAATCAGTGTGCAGAAGTCAATGTGAAATCTCCACGATTGATCAGGTTTTGTGACTAGGACTATTGGTGAAGATCATGAGCTTTCCGATGGCTCTATGATGTCTACCTGGATCATACTTTCCACTTCCAGTTTTATGATTTTCTTTCTGGACTCTATATATAGCCAGAGATATATAATCTTTCCTTGTGGAGTCCTGACATTGTGAAAGAAGTTCTTAACTCTTCCTAGCTGATCTTTTCTGACAGACTTGGGTCAGGGGAAACTAATGTATTTTCCTGTCCTACCTCTGTGAGTTGCGTGGCTGTAGTTACAGGGGAGTCCTCACTGGGACCACCCTCCATTCTTTCAAGAGGTTGAGATGATACAGTTGTGCTTTTATTTTTCTACCAGTTGGGAAACGAAGTAGTTAGAAGGACCTTTCTTTCCAGAATTGTGTATGGTCCAAAACATTTGGACAACATTTTGTTGTCGCTGGTTGGTAATAGAATTAAAACAAGTTGTCCTACTGAAAAAGAATGGGGAATGGCCTTCTTATCATGGATGGGTTTCTGGCATCCATGAGCCTGTCCTAGGTGTTTCTTAACAATCTCTCGGGCAATAGTCCTATGTTGTTTCACATTTTGAGCCTACTGCGAGATTGGTACAACAGCTTCCCCCTCTTGCAAGGTTTCTCTGAGCATATCGAGGACATCTTGTGTCTCTCCTCTGTACAGCAACTCAAACGGGAGAACCTCAAAGAGACGCGAGGTGTCTTTCTCCGGAAAAAAGAGGCCACAGAATCAGGGTGTCCCAGTTCTTACCATCTGCCTCTATGAGTTTTTATAAGATTCTCTTTAGTGTCTGGTTAAAATGCTCAATGAGACCATCAGTCTAGTGGGTGACAGACCGGCATCCTCACAGTCTTTATGTGAAGAATCGCCTTTACCTCAGACATGAGGTGGGACATAAAGGTGGTCCCTGATCTGTTAATAAGGAAATCCTATCCAGGAAACAAAGGGAATGATGTGTTTTAAGAACTGCTGGCTGGTGTTGTTTCTCAGCGGGGAGGCCTCTGGCTATCTAGGGGGGTAATCAACAATTACCCAAATTAATCGGATCCCCAAATTAGATGGTTCTATGGGACCCACAATATCCATAGCCATGTGTGAGAAAGGTATGTTGATTACAGGAATGGGTTCTAGAGGAGTTGGTGGAACTGGGTTGGTTGCAGTTTTCTGACAAATAGGGCAAGTTAAGACACAATTCTTTATGTCAGCAAACACTCCCGTCAAATAGACTTTTGTCATCACTTGACTCTGAGTCTTCCGGAATCCTTGATCTCCTGTTGTCAAGTGGGTATGAGCCAACTCCAGGACTACTCTTCTATGGCTCCTTGGGATCACTAGCTGTGACCTGGCCATTCTCTCTGGTGTCAGCTCATCCCTATACATAAGTCCTTTATTCATAAAAAAGAAAGGACCACTCTGATTTCTCCCCCTGTTTCTAATATGAATTTAGAAAGGCCTCTGTTAATACAGGATTCTTCATCTCGGCAAATGCAAAATCATGAAGAACTATTTCTTCAGTTTCACTAAGGTGTTTAGTTTTCTTCGGCTTGTTTGCCTCAACAAACCCTTGAGTGCCCCTGACTGTATCTTTCGGTTCTTGTACCTCATGAGGGATGGGGAACAGGGCCTTCTCCAAGATTTACTGGGCAATTTCTTCTCCTTCCTTGACAGTGTAGGGATTATTACTATGGTTATGTAAAAGGACTTTCACATCACCCCTATAGTCGGGATTAATGATTCCTGCCATGGCGTCCAATCCCAATCTCCACGCTAAGCCTGACTACGAGGCTAGTCAGATGTATGTTCCCTGGGGAGGGGATAAAACCGTCCCTGTTGTAATTAGGCATTGTTCACCTGCAAGAATGATTATTTCCATGGTGCTTTGTAAGTCAAAGCCAATAGATTCTGCAGTGACTACTGTGGGTGCGTGTGCTTTGGGGCTTAGTTTTGTAAACTGTAGGGTCCCCCAACTTTTATCAGTTGGTCCTGATCCCACCCCTGACACATATATGGTAGGTATTTCTGAATACTGGTTTTGGGGGCCGTGCCAGGAAGGGGTACTGGACATGCCTGGGGAAGAGTTATAGGCTGTGAAGATGGCATTCTCGGCTGACAGGGACACTTAAATGGAATTGTGATGAGTAATACAGCCTGTCACTATGGTAAATAGGAGGGACCTCAAAAGTACAAATACCCAAATCGGACACAACTTCAAGCCACAAGCAAAGGAACCATAATTCTTTCCACCCCTCCATTTCAAAACTTTACAATCAGAGCAATTCTGAAGACACAAATAATGGTTAGCATTGCCATTGGTGCCAGTATATCAAGATGGTCCCTATATCATTTGCATTTTCAACTGTAAAGAAGTACAATGTTTACTATACACAGCGGTGAACCACCCTGCAATGGAGTAAAAGACTTTAAAGGTGTTCTGTCATCGTGGTCAGAATCTCCAACAGCCCAATAATTCAGCATGTGACTGAGCAAATTAATGCAATTTAAGCTTTATAAGTGGTACTACCATTTTTCATGTCCATAACATTTCCTGAGGGGTCTGCATTAGTGCACTATATTGATGACGTGTTAGTTGCGTCTCCAAACCATCAAACCAAGCCTGTGGTTTGATGGGGCCTGTACTAATGCCAAGAAACTAGCCCTGAGGGCTTTAAAAATGCTCACGTGCATGAGGCGGAAGATTGCACATGTCAGAGCGCATTATTGCAGGGAGCTACAGAGATGAAAAACAGAAATTGAAGAGGAAGCATGAGAGGGCTTCCTGGATACCTCAAGGCATAATGACCAGAAAGCCTTTTGGGAATTTGTGAAAGGTGGTCCAACTCCTGACACAATGGAGAGGCCTAGTGGTACGCATGTGGAAGAAGCAGCATGGATGAGGTATTTTGGTAATTTGTTTGGGGGAGGAATCCAAGTGGAAAACCACAGGAGAAGGTGTACTCCATTGCAGTTTAGGCTAGAGGATGTGTCTCAGGCCATTATCCAACAGGCTTGTAAAGGAGCACCGGGCGTCGATGCGATTCCCTCAGATCTTTTACAGGTTCATCTAGATCTTTGGGCCCCTTTATTGACTAAGTTGTTTAATGCCTGTATGGATACAGGCTCATTTCCACCCTCATGGAATTCGGCTATTATTTTTCACATCTTCAAGAAAAGGGACTCAGCGAGCCCGAAGTCCTACAGATCTATTTCACTGTTGGACACCTCCTTTAAAATCTTTGGAAGGGTTTTCCTGGGGCATATTGAGTCCTGGCTATTGGAGAGGGTGGTTCTCTCTGATATCCAGTTTGGCTTTCACCCCCGGGGTGGGAATTATGGAACAGAACCTTAATCTGTACCTACTTAATCTGTACCTACTCAGTTTTCTGCAGGGGGCAAGGGGTGTACATTGCATTCATGTATCTGAGCACAGCCTTCGATAAAATAGATCAAAGCTGTGGGCCGTGCTCAGCTCCATGGGATGTCCGGAGGCTGTTTTGGCTGTGTTACAAGAACTGCACAGGAAGAATGAGGCTTGGGTGCACAGTGGTTCTGGGGGACATTGCACTGTGTGTTTCAAGGTGGGGTGTGGGGTCAGGCAGGGGTGTGTTCTAGCCCCAATCCTTTTCACCCTCTATATTATTGGGTTACTAAAGGCTTTGGTGGATACAAGGGCGGATTCTCTGTACCTGGGGAGCAGGGCTTTTCCAGTCCTGTCATGTACAGACTATACTGTGCTAATAGCCAGGACCCCAAGGGCCCTCCAGATTCGGATCTTTGCCTATGCAGCCTTTATGGAAAATCTGGGGCTTAAAATAAACACCAAGAAATCTGCAGTAATGTGATGTGTCAGACGAAAGAGGCCGCCAAAGATGCACCTGATGCTTTGTTTTTTTTTATTCTTTTTTTTTTTAAGTGCTTTGTAATGAGGAGATAATCCCAGAGTCAAGGAATTTGATTATCTGGGGGTTAGATTTTCAGAGACAATCATGGGTCATACCTAAATTAAAAAACAATCAGCAAAACTAGGTCAACAAGTGGGAGGGATTTCATGTTTTCTGTCTCGCTGTCAGGGCCAACAGCCGGATGAAGTATTAAAAGTTTATTCTGCCCAGATTAAAGCTGTGACCTTGTATGGAGCACCATTGTGGGGTTTTCAGAAAGCCCCTGAGATCCAGGTGAAGGAAAACACATTTTAAGAAAGCTATTGGGACTCCTGGTATTCGCTCCCTGTATCTCTATTCTTAGGGGACTGGGAATGGATTTATGGTAGGACCAATGGGCCTTGGCACCGATAACATTCTGGCTTTGGCTTTGGGCCAATTAATATGCTCTCGTCTGCCATTTTATTATCAGGTCATTAGTCACAAGGGATAACTGGACAAAAGTCCTGTGGCTTGACTATGTTGATGAAACTTTGTCCCGTGGAAACATTTGGGTACTTTCTCCCCCTGATAGTCTGCTGACCAAAAGTGAAATGAGTTTGTATAAAAGCATTTTGGGAGAGGCGATAAAGGAGAAAAGGGATTTCATGGAGTTTGCAACCAATTCAGATAAAGTACATGCAGTGATCAGTCGGGTGACGGAGATCCAGCTCTACTTAATCTGGAGTTCTATAAAAAGAGATTGTTGGCTGATCACGCGTGCTGGTTTTGACTGTCTGCAGCTGAGGGGAGCTACAATAAAATGGAGTGGGTACCCTGATGTTGCAGGCTGCCCAGCGTGTGGAACTGATAGAGAGGACATGGTTCATCTCTTATTGTTCTGTCCAGCCTACAATAGTATTAGACAGGCAACTTTACTGCTGGTCCTTGGGTCAGCTAACATCCGGTCCTTTGGGCCGGCAGTTCAGTTTCTTTTGACGTCAGATTCTGTCTTCACAGCGAGGGCATTACTATAATTTCTGAAAAGAACTATATTTCAGATAATGGGATGTTGAGCCAACTGTCCCATAAGGAATAGTCACCTAGCGGGAAACTTGAAGTAGTATTGGCCGCCTTGAATTGGATGTATCCTGTCCTCTCTTTTTCCTTTCAGCAATCTCATGAATGATTATAACCTATGAACTATGTAGTATGCACCTAATTTGATTGAACATGTATTGGATGTTATTAACTATTTGCATTTTGTTATTATCCTTTTTTGACTTTTATAGCGAGTTGTGTTTTGACATTGTTTTATGAGTACGAAGGAATGGTAATTTTATCATGCACTGTGTTTTTGCATTTTGCATGTGATTGATGGATTATTTGATCCAATTAAACATATTGACTGACTGAAATTTAAAACATGTCAGAAAGATACATTAGTGCTGCTAACAGAAATGCCAAAGAAGGAGCATGTGGGTTCTAAGCAAAAGTTGCAAAGGAAAGAGAAAGTGGATTAATTGGGTCATGACATATCAGCAAGGGGAGTTAAGCATAGCACAATGGAAGAAGCCAAAATAAAATGTTGCAAGCCAGCACCAATCAGCCTTTTGAGATCCTTTCAGATAGTGTAACATCGATAAGAAATGACTTTCCTAAATAAAACTGAACCAATCCACTGGAGAAAGGAAGCGGAAAAGTCATTTATAGAAATAAAACAAACCATAACACGTTCCCCAGGTAGCAGTGCTGACTCCGAAGCAAAGTGATAAACACCATGCAATCACGTACTAGAGTACAGCAGTGGTGGCCCGGTTACCAATCTGCCTGCAGTCACTTGCAGAAGATCTACCGCTCGTGCAAAGTTCAGAAAATACACTCTTAGGGACACCTCCCACAGCCTCTAATAGTAGTGGTCTCACATTATTAAAAACAAAAAAACACAACACTTGTTTCTGTAGTGATCCACCAAATATGAACTGATACCGCTGAATTCAACAAGCTTGACTGTGCTCAGTATGAATCGCTTCATCCCTGGTATCATTCCGCACAGATGGCGAGGAACTAGATTGCATTGTAATCAAGTGCGTTCTCACTGACCTAGAGCAGATTTACAGAAAATCCCACTACAAAACCAGGATATGGAACCTTTCTTTGAAGGAAGTTGCATGGGAAAAGAAAAGGGGGAACTGCATGTGCAGATTATACAACCTATGGAGTGATAGAAGCAAAGAAGAAAGGGGTGTAAATTCAGCATAGATAGCTGAACTGGTTGCACTTATTTGCGCATGCACCATAGAAGCAGGCAAGCAAGTCAAAGTCTACAACAACTCCAACCATACCCTTGTGGTAGCACATGATTATAGTCATTTTTTGGACAGAGCAAGGTTATTTAACTGTAGCAGGAACCCCCATTAAAAATGCAAAATGTGTAAATGTAGACATTCTCTTCACTGTGTTAAGCTGTGGAGTTTTTCTGCGGGATATTTAATTATTCCCAAAGCATGACAAGTGTATTTTGCAAGACTGCTGAATGGTGTACCACACGTGTTAAAACGGGAATGGTAAACGGAAAGAAAAGGGAAGGATATGTTCCAGGATTTTCACAAATTGCAGGAGAGTTCATTTGAAAATGCTTGATACGCTACCACGAACTGATAGGAAATACAACCAACATAAAGCAAGGCGCACATCCTAACACATGTTCCCCATTTTCACAGCCCCTGTGTGCTTTATTCAGAAGTTGGGAGTGGTACACCTGAAGCATGTGCTGGTTATAGACAATGTATTCTCTAGATGGGTGGAGACGTACCCTCTTATAAGACAGACAAACATGCATTTCTGAAGGCCTTAATAGGAGACTGCATTTATTTATTTATTGTTTATTTGTATAGCGCCTATACACCGAGGAGTGTTTCAAATTGCTCTAGGAGGGGAGGGGAACAGTGGGAAAAAAACAACAGTCATTCAGAGCCCTTGACTTTCCGAATGATACAAGCCTGCAGAGAGCAGGGTAAGTGCAGGAATAAGTGCTATCCCTATGTTTGGGGTACCAGTGAGTATCAACCGTAATAGAGAAACCCACTTGACGGGAAAACTGATACTGGAGATATGCAAAATGTTGAATATACAAGAAGATACAATGTCCTTATCACCGGAAACATTGGTGTTGATCAAACACCAACATTGGCAACCTCAAAAGGGACGATAGCTAAGATGCTTGCAAAAACTGATTTGTAGTGGCCAGGCACACAACCACAAGCTATAATGAGCATGAAAGGAACCGCCAATAGAATAACAGGATTACATATTTAAAAATCTTTATGTCAAGAAATATGACTACATATAGGAAATAAGGTTACTCAGCATCAGGTAACTAAGGTGCAGATCAATATCTGGCCATGATGAAGAGTAGAAACTTAGTTGCCTGGCATGGCAGAACCCTTTGACATCCTTCCTGGGAGTGTGTTATTGAATATTAGTACCCGGCGAGAGAGTCAAGAAGAATGTAAAATGCATTCTGATTGGCTCTCGCCGGGTCATTACTCGGCCCAGAATCCCTCAGCCGGGATTTCCCTGCTTTGTCCACGGCGGGGGGCGTGGCAGCTCCTCAGCCAATGAAGAGGCTCAAAGCTGGGCCATCCCCGCTCTGAGACTCCACACGGCTGGAGGCTGCCATCGTCCCCCACCGGGGACTCAGGTGCGTTTTTTTGTTTTGTTTTTTTTCCCCTCCCTTCCTCCGAAACCCCCATCCAACCCAACTACACTTTCCTTCTTATCTTTATTTTTTCAGGAGTGGACGCGCTGCGAACAGTAGTCTTCCCAGCGCTTCCACTCCTGATGGCTGCCATGGAAAGGGAAATCGGACTCCACTGCAGTGTTTCGATACAGAAAAAAATGCTTTTAGTGCCCCGTTCTTGTGGGCCGCGGTACTAATAGCAATATGCCCCTTGCGGCCGGGGCATTACCAAGTCAGGTAATGCCGAGGGGCCTTCGTTAAGGCCCTTGCTTCACTCGGGCCTATGACCAAGGGCCCCGGGACATTACCTGACTCGGTAATGCCCCCACCGCTCGGGCATATTGCTTAATTATCTCAGGTGTATCCCCAATGGAAAACAGTGTTTGTTTGGGCTAGTATCCTCTGCATGGCATGCATCACCTTGCCAGAATTGGTTTCTGAAGACTGGGAAAAGAAGATGTTTTCAAAGAAAGCACCAGATTTGGAATGGGCTAACATCAAATACACCCCAAAAATAGTTCAAAAGCTCAAGACTAAACCTACATAATCAGTGGCAAAAGTAGAAAATGAAGACATGCCAAGACCAAGCTAATTTAACACAGTATTGTGCTAAATACGGGTATTTTCAAGAAATGTGTGGACAAGTGCACAGTAGAATTATACATTGGATGTCCTACGGAAAGAGGAGAACCAGTAGAATTGGCGTGGTTGAACAATCGATTTACAGGTGAGCTGTATTTTGATTAGAATTTATCATATAAAGTAGACAACAGTTGAGCCTGGGATTTTGTACCTGCCCAAAAAGATTAAACAGCAGGAAGCCAGTTGTATAGTTTTATTATAGAAGAGCACATACAGTTACACAAATAGAGACATTCTTTTCAAGCACAACTTATATAATGTTAGGGTGCTCTGTAAAAAACATGATTTCCACAGTTATACAGAAAATACTATTCTACGTTTCTAAACCAAGAGACTTTATTGAAACAATTGTAGTGCACCCACGAATACAACAGTATCTAAATGTGTAAAATGGATCCAGTCTAAAAAAGTGGACAATTTTAAATGCTATGTTTGGAACAATGCATATTGTTTTGCCAATATTGAAATTACAATTTAATTAAATTATAACAGATATTTCACATAAAATATATTCTTAGTCACTTTCAATTACAGTTTATTAAGTTATACCAAAACACAATTTCATAAATTGTCTCCTTTCAAAAATATTCCATTTATGCATAATTGCAAGATGAGATCATAAAGTGCAATGATGAAAACCATAATACCAAAACACTGCGTGACATAAGATAAAAGAAGTGTCTACACACCTAAACAAACTTCTAAGCACAATCAAACCATTATACATAAACAAACAAAAAAAAACATTAATGCTAGAAGTGCACAATGGGCACATGTCAATGTGAGCCTGACACATATTACTTTGGCATGTACATTACTCTTTCTAAACAAATGACTATGCACTAAATGCACATAGATCCAACTGAAATGTAGTCATTTATTGTGAAGTTCTTCACATACCAACTCGAGTTTCGGCTGAAGGGGCATATACAATCATTGCCCAGCCTTTTTCAGGGCATTAACATGCTTCATTGTGAAGGGAGGTGAAAATGTTTGTGAATTCCAAGATGGCGTTCAACCTTTAACATTTTTGGAAGGTTTCAATTTAATTTGGGACCAAAAGCTTCTTCTGTTTAGGTTCCATCTGACTAGCCATGCCAACCATCTGGCGGGGCTGGTTAATTCATACACACTCACTAGATGTCTCCCTGCATGTCACTGTGGACAACTCCTTCCAAGCAGACTTGATAATCACTTTCTCCTTACTCAACAGTGGTTGCTCAACATCTACAGTGATCAGTCTGTCTCAGCAGAAGGATGTGCTCTTGAGTAAATAATTGAATCAAAGGAGACTAGAGGGTCGAGTGTGGCATGGCCACTCAATGTCCTCTGCATGGGCAATTTATCAGGGAAATGAAAATCGGGAAAGATTGGGCAAGTAAGGGGAGATACTAGGCTGAAAGTTCTCAGCTCACCGAGATAGATGTGAGCATGGGGATGTGAAGATAATATAGGATCTGGTAAGTATCACACAGAACATGTGTTAATACATCTTGTTTTCAAGATCATAGATGCAGGAAAGAAAATGGAACCGGGTGTCACCTGCAAAGTGGCACAAGATTATCTAGAGTCTGTATGAGATGACATCATCCACCCGTATGGGCTTGAGGTGCTGAGCTAAACTGCAGGTGTCCCAAGACAACCGTTACCATGGAGACAAGTAAGGAAGTACACAACTTGGTAGTACAGTATTGAACAAGACATGTTTAGGGTCAGTGAGCATGGGACTATTCAAGATATGTTAACCCCAATGTATAAACTGGCGACCAGAACATAGGCAGGGTGTGCCTGGGACTAGAATGTTCACTGAAATGTCTGGGTAAGTACAAGTCAGTGGAGGATAACACTATTTATGTACAGAGCATTCCCAAACTGAAAGCAGACCTATGGATTGGCCTGGGGGTCGATTGGACTCTACCTTCTCCAAATATTGCACTTGTGAGAGTTCTCAGGATCATAAAGACTAGCCAGATACTGACTATTGCAGGAAAAGTGTGCTGGGAAGAGTGCAGAAGAGGTCTTGGACTGAATCATACCAGCATCTTCTCTTTGACACTAGCGTGCATCCTAAAGATGATCTTGAAGAAGACTTGAGATTCTCCATCAGCACACTGCCTGAACATCACACAGTAAACTGGCCAGCACTAATACAGCATAACATTCAACTGAAATTAAGAAGAACAATGATTCGATTAATATGATCTCATTCTGTTTTGAGAATCTGAAAAATCCATGAAATAGCTGATGTTGTGAAACAGCTGTAGGTTGTAGAGCAAGTATAATTAAGAGACTGGAGATTTTGAACTGGCTAGACACACTCTTACAACATGAAAAACCTTGGCTATTGCCTGTCATGTTCAGAGTGGGCGAAGTCAATTGTCCTTTTAAAACTGGGTCATTGTGCCCATTTCTATTGTAATTGTGATATTCATGTTCTCTTTTAGTTTCTGGTTCTGTCTTATGAACTATCAGTAAAGAGAAATCTGTTTCTCCAATGAACGTATTGTGTCCCTTATGACTAGCAGTATTGAGTTGTGAAGTCCCTGGATGATTGTAAAAAGGACTGCAATGGAGGAAGAGATTTTCCAAATGATGCACAGCGACGTGTCTATAAAATACTCATCTATTTGTGTTATAAAGCAATTGAGTTGTGCAGTGCCATTAAACCCCTTTGCACACAAGGGGATAATTATCCGTTTTATCGCAGCTGCAACAATCGACAAAAGAAGTCAAACCTGATTGGGCGCACAAACAACAAATCACCACCTAATCTTCTCGGTATTTATGGTGCACCACTCTGGTGCACACTGGTCACAGGCATGGCTACCCGCACTCATCAGAATACAGCAAGGACTATGACAAAATGTGGTTGGGCTGGTCACATAATTGTCAGACTACTTACACCAGACTACACTGCACCGCCTCTGACACGAGAATGCAGCAAAGACTCCTCTCAGCACCCATCCACATGCCTGTCCACCTGGGTTGCTCTCTACCGGATCCTGGCCAGCCCTGCTAAGGGGTATTTGGACAAATGCACATACACATTCTAATCTAAGTCCATGACCTCCAACACGCTGGACTTCAGTCCTCCAAGGGCGTTCCCACTAGCAGCACATTGAGACCATAATAATGGTAAACAGCGCTATATAAATGACAAACACAATGCAAATACATTACAATGCAAAATGATAGGCTAGAAGCCTGTATGAAACCTCAAAAGCGGTTTCTGGGGAGAGCTAACCATAAAGGAAGGTGTTTTTTCTTATAATGCACCAAACGTTGTGATTATTTAATTATAAGACAGCATGAGCAGGCATGGGATAATCAAATAATGAATTTATAAAAGGGGAAGTAACAACAAAGCAACAACCAAATACATGTAATAATTAAAATAAAAATAAAAATAGTGGGAATTTTAAAACACAATGCAGGCGGCTGGAGAATAACAGAGGAAACTGTACATTGAGTAGATGCATTCCTATGTCTAATCTAAGGGAGGAATGGTGCAGAGGACAGGCACTAAAGACACCTTCACAGAACGAAATAGAAATACTCATGTTTTAACGTAAAGAAAAAAGAAGATAAGGTTTCAAAGCAAATGTCATCCCAATACAGACGCCGTACCAAAACATCTAAAAAGATGGGGAGAATTCAAGAGAAAGAGAGAGAATGCTGATCACGTGAATGAGTCCTCTGTTTGATCCCATTAGGTGTATTGCAAAGGTCCTGGAAGGGAGGTGGTGTAGGTGCATCAAGCGTGGATGGTCCTGTAAAACCCTTCACCAGCACAGTTAGGAACTCCATTGTTACTATTAGAAACTAAATGTATCATGCTGACTTTTCAGTGTGGGGTTCATTGTCTCAAAACATATACAAACTCCAAGGTTTCTGAGACCGGGGCCATCCTTTTTGGATAGCGATAATATGCTGGGCTCCCAGCCCATTTCCGCACAGCTGCATCTTGCCCCTGCCTCTGATGCCTAGCCACTTTTCCGATTAGTTGGCGATGCTATTATAACTAACAGGTTCTGTTTTTTTTCTTATTTAAGTTTTATTTTACAGGGGAAACAAAGAACTGTTCATGTAGAATAGATTAGTCTGCAAATTACATGTAATGCATATTAAAAAGCTAAGTAATAAAAGCTGTGCATGTGGGTATAATAAGTAGATGGACCAGCTAGGGTGGGGGGAGTAGGTGTTACTCAGTAAGAGTTGCCCTGTTGCTGAAGGACATCTACAGCTGGATTTATTTGAATGAACAAAGCCAATCTGAGCAACCTTATGAGTAATAGTTATAATGTTATGTTTTTGTTCCACTGTGTAACAACCGCCAGTGTGGCTCTTAAATCCAGCGGTAACCCAACCTTTTTGATGTTACAAACATGGGAGACAGACTGATCCCTTTGATCAAGAACCAGAGAACATCCTTTAGTAATATCAGTACCCTGGTCTCTGGTGCTAATGAACCAATCGGGCTGCAGGGAACACATACTGAATCTCCCAGTACTCACCCACATGCCCTGATCCCCTACAATCGATGTTGGCTGTAATGTGTCCTCACCGCACTACGTCCCTCGGAGCTCCTTCTCTTCTCTCGTGGCAGTGCTGGGGGACCTCACAGGGTCTTCCACCTCATGCTGCGGGGCGCTACTCTTTCCCAGGCTGACCACATTGCTGTGAAATGCCGGAGCCACCAGCACATCAGTACGTACTGCATCACACCTGCCTCTTGCTGCGTTTTAATTGTGTTAAAGGCTGCGGTTGCAGGCAAACTTGGCTGATAATGGCCCTAAGGCAATGTTGGCCTAATAATCCAGATTAGCCCATCCCAGCATTCATTAACACTTCAATAATGTAAGAAGCAGTGTATCCACCAAACATGCCTTATCCTACGATTGTAATCTTGCTGTAAAATAAATCAAACAGCCCAGTGAGGTCACTTGTATATTTATAATAGATGTCCGCTTTAGGTACCAACTGACTGTTCCCACCATAAAGAGACCAGGTAGCTGCTGAACATGGCCCAGTTCTTTCCTTGTATGCACACGATCTCAGGGACTGAACTCCTTTTTGTTTCACTTTTTCATCCCTTGAGCACGGAAATTACTGAGGTGCATGTGTCATCTCATCTGTGCTACAACTCATAATTGTGTTCATGACAAAGAAGTTGTCTGTAGCATACACGCTAGCTCCAGGACTCCAACGAGCATGTCGGATTACCATCATTTCAAACAGGATCATTCTACTCCACTGCCTTTGCCTTAAATAACTTTTGTCGAATAATTAATTGTTTACCTTTAGTAATGTGTTCATTGATCAGATTATGAAACCGATTGTTTGCACTAGTGGGAAGTGCAATGTCAACTAGAGCATCAGAAAGAGACTGGTTTAGTGCTTCCCCCTATTAGAATCCAGGGAAATGCAGCACAGGTGCAAAACAAGTAACTATAGTTAGGGGGAGTGAGATGAGCAGGGGGCGGCGTGTGTGGGAGGGGCCACGGATTGAGAAGGAGTTGTGGGGCAGTCCTCTGAAACCAGAGAGGAGGCGAGCTAGATGGGAAGAGTGACCTTACAGACGACAGACATCGGAAGGCGACCCTCTGCAATGTCAGTGTGTTATGAGCGATCTAAGCTCATAGATGCAATACAACAGCCAAACTGGTTTAATGTAGATCTTCTCCTTTTACCCAAAGTTCTACTTGGTTTCCAGCATCATCTTCCCATAAAGATCCACATGGACTAAGCATGGTGAAATAACTGCTTGCTCTATATCTGCAGTTTTAACACCCCAGGTTCTGCTTGGTCGCCTGCTTTGCATTAATTGGCAATCTACTACCGTATTACTACCCTGAGTATTTACAAGACCACCTTTTGTGCAGTTTCTCATTTTGCCTGCAATACTCATACATGGAGGGAGCAACATGATTCACTAGAATCACAAGCCCAACAATTGGGTGACTGGGCCACCACCAATCTCGCTAAAGGATCAGCTGTGACAAATGGCTTGCTCTATTTCAGTCAGGTCTGCCTTTAAGGGATAATAATGAAAATGTGGCCAGCAGCCTGTCTACCTTTCTAAATACAATAGTCTAACAAGTGACTGGCTGAATTTGCTACCCTAAGCTTAAACATAGGTGAGCTACAGGCATAGTGGAGATGAACATGCATTTGTCTTTGTCTAAAACATACAGGCGTTCAGCAGATTTCTACATGTCAGGACGGACACTGCCCCATCCATTCATGCCTCTCTGAGAGCAGTCCAGGAGTGTTTCTTTCTCTTGCCTGTCATTTGCAGTGCCCTATTTAACACTGGAATGTGTGTGGCAATCTCTGAAGTGTAAGGCCTTTTGTGAAGGAAACACAAATCAGAAACACAGGCATAGAAACACAAACAGATGAGATATTTCAGAGGTGAGATCTTAAGTTGCCCTGCTATTCCAAGAGCCTCATTCTTTCAATGCCCGATGAACTAATATGAAGATTATGCACGCTTGCAAATACATTACTTTGTTAGCCTAACTAAGGTATTCATTAATTAATTCTTTATAACACACTTATACTGGAGACCGGTCTCTGAGCGTGGGAAGATGATTTGAACCTGTGTTCTTCTGCATTATCTTGCTTCCAAGACAAACACATGGCTCTGAGCTATCCTCCCAACTGTAGGTATCATTCTGTATATATATGTTGATCCAAAAAAGACAACAGGCTGGCCTTACTTAGGTTATATATCTGTGTGTGGAATCATGTAGCTCCCTAAGTATGTGCAGTGCATATATCCTCAGAACAAGTCATTCTAAAATGAAAACGTTATTAAGAAAATATAAAAACATGGTTTTCAGCCTACTCATATTAATTTTCCCATATTGAAAAAGTGCAGATTTTGAACAGCTGTAGCTTGAAAGCCCCTGGACAGGTTGGGACCAAATAAGACATTATTTGGGCACAAAGCGTTTAATTAATTTCCTTGACTGGTTTGGGGTAAATCCGTCTGGTAGTTTTTAAAATATTGGATAGAGAATGAGGTGCACCCGCACTTTTAAACTTTTATATCGGTTTGGGTGTTTTGCATCAGAGAGGCTGAAAGAGGCTAATAGCTTTTGACTTGCTGGACGGATAAGGAGGACATTTTCTAAACCAAGGGTTTGTCAACCCCCTCACCCCCCAAAAATTAAGATTTTGGAAACTATTTGTTAGAAAATGAAAAAGTTATATTAAGAAAGGATAAAAATGCAATTTTAAGCCTACTCCCATTTGTTTTCCCATAGAGAACATTTGCAGTTTCTGAACGGCTCTAGGGTGAAAACTACTTTGAAAATTAAAACCAAATGAGAAACAATTTGGGCAAAAAGCATTGATTTAATTATTTTCCTTGAATAGTTTGGGGGTAAATCCAGTTGTTTTTAAAATATTTGTCAGAGAACGGGGTGTCCCCTGTTCCTTAAAACCTTTATATCAGTCTTGGTGCTTTGCAGCACAGATGCTGAGAGAGGCTAATAAACTTTCCTGGAGAGGTGTGGGGTTTTTCCCTCCAGTAGTTAAAATATTTGATAGAGAAGAGTGCCGCCGTCTCCCAAAATTATAGCTATATATGGGTCACATAATGCATTGGCGAAGCGTTTCAGAAATTAAAAAGCTGCTATTTGTTTTGCTCAATGCATGCAATAACCGTGGTTATATTGTGTATAACCGGGGTTGGCTGACATCGAATAGTGGAAAAAATGTCATTTGCAGGAGGGAAAAGGAGGGCATGGCATCATGCCAGAGCAAAGGTTGAGATGCGGAAAGAGGATACCATGTGAAATTGAAGAGTTGGGGAGAGGGCAATTGGGGACCAAGTTCAGAGCACAAACGTTTTTGCATAAACGGGGTTATACCCGGCGGGATAACCGCTGTTATGATAGAAAACTAGATTGGTAATGAAAGTGCATCAGATCAAAGGACGAGTGTTGGGGTTAAATGGGAGAGGGTGAGGAGGGGAAAATAACCCAAGTGGGGTGGGGGAGCATGGCACGAAGAGGGGGCACTTCGTGAGTGCCAAGGAGGGCAGGGAACAGTTTTTGATTTTGCACGCTTTTGACTGATAACCACAGTTATTTGTGTGCATTTACGGATAACTGCAGTTATAAAATTGAAATTAAGGCAAAAAAAAGGAGAATTTTACAGCTATATTAAGGACGGTGGTAATGAGTGTGGCCGAAGGCTATGGCTATAGGGTTAATTTAGGGAGCCGAATTGTGAAATATGGAAAGTGGCTACGGCCGAAGGCCATGGCTAGTGGGCACCAATGAAAGCTATTGGGTAACATGTCAAGGGGCCACAAAGAAAGGCCATTGCTAGTGTGCTCAAAAGACACCTAGTGGTGTGGCCACAGCCCAAGGCCGGGGCTTTTAGCCATAACCGAAGGCCAGGGCTAGTGGACCCGCTTAAGAAACCTATTGGAGCAATATGTAGAGTGGGACTGGAAGGAAGATATTGGGGCATCCGTGTGGTCATGGTTGAAGTCCATGGCTAGTGAGAGGGAAAGAAAGGTAGTGTTTTAAAGGAAAGGCCTTGGCTAGTGGGCCCAAAAGACATGTATAGTTGGCTGTGGCAACCTAATGGGTCTGAAAGAAAGATATTGGGAGAACATGTACAGTGGACATGGCACCTAGAGGCCAAAATGTCAAGGGGCCACAGCTAAAGGCCATGGTCAGTGTGCCCAAAAGAAAGCTAGTGGTGTGGCGACGGACGAGCGCCAGGGCCACTTACAATGGCCGAAGGCCTTGGGTACTGGGGCCATTTAGGAAACCTATTATAGCAATATGTAGAGTGGCCACGTCCAAAGGCCATGGGCACTGGGCATGGCTGAAAGCCATGTCTAGTGGGACCAGAAGAAAGCTATTGGGGCAACATGTAAAGGGGTCACGTACGAAGGCCAGGCCAAAGGTCATGGGCGAAGGCCTTGGCTAGTGAGCAGGAAAGAAAGGTAGTGTTACAGTGGGCATGGTTGAAGGCCCTGACTAGTGAGCCCTAAAAACATGTATAGTGGCCAAGGCCAAATCCTGTGGCCACCTAGTGGGTTAAAAAAAAAAGATATGGGGGGAACATATACAGTGAACATGGTAAGGGCCGGAGACCATGGCTAGTGGGCCGTAAAAAAACTATGGTATAACAAAGCCCTTGAAATTCAATGAAAACATTTTAGTTAAAGTGTTGTTAAGTTGAGCAGATTTAACGAAACAAAACACTTGAAATTCAGTGGATCCCGTTGTTGTCCCCCATAATGCTATGTCCCCCATAATGCCATTTTGCATGTCATTGTGACTCCCTTCTCTTATAATATGCATGTTCTCAAGGGCTCTGCAGTGGAAACACACCGAGTTCCCATATCCACTGAATTTCAAGGGTTTTGTTGCGTTAAATCTGCTCAACTTGACTACACTTGAAGTTTTTTTTGTGCATATACTGTTTTTCTCATTCTGATTAACCGCTGCATGGAGTGGTTGTTGGCTACTTGAAATAAATACCGAGGCAGAGTTAAGCGAGAGGAGCTTTATTTAACGGCCCCCGGAGACAGGGGCAGTCGGAAGGGAAATGCGAACAGCGTTCCGAGTGGAACGGGGAGGGGAGAACATTCTGCCGTTCCGTGTGGAACGGAGTGACATATAACTTCACAAGATCTCCTTATCTATGTGAAAAAAGGGTTGGGAGGAGGGGGGGAGAGAAAACGGGGAAGAGGGAACAGGAAGGGTGGTTAGAGAGCTTGGCAGGTTGGCAGTGGTTGATCAATAGTAGACGAAATCATTGCTGAAATTCCGGATGATCTTGCGATTCCTCTTCGACAAGTTGCCAGCAGAAATTCCTTTATCATCGGGACGGTGTTCGCTGCTTCTTGTATTTTTGGTGTGGTATGTCCCTTTAGGAATGATTTCGCTTCTTGACCTTGCACCATCATGGTATGTCTCTTTAGGATTGAGTTCGTTTCTTGACCCTGCACCATCATGTGAGTTTGTGGAAGTGCTGGGTCTGCATGTGTCTTTGGTTATTTTCACAAGGTCATCGTGGGACCATCTCTTTCCATCATCTAATGTGACAGATTTTTGGTGGCAGTGTATGACTTTTTGTGGAGGTCTGAACTTGGATTCGCCCTTGAGTGTTTTCTTGGGTTCTCTGACACAAACCCAATCTCCTTCTTGGAGGATCATTTGTTTTGCCCCGTTCTTCTGGTCGTAGTATGTTTTATACTTCTTTTGTTTCTCCTTTATGGTTTTGTGGACTTGTTCCATATCTACTCTTGGTTCCGATTTCATTCTTCCCTCACCAGTATCTAAGAAGATCCATGCTGGTCTCAGTTGGTTGGTTGCGGTTCTGCCCCGCATTAAGGTGAAGGGCTCTAATTTGGTGGTGGAGTGTGGCGTTGTTCTGTATGCGTATATAGCTTCCTTGAGGGTTTCTATCCATGGTAGAGCATTCGCTGTAGCTAGCTGGATGACACTTTTTATCAGTCTATTCATTCTTTCTACCAATCCATTGGACATTGGATGGTACAGTGATGTGATGATGTGATGGATAGATTTTTTTTTAGGAACTCTTTGAATTCTGACGAAGTGAACTGGGACCCGTTGTCTGATACAATTTCTCTGGGGTCACCTTCCCTGTTGAATATTTCGGTGAGAAAGTCGATGACGTTCTTAGTGGTTACACTGCCTTCCACCACACCCCATTCGGTCCATTTGGATGTGTAGTCAACAATTACGATGATGAATATTCTTACTGCCTCTAGGTTTTCGAAGAGGCCCATGATGTCTATTGCCAACTTTGACCATACATGTTCAGGAGTTTCCACAGGCTGAAGTGGTGTTTTCCTTAAGATTTTAGATTTGTCACTGGAAGCGCAGGCATAGCAGTTTTTGACTGTCCATTCCGCCTCTTTCCACATGTTGGGCCACCAGTAGTTGTTTCTCAGTCTATTCTTCGTCAAACTCCTTCCCAGATGCCCTTCATGGGCTAGATCAAGCAGTTTCCTTCTGAGTGCCACGGCTGGAATTACTCTATTTCCCCTAAAGATGTGATTTTCGTTCATGGATATTTCATCTTTAAAAGGTGAAAAATTCACCAATTCTTCACTAACATTAACCCAGTCGTTCATCACAGCCCTTCTGATTTCTTGTTGTTCTGTGTCGGCCTTGGTGATGCATGCCCATTCATCGGAGGGGATGGCAGGGTTTATGGTGGCTATGATGTCTTCATATAGATCTTCGTTTTCAATCTATTGTTTGTCTTGGATGGTGGGTAACCTGGAGAGGCAATCGGCTACTTGGTTCTGTGGGCCAGGAGTGTAACAGACTTGAAGATTGTATTGCATAATGTCTAGGAACCAGCGCCTTATTCTCGGCGATATAAGGTGTGGCGTTTTCGATTGCAAGATGTTGACGAGAGGTTTGTGATCAGTCTTTAGAAGGATGGGTAGGCCCCAGATCAGGTTCCTGAAATGTTGTAATGCCCACTTGACGGCTAAAGCCTCTCTTTCGATGGTGGAATAGTTCAGTTCAGCACTCCTAAGTACTCTCGATGCAAATGTGATGGTCACGATATTGCCATTCTGTTGCTGTTCTAATACTGCCCCAAGGCCGATCTTGCTGGCATCTACTGACACCATTGTTTTGGCTTTATGATCAAACATGCTTAGGGCTGGAGCTTGGTTGATATCGGACTTGAGGTTTTCAAATTCATTTTTGCATTCTGTGGACCACTCAAATCTGTTGGATTTTTTCATGAGTTTCCTCATGTTTTCCGTCCTGTTGGCATAATTGCTCACAAATTTGGAGTAGTACTCCGTCATCCCTAAAAAGCTTTTCAATTGATCCTTGTTGATGGGTTCGGTTAAACTCAGTATTGTGTCTGGAGTTTTTTTTTGGGACGGATGCCTCTAGCGTCGATGGAATGGCCAAGATAGGAGACCTGGCTGCACTTTATGTTGCATTTCTCTAATTTGACAGTGAGTCCGCTTTTTTGGATTATTCGTAATACGCCCATTAGCTTGGCATCGTGTTCTTCCTCAGTTTTGGCTGATATGAGAATGTCATCTTGGAAGCATTGTACCCCATTGAGACCTCCGAAAAAATGTGACATAAGTCTCTGGAACACTGCTGCGGTCGAAGCAAGTCCAAATGGCATTCTGTTGAACATGTATGCTCCCAGCGGTGTAAGAAAGGATGTGAGGGCTTTCGAGCTGTCGTCTAAGGCAATCTGGTGGTATGCTGATGAGAGATCTAAGGTGCTAAAAAAACTTGCCGGTTCCATGGTCAAGAGAAGTTCAGATATGTTAGGAAGTGGGTGTCTGTCGACCCATATGTTTTTGTTTAGATCTCTTAGGTCGACACACATTCGTATGGAATTGTCGGGTTTCTTTACTAGGACAATGGGGGCAAGCCATTCAGAACTCTCTATGGCTTGTATGATGTTCTCCTTGCACAGACGTGTGAGTTCATCCTTAAGTGCTGCTTTGGTCCCAAAAGGTACTCCACGCACTCGATGGACCACAGGGACGGCACCTCTTTTCAATATGATTCTGTGTTGGAAGCCCTTAAGCAATCCTATTTCATTGCAGAACACTTTGGGAAAAAGTTCAGCCAAGCTAGCTTTGATGTTGGTAGTGTTTTTGAACACACTCAGTACGGGTGTATCCTCCCCGGGGTGAATTCTTACTTGGAGGGCTGCTTGTTCTTCCCATCCTACTACCGAGGATCCATTTTTGGCTACGAACAATTTGCAGTAAGTTTTTCTGTCATGAAACTTGAGTTTGATCCACGTGTACCCCATGATGTCAATGGGTGTCTTTCCATACCCTGTGGCTCTCACCGAGGAGCTTCGTAGATCGTGGAGCTTGCCCGAAAGCACTTTCACGAAGGTTTCGAGATCCACCATAGTATTGGGGGACACTGTGTCCACCATCACTTTCAATGGTATGTCGTTGATATACATGTCAACCCATGGGCCACTCGATTCTTGGAAGGAGGTGACTGTGAGGATTTGTACTCGTGGGCATGTCTCATTCACAGACAGCATGCTGTCTGACCTTTGGTCGTAGTCCACAGTTTTCACTGACCCATATCTGTTGACAGGTCGTCTGTTGTTGTTGTCAGAACTACGTGGTCCCCCTCGGGTGTTTCGACAGACTTTGGCAAAGTGGCCCAACTGGCCACACTTGTAACATTCAACATTGTTAGCTGGCACGTTTTCCCAGCGTTGTGGCGTTTATACCATCCACACTTCTGGCAGCGCGTGGGGTTTTGGTTGTCGTAAGATGATGCTCTTCGCCTTCTGGAGTTTCCTCTTGTATTTTGAGGAGTACTTCTTACAGCTGCTACTATCGCCCCATCCCGGACGTGGTCAAAACCGCCTTCCACACACTTCACTTCAACACCCTCTTTCAGGACCAGCCTCTCTTTCATGCAACGGTCTCCAAATTCCATACTTCTCACTACTTCAGTGGCTTGATCTAATGAGGGATTCTTTGTCTGCCATAGTTTTTGCTGTATGCGGGGATCAACTACGTTGAGCACTAGTTGATCTCTCAAATATTCATCACTGACACCTGTGAATTCACACGTGGACATGAGTACTCTAAGTGAAGCAAGGTATGCATCAACTGACTCGCCCTTTGTTTGCTTACGAGAAAAGAACTTGTACCTTTCTAGCACCACATTTGTTTTGCTGCCGAAGTGCTTGGTGAGTTTGGCCAAGGCACTCTCAAACTTTCGATTGCCATCTCCCCCTGCACCATCTGGGTCTGGAAGCGCTCTAAATATTCTCAGGCCTTCGGTTCCTATGCAGTTTAAGAGGGTTGCTTCCTTGAGGTCATCATTGAATTTACTTCCTCCGATGGCCCTGAGATATATCTGGAAGCTGTCAAGCCATTGCTCCCAAGGGCAGGTTGGCGTTCCAGGACAGGGAAGGAACTTAGTGTGGTGTGGCACGTTCTGCATGGTTGGTTGGTTGGTGGAAGTTCTGCGATTCAAATTGCGCTGCCGGTGAAGGAAGACAAAGGGGCAGTGATGCAATGTGCGTTATGGTGCTTGGTGAACTGTCTCAGGCAGTGTTCATAGTGGTGTGCTCAGTCGTGGCGCTGTGGATGGCTGACGGTGTAATGGGGTGTGGTTTTTTTTTTGGTACACTTTCAATCCTGGGTGTCTTGGCGTTTGTGCACGGTTGCTCGTGGTCACAGTTAATTCATAATGTCACTGAGTGTAATTGTTGGATGCACGTTCAGTCCAGGGAATGTGCACTGTGCCTGGTGTCACAGTTTCACCATAACACCACTTGAATGCTGGTGTTTAATGTTCTCTTAGTTGATACTTGTGTTGATTTGTAATCTTGACTTGGTGCCCCTTTAATTTGGTGGCAGAGGTTATCTTTTACTGTGTCGGACTGCCGAACACAGCTGATGACTCATTACGGCGTCGTTGCCGTGGAAACAATGATCGGGCCTGCCAAAATGGCCGCACGTACGGCACGTATAGAGGTTCTTTCCTCTAATTGTCGTTGGTCAGCGTTTCGAATGATGCGCGCTCGCGCAATGCTCAGTAATGGCGTGTGGGGGTTTTGGCCGAAAATGAATGTAGAGGGATCGTACCTCTGTCAGCGTCGCTGCATCTGTGCTGTTGGCGGCTCGGCTCCCCCCCCCTTTGGGGCAGCAGGGTGGGGGGGCGGGCGGGGGCGGCGGTGAGAGAGAGCCGCAGAGGAGCCGCCGGGTCCACTGTCGTGCCGGAGGATGGCAGGGATGCTGGCGGGGAGCTCCGGGGGCCGGATGTCGCTCGCTCGTGGGGCCTCGTCGCCAAATGAAATAAATACTGAGGCAGAGGTAAGCGAGAGGAGCTTTATTTAACGGCCCCCGGAGACAGGGGAAGTCGGAAGGGAAATGCGAACAGTGTTCCGAGTGGAACGGGAGGGGAGAACATTCTGCCGTTCCGTGTGGAACGGAGTGACATATAACTTCACAACACTACTCGAATGATTTTGTGAAAATATATACATTTTTCTAAATGTTATTTTTAATGTCTACAACTTTGTTTCAGTGTTCTGTCAGGACTATGTACTTCTATGAGACACTGCCACTATTTCCATCATAATATGCTCACATATTGTGCTTTGAGTTTCTTTGTGTAATGATTTTGCAGGCCTGTGAATGGGCCTGCAAATGATTTCAGAATGTTTCACACGGCCCAGAATTGAAACACTGCCAAGGTTTCTTTAAGGGTCCTGGTTCTGTACAATCTTCATTTGATGATGTTGTGATCAGAGATTGGTGCTTCCCATCTTCCCCACCCCCTTCCCAAGTCTGCTGAAAAGCCGCGCTGCCAGGATCCTTTCATCTCTCTTATTATCCTCACGCGTCCTCTCTTTCTTCCTCCCTAAACTGGTTACCAATTGATCAGTCAGCCCCTTTAAATAATGTCCCTCTCACTTAAAAAGCAGCAGAGGCTGTCATTTCATTTGTTGGTGCAACAGTCCTGAATGAAAGGCTATTCATCAAGCTCTGCTGGGGAATGTACTTTCCTGCAGGACTGGGACAGAGAAGGGATGGTTGGCGCATGCAGGAAAGAATAATTTAAGAGCGCACAGTTTACAAAATTATGATGTCTTTGCTGGGATTACCGAGCAAACACAATCATGTGGGGACAACTGCATTACCTTATTCCAATGAAGTATGCATTTCAGTACATGAGCTGGCTTAATTGGCGAACTGAAGGTAATGATCCAAGCCCACATTCTGAGTGAGCTGAGAGTACCAAGTGCCCACCTGCAATGCTATCCCAACATTACCAGGGCCCAGAAGGTGTTCTGCGCTCTTACTAGCCTTTTAAGCATGCCGCTGTGGCTATCATTGGACTGTTGATGAGCCATTCTAAACAATTTGCCTTAATTAGTGTCTCACTTGGACAATATTCTACCAGGCGAATTCTCACTCCAAGATCTTGGGCACATTGTACTACAACTGATTTATTTTGTTTCTAACATACTTTTGACCTGTTTTGTGCTTTTGCCATATTGAAATGACATTAGTAACCAGCAAGGGTCAATGAGCTTGTAAAACGCAAGCTCATTGGCCCTCTCCCGGGCCTTACTTGCCTCAGAAGTCTTGGAGCTCCGTGCGGCCTGGAGCTATTCCCGCGACTGGCCGCCATGGAAAGGGAGAAGGGACTATCTATAAGTAGCTATAACCGGGGTTAGCCAACAGTTGAAAAATGTCATTTGGAGGGAGAAAAAGGATTACGTGACATCACGCTAGAGGTGGAGAAGGGTAAAGAGGACACCATGTGAAATCGTGGAGTCTAGGATGCAGGGAAGAATGCGATTGCTACAAAGGAATTCATAATATCCGTGGCTATGATTGAATCGATAACCGCGGCTATATCAACGCAGTTATAACATTTTAATGTTAAAAATGTGAAATGTAACTGCGTCATACAAAAGATGGAGTGTATGTGAAGAGGTGGTGCCGGGGCATTATGAGGAGGGGAGGATTGTGTGTTTGGGTGTAGGGAGGCCCGTTGGCATCAGGGGTCATATAAGAATTAAATAATAATAATAATAATAATAATAATAATAAAGGAAGGGAAGCTTTGTAAATTGAGAGCAATTTCAGGTGTTTAAACGATGAAAAGTGCACATTTGCGATTTCTCTCAAATAACCATGGTTCTGAAAAATGTGCGTTTTGATGCATTTTCATTACCCCGATTAACAGAAAATAAGCACATACATAGGGTTCTACTGACACATACTGTACAACATGGATCATATAATGTTTATTAATCCATTTATATATTGTGTGTTTTTTCTATTACTTGAAGGGTGGTTCTAACATGAACCTTTTGGGGGCTGAAAGTGGCGGAGGAACTTGGATGGGAACAATATTAGGGTTGAAACATGTATGAAGGGTAAAAAAAAGGGAACATCTCTTTTTTGAATTTTTTTGGGGGTTTAGGGTTGTTAAAAAAGGGGGTGGAAATTGCCACTTAAGAAGAAAGAAAAATAGCCCAGCAGGGGCATTGTTGCTGGTGGTCTGAAATAGCAACTGCCCACTCATCTAGGATAGCACCTCCTGTGGGAATCCTGTTGTGGCATAAGAGGCGCAGGATTATGCACTCACTCAGGTTTATTGCTGGACGAATGACAGCAAGTTGCTGGAGGTGCTGTGGCCGGAGCTGATGGTCTTACAGGTGTGGAGGTGGATGATGCATTGGTGACACGGCTTGCTGCTTGAAGTCCATGGGCTTTCACCTTGTAATTGTAGTGGGCCTGCCAGTAGGGCTCCTCCACTTCATCCCAGTGCACCCTCACCAGAAGCTGGATTAGGATTCAGATGCCCAGGATCTTGGATGAAATGTTGGATGGCTCCTGTTGCAGGACCTTGCAGTAGAAGGTGCAATGGACCTCCACCTCCTTGATGCAGTTTTGCTCTGGCACCAGGAAGTACCTCCAGCTGTTGGGGGCCATCATTATGCTACATGACTTCTTCTGAGGGGTGAGGCGGAGGCAACTCAGATGACATCATCATCTTGTGGAGGGACGATGACTTGCTGTATGTCGTTGCTGCTGTCGCTGCTGTGTTCTGACATGATGGTATATGTAGGAAAGGTAGGAACATGTATACAGTAAAGAAAAATGACAAAACAAAAATACAATGCCACCTAAAAGAAAGTGTTAAAAAATAATCTAAAATAAAGAATATACAATACTTACAACAGACAGGACAAGGGTTGAGGTTTAGTAGTAAGGGAAGGTAAAAAGTGATAGGAAAAATTGTTTTTTGCTTTCCAAAAAGCTCTTGGAAGCAGGAGCACACACTGTCTGCAAACAAGACAAAAAAGCAATGACAAAATCAAACAAGTTTTCGGTGGGTGTGGTGAAATAACTGCATTATGGGGCTGTGTTGCAGAGCCGTGGTAGCCGTCATCACGTTCACGTGATGGGTGTGGTTTCATAACCGAGGTTATGGGACATAGGAACTTGCAAAAAAAGACCTGAAAATGCATGATTTTTACTGTTTTCAAGGTGTTAATGGGCTAGAAATTATTGATTGTGGTGTGGCCGATGGTTGTTCTATCAAGAAAGCCATTTTCAGTATTGTCACAAAACAGCTGAGTAGCAGCAGTAAAACTGGTGTCTCGGATAACCACGGTGACCGCACATGCGGCTGTGTAGGCACGGTTATAGCCAAAGTTATTATGTCATCCAATGGCCATCATGTGATTTCGTTGCATATTGGTAACCACGGCTAGAATGGACCAGTTGTAGCCGTGGTTACGTTGTGGGTCAATTTGGCCATGCCTCTCATAGCTGCGGTTATGTGCTGTGTAAACCAGAAAAATAAAACAGATAAAAACTGGAAGGTCTTTTTTTAACGATTTAAATGAGTTAATCATGTTTGATTATGGTGCAGCATGGGGTTGTTTGTTTGAGAAATGCTATTTCAGGTCGTTCAATGTAGCCGAGGTTATACAACATCCATTTTAGACGCAGTTATTATGTCATCCAATGGCCGGCATGTGATTTTGGCATGCTTTGGTAACCACGGTTATAATGGGGCGGATGTAGCCGCGGTTAAGTTCTAGGCCAGCCAATAGGGGTTAGCCTTTCATAGCCTTGCTTATGGACCAAAGAACCCAAAAAAACCATGGCTACAAACCAGAAACTCTTCCTTTTAACGATTTCAATGAGTTGGACATGATATGATATGATATATTATAACACACCTGTACACAAGTGTTTCTAGGCGTGACAAGACAAGGAGGGGGGGAAACAGAGGGAGCACAAAACAACAATCTTACTAGGCCTTGTGTTCTCCAGATCATGCAAGCACAGAGAAGGGGCGAAGTGCAAAGGGGTGGGGGGTGGAGAGGTGAAGGTGATCAAAAGTGCAGCCAGCGGGTTGGTCAGTGGAGGTGATCAGAAACTGCAACCAATGGGTGGCTCATAAGTGCAAATAGAGGGGACTGTAGGGTTACAGATACAAGCCACAAGTGCTGGGGGAGCCAAGAGGCAGCGTGAGGTACAACTGGACAGGCAGGGACCTGGGCCCAAGTTCAGAGAGTGGCCAGGAAACCAGTGCATGGAACAGATGGGTCATCAGCAGGGGAGTGGAAGAGAGAAAGCGGAAGAGAAGAGGAAGGTCTTGAGTTGCTTCTGGAACCGGAGAAGGGTCTGCTTAAGTTTGAGAGAGGCAGGGAGGCTGTTTCAGAGGGAGGCTTCAGCCTAAGAAAGAGATCTACCCTCAAATCTCTGCTTGGAAAAGCGACTGACCCTCAGAGAGTTGGAGGCAGATGATAGGAGAGCTTCAGATGGGAGATACTTAGGAAGAGAGAGTTGGAGGTAGTGCGGTCCCAGGCCCAAGAAAGCCTTGTGAACAATGCAGAGGGTCTTGAACTTGATCATTGCCACCACTGGGAGCCAATGAAGAGATTTTAGAGTTGGAGAGATACGATCCCTGGGCTTGGACTAGTCTCAGACTCCTGTTCTGGATAGGTTGTAGTGGACGGAGAGTAGAGGCAGGAAGATTTAGAAAGAGGCTGTTGCAGTAGTCTAACCTTGAGAGGACCAGAGCTCTGGGGACAGTGATGTTCTGGGGGAAAGTGAGGAAAGGAAGAATACCTCTGAGGTGGTGCAGCTGATAGTTTGACTTCTTAGAGATGTCGTAGATAGGAGGAAAGAAGGAGAGGGTGGAGTCGAAGATGACCCCAAGCTTCTTAGCCCCACAGGTAGAAGCAGGAAGAGGACCCAGAGTGGGGGGCAAAGAGAGAGAGGAAAGGAGGGAGCTGGTGTTCCGATGAGGAGGATCATCCAATGTTTGATGGGTTGTTTGTTTGAGGAATATTATTTAACACGTTTTTTAAGGTGAGTTAGATAGCTATATCTCAGGGTTATACCCAAAACCAGGTTTTTTTTTAGAAAGGAAACGACCGCCATCTTGTCTTTCTCTCGATCTAAGAGATATCTGTGGCTATAGCCAAGGATTTGGGAAAATGAGAGCAAAAATTCACAAGGGGTGCCTAATAACCAAATAAACAGGGTTATCCCTGACAAACAGTTTGTTACCACAAAAGAAGGGCTAACACATCTGTACAACAGTATATTGCAACATGCTCCGCACTCATCATGATATTGAAGAGGAGGTGACCTAGAAGTCTGCACACTAGAAAGAGACACAAGATAGTGTTTTTGTCTAACTAAAACTGCTTGTTTGGGTACTATTACTAGGCTTCGCTGGTGTGCTGCTTATCTAACAGTGGACAGAAGAAGAATGGAAAAGAGATGCTAAATTACTTCCTAAACTTTTCAAAGGACACTCTTGTCAGTGATCTTAACGTCTTCTTCGCATCGTTCACTCTCTATCATTCATATTTAAAAAATGGGAGAGAGGGCAATGTGGCATCGTTCAATTGTCTATTTTTGGTATGATACAAGATACAATTTTAATAACCTATAGATAAAGTGAACGTCTCCCTTGAATCTCTCTAAAAAGACTAAAAGCATGAGGTATTTACTATAACACCCATGTTGTGTATTTGAGAAGACAAAAGGGCAATCTGGGTAGAGACCTTACCCTTGTCACAGTTTTTACTGTCAGAAACTGTGACAAGGGTAAGGTTGCTACCCAAACACACAGTTTTGATTTGATCGTTACGCTGCCCAATCAAAGTTATTCAGATCTGTATATAAGAGGTAAGATGCCCTTTTGTCTTCAGAGATATTTTTACAGCTATAGTGATGTTGGCGGTGAAAAATCTCTGCCCATGGTCAAAGGCCACAACCACGCCCAGTGACATGATTGCCATCCAGGCCTCCCTTTCATGCAGTAACCAGGACAAAACCTGCTTACCTTCAAAGTGAGGAAGGGGCCAGCCTCCTCAGGCCATGTTGCCCATTAAATGAGCAAACAAATTACAAGACCACTTAGAGGAACTCGCCAGCCCTTTCCTTGCTTTGAAGCTAAGCAGGGTCAGTCCCGGTTACTGCATGGATGGGTGACCGAATGGGCATCCAAATTACTTTTTTTTAAACTGTGCTACTATCAGTCCTTAAAGGTTTTGCACTCAGAGACAATTGTTTGCCTTTTGCTGAATTGCATGCTAGCATTTGCTGGCTCTCAGTCAAAAAAAAATATATATATATTTTTATAGCAATAGTGGGTTTCCCATCCCAACCGTAACTGAGACAAAACCTGCTTAGTTTCTAAGCGAGGAAGGAGTCAGCCCACTAAGGCCATGTTGCCTAATAAACGGGCCCACCTTACAAGACCACTTAAAGAAACATGGCCTAAGGGGGCTGAATCCTTCCTCGCTCTGAAACTAAGAAGCGTCAATTCCAGTTACTGCATGGATGGGAACCAGTCCAGTCCCGAATGCTGTCTGTTTTCTTAGTTTTAAATATCTCATAACACACGGCATCCGCATATTTCTTTTAACAATTCTACTGTCATACCTTGAACGTTTAGCACTCAGAGACAATTTTGTGCCTTTTGCCGAATTGCATTCTGGTAGTTGTAATCTCACAGTCAAGATGGGGGGAATGATGCCACAATTGTACACTTTTTGCCTTACATAGTTCTATACGGATTTATATATTTGAGTGACACTATGGAGTGTATACTTTACAAGTTAGCTTTATAAAGCAAAGTATTGTTGAAAGAGAAACATGGGGATGAGGAGGGGAAATGATGAGAGGGCAGGTAAGTCATGAGTATTTGTCCACGATGTGGCAAGAGAGTTTACAATCCTGGACACTGGTGCAGTTATTCTCCACTGATTGTGGCTGCTTTTCAGGGCACCAGTAAAGGACACATGCGGGTGGACAGCATAACTTTTCTTCAGAGGGCGGATTGTGGGATATTTCTACCCATGCCGATGAGCCCCACTGCACCCCTTTGCCAATAGGGAAAGAATCAGCCAAAAATGGATGCGCTAACCCCCGTGCGCAGAAAAACCTGCAAAACTGTGCATGGTTCACCATCACAAAAGGCTGCACACCCCTGCCACCCACAGTCATAGTTGGGGTAAAAAAACAAAACTCACTGCAGGAGAAATGTGTCATTAAACCATAACCCATTAGTGATTTGGATTAAAGTAATTCCCATACAAAACGGAAACCAGAGTATCATACGTGAAGAGTTACAAGCGGCCGTGCGTAACTGTGGAGATTCACGGGTGGCATTCTCTTTTTCATAGTCATTAATATAGTTTAAATAAACCCAATCTGTCATTTTTAAAACCTGAATTTCTGCTTTTCTCTGCTCTATTTTTGTTCAAAAACACCTCTCACTAAAACTTCCAGAACTTCTTCAATTTTATAGCTAGATACTTCATTTCAACTCTCAGTTAAAGTTTTTATTAAAAATCGCATAGTGACATTTTGCCGTGAATTCCCATTTTGCAAAAGCTGTACACGTGTCTTTTCCATTCAAAGTGTTTCTTAACTCCCAGTCGGATCTAAAGTGTGTACTGTTGCTTATATTGTAGCTTATGTTTGTTAGAACTTGTTTAGTATTGCTCCCATAGGAATTTTTTAATCAATTTAAACATTTTTGCACACTTTGCATTGTTCACAAGGCCATTTCCAACTGTCAGTTTTTAAAAGTGTCCCGGTTCCAAAAACGTTTTCTCTCTTGTTTGGGGAGGGAAGATAATATTCCAACACTGTATTCTTTTGTTCATTCCTGAATACCTGCTGCTCACTTACATCTTTGTAGAATTGCTCATGTGTGAATTAAGAACTTTGCTGGGGGAAATCTTAACCTAAGCGCTATCTGTTCACAAACCAAAACTGTCTTTCCCTGTGATTTATCTTCAGTGCTGCTTCAAAGTGTATTCAATTGCTTTACTTATTTTCTGATTTGTATTGTCACCACTTGGTGATTGCTGCCCCATATATATGGGATACATTACTCACCGTAATCGTATTTCTGATGCTTGTATCTGCTTAGATTCACATGCTGTGCATAGGCTGACATCTAGTGGAAGCTGCGGAGTATTACAGTTTGTTTTTCAAAACTCGAAAATGGGCGTCGACACAGGGCGTGCCAGTAATACTATCCCTAGTGTGACGTCCACTGTAGCCAAGATCCCTCACGCGTCTAGGATCCTCAGATTGTATTTTTTCTGACATGAGGTAGCATGAGGAGTAGCGTGAGTACAGATAATCCAAGCAGATAGATAGAAAGGTAACTACAAGCAACCATGTGCCTTCTCTCATTCTCTCAGAGGGGAGGAAGGGTGGGTCGCATGTGAATCTAAGCAGATACAAGCATCAGAAATACGATTACGGTGAGTAACTCGTGGAACACCCTTGTCATCGTCCGAAGCTCCTCCAGACAAGGAGAGCAAAAAACTATATGGTTTCGGCAGGAAAGTAGCCTCAACGTCCACCTATCAGGCAAGGATTGCAAACTCCACCACCCTGTTGGCCAGCTACAACTGTCATCAGTGGGAAGAAGTCGCGGCACTCATAGCCTCTGCACCAGAACCCTTAAAGGGCCAGTTAGCACAAATTTCCGCAGAGGGTAGAGCCGTGTCTGGTTGCATTTTAAAAGCAACTTTTGACGCCGCGGACAACACAGGCAGATTGATAGCAGAAGGTAATGTTATCAAGAGGCATGCGTGGTTACGGCAGTCTGGTTTTAAGGCAGAAACCCAGGCATCATTGTTGGACAAACCGGTGGAAGCCGATCTGTTGTTTGGTAAGGCGGTCGAGGACGCGCTGAAGAATGCCAAGGACGAATATGAGACACTCAAGTCCCTTGGCCGGTTAACCAATAAACCCCCTAACCAGAGAGAGAATGGTAATTTTCGTCGCCCATGCGCCCAAAATTCCCAGAGAGGATCAAACTATTCCCAGGGGCAGGGTACACAGTGGAGCAACAACAGCCAACAGTCTACCCAGGGTTACGGCAGGGGTAATAGGAGAGGACGTGGTAAAGGCAGAGGCAGCCCCAGTAGAGGAGGCGGCACGCCTCCACCAAAGCAGTGATGCTCAGTTCAGGGTCCCTTCTCACGCAACCCCAGTAGGGGGACGCATTTCCAACTTCACCCAGGCTTGGGAAGGGATCACATCAGACTGATGGGTGCTGTCAACAGTATCCGCAGGGTACTGTATAGAACTACTGCAGCGTCCCCGGAACCATCCTCCACGACAAAGAGTACACTCTTTAGAACATCAGAAGATTCTCCTCGAGGAGATCGCCAATCTGCTAGCAAAGGATGCAATAGAACTCGTCCCGGGACACCACGTAAACAAGGGTATTTATTCAACTTACTTCCTTGTGCCAAAAAAAGATTTGACAATGCGCCCAGTATTGGATTTATGGCCTGCCAACAAGTATGTCAAGCCCCAAAAGTTTCGAATGACTACGCTACAAGAGGTAATCCCCCTCCTAAAAAAGGGGGATTACATGGCAACCTTGGATGTGAAAGATGCCTATTTTCATATTTCCATGTTCCCAGCGCACAGAAGGTACTTGCGCTTCAAGGTGGACAGTCGGCACTACCAGTTCAAGGTACTGCCCTTCGGGATAGCTTCGGCACCAAGGGTATTCACCAAGGTACTGGCGGTGGTGGCTGCACACCTACGCAGGGAGGCAATCCCGGTGTACCCTTATCTGGACGAGTGTTAGTGACAACCAGGGAGTCTGGCTTCAGATGTCCTCTTATATAGAGAGGATCAGACTGGGCTGCCCTGAAAAGTTTTTCAACTCTGGGATTGACTGCTCTGGTGAGGTTCGGGTTCACCAGGGACGGGTCTATTCTTCGCTGAATAGACTTAAGGATAGGGATGGCCCGGGCAACAGGCCTCCTTTCTCCCATTAACTCCTCGGCGAAGTCCCTCTCTTCCTGGACACCGTGGGTGTCAATATGGAAATGTTCTGCTGCTCGTGCGAGAACCTCGTTCAGGAGGGGTTGGTTATCGACAGGGGAGTCCGTAACCGGGGCTTCCTTCTCTACCGGGGAATCTACTCTGTAGGTTTCAGGGTCTTCCTCTTCCTCTTCTTGGTCCTCATCATCCCCATAGTAGCCCGTCCCGGTTTGCTCTTCTACCATGCCAAATTCTTGGTCCTCACAAAAGGAAGTCTCTCCTTGATACTGTGAGTATGGCCGTACATCGAAGGGGTCCGCAGACCTCATAGGTGTCTCAAACTGGGGCTTCTTACTCGGGGGGATAGGATCATTAGAGCCTGAGGGTGTAGCCCCTTGTGGATTATATGAAAGGAAATGGTCTGGATTTTTATCATAAAAGTCTGCCAAAGAAGACATCCTTGACATGACCCTATCTATGTCATCACTCGACCATTCTTTGGAACTGGCAATGACTCTCTCAGAAAGTCTAGGAGACTTATCCTGAGTAGATTTGCTGGCAGACTTGGGCTTGTCTGTCTGTTTAGGAGGAGTGGATAGTTTCACAGGTGTGGAAGAGTGCAGTGGCTGCTTCTTCTGCTGTTTTCCCCCCTCCCCGTGAGTGTTTTCCCTGTCCCTTAGTGGCTCCGGAGGTTTTTGACGCCTGGCGTCGAGGATCGGGGGTAGAGTCCCTGTCCTTCGAACGTGGGGCCGCGCTGATCTTGTCTGCGGCTCTGACTCCTGGAGAGCGGCCTGGGGGTGGAAGTCGTCTTCGTCCTCCGACGATTGAACTTCTGTTAGCTTAGGGAGCGAGGCACTCTTGGCAAGAGTGGATGATTGCCTAGAGTCATGCGGCGATCTCGATCGAGAACGCCCAGAGGACACCGATTCGGACCGTTCTGTATGTGCCTCTTTCCGAGAACTCGACGTCGTCCAGTCTCGGTTGGACTTCGTGTGTTTTGTGTGAGTGGTGTGTGAAGCGCTTGTGTCGCTGGGGGTCTTCCCCATATCCGCCCTGTCGGACGACCTTCCGAGGTCGGGGACCTGCGCTCGGCTGTCTTTCGACGCCGTAATGCCCTCGCCGTCCGAAAGCACGGAATCGCTGCCATCGCTGAAGGCGCCCTCCGCTGCCATGGCCGCCTGCCTGGCGTGGTGGGCCCAACACTTCGTCGAACGGTCCTTAAGTGTCTTAGGTTTAAACCTACTACACGCTCTGCAGTTTGCCTCGGGGTGGTCCCTCGGCAAGCAGAGATTCCACTTGGAGTGCCTGTCGACCCAAGGGTATTTGCGATTGCACTTGGGGCAGAATTGAAAAGGGGAAACCTCCATACGCACCTTGAGGCAGCGGGCTGGTAAGTGTAGGAAATGTATAAGGTGTACCTATATACCAAGAGTGTAGAGTATGTCCAACCCCCCACTCTCCCTAATTGCAGGGCCGAGGCCAGAGGCCTTCCAAGGCCCGGGCCGAGGCCAGCGGCCTTCTGAGGCCCAAATCTGTCGTGCAGCAGCCGACGGTCGAATTCTTCTCCAAACCGGCGTCGAGTGTCGAAGTTCGACGTTGGGATGGGGAAAGGATGTAAATTAATCGATATTTTAGCAAAAGTATGGCTAAGGCCAGGGGACTCCGCAAAATGCTTCCGACCAGTATGGCGGAAAAAAACAATCTGAGGATCCTAGACGCGTGAGGGATCTTGGGTACAGTGGACGTCACACTAGGGATAGTATTACTGGCACGCCCTGTGTCGACGCCCATTTTCGAGTTTCGAAAAACAAACTGTAATACTCTGCAGCTTCCACTAGATGTCGGCCTATGCACAGCATGTGATCTAAGCAGATTCCACAAGCCTCAGAAAATATATATTAAAATTTGTGATTGATTTGAATTTTAGATAAATAAATAAATGTTTACCTTTATAAACCAGCCTGATTCCTGGTCCACTGTGGCCTTGGGGGTATTTTGAGACTGGTGTGATATGAGTGGTTTATCACTCAGAATACTGAACCTATGGACATAATAAATAAGTATTTCATCTGTGCATTACATGCTAGGCGAGAACTGGATGTGTGCCTGATTGAAATCCTTAACAGGATGCAACCCCTTGTTTTTTTTGAGGTTAGCAAGATTGCTCAAGTACTTAGCTACCAGGATTTTACTCAGGTTGTCATGTTCCCAGTGCATACGCTTATTCTCAAGACCACAAGCAATTGTTTCGTATTGGTATTTCGTTTTCCAGGGAATATTTCAAGACAGATTGCTGGGTTTTAAAGGTGAGCACCTTTTATAATTTGCCAGCATATTTTTTGGAACAGTTCCAGTCTCGGGTTATTTTTCTAGTGTTCATTACTTGTCCAATGCTATTTTGTCTTGCACACCTTTGTCTAAGGAGTAGGTCTATTGAACTATATTTGTATATTTCACTTTAAGATATATTTTCACTCACTGTGCATATATACATTGGTGCCAACTTTTAATTTTCACTCTGGCGGCAAAAGTACCTGGGCATATGTTATTTTTGCAGCTTGTCATTTTTTTCCCTTTTACATGCCACTTAAATGCGGTTAGTTGTGGTTGTGCGATGTATGGCAACAGTAACCAAGAGATAAAACAAGGGGCTTGTAGCATGCTGCTTAACCAAAGTGTGTGGTCCTCGGCAAATAATTGAATCACATATGGCATTAACTAAAAACATTAGGAGTACTCAAAGCCTGCAATCTTTAATGCATAATAAAAAAATAAAAATAGATATTTTTACAGCTACATTGGGTGAGAAAAATCACAGGTGGCCAGGGTCTCCCATCTATGCAGTAACCAGGACGACCCTGCTTAGCTTTAAAGTGAGGAAAAGGCTTGCCCTTTCAGGCCATGGTGCCTAATAAGTGAGGCAACATTACAAGACAAATTAGAGCAACATGGCCTGAGGGGGCCACACCCTTCCTCACTTTGAAGGTAAGCAGTACCGTGCATAGATTCATGGGTGTCAGCTTTTGATTTTGCAGAAAGTACCTGGGCGTATGTTATTCTTGCAGCCGGTCATTTTTTTCCTGTTTCTGTGCTGCTTAAATGTGCTTAGTTGGGGTTGTGTGATGTATCACAACAGTCACCAACAGTCACCAAGAGACCAGCCATAAAACAAGTGACTTGGAGCACAGGACAGGACATTTCGGCTTGGTCAGTTAGGCGCACACACAGTCAGTTGGGCGCAGGGACCTCTCGGTGCAAGGATGTTTTGGCAGGAGAGGTCAGAATTGGTATGAACCTGCAGGCACTTTGCATTTTGTAATATGGATTAAACGTGAAAAACATTTATTTACTGCAACATTATAAAACAGTATGGGACATGTATTGCACAGTTGTTGCAGAACTGAACATTTATAAAACATGAAACACTTTTATTTATTGCAACATTATAAAACAGAATGGAACATGTATTACACCTTCTCTGTGCAACATTATAAAACTGAAAAAAAACAAAATAAAAACACATTTGTGCTGAACACTGCTTTTGAGAACCTTGGTCTGCTAGACTTTTACACCTAGCACTTAAAGCATTATGCTACAATGATATGATTGTTTGGATTCTCACACATTTCATACTTAGCTTTTTACAATTTGACATATTAAATTGTAAGCTAAGTATGAAATGTATGCACTGTGAAGCACTAAGCTATTTTTGCATAGTGGTTGAATGCTGGTCCTTCAGCTCCGGCAGACCAGGGCTCAAGAATTTTAACCAGTATATTTTATTAACCACTGTGTATTCTGGACTATGTAGTCTTAACAGGCCTGCCTTTGATCAATGTGGCCTCCTTCATAGAAGTGTTCACCCAATCACTGCATGAATTTAAGAAGGTATTTTGAGCTGCACTACCAATGGGTTAATAATAGTTGAGCATCTTCCATTGAACATGAGCCATGTAAACAAGACTTTCTTTGCAGCTCGAGGAAGGGGCTTGCCACACAGTCCCATCATTCTCTTAATATATTTTGGTACTTATAGACTTTGAAAACGGCTGGGGCAAGCAGAAACCACTCCTTCCAGCCCCTTATTATGACTTGCCCCAGCTGAAAAAATCAGATTTAACGTTTTCCCCTACTGACATTCAACCCAAACAAATAGAGATAAAGGAGAAATAATGAATATAACCAAGTTACATGTCTTGCATGTATTGTTGTATGCCACACGTCCCTTGTTATTTGGAAGATGATCATTCAAATTTCCTTTTTACTTTGCATGTTGGGACTTTTAGTACAGGACACCTGATGGACAAAACAAAACTACAAGTCACAAAATGCAATAAAAGAAAACAAGAATGTGATGGGCATCTTCCAAATTACATGGAGACATGCACACACACACACGCACACGCACACGCACACAAACACAAACACACACACACACACACACACACCACACTGACACTGAAAACTCATGCTCGATGTCTCACAGTGCTCACATACACAGACGGGTGCACACACGTGTTCACACACTAATACTCGCCTTCACGGAGCAAATGCACACTGCACGCACAATCCCTCACACACACCTCACATGATGTACACACTCACATCAAATACACATTGCATGCACACCCTCTCAGATGACATGCACACCCTGGCATCACACATTCCCCCTTACACTACACATATATTCATCTCTGGGCAACATAATAAAACAGAAAGAATTACATCTAAAAAATCACATTTATGCTGAACGTTGCCATTGGAGAAGCCTGGCCTGCAATGATGTTATTGTTTGGAGTCTTACAAATTTCACACCTAGCCTTTTATCATTGAACATATTAAATTATGAGCTGAGTATGAAATGTATGCCCCATGAAGCACCAAGCTGTTGTGGCTTAGTCTTCAAGTGCCGGGCCTTGACCTCTGAAGACCAGGGTTGAAGGCTGTATGTTTTTTTTTTAAATTTAACTAATTTAATTTAATTATAAGGAAAGCAACGCAACTGGGAGGTGGCGAGGTTTGTTGCAGAGCAGTCCTGTAATCTTATTTGGCATAAGGGCGTTTAGATGTGGCTGCAATGTCAGCCACGCCCAAACATCCGTAACACCAATTTAACAGCGCTAGAATGGCTTTCGCGTCAAAAAGGGCAGGCTGAAATGAATGCTGTGGTGGAATGGCTGCATCCAATCAGCCCACACCAAAATGACGGCACTGAAAAGAGATGTTCTGCTTGAGCATGCAAAGTGTTTGGTCCATGGCAAATCATTTAATCTCACTGCGCATTGCCTAAAACATTATGAGTTCTGAAAGCTGGAAATTTGAAGGCCATGGCTAGTGGTCTGGTAGCATTTTAAAAGGCACAGTGACAATGGCCAAAGACCATGCTAGTGGTCTGGAAGCATTCTGAAAATCTATGCAATAACAAAACCCTTGAAATTCAAGAAAAAAAACTTTAATTGCAGGGGCGTTAAGGTGAGCAATGCATAGTAACAAAACCTTTCAAATTCAAAGAAAACATTTTTGTTGCAGGGATGTTAAGGTGAGAACTTAACGCAAGAAAAATCTGAAATTCAGCTAAAGCCACCTTAAATCCACACTTCCTGTTGAGCAGCCTATGACCACAATGATGACATCACAGATCACATTACTGATGACTTCACTAATTACATGTTGTATGGGAACACTGATGACATTACAATTCACATTAATGATGCCATCACTGGTGACAACACTAATTACATTGGCCATGACAAAGGCTGGGGTCACTGGCCAGCACCAAAGGCCATAGCTAGTGGTCAGTGTTAAACAATAGATATGTGCATGGTTAAAAGCCATGCCTAGTAGCCTATCACTGTTTTAAAACATACCATGGTCAACGTTGAAAGCTGCAGTCAGTGGCCATGGCTAAAGGCCATAGCTAGTACTCATTAAGATGTTAGAATATACAGTACGCACAGCCAAAGGCTGTGGCCACTGGCTAGTATTGTGTTGAAGACCATGGCTAGTGGCTGGTTA
Organism: Ambystoma mexicanum; assembly: GCF_040938575.1. NCBI lineage: Eukaryota > Metazoa > Chordata > Amphibia > Caudata > Ambystomatidae > Ambystoma > Ambystoma mexicanum. The sequence goes on along the minus strand of NC_090934.1, from coordinate 569,794,515 downwards.
GTGTTGTATAATATACATTGGGCATAGTCCAAGGTCAAAGGCCATGGCTAGTACCCCATTTATATGTTAGAATATATAGTGGGCACAGCCAAAGATTGTGGGCTCTGGCCAGTATTGTGCAAAAGTCCATGGCTGGTGCCTGATAAGTGTATATAATATATGGTGGACATGGTTGACAGCTGTATCCACTGGTAAAAGCCAAAATCTGTGGTTGGTAGCCTGTCAGTGTTTTAAAATATTCAGTACACATGGGTGAAAGTTGTGACCATTGTCCATCACTGAAGGCCATGACTAGTAGCCATTCATGTTTAAAATATATTTGGCCATGCACACTGATCATGCTGAAGGCCATGCTTAATATGCCAGTTACTGTTGCAATGTAATTAGTGATGTCATCACTGATGTGAACTGTGATGTCATCATTTTGGTCATAGGCTGCGCAACAGGGGGCGCATAGTTAAGGTGCCTTTAGCTGAATTTCAGGGGTTTTGATGCGTTACGATCTCACCTTAATGTCCCTGCAACTAACGTTTTTTCTTTGATATATATAATTATATGTGGGTGTGTAATAGGCAGTCATTTTTCAACATAGTTGGATTGCTGATTTAATGTCCTACATCATGTCTATAAAGATAAGGCATGTAAAACTATATGTTGTTATTGGATATACACATATATTTCTGATCTCTGATGAAAGCAGAAAATGCTTTATTCCCATTGCTCTGTGATTTCTCAATTTTGGAATAAAATTTGGTGGTCCACTTCAATTTTTGGCAATGAGTTATGTTGGAAAAAATGACGGGGGTGTGAGGGAAGAGTTCATGAGTTTTTCCAAATCTTGTTTTATAATCAAAACCAGAGACATGCTTCATACATTCCCCAAACCATTACCTCCGCAATGAATGAGCATGACATCTGGCTGCTCTATGCTTCTGAGACTCAACAATTTAGGACAAATCTGGCATCATTGGATTGCTCGCAATCCACACCATTTAATTCTAAAATCTGGCAAATTCAGGTCCATGTCAATATGTAGGCTTCTACAATAAATCATCAGCAAAAACAACCAGGAGTCTCCTTACAATTACACAGTTATACTTCCAGCCATGATGTCTGCCCTCTGTCACTAATCTTGAAATCTTGAAAATACAGCCTTATTTGTAATTCAAGTATTTGTTGCAGTGGGGCCTGGATGATGTCAGTATTTCTGTGTGTGTAATTGGTAGGTTTGATTGTTTTCATTGTGCACTTGTATTTGATAGGTTGAAATGAAAATGTGTCGGCCATTTTTGTAGTTTGGAAGGTTAAATAGGCACCATTTTGTTTGCAATTCTCATTTTGCTTGCAGAACCTCTACTGTGCTGATGGTCTATGCTTGGCTCAAGTTAAAATCTGTTGATCTTATTGAAAAGTTGACAATCAGTGTTATATGTGTTTGTTTTTTTAATAGCTACAGAATTTAGGGCCCGTGATGATTGACTTGGGTAGAAGGAACATAAATTATCTTTCACTTTTATTGGGTATAGAAGGGTAGAAATGTGATTTATTAGAAATGTTATAAAGTGCAGTTTTTATGCTTCTAAAAACAATGTTTCGGTATGAATGGGGGTCATTACGAGTTTGCCGGTCTGGAAACATGTTAGAATTATCAATGCTTAGTGTGTTTTTGCCAACCTGTACTGAAATCGAATCTAACTACTAGCACACCTTGGGATTAGCATGTTAGAATTATCAATGCTTAGTGTGTTTTTGCCAACCTGCACTGAAATCGAATTTAGCTACTACCACACCTTGGGATTAGCATGTTAGAATTATCAATGCTTAGTGTGTTTCTGCCAATCTGCACTGAAATCGAATCTAGCTAGTACCACACCTTGGGATTAGCATGTTAGAATTATCAATGCTTAGTGTGTTTCTGCTAATCTGCACTGAAATCGAATCTAACTACTAGCACACCTTGGGATTAGCATGTTAGAATTATCAATGCTTAGTGTGTCTTTGCCAACCTGCACTGAAATCGAATTTAGCTACTACCACACCTTGGGATTAGCATGTTAGAATTATCAATGCTTAGTGTGTTTCTGCCAATCTGCACTGAAATCGAATCTAGCTACTACCACACCTATAGGATGGGGAAGCGCCTGCGTGGGTCCGCCCATGTTTCCGATAATTAAGAAGAAGAAGAAGATTAGCATGTTAGAATTATCAATGCTTAGTGTGTTTTTGACTGAATTGACATTTAGATATTAATATGCCTCTAGCATAGTATGACAATGACCTCCATTCCGACTAAATAAGCCCAGACCGCACTACTCACCTTTGCCATTATAACTATGATTGCCACTGCCATTATAACAAACCCTCCCAAAGATAGGAACCTGAGACTTCGGTCCAGATTGTCTCCGATCTTTGAACCCGCTAAAAACTTCCCCAACAATGCCAATAATCGAACCACTACCCGATCTAAAAACTTGCCTCCCACTCTAACGCAAACGACTAAGCCTACAATCCAAACTCCCCCTAAAAACCACACTTCCCTAAACACACATGATCACAAAATGCTGATAACTGCGAACACTGATAGTACCTTAATGTTAAAAGGGTCCCTCATTAATTCTAGATCCATGGTAGCTCATGCCACTGAAATCGCAGATATTCTAAACAACGACAATCTTGATTTATTGGCCATAACTGAAACTTGGCTACATGAGGTTGCAGGACCAACTCTCATGTTAGCAGTACCTGACAACTACCAAATCATGAGAGTAGATCAGCCAAATGCCAGAGGTGGTGGCCTTGCTATCATCTTTAAAACAACTCTTCCTATTAGACTTGCCACCACAACGCACCTCTCATCGTGTGAAGTACTTGCTGCCAAATTGCCCCTCTCTAACAACCACACCCTAACTATCAATCTGATATATAGACCCCCTGGACCTCTAGGCACCTTCGAAGACGACATAACTAGTCTTCTGGTTGACAATACCAAAGACCACTCTCAGACACTATTGTTGGGAGGCTTCAATCTAGGCTTTAATGATACCGACAATAAACATGCGGAATCTATTGCAGCCCTACTAAATGACCACGGCCTTATACAAAAAGTGCTCGCCCCAACCCATATCAAAGGAAGGACCCTCGACTGGGTGTCCAAACTAAATTGCAACATTAATATTACTGATATTGTCCCACAATCTTGGACAGATCATCACTTAATAAATGTCACTGCCGCACTAGACCTCCTTAGTCCAAAGACTAATAACATGGCACTGCCTCTCCCCACCAGAAGTAAGAAGGATATCACTGTTGAAAAACGTATCCCTCTTCTCCCCCTGCCATCTCTGGAACAGAATGTAACAACCCTGATGCACTGGTAAACCCCTTTAACACTGCCATGATTAAGGCACTGGACACGATCGCTCCTCTCAAAATGCGCAAAGCTAGGCAAGTAGCATACCTAAATGCCTGGTTTACTCCCCAACTCAAATCCTTAAGGTCACAAAAAAGGAAGCTCCACTCTATTTGGCACCACTCCCCCACTGAAAACAACAAAAATAATCTAACAGAATTCTCAAAAATTTACAAAAAAGAAATAACCAGAGCTAAAAAGAACATTTTCAACGACAGGATCGAGAAAGCTAAATCTAACACTAAAGAATGATTTGCCATCCTCCGAGAATTGGAATCCCCAATCCAACCGGCAGACAATGCCCCAAAGGACAAAGCATGGTGTACCAATATACAAAATGCTCTCTCAAATAAAATCTCAACCATCCAATGCAAAATCGCCGAAAAAAAGGCCTCAGTACCACTGACTGACCAACAAACCAGTCAACCATCGATGACTAGTACAACTATTCCCTTTAGATTTAAAACTATTTCCACAATTGAAACAGAAAAAATAATACTCGCCCTCAAACCGTCCAACTGTAAAGGAGACTTGTGCCCGGCACAGATAATAAAGGACACAGCTAGAGACCTAGCCCCTTTCATCACTAAGCTGATAAACTCCTCATTCAAAGCTAACACAGTACCAGCCAACCTCAAAGAATCATGGGTCCTCCCGTTACTTAGAAAACAAACATTGCATCCTACTATCCCCACCAATTACAGACCCAACACCACCGTGCCATTTCTTCTTAAAATCTTAGATAGAGCTGCTTACATACAAATCCAGGACTACCTGGCAGCTAAATGTCAGGGGTATTGACCCACGTTTGAGACATTAAGCTGCAACAGTTGGTGCTGTGGGCTTAGAAAATCCAAGATGGCCGAAAAGCCCACGTTGCGCCAGAATCCAGGAGAACCGCGCAGTTTTGCGCACACCAAAATGGTGGTCTAACCTGCCACCCACCAGTGCGAACGTGATGGACCAGAAGCGCCATGGGTAAGGAAAAACAGCAGGGCCTGTTGGCTCAAAAAGCGCTTTGAAATCACCTTTGTTTCTCTGAAATGCAAGCTAAAAATGCCTATTTTAAACATTGCAAGATATTCAAAAATCTCACTGAACACCAGCAGACATTTGGCAGAATGTATTCTTGTGTGCATACAAAATCTGGAAAGATGAAGAGCCCAAAACAATGTTTATAACAAAACTGGCTGAGCTGTGGAGTGAAATTGGACTGAAAGACACTAAAATCTAAATGTTTAAAATAAATGAGTGACCTACTGTTGAGTGTCACATAGTTTGCAACTGTTAAATGTCATAGTTTTGAACTTAGAATCAGCGTTCTAGCTGCATGTGTAAAAATTGTAAGTTTGATTTGGATGAAGAAAAACTGGGAACAAAAGTGACATTTGGCTGATGCCTGGCTTGAAGAGAGTGAATTCAGCCCGGCAACTACCGCCGACAGGAGTTGAAACTTGCTCAGCCACTCTTCCCAGGCCTGGCTGCATTCTGCTGCCCCCACCAAAAGGAGATGACACCTCCCTGATTGAATCAGGGGAGGAGCACCTAAGACTGGAGGAAAACAGAACAATGAGCCTTCCTGGGCTCAGGCAAATGTTAAATTAGGGGGGGGGTCGTAAATGGCTTCCTCTTGAGAGAAATGGGGAGGGGCAGTGCCTCTGTGAGCAACTTGAGTTGGAGGAAGTGGACAAACCAGAAATTCCACCATGTGCTTTGGGAAACCACACCCCTCTGGGCCAGAGCATAATTTTAAAAAGATGGATAATTCATAGTACGGACTTGTCAAAATTATTTAATTAATATCATTATTCTTGTGATTTTTCTGTGCACATTGTAAGAGGTGTTAGAACTCTGTACCATGTTCTGAGGCAAAACCCCATGAATTATGGAGATTGCAGACACAGGGTTCACGCTAGAAAAATGAACATTTACTGGAATATGTGTAGATCTGTGTAATTTCTGGTAAAAATCCAATAATGGAAAACCAACCAAAAAGTGCAAAATGTTGTCATTTCTTAATCCAAGCTCTTAGAAACATCAGAGTTGAAACAGAGAATACCTTATGTGATATATGATGTGTGTATGTAATGTCAACCACTTGTGTATCTGGGGAATGTGTTTAGTTATGAAAATGATTTTCTAAGGTAAAAGCAAAGGGGCGTTTCTTCAATAGACTGTAAGACTCTGACTCACTCTGACTCACTGCTCCCTTCTCAAATCAGGTCAAAGAGAAATCCTTGACCTATCAAATCGTGAGTGGGTTGGGCATAGAAAGTTAGCATCCACACCCATTTTCAAAAGACATAAAAAGAGCCACTGGAAGCAAGACAGGGACATTCATTTTCCAACCTTCAACTGAATTCCTGCACAGCACGCTGACGGAGAACTCCAGAATCCAGAACTCCAGAGATCCAGACTAACTCCAGAACAAAAACTCCAAAGAGCTGAACTCTTCAGCAGGCCTCAAAATCTTTTGCAAACTATTCAACCGCCGGGCTGTGCGGTTTGCTGCTTGCTAAGAGTCCTGTGTATCCAGAACAGAACCAGAGACCCAGACCAGACCGCTGTGAACAGAACCAGTGCCTGATTGACCCGCCGAGCAGAGAGAACCGCAGCTAAACTTGTTGACCAGATCCGTGACAAGGCCATTCCTTTCAAATTTATAGTGTGAGTACCCAGCTAGAACTGTGCAGAACCCATCTCTTAGCTTAAAATAATCTGATTCAAAACTTTTAACCTGTCCAAAACTGCATCATAGAATCGTGTGTCCCTTCTCCGATTTTAAACCTGTAAAAGTGTCATTTGCCATATTGAATCATTATTTCATTTCTGAAAAACCACCTTCATAAATTTGTCCGTATCTCTTGAACCGTAGTGATAGAAGCGAGATTCAACTTTTGTTATAAAGCTGAGATTCTAAGCTTTCCAACAAGCTCTAAACTCCTTATACTTTTTCCGTAATCGCGCTCGACACACTCGGAAAAAGTGCTGCGATTTGCGATTTGGCTCAAATTTCTTCACTTGTCAAAATAGCAGCTTCTTGCTTTCCTTTGCTGAAATTCGTTTGCAACCTGACAATCATTCATAGAGCATTGCTAAAGTGATCCTGAACTAATTTAAAGTAGCTATCACCCACCCTGAATCTCTTATAGGGAATTAAAATCATTTTTAGCATATTTTTCCTTTCTTTGCAAACCACATTTAAAGTATTTTGCCTGTGTTTTAAAATCATCCCTGTGATCTAAGCTTGCTAGGGGGGAACTGAATTTGTATTGTACTGTGATAGTATTCCTGAAGACTGTGTGTGTTACTTCCAACTCCTTACATTGCATAGGGGGGGAGTGAATTGCCTACAGGGGAAAAGTGATTATATTATCTTTTGCTGAAATCATATCAAGTTTATTCCTGTGTTGCTTCTTTTCCACCTTGCATTTCCTTGTACCATATAAAGCGTTCTCAGCTACCTTGTTCTTTCCGTACCAACTCCTAAGTAATAAAATAAGTGTGCTAGTGTAAGAGTATTCATTGTTGATCAACATCATACTCATAAGTGTGATATCAAATATTAATTTATTATGAAGTGTGATATATATCTATTGTTTAATTTTTCAAATAAACCTTTTTAATTTGCAAAACAAACCTACTTCTTGGCTCATTGGGGTCAGGGGGATTCTAAGAGAGGGGCGTTATACAAGGGTTCATTATCCAGATTATAACGTGTCATAAAAATATAAAAATAAGGGCTTCCCTTGAGCAATCCCAGACAAGGCACTGACTTAGTGGGAATGCTTGATTGGAGTCATTAACATAACAACCTACTTGGCTCACGACAATCGGGCTTCCGCCCTATCCATGGCACTGAAACAGCGCTATTAGATCTTAAAACACAAATCGAAGAACTAAAGGACAATGGAAAAATGGCTTTGCTACTCTTACTAGACTTGACGGCAGCGTTTGACTTGGTGGATCATGTAGTGTTATGCAACCACCTCCAATCTGCTGCCAACTTCTCTAAAGATGCTATAGCCTGGATCCAATCCTTCTTATCTAACCGGACCATGAGAGTCTTCTCCACCTCAGCCTTGGCCGACCCTATCAAAATAACATGCAGGGTCCCACAAGGATCATGCATCTCCCCCACTATGTATAATATCTTCACCAAGCCTTTATTTGACAAGTTGCACAGACTGGGTGTCACCTACACTAACTATGCAGACAACACCCAGATCCTCATACCCCTTTCGGGCAACTTTGAGGCAGACTCAGCCTTTGTGAACAAGATATACACCCTCATTCAGGCATGGATGGCATCCCATTGCTTCTCTCTGAATGACGAAAAAACAGAGTTACTAAACTTAGGGTCTGGAGCTAATATTCAGAAACTTAGCTCAAACTACAAAACCTTTAACATTGATAACAACCCTATCAAGGTGATGTCAGTTGTCAAAACCCTAGGATTCTACCTGGACTCCTCCCTCACTCTCAAAAAACAAGTCAACTCCCTTGCCTCTTCTACAACTTATACTTGCAAACTCATCAGAGCCTCCACACCCTACCTCTCGAGAACTAGCTGCACTACACTAGCTAATGCTCTTATTATGTCAAGACTAGATTACTGTAATGCCCTGTACTCAGGAGCTAATAAATATATTACAGACAAAATTCAAAGACTGCAGAACAACACCCTGAGAGCAGCCTTGAACATCCCTCACAGAGAGCACATCACCCAATTCAGGAAAGAGGTGACCTGGCTAAAAATATCGGATAGAATCCTTCTCAAAACAGCATCCCTCACCTCCAAATGCCTGAATAATCTAGCACTCCCATACCTAATGGATAAAATCACCAGAAGAACAACTACCCGCCCCATGAGATCTGCCAACTCTTCTGTGTTAGAAGTTCCTAGATTCAAACGATCGACAGCGGGAGGAACAAGCTTCCCAGTTAAAGCTGCTCAATGCTGGAACAATTTACCAATTGACCTGAGACAACCCTACCCCACATTTAGACATAAGATACTCAAGTGGCTTCACACCAATGACTCCTAAATGACGACCTATTCCCCTACCTTTGCGAGCCACAACTTGACCCCTTGTCTGGCCTAATCACACAGTAATCGGGTCATCCGGGCACGCATGGTTGTCTGCTCGGTCTCACTGTATTAACCCTGAGCACATGATGACATAGATATGTAAGTGGCATTTATATATGTATATATGTACGTACGCACTTACAGGCCGATTCATGGTATTAATGTGCGCCGAAAAAACGGCGCACGCGTTCGAAAATGTGCGATTCGCAGTGAAATAGCGAAAATCGCAGTGCAAGTGCGATTATCGCACAGAAAACATCGCACATCAATTCATGGAAGTCCGTGCATGCGCAAAATGTAGGATGTGCACTGAAAAAGTGCGCGGCGCACGCTGGCGCACAGGTCATCGAACGCCGTGCGATAAGGCCACAGCGAATTCGCACATAGCGCGGCGCACATAACAAAAGTAGGCGTAACACGGGGCGTCACACGCAGAATGGGGAACAACTTGTGAAACTGTGGGCGTCACGGGGGAAGTACAGGAGGCAAGTGCGCAGAACGCCCACACGCTCGCCTACAACATGTATTCATGGAATCGAATAGGGAAAAACAGCGCACGGCCAAAGACGCGCACAGGCCCATACATGTCCGCCACATGAAAGCAGGCGGCAGCGTCCCTGCGCAGGAAAAAAATGTGCGCCAAAGTTCTACACGCGCGAGAAGACCCACACGCGATCGGGTCTGGGGGAGCGTGTGCGTGTATTTCAGAGGTGCGCGAGAAGTTTCACACGCGATCGGGCCTGGGGGAGCGTGTGCATGTATTCCAGAGGTGCGCGAGAAGTTTCACACGCGATCGGGCCTGGGGGAGCGTGTGCGTGTATTTCAGAGGTGCGCGAGAAGTTTCACACGCGATCGGGCCTGGGGGAGCGTGTGCGTGTATTTCACAGGTGCGCGAGAAGTTTCACATGCGATCGGGCCTGGGGGAGCGTGTGCGTGTATTCCAGAGGTGCGCGAGAAGTTTCTCACACGCGATTGGCCTGGGCGCGTGTATTTCAGGGGTGCGCGAGAAGTTCCACACGCGATTGGCCTGGGCGCGTGTATTTCAGGGGTGCGCGAGAAGTTCCACACGCGATTGGCCTGGGCGCGTGTATTTCAGAGGTGAGCGAGAAGTTTCACACGCGATTGTCCTGGGCGCGTGTATTTCAGAGGTGCGCGAGAAGTTCCACACGCAATTGGCCTGAGCGCGTGTATTTCAGGGGTGTGCGGTCATTGTAGGCTGCGTGTGACACGCATACGTTCATTTTTGTGTTTCTGGGTGCCACAGCGTAGTGCAGGTTCCTTTACCCACGCATGTGGTCTACGAGGGGTCGCGTGCACGTCATTTTCTGTTTTAGGGGTGCCTGTGCATTGCGTGACCCGTCATCTTTCCCCAGGGGTTCCATACAGCCTTGCTAGAGCACTTGGGTACGAATTCCATCTAGTACCCTACCCCTTCAACCCCCAATTGCCCAGGACAATTGTCCACTGCAACTCCCATACGCACAACTCCATCAGTGCCATGGCTGGGAGGCGAGCAAGTGGTAAGGGTGGCAAAGGTGGCCGAGCCTCAAGAGGTGGGCGTGGTGGGCGCGGTAGGGGACGTGGCCAGGATTTGCGGACTCCCCCTAGCCCCCCACGTGTGGAGGACCAGTCAGGGACACACATCCCCCCCCCCATGGTTGAGGGAAACGTGGCTGACACCATCCCTGCTCAGCCCTTGTTGGACCGGCCATTTGTGGCACCTGACCTAGCACAGGGTGACTCCCAGGCTGACTTCCAGGTCGCCAAGTCTAGGCCACGGGTGGCGGCGCAAGCCAGTGTCACCAGGCCACGTGGTACAGGGGCAGCCATGTCATCTGCTGCCCCGAGTAGGCGGGGTGGGGAGGCTGCAGGGGCAGCTGCAGCTCCGTCCACCCCAGCTCTGACTCCCCCAGCCAGGACAGTGTTGGTCCCGGTACATCAGACTGAGGTTCCCCCTGCCATCATCACACTTCAGCTAATGCCTGCAGAAAGTCATGTGGTCAGTGTGCCATCGCACACTACTACTACACAGTCCACCGGTGCTCCTGCCTCTAGTGTCCAGAGTGGCGTAGGGCACTCCGGATCCCCACCACCCACAAAAAGAAAGAGGAAGAGTGCTCGTCCAGTACAGGCTGATGACCCTGACACGGCTACACGGTCCGGCACGCCAAGGAAGCCTAGCTTCAATGATGCCGAACTGGATGCACTTGTGCAGTATGTGTCCGAACATGACGCCGAAATGTTGGTCACTTCAGGGTGTAGGATTACACCTGCTCGCGTCAGGCACACTGGCAGTCCATCGCGGACAGCATAAGTGCCCTTGGGTTTATGAGGCATGAGTGCTACAAGCGCTGGAACGACCTTAAGCGTAGGGCAAAGAAAAAGCTGGCCTCAAGTCATGCCGCAACTCTGGTGACTGGAGGTGGGTCTCCACAAGAGGACATTGAACTCACTCTACATGAGCATGTTGCTGGGACCTACGTCACAGAGGAGCAGATCCAAGGTGTGGGAGAACTGCCAGATTACGAGGCATTGTCCGGTGAGTGCACATGCATGTGTATGTTGTTTGTGGGAGGGGTTCTGGTTGAGTGCCAGGTCAGGGTGTGTGTGCCTGAGTGTTTTGGGCCACCCATGTGCTTCATCCAATGCATTTGGTGCCCCGGGATTTGGGTATTACAGTATCCCTTCTGCCCACAGTAGGCGTTTTGCACTAAATCGCGCCAGTTGCCCTTGAAGTGGCATCTTGCTACAACATTGTTCCGTATTTAGCTGTGTTCATTCAGGCTGATTGTAGAAATTCACCTGGTTCTACTGCGCATCACTCTGCCCTATTGTCACATATATGACATGCCTATGGTACATGCCATCTGTGTGATGGCATGTGTCATGTATGTGTATTGGACATGCCACTCACAGGCCAATGTGTGATGGCACTGCTAGCCAGCATGCAGCTGATGTGTTGCTCTCCCATCTTGGTGTCATCAGTGTCTGACATTTTCCTCCCCTTCCAACTCATGGACAGTGCATGCATGGGAGGGTTATAGTCATGTGGGACATGTGTAAATCAAGTACTGGTACTGTAGCTTGTCTGGCCTAATAGCGTGCCATGGTGCTAATGCCTGTTTCCATTTTTTGTCTTTCATGTTTTTGCAGAGGATGACGCACCTGATGCTGTTGAGGGAGAGGAGATGGTGCAGGCCCAGGAGGGATCTGAAGCACGACCAGGCACCAGTGGGGGACGTGGTTTGGTGGTGGGGGAGAACCCTCTCTTGCTGCAGGCCATACTGTCCAGGGGTGTCCCTGGCTGCACCTCCCCAGAACTCTATTCAGGTGTTGATTCGGATGAGGCCTATGTGGATTTGCAGGTATGTGTTCATGGAAGGGATACTGTTCTGTCCGACCCACCTGCACCAGGGGTAGAGCCCACTATGGGGATGTCAGTGTTGGTAGGTGCGCCTGTGGTGGTTACGGATGCAGGGCCACACTCCGCAACATCTGATCCTGTTCCTGGGCCAGCAGTTCAGAGGGGAAATGCAGTCCTGCAGCCTCAGGCAGTGCCGACACAGCAAGGCGCAGTTCGCCTTGCCCCAGACAGGTGTGGTGCCCGATAAACGCGGTGGCCGTCCGCCACCGGGCAATACCGCATGGGAGCAATCCATTTACGGTATGGCCAACCAACAGGCAGCATCATCAGAAATGATTGCTCAAGCCATGGAGAGGGTGGCCACTTCCATTGTCCCCCCAGAAAGGCAGTTGGAGCTACTACAGCAGGCAACAGACTCCATTTGCCAATCAGTCAGGGAGGACATGTTGGCGTCCAACAGGGACAGACAGGCGGCCCTGGACAATCTGAGGGAATCAATTTCTATAGATGCCCAGGGACAGAGGGAAGCCCTGAGGGGAGAGGTCCGGCACCTCAGGCAGACTCTTGTGGACCTTGAGGCTTCCACTGTCATCAGGACGGAACAGCTGCTGGAGCGCGTCACATGTACGCTCTCAGCAGAGATGCAGGCAACTCGGGCGGAGGTCCGGGCAACACGTCGGGTGTTGCATGGGGATCTCCGCACCATATCCCTCCAGAACGAGGCCTTCCAAACCCGCATGCTTGCTGCCATGGAGGACCAAACTAGGGCTTTGCGTGGGCTGCCTCCCATAGCACCACCACCTCCTGTGGCAGCAGCAGCAGAGGTTGAGGAGAGCGAATCCAGCAGTGAATCTCCCACAATTTAATAGCCGTGCAGGCCATGAGCCCATGGAGGTGTTTTTTTTTCCCAACATTCACACAGGTGGCTGTTGGTGGGCACCCTGTCCTCGGACCTCCTGGGTGGCCTCCCCCACCCCCCTGGCCCACACATGGCCATTTTTGATTTTTGATTTTTGATTTTTTGTTGCAGTGTGTTGCCTTGTGTGGCTCCCGTGGGCATCCACTGTATTCCGGCTGGGCACATGCAGGCTTGTCCTGAGTTTGGGTTAGATGCTTGGGTTCGTGAGAGACACACCCCTCCGCTTCCCGTTTCCATGGGCTTGCAAAGGGTGTGCCCAAGTGACAGTGACTTACACAGTGACGTTGGACTCCCACGACATGTGTGGGCAGTCTGTAGTCAATGCTGTGTATACATTCCTAGTGCATATTGTTGTTGTATTGTGCACTGCATGGTGTATTGATGTGTGCTTGTGCATCCATGTCTCCCTCCTAATTTGCAGGTTCATTCCTCATGTCTTCACAAGGCCGTCCACTTTGGAGATGGAGCTCATGTTGTGAGCAGTGGACTTCCAGATGTGCGTGGCAACAACACTGTACAGTTGGAGGTGGTGGATGTGCTGGCATTCTCATGTTGTAAGACTACATATCCTTTGCCTTAGTACTGTCATGTTTTGTGCTAAGTATTTGGTCATGTGTGTTGTTGTTTCTACATTTATGTGGGCATATTGTGTGTGGCCAGTTTCCATTAGGGACACTGTACTTTGTGACACGTGTCATGTTTGGGGGATGACTTTGTTTGCTCTCACATGGCATGTCATGCCATGGTGTGTTGGGTGGCGGTGCTGGGGAGGGGTTGGGTGACATGGCACTGTTGTCATGTTGTGTCTTGCAAGGGGGTAATGATTTTAGCAGCATAGAAGTGTGTCTTTTGAACACAGCATTGGTGGTGTTTGTGTAGGTAGGGAAGCACACAATGGAACACTTCCAGATGTACAATCTCAGACTGGTATGGTTGTGACAGTTGACTGTCCATTGACACATCATAATTGTCAGTTACAATCATCATTGATTGTCAGCTGGTATGTGCCAGGGCTGTGTGCACTTCACAGGGGTGTGATTTTATGTGACGTAATTAGCCACGAGCTGCGTATGGGCTTCCTCACCCCGTGCCCTTTCCCCTCCCATGCGCAGTGGGCATGCATGTGGTTGGGGATGTGGGGGCACCACCATGTCCACGGTCAGGCCCCGGCGTGTTGCAACGTTGTGCAGGACACATGCTGCCACTATGATCCTGCACACTACTGGGGGAGCGTATAACAGCTGCCCGCCAGAACGGTCAAGGGAGCGGAAGCGTGACTTGAGCACTCCGAATGTGCGCTCCACGATGCCCCGGGTTGCAATGTGGGCTGTGTTGTATCTTACCTGGGGTGGCGTGGTGGGGTTCCAAATTGGCGTCATCATGTGGGTGCTGAGAGGGTAGGTACTGTCCCCTGGGGAGGTGGTGATGGGTATCATTAGTGGGGTTGTGACATTACTCAGTATCTGACATGCATGCATGCGCAGTGGCATTTATACTCACCAAGCAGCCATGTATCGCCATGCCGCCCAGCTTCTATGTCCCGGTTTAGGGTAGACATTCTGTAGATGAAACTGTCATGGGTGGAGCCTGGATAGTTGGCGTATACTGAGGTGATGATTCCCTTGGCATCACATACTACCTGGGCGTTGATGGAATGCCTGTGCTTGCGGTTTCTATAGATGTGCTCAGTTGCCCTGGGGGGACGTAGAGCCACATGGGTGCAATCAATGGCACCTAGCACTTTGGGGAATTGTGCCACTCTGTAGAAATCCTGGGCAACAGCCTGCCTTTCTGCAGGTGTTCTGGGCAGGTATATGTGCCTGCGGACTGATGGGCGTGCAGTGATGATGGCCAAGACCTGGTGTAGGCAGCGTGACTGCGTGGCCTGTGACACCCCCCCACTATGGCACTTGTCCGCTGAAATGATCCAGTGGCCAGGAAGTGCAGTACATTGAGGACCTTCTCCAGGGGGCTGAGTGCTTGGGAGCACAGGGTGGTTGATGTGAGGTCATCCTCCCACTCACTGACCAAGTCGAGTATTATGTGAGGTGGAAACCTGTACCTCCCATACACATGGTCATCAGGCATCCCAAAAAGGCTGGTTCTGGGTGTAAAAATTCTGGTCCGGACTATCCTCCTCCTCCTCCTCCTGCGGTATCCCACGGCCACTGCTGCTAGGAACGGTATGTTCATCCTGGCGTCTGAGCTTGTTTGTTGTTTGCGTGCACTTTTATGCTGTGCGGGTGGACGTACGCATACTTCCTGCTGGCGTACGTGTTTCCGGATCGGCCACGTTCGATTCCATGAATACGTGTTGTAGGCGAGTGTGTAAAACTTCCCGCGCAGCCCCGGAATACCCGCACCGAGCCCAATCGCGTGTGGAACTTCTCGCGCACCCCTGAAATACACGCGCCCAGGCCATTCGCGTGTGGAACTTCTCGCGCACCCCTGAAATACACGCGCCCAGGCCATTCGCGTGTGGAACTTCTCGCGCACTCCTGAACTACACGCGCCCAGGCCAATCACGTGTGGAACTTCTCACGCACCTCTGAACTACACACGCCCTGGCCAATCGCGTGTGGAACTTCTCGCGCACCCCTGAAATACACGCACACGCTCCCCCAGGCCCGATCGCGTGTGGAACTTCTCGCGCACCTCTGAAATACATGCGCCCAGGCCAATCGCGTGTGGAACTTCTTGCGCACCTCTGAATTACATGCGCCCAGGCCATTCGCGTGTGGAACTTCTTGCGCACCCCTGAACTACACGCGCCCAGGCCAATCGCATGTGGAACTTCTCGCGCACCCCTGGAATACACGCACACGCTCCCCCAGGCCCGATCGCGTGTGGAACTTCTCGTGCACCCCTGAATTACACGCGCCCAGGCCATTCGCGTGTGGAACTTCTCGCGCACCCCTGAACTACACGCGCCCAGGCCAATCGCGTGTGGAACTTCTCGCGCACCCCTGAAATACACGCACACGCTCCACCAGGCCCGATCGCGTGTGGAACTTCTCGCGCACCCCTGAAATACACACACACGCTCCCCCAGGCCGATCGCGTGTGGAACTTCTTGTGCACCTCTGAACTACATGCGCCCAGGCCAATCGCGTGTGGAACTTCTCGCGCTCCCCTGAAATACACTCGCCGAGGCCATTGCGTGTGGAACTTCTCGCGCACCCCTGAATTACACGCGCCCAGGCCAATCGCGTGTGGAACTTCTCACGCACCCCTGAAATACACGCACACGCTCCCCCAGGCCCGATCACGTGTGGAACTTCTCGCGCACCCCTGAAATACACGCACACGCTCCCCCAGGCCCGATCGCGTGTGGAACTTCTCGCGCACCTTGAACTACACGCGCCCAGGCCAATTGCGTGTGGAACTTCTCGCGCACCCCTGAAATACACGCGCCCCAGCCATTCGCGTGTGGAACTTCTCGCGCACCCCTGAAATACATGCACACGCTCCCCCAGGCCCGATCGCGTGTGGAACTTCTCGCGCACCTTGAACTACACGCGCCCAGGCCAATTGCATGTGGAACTTCTCGCGCACCCCTGAAGTACACGCGCCCCGGCCATTCGCGTGTGGAACTTCTCGCGCACCCCTGAAATACACGCACCCAGGCCATTCGCGTATTGAACTTCTCGCGCACCCCTGAAATACACGCACACGCTCCCCCAGGCCAGATCGCGTGTGAAACTTCTCGCGCACGCGTGTTCCCGAAACCCGTAATACGCGTTCCCCGCTTTGCGTTTACTGTTTGCCAGTCCGGTACAGGGTTGGCACAGCCCTTTGCGAAGGTTTTGCGATCTTGATGGCTTTTCCTTGCGCGAGTGCGTTCTTGGGGGCGTAACTGGCGCTGCTGCAGGGTCGCTGCGCCACTCTGCGCCACGTCTGCTTTTGGAGGCGAGAATCCATGAATACGCTGTGCGCGGTAATTGATTTTATCGCACGCGGCTGGTGCAGACATTCGCACGGGCACGCTGTGCGCCAGCCGCGTGTGACACTTTTGTGAGGAATTCCATGAATCGGCCTGTTAGTGTTGCTCATGCTTACGTCCCCTCATTTCACCAAGACCATTGCTATGCATGTGATGTACCTATTATGTTGTATTTTCCCTCTTGTGCAATTACCTGCTCTATGGATTGCTACCTTCTACTGTAACTAAGTTTTATGATTTCTTGTTTCTGTTGCGCCCGTCTAACTGAGGGCTTGGTGTGCATTACCAAATAAATAAACAAACAAACAAACAAACAACAGTACCAGTAAGCTTGCCGGTACCGTTTTTTTCCGGACCGGCAAACTACGAGTTGTGCAAGCAGGTGCCTTCCAACCCACCAGGTCTGACCTGGCGGGCAGAACGGCACCCGCTTGCAGACCTCGACAGATGCACAAGCACCATTCATGCATGGGTCCGCTGTATCCGTCCTCCCCATTCCCATGGAATCCAATGGGACTCAAATGGGAATGGGAAGTAATATTTTCTGGCACCCGGCAATTGGGAATTACCTGGGCTGCCCGGGCTGTAATGCCCTGGTAAGTCCCCATTTCTGGATGCGGGAAAAAAAATTACTCTGGCGGCAGCCGTGCCGATATTTATCAGCACGGCTACCACCAGAGTCATGTGGCCCATTGTGTATGGTGAGTAAATATGTGAAACTATATTGAGAAATGCATTTGCCCTGGCTAGTGATAATTGAAAACTGGCAGAATTCGTAATGCTTCCTTTGTGAGGGTGTTAGGTTACTATCATTAACACATTGTATGATATGAAAAGAGTAAGTGGTATTAGCAAGTGCTGGGCCTTGTACAACATAAGGTGCAGGTCACTCGAAGTGTATTAAATAGGAATGCATTACAGAAATCTAATGAAGGCGTACAGGGCTGTGCAAGTATTTTCTGTGAGATGTTTTGGTGTACAATTTCTAACAGTTTCAGTTGGTATACTGAATGGTGAGGTATTATCGGTGTTGTAATGCAGAACATATGGAAAGCTGCAGGTTGCAGTGTCTTTAGGTTGTGGTAGCAATTCTAATACATTTCGGCACACATGCTGGCACAGAAGAAGGGAGCAATGTATGTGGAAGTTGTGTTTTATTTCTTCTTTTTGTCATAGTAATGCTTGATAGTGAGGTGTGGCCTGAATGGAATGCAATGGATTTCCTACAGTGAATATTAGCTTTGGGGTCCTAATATGTTAATAATGAGCATTTTTGAAGTTCTTGTGGCACATTTTTGAGTTTGCACTGTGGGGCTTAAATCTGAAGGTCAACGTTTGGTGTATGTGCATGTGCACTAAGGGCTAGTTTTCACATTTGCATTCTATACTGTGAACTGAGTAAATTCTAGCTCATGTGCTCATGTGATAGCTAGTTTATTTTTTATTCTGAACACAGTTTGACATGCTTATCTGGTAAACAGCACTCACAATAGAAATGTCATTGTTAGGGACATGGGTGTATATTGGTAAAGATGTATCAGTCATTTTAAACAGTCGTTAGTATGTGCGCCTGGTAAGTAATGTTCCCACATGAAATTATACTCTGTGCAGCATGGAAACCTTCTTAGGCAAGGTTAAATTGTAAGTGTGAACATTCCCTGTTATGCTTTTATGGCATGAAGCATATAGAATGGATTGGTATAGGGATGCATGCTTCATACTCTTGCATAAACTAGGTGGAAGCCATAGGGACCCCCAGCATGTTTGAATGCAATATACATTTAAAAAAACACATTGGCAAAGGTGATCGTTTTAGAAAATGTAGAAGTATGAGAAATTTGCTAGACACTGCTATTACCGTAAAAAGACCGAAGTCAATGCTACCCTGCAGGCGGACAGCTGCCTCTTGAAAATCACAATTCGTAACATTCCTATTGAAGAATTTACAAGGTCCAGAAGGAATTGTAGCTAAGACGAAACCTACCACACAGAATGTAGATTCATAGAGGACAGATTTGGTGCACAGGGCTGCACTAAGTAGTGCATTCAGAATGCTAAATGTAAGATGAATAGCAAACACAGGTCGGAATATCTTAAACCCAGACAGAAGACCACAGACAAACATGTAGACACAGTAAGAATGATCACACAATGCACAAAAGACAATAGAATTGTACAAAAGATCTTTTAGAAAAATTGGCACCTACTGCAATTAGACCCAGACTGTTTATCTGTTCCCCACTACAAACGGGCCACCATAGGGGGTAACAGTTTCCCGGTAAAAGCTGCCAAGCTCTGGAACTTGCTGCCTCCAAACCTTAGAGCAGACCTACCCTATCAGAACTTCTGATCCAAGGTTGTCTCCTGGCTGAAATTGGAGTCCCATTAAGACAATGAAATGCCCAGCGCCTCCCGCACACATTGTAACCACGTGTGCCTTCTTGCTTACCTGTATATTACGGTTCCATAATATGACTGCTGATTTGTATACAATACAATGTACCTATTTTTGTATCATGTATATTCTGTGTATTGTAACCAAGCTTTGGAATTTCTTAAATGCTGCGCCCTGATACCCACGGGTACGCTCGCGCATTATAAATAATAAAAACAAACAAACAAACCCTGACCTAGCAGACTGCATAACAGACAAAACAGACATGATATACACTAAGGTCCTAAATCTACGCACTGAACTAAGCCCTAGCTACATGAACAAAACCAGACGTGAAAACCGGACCAATATTTTGACTGGCAAACCAATCAAGGGTTTCTACAAATGCTCAAATTGTAGTATGTGTAAGCATGCCCTCAACAACATTCAGAATTAGAGAACAGCTAATGGCAAACATGTCAAAATAAGGGAGTTCATTAACTGTAGAACCACCTTTGTGATATGTCATAATATGTGTGTGCAATAAAACCTATCTGGGAAGTACCATACGTGAACTCAGAATACGAACCAGGTGGCACCTGGGAGGTATCTCTACCCCTGGGAGCCCCTCAGCACTATCAGAACACTGGATGAAAGAACAAATCAACAACAGGAAAGAAGACATCAAATTCTTCTGGGCCATTCACATGGAACCAGATGTAAGACTTGGAGACAGGGAAAAGAATCTATGACAATGCAAATGTAAATTGATTTGTGAGCTAAGATCAATTGACGAGGGTCTGAACACAGAAATGCACAATTTTTGTGAAACAGTAATTTACAAATGATGAATGGACGCAGCAAGCAGTTGTCCTCCAAATACTAAATCCATCCGCCTAAAACAGATACCAAAGAAAAATACATAACTAAGGATCAAATATATGGGGGGAGCCGATTGACCACAATAATGACATATATGGCCAAACCTTAAGAGACCACCAGAAAGAGACGACTACTACAAAACAGGGTCCTAACTTGCCTGCATACTAGCTCATCAGCTTGAATCAAAAAATTGCTTAACGCATTAATGATTGGTGTACAATAGAAACACAATCTAAGACAAATGGGTTCTTTAATACAATGATGATACCATAAACAATTCAACCTAAAAAACATCGATTTTGATATAGGTTATTAACTAAACACCAAGTGACTGAGATAAATGAAGATAGATATTTACAACAACACTCTTTACCCGCGTTATAAAATACAGAAAAAAAAATCGAGATTATCAACATACGCAAACTAATGTCATGACAGTCCCAAAACTGTCAGGCGTCAAAATAGCATGTAATTACAAGAATCACGTGACCAATAAATGTGAGCGCGCCCTTTGATGATATCACTGACATAGTGACTAACACATGCATAACCAATAAGACGGCGACAGCACTGTCGGAGATTAAACGGCGGAAAGTCAATGGACTTAAACGGGGAAACCGTAACCAGGGCAAAGGAAGCTAATGAGGTAAGACTGAGAAGAATCTTAGAAGCATGTGAACGAACAACCTTAATTATAGTTACCATCTAAACAATGGCATTATGTAGCAACGCAGTGATGATAGGTAGACCTTCGTACCTTTAAATTCTAAATGCGGCAAACACGCATAGATTGATTTGGTTTAAGCTAGCTCACGGCCTGAAAAGAAAAACACGATTATAAAAAGTGCACAACTCATAATCTAGAATTGAACTAGCTCACATACCAACTTGGATGGACAAGTTTGCATGTCGCCCCATTCGATCTTCCACTTGTTTTGGATATAATGCGTCAAGCAGTTTTTAAAACGTGGGCATAGAACAAATAGAGATACATTTCCATTGCAGTCATGACCACTGTGAATGGTTTATGCCCTATGGATATCTGTGAGTCTGGCAGCCATCATTGGATTGTGAAATCAAGCCTGAAATTGTGAACTTCACTCTGCAAACACCTTCTGAAAGACCATATTATGACAGCTTGCTCTGACATGTCCTATCCCTGGTGGGAAGACAATTCCCCAGAGGGGCGTATTATAGGAAAGCAACAGAGTGTAGATACCAGATTTATGAACTCAGGGGGTGAGTTAGCAAACCTACCTGCACACAAACACTTCATAAACCAAAATATGAATCAAAGTCCAAGGATATGAATGGTTAAATACTTCATACAAAAACAAGGGACTAGCTGGGATTCTCAGACTTCACATACTTACCCTATGTTAGCACAAATTATGTTCTGGGGAGCGACATGACACCCAACCCATTGCCCATTTTCTGGGCCATGGAAGGCGGTATGGCACCGAAATTCAATAAATGGACCAGAAATTTGACAATCAGAGGGGGACTCATGTGACTCCCCACATCACTGCTGCAGGCAAGGTTCCCAGCACAGTGCTCCCTCTCTTCATGGGAGCGACACACTGAGAGCCCTCCCTCCTGCATTGCTACCCTGTTGGCACAGGTCGCACCTAACAGACACAGCCAGGGTATGCATGAAACCCCTGTGCCGCCCCACCCCTGCACTCTTTACATTATGCCTGAGTTGCTCCTGGCATACGAGACACAGGTAAATTCCATCTTGGTCATTTTTCACCTGGCAGATGCCTCAATTTCACGCACCTGGCTTCTGACACTCCCTATCTTTTCCGGGCCACAACCACCACACAAGGCCCAGCCAAGTTTGGGAATCCCTGCCCCTATTGCAGCACGTTTTATCATGATGAATAACCAGGGAGATAGGCAGTTCCCAGCAATCTCCCCAAGCAGATTGTCTCACTTTTTTTGGGCAACCGCATCCCACCCCAACATGGAACATAAAAGATTTGTATACCCCCTTATGGCTGTGTTGGGGGTTTTGGGTCCGTAAACCTTGTTAAACATCCTCATTGTGCTCGGGCCTTTAACTCGGTCCTCATGGCCCATATCTCCCAGTACAGCCCTGAGGAAGGATATAAAATACAATTAATCACAATTATACACTTCTGGTCCCTCACTTCTACTCTTTGGTGTAGTACCATTATTTATGATGCTTCTGCATTGATTGTCCTTATTCAACTTTCACTAGCTTGTTGGGAATAGAGTTTTCAACTTCATTAAATGTCTGGTATAGAGACTATAACTATGCACACCAATGAAAACACTGTTTTAAACACCATGGCGGTTTCACACCTCACCAAACAAGTTTTTTCAGTCAATTGGGTCTTTTAGTTTGGTTTCCTACCCATCATTTCCTTTTAGTTCTCAGAGTAATATTGTACAGACATGAACTATAAACAACACAAGAATATTTCTTTCCTTTTTGCAGCTACTTAATCATTACCGCCCACACTGAGAGAGGGCAGTGCAAGGCAACGGGTGCCCAGAAGCTTGTCTTAGCAACCCTGAGCAATTTAAGTGTCATTAAGGCCACCTATTGTCCAGCTTTGCCCCCCCCAACCAGAATTTCTAAGGCTTTAAGCACCCATCATCGAGAGCGCTGTACCACTGACATGGAACCCCGGAAAAAGAATATGAATAGGAAATGAGCAGCTGCGCAGGGGAGGCAAGTCAGGCAAGCAAGGATGTGCCAGGGAGGAGCATGCAGTGAACGGTGAATCTCCTGGAAGATGCCGTTGTTGTACGACCTGCCTGGCGGATGGGTCATCCCTTCCCAGAGGGCAGAGGAGGGCTAAGGAGGAACCAAAGAATATGACAGCAGTAAGCAAGCAGTGTGGGGGGAGGCCAAGAAAATAATGGGAATGTAGCGGAAGGCTTGGCCTCGGGGAGGGTGAAATTGTAAGCCCTTTGAGATATTAATACCTGCAATTCTGCCTTCCTCATTGACTGGCCCATTCACTGCATTCCATAAATGGTCCTAAATTCGATTCCTCCTGAACTTAATCGCCAACTGTCAAAGCCTCCTAAATGTAAAGGCAATAAATACCTCCAATTAAACCTTAAAAAGTAGGAATAAAAGTAAAACTGAAACGTGTTCATTAACAGTACACGTTAAACTACTTCAAGCATTTTTATTAAAGATTCACAAGTACTTTACTTTTCTAATGTTATTTAATACACTTAACCATCTTTATAACAACCTTTTAATGTCAAATTAAATGAAACTATTAAACATAATTGAATTATTAATAAGAGGATAGCTTGATCACAGGATCCTACTGGCATTAATACATGATTCCGTGTGTGTTCTTGTAGTCTAGATTGTCCCCAGGTGCCTTGTATGCATTGTGTTCATTGCTGCTTAGTAAATTATAGCAACCCACCCATTTATTCCATCTTTCTCAACTATCAATGCTCTAGATTTGTACAAAAGCTGTTCACATCTCACATTTGCTTTTGCTCATAAACTGATATGCTATCACCAGAGAAATCTGTTTTGGAAATTGTATGTATTCATTCTTGTTTTGTTTGACTTTTGTATTTCTTTGATTTTTGTGAGATTGTAATGCAATTGAAGAATGGAAGGACTGACTGTAGACCTTCTGCTGATAATAGGTCACATGTCTGACAAGGTTCATGCTTTGCCAATTGCTGATTGAAAAAGGCCGGAATCGTTGGATTGTATGACAATGTGAATAAACAATATTTTTGTAATTGATAATGTCGAGTGTGGATACTCAATGATGCAACCATTGTTCTTTGGAGCAATTTGAAAAAGGTTTGTAAAATTAGTCCAGGATTTAGTACTGACATTTAATGAGCTAGGGGTCTTCACTGACACATAGCAATATTGCCCAGGTTCCCATTGGGGTGCTTTCTTCCAATAGAAACACTGGAGCTAACACTCTGTCTCTGCGTGAATCAATGGCCTGTGATAGAGGTCCACGAGAACATGCACCTTCTCCCCCAACAACAACAGGATTTAAGAATAGCCACTGTATTTGTAAATAACTGTCCTTTACATTGACTGTATTCAAACATATTAAGTGGTGATATGCTAAAATATGGAGTGGATCTGTCTCTTAAAAACATGACTTTGAGACTGCTTGTCTATGATTAAAACTGAGGGAGGTATCTTGGGGAAAACAACAGTTATTTCTTCCCAAACTCTAAACAGCCTTAATAGAGTTTCGGCTGTGCATTAAATCATATTAATGTGTGTATGTGGGCTACGATAGTATGATCAAAGGTATAATGATAATCACAATGTAAGTATGCATACAAGCTCTGGCTATTTGGTACAGCAGATGCTTGCCATGTGGAAAAAAGTAGTATTCCTGGGATATTGATTACCATACCTCGATCCTCCTCACAACATCAACTACAATGTATGAGTCACCTAAGGAAGCAGTGGCTTTAGATATTTATTTTCTGGGTAGGAAGTTAATAGTTGGGAATACAGGAGATTGATACATTGTTCTCCAATCACAATTTGTGTAGTCTTCTGCAGGATAGGTCTTATTTTACCTCAGTTTGTTCATCTGTCCTTCGGTAATACAATTATCAATGCAAATATAATTATTTCCCTTATAGCTCCCTCACCCCCTTCCACATTACCTGCATGCGCATGTGCTAAAATGAAAGAATGCATTAATGTTTGCACTAATTGCACTGGGTGTCTTCTGCCGCCTGCATGTCCTGGTATGTACCTGCACACCTGTCAGAATGCTCTGTGTGGGTTTCCAAAGTTACCTTCTGAGATGTGGCAGAATATCTAACAGAAATTATGTTTATCACTATAGCAAGCGATGAACACAGTGTCATTTTTCTTCCACGGTTCAATAAGCTGACTTTGCAGCAGGTGGTCTTTGTGCGTTTCAATAGAGCTTGTTCGTAAGAAATTGACAGGTTCAGTGAGAAAATCATATGGTCCACGATGCATAAAACTGTGCACTAGTCCCTTTGAAGACATTTTTACAGGTTGCAGTCACACTAATTATTCATGAATTGCTGCAATATAAAGACAACTCCTACATTCACCCTTTTTAGCACAGCATGTTTTGATCAGTGCATTCAGTAGATATGAGTGGAGAAGGGCAAGAAGCCAGTTTTGTCTAGTTTTGAAATACATCCACACACCTTCACTTTTTCTGAAGATTAATTGGTCAGTTTCAGTATATGCACTGCTGGGCTGACACACTGTCCAATAGGAGCGTTGGCTGGCAGCCCTCAGCTGGTAGGACTTAAAGCCAAAGGTTATCAATGTGAGCAAATACAACGAACAGATAGGAACTGCAACAGCACTTAATTTAAGTAGGTGTTTGTCATGGCTGAGTCCCAGTACTTATGTTCTAGCATCAGCAATTATTATTTCAGTTCAATTTACATGGACAGATTTGCTTTGTGTATTTTCTTAGGAACTTTACCTAATTCTTAACAGTAGACAGGGCAAAAAAAGGATGTATGGACGAAACACATTTGCTAGAATATATTTGGGCCCTCACACTTATATAGCAAATCCTGTATTGGACTGCAGTGAGATGGAGCTATTGATAAGAAGCATCTGATAATTATTCCTAATAATATCATCCTTGCAGTGGCCCCAAGCCAGAATTGCTACATCTGTATTTTTTTAAGCATTCACATTTGTGTCCATAGAAAACTGCTATGGTGGTGATTTGGTACAGTACAAAAGCATAGTAACATAACATAGCATAACAGGATTTGAACACTGGATCAACCCTTGGTATTCTAACACAAAACTAATTTTCATCCTTCAATTTATTTTGATTTATAGAGCAAGAGACCAAGGGTCTCATTGCGAGTTGAGCGGTATTCTGATGGTAGATCCACTGGAATACCGCCCAATGGAATTACCGTTACCACCACTTGGTCTGGCGGATTTACCGCAAGATTGTAAGTGTTGGTGGCAGTGTTTGTCCCCATTAATTTGGAGTACATAGGGCTCCATGGGGGATTTCAGTAGAATTGTTCAGTGGAAAGTGGGAGGATTTACCTCCAGCATAATGCTGGAGGTAAATCGCCCACTCCAGGGCCAAACTTGCAGTATGGCGGTGTGGAAGAAGTGGCAGTAATTTCGTTACTGCCACTTGTTTTCCCACACCGCCATCCTCGTAATGAGTCCCCAACACTTTTCAGTAACATGCTGCTATAATGTACATGCTTGCAAATTGCCATCCAATCTATAATCCAAAAACATACTTAAGGCAAGGTAGTTCATTCAAATCACTTAGGGCCTAATTCACAGAAGCCTTTATCATGGCAAAACCCCATTGGAAAATGCTCTGTGAATAAGGGTCTTAATAATTTAGGTGCAACTGATTTGTTTGTATCTGTTATTGAATGGTAACACATTATTAGTGACATTTTCATATATATATTTGGAAATCCCAAAATTCTATTGCTAATAACTGACTCGCAGAATGGACGTGCCTGATATTTTCCAAACAAAAGGTTTGTCACGGGCCCCCCACCAGACTGGAAATTATGGGAAAGATTTGACTCAGCCGTTCTTCCTTCTGTGTTCGATAAATGAGTACCAACTTTGGTTGGATTTTATTGTAGGTATATCTGTTTGATGTAAAGCGCTTAGGCGCAAGCAGTATACAAATAACACATCATTACTAGGGGTCATCAACAGGGGGGTACCGAGTTAAGATGATCATCACTTCCCACATCCGCTGAATTTTAAGGGTTTTGTTGCATTAAGTCTGATCACCTTAACTGTCCCTTAACTAAATATATATATATATATATATATATATATATATATATATATATATATATATATATATATATATATATATATATATATATATATATATATATATATGGGTTGATTAAGCTATGTATAAATAGCACTGTCCTCTTAGAAAAAGACAATTTCTTGGAGAAAAAGGTTTGTATTTGAGCTAATTTGCATACCCACAGTGCCTTGCTGTTGTGGCTCAGAACTGGAGCTGAACTTCCAGTGATGGCTACTGGGTGGCATTGTGGAATGTGTGACTGGGCTCAAATGGACGTTACGATTTTTATATATATATATATATATATATATATATATATATATATATAGAAAACACGTGCAATAATAACTTTTTTACATTCAAATAAATTAGGCAACTTTGTACAGCATATTAATATTTTGATCTCTGTGGCACCACGTAGACTGTTTATCAGCACAGTCCATTCATTCCTCCACACCAACTCAGAATCACATTGCAAAGTGCAGAGAAAAGCATGGGCAATCTTACCATCTCACACAAAGGAACAGAGAAAAATGAAGCCAAGTTATAGCAAAGAGTGTCTGGGTTTTGGTTTTAGAGGGGGCCTAGGGGGTGAATGCAGATGAGTACAGGGAGTGGGGGAGATGCTGGGGGCAGGGAAAGAATTTAAGTAATTTGAAAAATAGATGGGTGTGTCAGGTACCGTTCTTAAACACTAGCTTTGAGACTGTGGCTACAGAGGGCTGTTCAATTTGCCATAATATATATATGTTACAGGGCAGCGGTCACCACCCAATAGTTAAGGTAAAATGTAGTTACATGGGACATCCAAAAAATTAATTTCGAATAACTTTTGACTCATGCGACGCATGTGGCTGAAATTCTGCAAACAAATGTTTGTCATGTGGTTCCCCAGACCGGAAGGTTTCGGAAAGATTATTTGAAAATCAAAAAAGTTATTAAGAAAACAGAAAAAAACACAGTTTCGTCCTAGTCCCCATTCATTTCCCCATAGACAAAAAGGGTCCATTTTTGTGGGACCAGTCAGCCAAAACCACTGGACAGATTTGGATCACGTCTCAAACAACTTGGGCGATCCTATTGTGGTTTGGGGTTATTCCACTGAGTACTTTTTTAAATATTTGATGGCAAAGGGGGTCCCCCCTGTTCCAAAATAGATAACTATATCTCAGGTAAAATGCCAAGTTACTGGTTGTTTATAAATGACAAATCTGCCATCTTTTTTTTCTCATCAAGAGAGATTTCTGCGGCTATAACTTTGGTTAGCTGAAAATGAAAAAGCAGGAACTTGCCATTTCCAGGTGAAAATCAGGGAAATATCTTTAGGGTAGAGGTGGGGGGGGGGGGGGTTAATATAATGCCAAGTTAAGTTTGGGAGTTGGAGGAGGGGTGGGGACTGGGTTTGCAACACACAGCTTTTCGGTAACCTCGGCTATCGGACAAAATAGCTGCGTATAGCTCACTGTTTATAGCAAACTCGGTCACAGAAACAGCGAGTCCTGTGGGGTGAATAGGTGAAGGCAGGGTAGGTGAGGAGGCTATCAGGGGAGTGAGGGGAGCAGGCACACATGAGGGGGACACTTGGCGAGGGTCCATGAGTGGCTCACACATAATGGAAGCGGGGGAGCCGACTCGCCAGTATCCTTGCCCATTAGGGAGGTGCCGAGCCAGCCTACACTGAGCGCTCCCTCAGCTGCTTTCTGCAGCTGAGGGAGTACTCCTGGGCTGGCTTAAATGGTTACAGAGAAACGTGATTTCCCTTTAGACAGTTCAGTAGTACCCCCGCGCACATGTCCATTGAGTCATGCAAGGATGGGCTGTTTTGCTTCCCAAGCATTGCATGTCCGATTGGGGTTGCAGGGTGGGCTACTGCAGGCCTGAATGTGCCAGAGGCACTTTTGCACCTCGCTGCACATCCAGGGGTGAGGGACAGCGAGATTGAGGTCTCCGGCACCACAGTGCATATGCAAAAGCCAGGAAGCACTCTGTTCCTGTTGTGTGCTGCGTGGGAGCCACACAGCCTTCATTGTGAATCTGAGAGCAGGGCTAGAGGTAAAAAAAATAAAGAAATATATTTTTGTGTGCATGTATGCACGCGTTTGTATTTGTAAGTCAGTGTGTGGTGTGTGTGAATGAGAGAGTGTATGTTGTTTTGGTGTGCATGTTAATGAGAGAGCATATGAAAGCTGTATGGGTGCGTAGGGCTGGTGAATGGCATAGTGATGAAGAATGAATGCTGTATGAACGCTCATGCATATTTTTGAATGTGAGAGTGAATGACGATTGACTGCCATATGAATGCTATTACGTGTGTGAATGTGAGAGTGAATGAAGAATAAGTTCCATATGAATGCTATTGTGTGTGTGTGGGGGTGGGTGCGTGAATGTGAGAGTCAATGAAGAATTAATGCTGACGCATGTATGTGAGAATGAATAAAGAATGAATGATGCTGTGTGAATGTTGGAACATGTATGTCAGGCCCTGGGAGTAGGCCCCAGATTATGGGGGGTAGTGGAGGTGAAAGAGGGTGTGTGGCAGCTCTTAATGTGCTTTGTAATGATTTACTGGGCATCAAATTGATGGGCAGTACAACATTAAATGCAGAGGTTTAGGCAGCATGATGAGTGTACCTTTGTGGTACTGGACCACATTGGTGGGTCCAGTGTGGTCCTTTCTTTACTGTGATAGGGCATTTTTTACTGTTCATCAAGGGTGAAGGCCGCATAACGAGTGTTTCCAAGTGGTACAGGCCCACATTGATGGGTCAAGACTGGAAAAACCTTCACTGTGGCATGGTTTATTTCCGGGTCCTCAAGAGGGAAGGCACAATTATGAGTCTTCTTACGTGATACTGGCCGGCATTGGTGGTCCAGTCTGGACATATTTATTTACAGTGGCATGCCATTTCTTACTGGGCACCAATGGTGAAGGCAACATGATGAATGTTCCTAGGTGGTACTGGCACACATTGGGGGATCCGGTCTGGACAAATCTTCACTGTGGCATGGCATTTTTGACTGGGAACCAAGGGTGAAGGAGGCCTGATTAGTGTTCATACATGGTAGTGGCCCTTGTTGTTGGCTCTGGTCTGGACATATTTATTTACTGTGGCATAGCATTTTGTTCTGGTAACGGGAGTAGGTTCTGGCATATATTGCTGTAGCTGTAGCCTCCATGAAAATGTAGGGGCCAGCCAGCATGTTTTACTGGCAGATATTGCGGGAAAGGGCCTCAGGAAAAGCAGTTAGACAATGCTCCTGCGCAATGTTGGTCACTTGCTGCATCTATTGGATTTTTACCTGTGTTACCCTACAAAATCCATTCCGCGTTGTGGTTCTTTACTCACATTTTCACAAAAAAATCCCCGAAAATGCATGATTTTAACCCAATCCTTTTGAAACTGTGATAATGATATGATATGATGTGGCCTTTATAACACACCTATACACAAGTGTTTCAAGGCGAGACGAGTCAAGGAGGGGGAACAGAGGGAAGACAGAGACAGCGATCTTACTAGGCCAGGTGACATTGAGATTGCACAAGGGCAGGGGAGAGGGGAAGGGCAGAGGTGCCGGGGGAAAGGGGTAGGGGGCAGAGCAGTACATAACGCAGCCATAAAACAAAATAAATAAAGATAAATAAATAAAATAAATAAAGACAATAAATAGGAAGTGCAGCCAGCAGGTGGCAAGTGCAGGGTAAGGGCAGACATGGCGTTTCAAGTGCTGGTGGGGGGCTGTGGAGATACAGAAACAGTGCCCAAGTGCAAGGGTTGCCAGGGGGCAGTGCAGGTGTGGAACTGGCATGGAGGGGACCGGGGCCAGAAATCAGAGGGTAGCCAGGTAGACCTGTGCAATTTCATTTTCAACCAGGAGATGATGGAGATGAGAGTTGCACCTGTACTGTCCACACCCCCACCCTGCCTAAACTGTTCCCAATCCATACGCTCCAACATACGCTCCAAATAATGAGCAAAGGTTTAAGCTGAGAAAAGTTCAGTAAGCAGTTAGCAAAACAATCAGGGCTATGTGGTTGCCATTAATAGCAGAGTAGATTGTGCAATACAAGCAGGGTGCCAAGAAGCAAATGTAAAAGTAGTATGTAGTACAGAGATGGACAGGCAGAGAGAGTGATGCACGTAGACATGAAGAACACCTGAACCTGCACACAAAGAACACCTGCACCTGCACATAGACACAGATAATAATTACATTCACGCATGAAGTGCCCTAACATGCAAGACACGAAGAAAACTACATGTGAGGGAATGAAACCCTAACATGCAAGACACAAAGAAAACAACATGGCAGGGAATGAACAGAAGTACCACCATTACTAAGACCAAATTCTGCTAGGCCAATTCTGAAATGCTGCAGCCTGACATAAAATTGCTTAAAGCAAGTTTCCAGTCTTCACGATGCTCAGAACAGCCCGACACACCAAGGTCAGTGTGCTGGGGGGAGTTCTACTTAGCAAGTTGAAACCACACAGATAAGGTTTCCCTAGACAAACAGCATATAATTATTAGGTTATAAGTTTCCACTGGTATGCCATGTACAACTGGCTACCGTGCCAAGTGATCCTAGAACAAATGAATATACAGCACCCCAAAGGGCTGCCAAAAGAAAATAAACACTTGCTAGGGTAGTAGAAAATACAAAAAATAAATAGAATTGAGGTCCAAACAGTGTTCCTCTACCACATGATTTACACAATGGTCATTTATTCCAGGCTGCATTTGAAAGTGCATCTGCCACTTCCTTAGCACAGACACAGCGACATTAGCCAAGGCCACAAGCAAAGACTGACTCAGGCCTGGGAGGGGAGTAACTTCTTTGAAACTGGAATATAGCAGTTTAGACATCACTTCCTGTCCATCATGTCATTTAGCATTGTGTAAGGTGTTGAGGTCAGATGAGACAATGTCCGACCAATTACATGATGTTCTTCGTATTGAGTAGTGTAGTAGAATGCCAACCAATGGCATAGTATATTGAAATGTATTATCTGTAGAGGCCTTGCCCTAGGAGGGGTTATGAGTCCAACAAGGACTACCTATAAGTGGTTCACTTATAGATAACTATGTCTCATATTCTACTAATGAATCATGTATGAGAACAGATGTTTGTTGTGATTGTACTAACCGTGACATCAATTGTAACGTTTTCTTCTGTTTAAAGTTGTTGTTTTCGACACCATTTTTTAGACTGTCTTTGCAAGCTTTCCCAGCAGCCGTTTGTTTTGGAATAAAGCTGGGTTTTCTTGTGCACTTGGTGTTACTCTGTTATTGAGTATTTGTCTTGTCTATTATTGGTATCTGTGGGCCTATCCTAACATTTGGAGGCACCGCTGAGATCACCAGTTTCTGGAGGAGGGTCGAGGACTCCTCGCTGCGGATTCCCTGAGCAGCGGAGTCCACCTGCAGGGAGCGGTTTGAGTGAGCACCTGAGAAGCAGTTGGCCAGGGCCCAATTTGAGCAAAGTCCTGCCTGGTCTCGCATGCGGCACGCTGGGTGCAGAGGTTGAAGCAGGCACATAGAGGAGGCTTGAAGCCGATGGACCATAGGAATCATATGATAAAGTGAATCTGTTATGATATCCATGGATGATAATACCTGTAGGGGAGGGTATTGTGTTGCATTGTTTCTTAAGTTGAAAAAGAGTATTGAAGAGAGAGTAACAGATACTTCTGACAGTAGTTGGGGAAGGCTGTTTGGCTGGGCGTAAAGCCCAGCTTCCATTGGGTGGCAGTAAGAGATAAAGAGGAGATACCCTATATAAAAGGAAGACAGCTGTGTAGAATAGCTTTATTGTTGTTTATTTTGTTGATATTGTTTTGTTATATAATAGGACAGTAAAGGTCTTTATCAGTAATGGTAGTGTAACCGTTAGGATTGTTGGAGGTACCTATGGAGTAGATTGAGATTGTGCATTGTTGGGGTGAGTTAGAAAGGACATTGAGGGGAATTGTGAGGGAGGGCCACAAAAGGGAAGGAATGATGGTGGGAGTGTGTTGAGATGGTGATTGTTGTAATTAATTGGTAAATTGAATATTATATCATTATAATGACAGATACCGCCATTTTTCATTTGTGTAAATCTCTTCCCCAATATAAAAGAAAGATTTTGAAATACCATGTACAGAGGGTAAAAGACATGGCTGGCAAAATTGTCCAGCCATAGCCCCAAGAAGGGACACACTCGCGGCGTCTGCTGCAACATATGTACACATATTTACATGCCACACATAATACTCTACTTATGGAAAATGTTTGAGGAGGAGGAGCAGGAGGAGTAGCAGATCCAAAAAGAAAGTGTAAGTACAGGAGACAATGAAAGGTGTGTAAAACCTGCAGTGCCTCCTCCCCTCAACCATGTCCACCGTACTTGACCATTTATTGAAAACTACTGCTGGTACAGTAATCCTCCATGTGTGCCCCCAGGGAAGGAAGGTAATAACAAGGTAAGGGAAAAGGAAAGGCAGCACAAACGGCACCTTAGCAGAGAGCGTAGAATACAATAAAAGAAATAGCTTTGGAGCACAGCAAAAGAAGAAAAGAAGAGGTGAAAAAGGGTGAATGGTATAAAGGGAGGAGAACAAGGAGCCGTGTTCACGCTGGACAAATGGGTAGGAGGACAGAGATGATTTTAAATAGATGGACAGAAAACTGACAATGACAACATGAAGGCTTTGGAAAGAGAGGATGAGAAGGAGAGAAGGAGAGAAGGAGAGCAGAGTATAAGAGGGAAGTTAATGCTATCATTAGTAGAAGAGTGACAGAGGACAGAGAAAGAGAAGAGAGCATGAAGGGAATTGTAGGTGGCATTAGCAGAAATATAATAGATGAGATTGAAAGAGGATTGTATGTGAGTGGAGGCAGGAACAATGGGGCGTTAGAAGAAGTAGAAGGAGGGTAAGAAGCGTGGCAAGATGAAGAGGAGAGAGAGGAAGAATAGGCGGCACAAGCCCCCCAAACAGGGATGCTTGAAAAAATAAGAGTATCCCTTAAAAGACTTGTGGGATAACCAGCTAGTATGGAGAGAGAGCCCATTGCTTCCGGGGCTTCTACCAATAAATTCAGGAAGGAGAAAAACATATGTGAACAGATTAAGAAATGTGCCAGGCTGATGAGCAAGCGGCATGGCGATAACATCAAAAGGGACGATGGGTGCGGCTTCAAGGGAGGGTTGACGCAGTTGCATTTATGCCAAAAGGGTAGGGGTCTAGCTCAATACGTGCCATGGCCACAAACAGATAAAAATACTTTGATAGCTGCCTTACCATTGTTGACAGCAGGAGCAAGGGAGTGAATTTATGAGTTAGAGAAAAAGATGGCAGGAGTAACGTTAGCAGTAGGGCACGCGAAGAGTTTACATACTTTGACATTGGGAGAAGAATCAAATGAGGTTTGGAAAGGGCATGCTATCCTGCTGTGATGGCGCAAAATAATGCACATGACAGTTCACTGTTTAACATTTGTAGAGCAGACCTTTTTAGGGCATTGAGGGTGCAATACCATGATACATTGGACATGATCGACATTATGACAAGCAAAATGGGTCTAAATGAGGATCCAGCGGCATATATACAAAAAATACAAGAAAAGTGGTGTTTAGAAACAAGAGAAGCCTGGAACAAAAATATACCCATATCTGATCACATTTTGTGTCCAGGTCTTCCCAATGAAGTGCAAAAACAACTAAAGAAAATTTTGGGGATCGAAATGAAACCATGGGCCGGGATACAGTTGAATATTGTCAATTAATTTTTGACTGAGACAAGAGAAGCAGAGGAACGAGAAAGAAATGAGACAAAGAGAGGAAGCTAAATTGGTGCAGATGAAAGATGACATTGGGCATTATGCATGGATGTGCAGGAGTGGAGGGGCAATGAACAGAGGATGGCAACACCTTGGTCCAAGTGGGGGGGGGCGATATTTCCTCTGCCATATTCTGCTTAGGCACAATGAGAGCAGGGTACATTTCAATATATGTTGCAGCAACCATTTCAACCATGGACACAACTAGAGACGCAACCACAGATGCAGCCAGGCACCAGAGCAGCATACACCGCAGAAACAGCACTTACAACATCTGCAGCAAGCACTGAATCCATTACAAATGCAAACAAAACAATCAGGACAGTGGGACAGGAATATTCTGCCACAGACTATCGACCAGCATGTCTCCACAAGAGAACAGCCCCCAGAGAAGCTTGATGTGTGCAGTGCTATCAGTAACTCCCAACCCAGAAGAGGAACCCTGGATGGGGGTGAAAATAGGAGCTAGGATGTTTTCTTTCTTGGTTGACACCCCGGGCAACACGTTCTTGTGTCAGGGAGGGACGGTTTCCACAGTGCAAATAATGATGGACGCACACGTGTTTTCTGGGGCTACGACAAAGTTCCCATTCACAGAAGAGATACCCATAACAGTGGGAGAAAATATGATGGCTGCGCATTTGTTTTATTTTCTGAGGAAACACTGGTTAACATATTGGGAAGAGGCCTGATGGCCAAATTGAACATGTCCATTTCCTTAAATGAGGAAGAAATAATATGCTCAACACCAGGAATGCACTATGCAAATTCAAGAGAGGTTTTATGGGCATGTTATGGATGGAAGGCATTAAGAGGGATACCCCTAAATTCAGAATTATTTATTTATGGGGTACACGTGTTGTTAGGATTGCACCCAGGAATATGAGACATGCTGCTATAAATACCCAGAGTTTTTGTTTAGAGCAGAAGTACCTGTGGATGTGTTAGAAGGTGAGGTCATAACATTACGTTTAGTAGCAGCAGTGGTGCAAGAAGACAGTGTAGTGTTATATGGGACAGATGAGGAAGGTGTTAGCTGGTGCGCGGCCATTGTTCTAGATTCAACACACTGATTGATTGACACAACAGATGATGAGCTATTTGAAGATGACGATACAGATGATGAGATCGTTTTTGAAATATCCATTCCATATCAATTGCAAATACACTACAGAGAAATTCCTCAGATAATACTGTCTGAAAAATTACCATCATTCATGCAGCAAGATTTGGCAAATGTACCAAGTGTACTATGCACTAGCAGCTCTTATGATGTAGGTCTGTTGAAAGGGATTGGAGCAGTACGAAAAAAGTTAAAGAAGTGAGCAATTTTACCCGAGTTAAACAATATCCCATGTAAAGAGAGGAAAATAAAGGCATTCATGAGGGAATTGCCACCTTGATGTTATAAGGTGCTATAGTACCATCTGAATCCCCATTCAACACAGTCGTATACCCAGTGAAAAAGGCAAAATGAGGGTCTTGTAGAGACATACAAGATTTACGCCCCTTAAACAATAACATTGAGCCCAACTCCTCGACACCTAGGCCATCACGTCACCCATCGCGCCACGTGACTTGCTGCCCTACCCTCTCCTCCCCACTCACAGCATTTCCTTACTGTGGGCCTCGACTCCAACACACATGACTCCCACAGGGGTAATGTGAGTCCCCCAGTGATTTTAACAGAGTCGTGCAGATGGACGTGGGAAATGTACAGACACCCAGTACAATTATACGGTACATTGATGATTTGTTAGGGTGCAGCATCTCACAGGAAGAGTGCAGGGCAGAATCAGTAACATTTCTAAGATTATTGGCCGATAAGGGTTACATGGTGGACAAGGAAAAGTTACAATGTTGCCAGGAAGAAGTGTTATATTTCTGCCAGATAAAATCAAAGGAGGGAGGCGGGTGACGCCTGACAGAGCAGAGGCAATTGAAAACACACCTCATCCAGTGACAGTGAAAGATTTACAGCAACTGTTTGAGTTATGTAATTACTGACACACGTGGGTCTTTGACTACAGCATGTATGTTCGGCCCCTTTTGAAAGGACTGAAGGAAGCACAGAAAGAGAAAAGCAATATAATGTGGAAAGACACAATGATCAATGTATTTAAGGCCCTGAAAGAAGCCATACACACAGCTCCAGTGGTATGGATACCAGATTACAAGGAAGAATTGTATTTATTTTTGCATTCAAATGGGTACATGATGATGCCTCCTCCTCACGCAGTAAAAATAAATGGGGCACAAACCCATGGCATATTGCAGTTGGATCTTAGATCCAGTAATGAAAAGGCATTCCTCATGTGAACAAGAACTGGCCTCAGGTGCATTTGCAATGGTGAAATCATCTGAAATAATGATGGGCTGTTCAAAACATTGTATTTGGAGCACACACTATTTGCTGTCCTCGAGAAACCTAAGTCCACGCTCACCTGCCGGGCATCTGGATATGAAGTCATGTTGTCCAATCCTTCAATAAACATTGTTACTTGTCGTACGATGAATCCTTCAAGATTCATAGCAGAACCAGCAGAGGAGGTGGAATAGGTTCTTGACTGTTTTACATACACTGACGTTCATGATGATGTAACCCCAGTGAAGGAATCAAAGCTAGGGGGGGGGAGATGTGGCTTCCGTTGATGGTTCATCGAGGATCAAAGCATGGGATTGAGCCATTCAGCAGTACCAGTGATGAGACGCAGGGGTGATCATTTTGAAATTGTGGGAACTATTAGTTTACCAGCACAATTTTCTGCACAGGCAGCTGAATCATTAGTAAATATATTAGCATTTGAGGAACACAAAGACCAGCCGTTGATGCTATATTCAGACTCAACCTATGTGACATCTACTGTACACTCAGGAATGTCACGATGGCGAAGACAGGGCTTCAGCATACAGATGGCACACAAGTACAGCATGCCCCATTATTAGGAAGATTACTAGATGCACTGGCATATCCCACAGTGGTTGCCTTGGTGAAGTAAGCAGCCCATACAAAGGGCACAGATTTGGTTTCTCACTGTAATGGTGCGGGAGACACAGAGGCAAAAAGGGCAGAATATTTCCCGCAGATAGCAAAAAAATACAATTGCCCCACACAAATGTATGCCCAACATGAAGATAACAGAGGGCTACAATGCATTACCTATAACACAATTTGAAGAGCTACAGGGACACTCCACAGACAGATCAGGATATTTGGATAAATATGGGGTGCTAATTATCTCCCTCAGACCTAGTGTGGGGCTAGGATAGCACTGGAAAGCGTGTTATTCCACATGAATTACTTACAGTAGTGCTAGAGCAGCTGCACGTATCAGCACACACAACAAGAGAGTGTGTTGCAGCAGATATTTCAGAGTACTGGTTTGTCCCAAATTTGCATGAGAACATTGTGAATTCTATCATCAATTGTGCTTAGTGCCAGAAATATACCACTGGACATACCAATGAGAGGAGCAATACCCTGCCCAACAGAGCCATTTTGGCATTTGCACATCGACTATGTTGATATGCTCCACAATTGTAATGGAAACCAATAAATAATTGTGGTGGTGTGTTCTTTTTTATGTTGGATAGAAGCATGGCCATATACACATGCAAATGCCAAATCGGTTGCTAAATTCCTCGTACATGAGTTGCTTCCCCCGTGGGGAGTGTGCAAAGTGCTGCAGTCGACAATGGACTGTACTTTGTAAACAGGCTATTTTCTTAATTAACATCCCTGCTTGGCATTCCAGCTTGGCATTAAGCATACGCTTTGTACTGTTTACCACTCACAGGCCAACAGTGTTGTGGATCACCTCAAAGGCCTGTAAAATAAACGCATTGCAGAATTGAAAGACACCCGGAAGAGAAATTGGTGAATTACTTCCACTGGCTCTTTTTGCCTTACACAATCAGCCAGGCTCTGACCACCACCTCATGCCCCATGAAATTGTAATGGGCAGAAATATGCAAACTCCCATTGCTTCTCCCATTTGCACTCGCTTGGATACAGAGAGCTCTGCTGCAGTGCTAGGTGATGAAATGCATGATTATTTAACTGCCATGAGTACATGTCTGAAATGTATCTCTTGACAGATAGAGGGTACAAGAAGCAACCAATGACCACAAAGAGAAAATAGTGAATGTGAAAACTGTCATAACCCGTTTGTCATTATATCCAGGAGACCTAGTTTATCGAAAGAACTTTGTCCAAAAGTGGCACAAGCAACAATTTGAAGGCCCATTTACTGTCAAGTAAGTAACTCCCACTGCAGTAAAAGTATGCAGTAAGAAAGCATGGGTGCATATAGGTGATGTTAAAATGTTTGGAGGCACAGCCCCCCTGTCAGACAAAGAGGAGCCAGAAGAAGAAGAAGAAGAAGAGTCTACCAGACCACAGGCGAGGATGAGGACAAGAGATGACCAGCAACGTGCAACGTGACATAACCTTATTGAACTATAATGATCCATGTATTTCACTACAGCGAAGGACACTGGGGCATTATTATCACAATATGTGAAGAGAACAAGATATCTGTAAAAGATAGACTTGATGGCAATTATGATTGGGGCCTTAATTATTTCCCTTTGTTGTTTTTATTTTGCCAATACCTTAGCAATGTGATTGTTTAGTGATAGTGCTGCCAATATAACAGTTAGCCCCAGCGAAGTAAGGAGAGATGTAAGTAATGATGAACATCTTATGAGACAGAATTTTGGGAGCATTACTCAGAAAACTGGCAATCTTTGGGATCAACATATGATTAAGGTGGCTTGGCAGAAATTGGATGAAAACTGTTTTGCTTGCTTACTCCTTGTGTACGCTTTTAGTGTATCCAGATTGTTCGTGGCTGGGGAAATAGCAGTAAAAAGGGCTCACTGTTTAACTAACATTGCAATATTCAAAACAAGGGGAGAAGTCCACAGGAGTTGAGCTGCTATAAAATGGATAATGAAAGCAGATTCCCTTAATAATGATAATTATATGAAGGAGAAGACTATGGTAAATAAAGGGATGAAATACACTGTGAGGGCCACAAAGGGGAGCAGTAACAGTAATTGCTCATCCCTTATTGAAATGCACTAATGATCTAGGACAAGAGATACCCTTTTGCTGTGATAGACCACAGTTACACGTAGCGGGAGAGGTGTTTACCTCATGGGGTTGGGTTGAAGTGATAATGGGATGTAGAGCAGAAGCACTTATAAGATTCTCATGGTATCCTGTGGAAAATGTTAACAAACAATGAGTAGAAGAATGGAAACAATATGGCAGACTGTTGACATGGGTGGAGGACGAAAAGGGCCAGTACACATAACAAGGTTAGAAAACCTATCACTGTGTTTCGTGAATAATGGCACAGTGCAGATGGGGAACAACGTGCAATATAAATGCGTTATTGATTTGCCAGGCATGAACGTGGGAACAGCAGTGCTAATGGGCCACTATTGGGCATGTGGTCCACAGGCTTGTATGCAATTCAGACCAAAATGGGGTGGAATTTGCTCAATGGGGCATTACATGTGCAGGCACTGGTAAAGCCTTAAAGCAACGTGGTGCAAATAATAGATTATCCCATGGTGAAAAGTCACCATAAACAGAAAAGACCACAAATCACAAAAAGAGCAAATTATTTTTCAAAGAATTTGGTCGATGCCCTAGATGTTATCCCATCTGAACACAGGCTATTTAGAAAAGCACAAATGTTCTTTTCATGCCTCCTTGCCCCTGGCTTACAATCGGCAGTGAATGGCAAGTGGCTGCAGACAATAAATGCCACTAAAAAAAAGAGGCTACATGTGATTAAGGAGGAGTTGAGAGCTATCAGTTTGAAGACTCTCCAGAACAGGTATGTCCTTGACCTCCTCACTGCCATGGAGGGAGGTGTGTGCACAAACATTGGCTCAAGCTTCTGCACATTTATACCTGCACACGATGAGAAGAATGGGCGCTTAATGGAAGCGATAGAATTTGCACACAAAAATGTTCCACAAAAGAAGCAAAGCAGAGATTGAGGACCGGTTTACAGCCCTATTTTTATGGGTGCATACCATACCTGGCTGGGTAACACATTTAAAATACTACTAGCAGTTACGCTATTGGTACTAACAGGTCCTTGCACCCTTCAATTAATATTATCACAGTGCAGGAAAAGTGGGACTAAGGATGTAGAGCAGCACATGATGACTGTAATATTGGGTAAGGATGACGTGGTACACACCCACACCCAAGCATATGAACCACATGAAATGCATGTCATTGAAAGGCCATTGGGACCACCAGGCACTGTAGTTGAGCCCTCAATCGACCCAGAAAATTAGAACAAGCACAGGGTCCACTTTGAAGGAGATGGGAAGTGCTGCTTCATGACATGTGGGCCAGAAGAGTAAGTAGAATAAGGAGGCAGCCTGAGGGTGGTGTGTAAATTATAGATACCTAAATATGGATATGACAGGATGGAGCAAAATGTAGGTGTGGTCAATAAATTGACCAGAGGGGAGAGTGTGGTAATGGAAAAAAAAGTTACCACTGCACTGGCCATGCCCCCAACGGCCCCTCCTGTTCCCAATCCATCCGCTCCAACATCCACTCTAAATAATGAGCAAAAGTATATGCGGAGAAACATTCAGTAAGCAGTTAGCAAAACACTAAGGGCCATATAGTTGCCAATAAGAGAAGAACAGATTGTGTAACACAAGTAGGGTGTCAAGTAGTATATGTAGAAGTAGTATGTAGTACAGAAATGGAGAGGCAGAGAGAGTGCTGCATATAGACATGAGGAACACGGAGACGAAGAACACCTGCATGTCGAAATGAAGAACACCAGCAATTGCATGTAGACATGAAGAACACTTACATGCAGATATGAAGAACAATAACATGCAAGACATGAAGAAAACAACATGGCAGAGAATTAACAGAAGTATCTCCATTACTCACTCAATTCTGCTAGGCCTCAATTATGAAATGTTGCGACTGACATAGAATTGCTTAAAACAAGTTCCAGGCCTCACAAGGATCAGACAAGCCCCA
The DNA here is from genome assembly GCF_040938575.1 of Ambystoma mexicanum. Taxonomy (NCBI): domain Eukaryota; kingdom Metazoa; phylum Chordata; class Amphibia; order Caudata; family Ambystomatidae; genus Ambystoma; species Ambystoma mexicanum. The sequence goes on along the minus strand of NC_090934.1, from coordinate 569,752,873 downwards.
GACACAAAGGTCGGTGCACCAAGGGGAGTTCTGCTTAGCAAGCTGTAACCACACAGATAACATTTCACTGGCTAACAGCATACAATGATTAGGTTAATTAGTTTAAATTGGTAGCAGTAAGAAATCCACCTATGCTTGAATGCCAGGTGCAAGTGGCTACCGTGTTAAGTGATCCTATAACAAATGAATATACAGCACCCCAAGTGGCTGCCAAAGGAAAACACAGACTTGTTAGGATAGCAGAAAACTCAATAAATAAATAGAATTGAGCTCTGGACTGTGGTCCTCTACCATGTGAATCAGACAAGGGTCATTTATTCCAGGACAAATTAGATGCACCTGCCACTTCCTTAGCACATCCAGACACAGAGACAGAAGTCAAGGCCATGAACAAAGGCTGACAGATAGCCTTAGGCTTTGGAACAGAGGGGAGTACATTATTTAACACTGGATTACAGTGGTTCACCCATCCCTCCCTACCCATCATGTAACCTGACATCAGCATGGTGTCAGGTGTCGAGGTTGGATGAGCAAATGTCTGACTAATGAAATGATGTTCTTCTTATCAACTCTTGTAGTAGAATGAAAACAAATGGCATAATTGATTGAAATGTATTAACTGTAGAGGGCTTGCTCTAGGAGGGGTTAAGAGCTATAGAATTCCCAGTTATAAGGAGTTCAATTACAGATAACTATATGTTCCATATTCTACTAATTAATCATGTATGAGAATACAAGTTTGTTTGATTGTACTAACTGTGACATCAATTGTGATGATTTATTCTGCTAAAAGTTGTTTTTGACACAATGTCTTAGTGTCTTTGCACGCTCTGCCAGCAGCCGTTTGTTCTGGAATAAAGCTGGGCTTTCTCGTGCATTTGGAGTTACTCCTTTATTGAGTATTTGTCTATTATTGATATCTTTGGGTCTATCTTAACATATTTCCCGGGGGAAGAACCTCCCACCCATGAACCCTCTTGGTTTGGACTCTCTCGCTATGCTCGGTCACTCTACATATTCAGGGAAAACATTTATGATCCTTCAATTAAAAACTTAATCAGCCGCCACTACTTTGTGCTTCAGCTGAAAATGTTTAAAAAGACCAACAGCAGCAGAGTGCTTCCGTACTGACAAGTGTCGGCTGAGTTGACTGATTGCCTCGGGTATGGTTCTCTTCGCCAAGTGAGATTCTGCAATGATTTCAGAGCGAAGTGCTTCACAATACTACATGACACTTCAAGGTTCAATATTCACATCCGGTTGCCAGAATGTAAACAAAACCTGCCCGTAGGCTACAGAAGGAATCCCTCCTCCACCTGTACATACATAATCAAGCTCTTTTACTTTATGCGTAAACCCCAGTGTGAAATAAGGCCATTTTACAATGTGCACGTTACATTTTTAACATAATTCCTAATCAGAACCGTTCATGCGATCCTATTAATTCCGCTCATTTACTTTAATCTTTAGTGCTATGACACTGCTGACAATGCAGTCGTTTCAGAAGTAAATGCAAGTATACACCGGCACCGATATGTCATGCAATTCACGTGCTATTATGCTAATGTCATGCTAGGGAAAACGAGACGAGTTTACGTCTATGTTTTGCATTTGGCGTTTTCTACTGAATAGCTCAGTGGCTTTCTAACAATGTGCTATGGTTATATGATACAATACACACACATACATACATTGAAAAATAATCAAGCGCGAACCGGCATTTTTTGAATGCATGTAGCTATACAACATCGGCGTTTTTCAATGAAGCGTTCCCAGTTAAATACAATGGCTGTAAAGTGCTATTGCACTACACAATCCACAGTGACAGCTGCACATCTAACATCACAAACACCTGCTTTAACCTAGGCAGCATATCTAAATGCTACATTTGAAGAGGGCTACACACGCGTAGCCCTGCCGGACGTCTTTTTTCCAACTAGGAAAACATGCACGTTTTAAATCTGTTAAGCGGAAGCCTGTACACTGCGTTCTGACTGCACACGCGGGAATGCTGTAAAACATCCGCACAAAATCAGTTGGAAGGCATGCAGAAGGAATCACATGTTCATGTCTGTACATAATTACACAGGGATACAAGCACACTGGCTCGGAGCCTAGCAACGGTATCCAAGTGTAAGCCTGCTGATCAACCACAACTCAAAACACACCATCTCAACGCACAGTATCTGACATGGGGGGAAAAAAAAGAAACACAACTCCATTCTCTCCATGTTGCTGCTCGACGGCGAGAAAGCGAAACCAACCTTTTATGCACGAAGATGAACAGCCCATGTCCTCTAATCCACCAGACCGTTCATCACATCGTGAGAAAAAAAAAAATAATGAAATCAGCGGTCCAAATCACGGGATTATCAGCTTGCGAGACATGTACTATCCTTATAAGCGGGTCTGGCGAAAGCCGCAGGGCTCCCATATAGTCGTCTTGCTTTGTGATGCTTGCTTCCTATAGAAGCCATGGCAGATAGAGTCCAGAGCAGATGCTTCCTAAAGCCTCCCTGTGCTGCTTTGCCTGCAGACAGCTGTAGACTGGATGAAAACAATCAGGGATTAACTTTCCCATTCATTGCCGGTTTAATCCATTCCATTGGCGACCCGAAAACCCGTTATTTATATATATTGAAAACCCCTACAACTAATAGACACGAAATATAAGGTCGGTGCCATTCCTGCACAGCACGGTCAATTTGAGTAATGGATTGCAGAAATGCATGTTGTATCATCCTTAGTGCATGCCAATTAACATGGTCCTATGTCTGTCGTCCAACTTCTCTGATGGCGCCCAAGACGGGTTTGGCAAGGTTTTCTTAGAATAGTGGGAGGGATGGTTTTCTGTCCAAGCCGCTACACAAATAACATATGAGTAACTGCTGCTTGTTTGCTTAAATGTCTGCATTTTCTTTTATTGTTGTAGCTACTGTAAGTAATTGAATTGTGTACGAATCGTTTGTCCCTACATTCTTGCATGTGCTTTGCCAACATCACTCTTTTCCTGCAACAGGTTGAGCACATGTCGTTTAAGTGTATGCAGAAGTAGGGGTTCACTGGCGGTGGCAGCGGAGGTGGCCCCCGAGAGTGAGGTAAAGCGGAAGTGGAGTGAGTGGGCAAATGACAGAAGCTGGGTGGGCAGAAATCACCATTAGGGAAAGGGAGCGGGGCCTGGCAGTAGAACAGGGGTTGGAGGACTGTCACCCACACCAGATGAGGGAGGTGGAGGGAGGTTTGCATTGATTAATGGCAGAGCCAGCCTGAGGCATGGGCAGTGTGTGCTGTCACCCCGGGCCCTGCGCTCTTGGTGGCCCCGCAGCTACCTGCTGCGGTGAGTATACGAAGGAAGGAGGGTTGGGCTGCTTCCCGCAACGGGGTTTTCTTTGTGCCTGTTTTAGCGAGGCCGTGCTGTCAGCTCCCAACACCCTATGACTCCCTTCTAGAGACAACTACCCCGCCCCCTCACCTCCCCAGTAGCCCATCAGACCCATGGGGCGTTACACTTCAAGATGGGGTGAAAATACCTTAACAGTTTTACTCTTTTTGTTTAACATATTTCTATAAGGATTCCTATGGTGCTGGAGAACTTTAATTATGGTGTGTGTATTTTTCAAGTCTAACTAAACTAACTAACTAAGTCTGATATATAAAACAGCGTATTTTTTGAAAGCCAAACGTCGTGGTGAGGAGGGGAAAGGATCAGAAGGCAAATTTGTTGTGATGATTCACCAGGTCTGTGATATGATATAAGTCATTAATAACGCGCCTATACAAAAGTGTTTCTAGGCGCGACAAGACAAGAAAGGGAAGACAGAAGGAGGACAAAATAACAATCTTACAAGACCTTGTGTCATTCAGATTGAGCAACTGCAGGGGAGTTCAGGGGGAGAAGTCCAAGGGGGGGATGCATAGGAACTCATAAGTGTGGCCAGGTAGGTGACTCATAAGTGCAGAGAGTCAGGGGACTGTAGGGTTGCAGACACAGTCCCTAAGTGGTTGGGAGGCCCGGAGACAGTGCAAAGGCAACTGGTCGTGCAGGAGCCTGGTCCCGTAAGTTCAGTGGATGGCCAGGTAACCAGTTTGCACAGTCGACAGGGACATCAGCAAGGGAGAAAGAAAGCGGAAGCGAAAATAAAGGTCTTGAGTTGCTTCTGGAACCTTAGGTGACCTGCTCAAGTTTGAGAGAGGCAGGGAGGATGTTCCAGAGGGAGGCCCCAGCCGAGGACAGAGATCTACCCCCCCCACTCTGCCTGGAGATGCGGCTCACCCTCAGAGCATTGGAGGTGGATGAGCAGAGGGTTCGAGAAGCAAAGTGCTTAGGTAAATAAAGTTGGATGTAGTGTGGTCCCCGACCCCAGAAAACCTTGTGGGCGATGCAGAGGGTCTTGAACTGGATCCTTGCAGCCACAGGGAGCCAGTGGAGCGATTTCAGGGCTGGAGAGATACCATCCTTGGGCTTATGGCCAAGGACAAGTTTTGCAGTCCTATTCGGGATTATCTGTAAAGGGCGAAGAGCAGAGGCAGGCAGATTTAGAAAGAGGCTGTTGCAGTAGTCCAGCCTAGAGAGGACCAGGGCTCTGGAGACAGTGAGCTTCTGGGGGAAAGTGAGAAGAATACCTTTGAGGAGGTGCAGCTGATAGTGTGACTTCTTAGAGACATTAGAGATGTGAGGAGAGAAGGAGAGGATGAAGTCTAAGATGACACCATGGTTCTTAGCCTCGCAGGAAGGTGCAGGAAGAGTGCCCAGGGTAGGCTGCTAGAGTGAGAGAGGGAAGGCAGGAGCAGGTGTCCCAATGAGGAAGATCTCAGTCTTACTTGCATTAAGGCAGAGATCGTTGGAGGCACACCATTCCTAAATTGTGGGCAGACATGTATGAGAGAAGGAGCAGAAGAAGCTGAGGGGAGCCTGAAGGAGAGCTGGGTGTCATTTGCACAACTCTGAAAGTTAGAACAGAAGGGAGAGATGCGATGAGCCAGAGGTGCCAGGTAGTGGTTGAAGAGCCAGGGAGAGACGTTAGACCTCTGGGAAACACCACATGTAGAGAGAGAAATAGAAGAGAGGAAAGACCCAAGTTGGACTTGGGAGGGTCGATCTGAGAGAAAGGATGTCATCAAGGCTACGGCCTGACCAGAAATACCAGGTTGTTACAGAGACGTTTTAACAGGATGGCGTGGCTGACCATGTCAAAAGCAGAGGATGGATTAAGGAGAATGAGGAGAGAAGGGAGGTTAGAGTCTAGATTAGAGAGCACATCTTTCAAGGGTGTTCAGGAGAGCAGTTTCTGTGCTTCTGCTGCTCTGAAGCCAGACTGGTGGTAATGGAGATAACCAACAGATTCAGTATGTAGATTATGCTGGGGGATGGCCAGCTTTTCCAGGAAAGGAGTGATGGAGATCGGGTGATAGTTTGTCGTAGTGGAAGGATCGGCAGAGGGCTTCATAAGGAGGGGGTGCACAAGGGAGGGCTTAAGGGGGGAGAGGAAGGTTCCAGTGGCAAAAGAGTGATTGCAGAAATCACCAACGCTGGAGCAAGGGTGTCAATGTGGTCCTTAATGGTTCTGGAGGAGCAGGGGAGCATCTGCTTTGACAAGACTTTCATAGATCGGACTCGTCTAGAAACATTGTTGGGAGTAAACAGGGAGAAGGAGAAAGTAAGAGGAATTACAGTCGGAGAGATGCTTGGAATGCTAGAAGAAGAGGAAGAGGAGGTAGAGCAAGAGGAGAGAGTGGACAGGATATCGTGTGTTTTAGTGGTGACATGAGATGCCAGAGCGGTGCAAAGGGCCTGGGAGGGAACAAGAAAGGTGGAGACTGCAGCAGGATTGGCCAGTTCCTTGAAGATTTTGAAAAGTTCAGCTGAGTTGTTAGATGCCACAGAGACGTTGGCTTGGATGTAGCTCTCTTCTTAGAAAGGACAGACAGTCTGTGTTTCCTCTGGAGCAGGTGGCAAGCCAGTTTGTCAAAGGGTAGGCCTGATGCCCTCCACTTCCTCTCAGCCACCCTACAATTGCGCTTAATGGTGGTGAGGTCAGAATCATACCAACGGTTGCACTTGGATGCAGACTTCAAACGGATCCTCATGACAGGAGCAAGGACATCCAGAGTGTTAGAGATAGAGAAATGAACGTTGGAAATGGCTGTATCAGAGTGTCAGTCAAAGGCGAAAGCCTCCACTGACACACGCTTCATGGGCCAGATGACCGAGAAAGTGGATGGCAGTGCTAGGGTTGGCTTAGACTGAGGGGCAGAGAACGAAAGGTGAGACGAGAGAAGAAAGTGGTTAGTCGAAGAGAGAGGAGTGGTGAGAGGGTTGGAGAGGGGGAGGTCTGACAAGATCAGAACATCCAGGGTGTGCCCTGCAGAGTGAGTCAGGCCAGAGGGAAGAATAGAGAGAGAGAGAGAGAGAGAGAGAGAGAGAGTCGCAGAGGTTGTGAAAGAGCCTTGAGGAGGGGCTAGAAGCACCCAAGTGGATGTTGAGGTCTCAGAGGATAAGTTGAGAGGTAGACGCAAGGAGGGAGGAGGAGAGGTCAGCCCACTCAGAATGGAAGAGGGCGACCTGGTCAGGAGGCCTGTAGTTGGTGGCCACAGAGAGAGAGAGGCCAGGAGAGATGGATAGCCTGCAGCCCAGGAATTCAAAGGAGGAGTAGGCCTGCATAGGAATGACAGAAGCAGGGATCCACTGCAGGAATATCAGGGCTACTCCCTCTCCAGGGCTGTTGGTTCTGAGAGGATCTTGTAACCATCAGGGAGGAGAGTGTCAAAACTTGTAAGAGAGCTGGCCGTGAACCAAGTCTCAGTGAGACTGAGCACATCTAAATCAAGCTCTTCAAAGAGAGGGCAGATGTCTGAGGTTTGACAGCAGAGCGAGAATTAAGAGTAGCGATGTGGAGCAGATTGCCACATTTTCAAGATGTCATAGAGAGGTGCCAACATGAGATACGCCCTGCGGAAGTGTTAGAGGTGCTTGAGAATGGGCAGAGGAGGAAGAAGGAGATGGCAGGGTAGTCAGAGAAGAAGCGGGTGCATTAGAGATGGTAGAGGAAGGAGAAGGCAGAGCGGCCAGAGACTTCCTACCATACTTAGTGAGAGGGATAGGATCGTGGATAGAATAGCAGTTAGAGGAGATAGTGGAGACAGAGAGCACCATAGAGGGTGAAAGGGTGAAAAGTCAGGGGCTGGAGGGTCAGCCGAAGCAGGAGAGGGAGGTGGGGTCACACACTAAGGGTAAACAGGAGGGAGGAACATGGGGGGTCACACACAATGTAGGGGGCAACAGGTAAGTACATGAAGTGAAGGTTATTATAGGTTAGAATTATAATTATTCTTTTATAACGCGCTTAATACCAACACGTGGTTTCTAAGCACAGGATCTGGATTCAAACCTGTGTTGCGCTGTGTTGTCTTGCTTCCAAGACAAACACATTGCCCTGGAACTATCCTTCCTCCCCTCTGCCGTCCCCTCGAAGAGCTTGATTTGGATGTGCTTGGTCTCACCGAGACTTGCTTCACGGCCAGCTCTGTCATAAGTTTTGACACTCTCCTCCTTGATGGCTACAAGAACACTGGAACCTTGCGGGGCCCTAGCGTCTGTGGAGAAAACAGTGCAAGCAACAAATGTACACTACTATGGTACTCATGGACGTCATTTGGGGGTCGCCAGAGGTCACAACAGTGACCTCTGGTATTGTCAATGGTGACCTCTGGCATCCGTTTGCTACCCCAGTACTTAAAAAATTGATGTGTGAAAACAACACTATTTAAGAAGAAAGGCGCGAGCTCTATTATGCCTGCCTGGGCGCGGGCGCCATTGTGTCTGCAGTGCTTGCATATCTCGAGTGACAAGGTCATGCCCGACACCAGCCTGGGAGAAGCGCAGGCTGTAGTGACAGAGCTGGCTCAGGCTTGTGTGGGAGAGAGACAGCAGGGAAGCCATTACCTCTCTCTGCCATTGTGCGCTGGACAGTGCACGGCAGCTGCCCAAACCAGGAATCCCCCTCCCTACCACCCAGAAGCACGGCCCAGTGGCTGTTTACTCTCTACCCTTTCCAGGGACTGTGTAGAAGAGGAATCTGCAGACAGAGAAAGAAATGCCTGTTTCCAGCAGGTTCGCGGGATAATACCGGCCTTATGGATAGCTGTGGTGGTGGGATTTGCACCCTCCATATCGGGACAGATGGTGAGTTCACTCTTCTTTCTTTTCAGTGGGGCTTGGTTTCATACTTCGAGTGTCTTGCATGGAGTTTGGATTACTGCACCAAATAGACTATTCAGTGGAAACAAGGGATTAGACGAGAAATGCACCAAGGGCTTCTTTGTAAACCCAACTTTTTTGTATGAACATACTGCCTGTTTGCTTTTATGCATGCCATGGGGGTGGGTGGGCGATGCACTTCCCCTCTCCTAAAGGATGCTGCTGGTTAGCACTACACTCCATGGTGATCCCAGGCAGCAACTTCACGTCGCGTTTCCCTCTGGCTCTTGTGCTCAGAAGCAATTGACATGTTACATGGGTTAACAGGAAAGGGTTTAGTTCCACTTAGTTCATTGCGCTGCTAGATCCAAAAAGGTTTTTAGAACAGACACCAAATATATTACAACACTAATATAATTCAATTATCGAGCTGAAATATGGGTAGTTGTTGAAGAATTTTGTATTTGAATCCTTCAATTAGGAATGCCAGAGAAGTCTGCCGACACGTGTTTCGACCTTCAACGGTCTTTCTCAAGGCAAGACTCAAACTGTTTGTGCCATCGTCTCGTGTCTGGTTGTAAACTTCTAATGATTGGATTGATAGCAATAAAAGTTCTGGTGTACCTGTTTCTGTCTCTTGCAATATTTGTAAGGTATGTGTTGTATCACATAGGTAAACTGGGAGCGTTAGTACAATACTCTTGATGGCAGTGTCTATGTATTGCGAAAGGCCTTCCGTGGCCCATCCTAGGCCACTCCTAATTGGTCTAACCTGTGGTAGTTCAGAAAATTGTTTATGGATTTTGGGAAGAAAATACATGGTCGGAATGACTGGACAATGTTGAAAAAGAAAGTGTTTCTCTTCGTCGGTCGATAAACCACGTGAATACCAGTTTTGAATAAGAACGGAGAGGTCGGAAACTGTTTGTTGTGTTGGATTCCCTGCAAGCAGTCTGTAACACCCTGGGGTGGCCAAGTGTTCATTGGCCATACTGATATAATCTGACTTATTAACTACTACAATATTACCGCCTTTGTCGGCTTCTTTGATGACTATATTTGGGTCCTTCATGAGATTACCAAGTGCCTGTTTTTCAGAATGCGAAAGATTGTCATGCTTTTCATTCCCATTCCTTGGATGATGATCTATATAATGATGCAAGTCTTGTGTTACCGCTTGATAGAAAGTGTCAATTACATGGGTGCTAATGAGTCTAGGATCAGTCGTAGTTGATAAAGGAACTGATTTTGCCAGGTGACGGGCTGATTCAAAAAATGTGAAACACCCCTCTGAAAACTTGAAAAACCTGTCATGTAAGACCCCCTCAAACTCTTTAAAACTGGTGAACTGAGCCTGTTTGTTGAACGCGCAATCATTGTCGAAAAGCTGCATTTAAGTAAAGTATACGGGAGGGGTGGTTATTTATTTAAGCAGTGCTGTAGCACAGTGCACCGATCCTTCATACCTTTCACTCTTCACTGTGTTCACACATGTTGGAATGGGAGAAGTTCTGTGGCAAATAAAAACCATTTTGCTGCCACTTGCTCCTAGAAGAAATCTGCAAACCTATGCCCCTATGAAGCACTGTGTAATTATATTAAGGGGGAGGCTAGCAGTTCCAGGAGTCGCTGTTTACAGTCCTCTCTCAAACGTCACTCAACTGTATGCGGTCAGAACAGACACAGACGTGCACAGTATGCAAAAGTGTAAAAAAAATTACACCAGTAGTTGACTTTAAAATGCATTATTTGACACAGGGTTTCCCAAAATAGACCCGCAGGTACAACAAAAACATTGAGTCATTGGTTTTGCAGATGGTGGCTGCTTTATTTGGTGTCTTGTGCTGTTTTTAACCATTATATCTTAATAAGTAAGGAAGCAATCACGAGAGAGCAAAACGAAAAAAGGAAAACAAAATATATACTCAAAGTTCCCTAAGAATCAGATGCCAAGCAACGCTGCCTACCTGCAATGAGTGTGCTCAATGCAACACTCATGTAACTTCAGTGGGGCCTTCCTTCTATTTTATATGCTCAGTTCCTCTGCAGATCTATAACCAAGGAAGGTTGCAAGTCAGTCAGCACTGTCAGGATTCAAACGTACCACCTGCATTTTGAACTCCGATTTTAGTAACAGGTGTTCCACTTCCTGAGCTACACGCTGTGTCGGGGAAAATGACATTTTTATCTGAAGTCAATTAGTGCTTAAAAAACACCAAACCACAGCAAGTTTGTTTGCTATTTAGTGAGCTAACTAGCATGTGCTCTAGATTTTACTTTTGTACTGGTGCCTGTTTAGAACTCTACGTGTTTTTTCCCCTGTGCTGGACTGAATCCAAAACAGTAGCATGAGCAACTTCAGGATTCAGCATGTCTTGGGGGCAGATCACACAGCATTGATATTCAGAGTACAATGCTCTATGCACCGTGCTAGACAGGTTTACCCAAACAGCAAACAACTAACACGGAGATGGCCAACCTTGGCATATGTAAATGAAAAATTGGACATCACTGAAAACCAAACATGTGTTAAACACACACGTACCACATGTGCTTTTCATTGTAGCTTGTTAGTCTAAAACAGACATGCTTTGTGGTTATGACGGTGTAGATGGGATGGAAACATTTAATATACAAGGACTCACAATGAGTGTGGCTGCATCAAAAAACAGGTGCTATTTTAAATAATTTATTTTTTAAATACCACCTAATTATAAACTGGGGTTGCATGGTATATTTACAGGACTGGGAACATTTGAAGTACTGAATTGGATTAACAACCTTTTATTTAGCCCATACCACCTGTCACAGAAGCAAGATCAATTAACAACCCGGGACATGAAAAATGAAGTACAAACATGACCCGGGCTCTGGTTGGACTGGGTAAATGAATGAGGAGTTTTCAAAGAAATAAAAAGGGGATAGGTCCAGCTTTCTGAAGAACCATAGTCCATCAGTATGTCCCTGACTCCCCCCTTGGGCTCAATGGTGATCCATGCTTGTAAGAAATGTATATCATATTACAGTGATATCCTAACCATATTTACAAACCTCCCACAATTTTAAGCAGCGGGGATATAATGCAATATATCCCCCCCACAATCTGAAGCAGCAGGGTCAGCCAGCGTTAACTAAAATCAGGGTTGAACAGCCTGGACTCATCACTGGATTGTAGTATGAGCGAGCGACACGATACAGGCCAGCGCCTGGGTGATTCGATCATCACACTGGCTTCCATTTCATTTGGAGGGCACCACCCACGGAAGTACCTACACGTGTCCTCTACTGAGTGACTGCTGTGCTCCCTCCCCCATGCTTGCATCACTTGATGCGCAGTGCACTGCAGCGCAGCCCTGTATGGAAGGAGGGTGACCAGTGCTGAGTCTCTTGCTGAGCTGACGCACTGACAATGAGTCAAGGAGCACAAGCATGCAGTAACACGTTCTTCTCGGGGCTCGAGTCAGGGCGGCGTTGCCGTTGATTTTGATTCACATTGATTTCAGGTGAGGTGAGAGCAGCCTATTTCCATAAACCAAATCATACCTCTCCAAAATATCTTTCACAATGCCCCTTTTACTTTTTTTGCCAAATTTCCCCATTTCCATATCAACAAACTATGTAAAAAAAAAAGTGCTGTAATGCATTTTGAACACGCGCTTTTCATGTGTGTTTTTAGCATGAAAGGATGTGTGGTTGGCTGGCATTCCAATTTTGATAATGCAAGGGGGGGGACGAAAAAGGACCACTCTGTCCTCGCTCTCTCTGACTACTTATAATTTAATTTGGCAACATGGGCTGTTTTGACTGGTACTGAAAGGTAAAAATGCACGAAGCCTGGCGGCAACATCTGGCGCACACGCACCTGACACCGCGGTCGGTGGCTGTTCCCGGTAGGCAGCTGCCTGTGAACTCACCCAGGCGCTTCCCACCCCATACGTTGGGGCAATATTCACGCCTAAGGCAATTACACACAGGGAGTTGGTTGCCACAGGAGTGGTCTGTGCGCTCTATTCGGTGCGAATACTGTGGGCATCAGATGTGTTTTCCTTTTTTCTTGGAAAATCAGTCACATTTTCAAATGTTGTTCTCTTTCCTTCGTGCAAAGCATGAGGAGAAAGAAGCCCAGTGGCCAAAGCTGCATTCCCCCTCCTCACACTCTCTGCTCACACTGGCACTGGTGACAGCAGGTGATGCACGAGCTGAGAGATAGGGTAAATGCAGAGCGATCAAGTTTCCCCATGCCACGCATGGCAGTCATCCAGTCCTATGTTTTTTTGTTAAATCCGTGAATGTGTAGTTCTCCATTTAAAGAGAAGAAAAAACTACGCATCCCAGACTTCCAAGAACAAAAACAGGGATCAGATGGGTGGCTTTGACGCATGGCAAAACTAAGAGCTCTAAAAATATGATTCCAACGTACAGTATAGCATTTCCTACAATGAAAGTCAAAAGCCTCAGCTACTAAAACCAACTCCTGTAACAGGAACAATCCCAGACAGCCCACAACCATTCATTCTTACCTTAAATGAACTATTTGTACTGCAGTGTGGGGAAAGGCGATGGTTAAATGATATGCACAAATGTATGCCCTATCAACACATTACACACTAGACAGGGACTTTCTTAACATGATGTTTTGTACTGTTACATAAGATATCAGTACCTAAAGTATATCATAAATTTGAATAAAGGAATTAATTAGAAAGTCTTTCTTTGTATGACCGCGCCACCAGCTCTTTTTAGCACAGTAAAATAAAATGGCTTGTTTTTTTTACCGGAATGAACTACTGGATTACACATACTGCACACCTAGTTCATCTGATAATCTTTTTTGTGCTTTGGTTTCTTGCCAACCATTTCAACATGTGATGGATTGGAGAGGAGACCTGTGCTTAATATTACATTTTTTAATTATTATTATAGTATTTATTGAGAGTGGACCTAGATTCGAGAAGCAACTGAGCACTTTACAGAGGTATACAACAGACAACATATACAGAGGGGGGTAGGATGGAAAGTGGGTTACAGCTATACAAGAGGGTGGCGAGGAGAGTAACCGACAGCATCTAGCGAGTCAAGTGGCGCAGGGGCAACGTGATGGCTTAGGTGTGAGGAGGAGAGATTCGTTGAAGAGGTCATCTGCCCACTGCCTAGATTTTGTGTGTCTCCTACGCCTCTGCATACCCGGAGGAGTCACAATCACAAACAATAAGGATTTCACAAAACCCTTTTTTGTCTCCTCACGGTCTCTTGTTTAGTATTGTAATCTTGTTAGCTCATGAGCCCCTTTCATATTTGCAAAATAACAACAGTGCATTTTCTCTTGTGGAGAATGTAAAATACACCTCTAACATATACCATGAATTTTAACTTAGGATAGAAGTGCAATTTATAGGGCCATGCGGAAATGTTCATCTTTGCCCTCTTGCAGAATGAATTTATCTGAAGTTGCCCGTGCTAGAAAGAAGGTATGCCAATGTGCCAAATGGTTGTTTATGATGCTGATTGACAGCAAGAATGCACTAGCCTTGTACACAGTGGGAATGCCTCTGGACCTAAGGTTGGCTCTGCTATTGGCCTTCAGGCTGGCTGGAATAGCTGAACTGCCAGGTTCACCACAGCCCCTGCCCGACCCCGAGCCAGCCTGCAAGCAGACAAGAGATCACTTCCCCCGAGGATATCTTCAAGGCACAAGTACATTGCTTGTTTTATCGCCAGGCAATGGCCCATTCTTCACTGGTGTTAGTGCTCGAGCATTGCCTATAATTTCTCTGGCTGTAAGGGCAGGGAAAGTATTAAGTATTGCTAGGTTTTGTATGGATGCAGTTTCAGGATCTAGACGGTTGGAATCAACTGCACAATTGCTGTCTATATGTCTATGTTAAGGCAGAACTAATTAGGTTATTGATTGCACCTGCATTGTTTACTGTGGCAATAGCAAAACGATTTAGCCCTTGTGCAATTACATCTCTACTAGCTTTAGCCACTGGCGTAATGGGGGTCCCCACAGCCCTTGCAGTGCGTGGGGCCCCATGATGTCCATGGCCAGTGCGGAGGCCCAGTGACAGTGGGGCCCCTCAGCAGGGCTTGCAGGGGGGTCCTCACATTTTGTGTTACACCACTGGCTTTAGAACTAAACCCAGCAGCAGAAATATGGTGATTAGCGGCTAGCCACACCTAACTAGTGCACATCCTTTCATTGCGCCAGTATTAAGACCAACATTGATGTTTTTACTCTTCTAGCTCTACTACCAGCAGTTCAGGCCTGCCATAAAAAAAAAGTCGAAGACCCAAGCTTTTGAAAATGCTGGTATACTCTCAGTTTGTCCATGGCATATCATGCGTAGTGGTGGGCAAAATGTCCACCCGTGAAGTGAAAAGTGCTGAATTCGCACTGGAATTTGCTTCCGCCCGTTCTGCGGAATCTGTATTACAGTTTGGTTTGGTGTGGTTTCGCGCGGTTCCATGTTGGTTTTTTGAAGCGAGATGAGAAACTTCAAGCAGGCCTCTATTTTGATCAGTGCTAGTTTCTTGAAGCAACACGAGAAACTTTGTGCGTATTTTCCTGAACCGTATTAGTTTGGTGCAGTGCCATGCGAAACGACACGAGAAACTTAATTTTTCAGCCTGTGCTGGTTTCGCACAGTGACACAAGAAACTTTGTTCTTTTTCCGAACCATGTTAGTTTCATGCAGTGAGAAATGTGTGCAGTTTCCCGATTCTGTGCTAGTTTTGCACAGCGACACGTGAAATTTTGCACAGCCCTTTTTCCAAACCAGACTTGTTTCGTGCTGCGGCATGAAAAACATTGCATGTGTTTTGTAATCCACATTAGATTCACGCATAGGCATGAGAAAGCGCGTGCCCTCTTTACGATTCACGCAACTTTCGTGCATAGGCACGAAAAACTTTGTGCTGCTATTTTTAATTTGTGCTAGGTTTGCTCAGCAGCACGAGAACATGTGGGTGGCTCATTTCAATTTGTGCTGGGTTCGTGCAGCACCATGAGAAACTTTGCAGCAATCTTTTTGATACATAGGGTTGGCAGAATGGCAGATTGGGGTGAAGCGGATTGAAATCCGACATATTTTGCTTCCATTGCTGGCAGAACAGAATTTAACAATTTCGTTGAGCCCTAATCATGACATGACATATTACACCATAACAGAACAGAACGTTTGTCATGATGTCCTTTCATATCTAATGATATAACTATCTTGATATATCAAGTCATAGGGCATTTCATCATATGCCATGATATTTCATGACATCATGTAATGTCATTGCACGATGACATAAACAACAAAAAAAGGGTTCTAGGTCATTATTTTTCGAAGAAACATTTATTTAAGGTTCTTTTCTTTATAGTAGAAACAATTATACAATTAATTCAATAAGCACAGCACAACATCTCAATCCAATGGACAACAAACCATTAGCACAGAGAAATAGAAAACTCAAGCAACATTTCTATTCTCAAAATGTATAAATCATATACTCAATCATGCCATTCATACCATCAACACAATCTTAAACAAAATTACACAAAACAAACACATAATTATCCATGCAAGGTCTCATGAATACATTTCCTTTGAGAGTTAGGGTACCCAAATTAAGTTTTGTTATGGACCCTGCAGCTAACCAGTCTCAAACAGTTTCGACATGTAGGACATTTTACCACGTCTTCATCAGGGGAGTATACATACTACAAAACAAAAAGTCAGACAACTGTGTATCAAAGCATCGTCCATTGTACCTATACATTTAAAAATTGTTATTTACAAAACTCATACCTAACAATTGATGGTATGAATATTAGAAAAGGGGAAAGCATCCGAGAGGGCAAGGAATGTCTACCTTCCTACAGCCGATAGGGCCCCATTGTGAGAAAGAGGGCGTGTGTACCAAAGGAAAGGAGAGAAAGAAAGAGAACAAGGGAAAAGGGAGGGCAGCAGTGTTTCTCCTGTATCCAGTATGACACCTCTTGCATGGATGGAAGTCTTAATAGCCAACAGAGTATCACCAGGAAAGCCCAACCCGGAGGTGGTGCAATCGAGTCGCCAGACTCTGCTAATACAATGTCTCCTTAGTGCATCACTGCAGGGCAAAAAGAAAGGCATTTGAAGTGACCCAAACCGCATTAGTTAGTGAATTGGAGGAAATGGCCAAGGGGTGGAATGTACTACCTACATGTGGATTGATTGCCCAAGGTCGAAGGGAAAAAAGCAACCGTCAGCCACGTGGAGATGTTTGCTCGCAGTCGCTGTGATCGTCAATGCAGAGTAATAAGGTGTATGCCGTCACAAGGCGAGATACGTGGGAAGGTTCTGAAGTTGATTGCAAATGGAATGGAAGTAATCGTGAGAGACTGCTTTTGGGATAAAAGAGGCAAAGAGCAGTTGCTGGAGCCAACAGACAGTATGAGGGCATGATGGCACCTTGAAAACAGATGACAGGCACCGCAAGCGGGGGGTGCACTTGGCCAAGCCAGAGGGTGGCAACAGGGGTGCTTACCGGTGCAAAAAGCGATATTATATTAAGGCGCTCTGGGCTGTCTAAGGTTTTTGAAACAGCTGTGGCAGTGACGGTGGAGTTCTATCCATTGTCCACGCGGCTGGGCGAAAAGGAAAAGTTAGTGAATGCCTGTTCTTTCCATTGTCTACCCTACGGGGAGTGCAATCGGCCAAGCCAGAGGACGGCAAATGGGTTGTTTACTGTTACGAAAAGTGGTGTTGTGTTAAGGCACAGTCAGTAGTCCAAGGTTTTTGAGTCAGCTGTGGGGTTCGTTCCAATGTCCACGCTACGGGCAAAAAGGATAATTAGTGAATGAGCTTCCAGGCAAAGTGTCTATAAGGGTGGACTGGACTTACCTAGTATGAGAAGCAGGAGTGTCTGCAGTGAAGGCAGACTTGGCACTGTGCAGTCTGGGCGCTCTGAGGGATGATCTGTATCCAAATACACCCAAAGTAAACACGCATGTCAGGTGACCTGCATGAAGTACAGTTCAAGTGACCATTTTGGAATGGGAAAAGCCTCGCCAAACGTAGAAAGATGTATCTAATGGCACATTACGGTGCAAGTGTCATGAATGGATCCTGCAGGTGGACCGGCAATATTTTCCAATGGGTGCCGAAATCAGGGGAGTGGGTCTTGAGGGCAGGGGGAGAGAGCATTCCTGAGCCTGTCAATTTACAGGTCCCTAATGGGAAAAATGTGAGGGAGTGCATCTGATCATTGATGACAATGGTCAGGGAAAATGACCAGGAGGGGGCACGCTCAGAGACAAAAAATGAGGAGTCACAGTTGAATTTTCCCTTCAATGCATGGGGTCCTGGTTCAATGGTATAGGAGTCGAACAGAACCAGGAGGTGGCAGACACTGTTTAATGAATGAGGGAGGGACAGATGAATTATCCCTCCAGTATATTAAATCCTGATTCAATGGTTTTCAAATTGAACATCCACATTTGTTCTTTAAGTTTAGATTCTGGGAGATTGCCTCCCCATTGGTCCCTGTGGCCTTGTCAACACAGAACCAGTTGAGTTCCTCAGCGATGTCTCCTAGTCCACTGTAGTGTACTGCTAAAGGGGCTCATATATTTTTTGTTCGTATTTTGGAACAGTGTTCAGTAATCCTTAGGTTCACCTGTTGTCCAGCTTTACATATGTAGATTTTATTACATGGGCAAGTAATGGCAAGTATGACATTAGAGTTTTCAGATGTTGTGAATGATCTCAATTGCCATGTTCGTCTATTAGCATCACATGATTTAACTTTTTTGGATAATCTGCATGCAGTATAAGAATTACAAGGGTTGTGCCCAATGACAGGTCTGTTCATTACATCCACAATGCAACTCTGAGGTGGATCATTCCTGGTTGCATGCACAAGTCTTTGTTTTAAGCATTTGGACTTCTTAAAGGCAAAAAGAGCTTTTTCCATCACATGTTCTGCAGTCTGTAGTACATGCCAATTTTTCAGAATAGAGCTCCAAATTGCTTGGGCTTGTTAATAGAATGTGAGCACACATACTGCTCTAGATATATCTTCCTTCTCAGAATTCTCAATTATCAGTGCATCTCTATTGGCAAATTGTGCTCTCTTTTTACAATGGTTGACCAGTTTTTTAGGGTATCCACATGCATGTAGTTTTTTCGACAGGATCTCTGCATGTTGTTGAAAAAGGGCAATGTCTGTACAGTTCCTCCTTAGTCGGAGGAACATACCATATGGGAGGTTATTAATAAGGCTGGAAGGGTGTTGAGTTGAAAATGCAGGGTGCTGTTCCATTCTGTAGGCTTTAGGTACAATTCTGTTTCCAATTGTCCTACTGTATAGAAAATACATAAATCCAGAAAATGTATGGATATCGGAATTGATTCATGTGTGAATCTTAGATCCCGATTTTGCTCACAATGGGGCCCTATCGTCTGTAGGGAGGTAAACTCTCCTTTCTATCTCACATGCTTTTCCCCTTTTTTAATATTTATACATCAATTGTTAAGGATGAGTTTTGTAAATAGTAATTTTAAATGTATAGGTACAATGGACGATGCCCTCATACACGGTTGTCAGACTTTTTGTTTTGTAGTATGTTTACTCCCCTGATGAAGACATGGTAACATTTCCTACACGTTGAAACTGGTTGGGACTGGTTAACTACAGGATCCCTAAAAAAACTTAATTTGGGTACCCTAACTCCTGACCTGAAAGAAATGGATTCATGAGACCTTACATGGATAATTATGTTTTTGTTTTGTGTAATGTTGTTTAAGTTTGTGTTTTGGTATGAAAAGTGTGATTGAGTATATGATTTATAAATATTGAGAATAGAAATGTTGATTGGGTTTTCTATTTGTCTGTGCTAATGGTTTGTTGTCCACTGGATTGAGATTTTGTGCTGTGATTTTTGAATTAACTGTACGAATTCTTTCTACTATAAAAAAAGAACCTTAAATAAAAGTTTCTGTTGTTTAATTTATTCTTCCTTGGTCCTAGAATGAGGGACACCTTCTTTTCTGTTTCTTTATTGCACAATGACATGACATGCACAGAAAGCTACCCAACCCATTCCATGTAATCTCCCGGTTTCCATTCCAAGTAAGGTTCCAACTTGCCACTCCCAGTAAGCATGGTATTTCTATTAAGCTACCAACTGGCATTCCCCATAAACTCCCAGTTTTACAACCCAGTACATGTGTCATTCCCATGTCATGCTATGATATGTTGTATCATCATGTCACATTTCATAATATGTAATGCTAGGCTACATGCTATTTCAAGTTATGTCATGTGGGATATGCCCCAGTGGGAAATCTAATCTGGGTGCTGTGGCCAGTTTGCAATCACCTTCATCCTCACTCTACCACGCAAGAGCCCGCCACCTGCCACATATACCCCACGTCCCATGCCAGATAAAACAGACACAGCCTTAGAACCACTCATAACACCCCTAGTCTCCCCACTGTCATAGCCCTCCACTCTCCTCAACAATTAGTACACCATCATCACGCAGGCATGCAGCGAAATTGCCCCCCTCAAATCACAAAAACCCTGCAACCACCACCATGAACCAGGGTTCAACAGCTCCCTCCTATCTGTCAAGCAGTAAGCCAGCTTTTGTTGCAGGGGCATGGACCTTGTAGGGCATGGCAGGGGTAGGTACAGAGATTCCTTACTTCTCTTCTGCTCCTCTTAGATGGCACACAGAAGGGGAAGAGGAAGACAGCATTCCTGACTCATCTAGTATTGATGAATTGCAGCTACTCAAAATATATGGGAGATCCTTGGCATTTAATGGCACTTTATGGCCAACAATGGGAGTGCCTTAGCAAATAATAGCTTGTAAATTCTATAACTGACAAATGGCAGGAGTACCTGGACTGATGATGACAATACCTTTTATATGAGCATGTGATGGAAATTAAGGCATTAGCTGGCATGTGGTATTAGCCTCTAGATGTATAATTGTTATAACTGGCAAAATGAGCATCTGGTTATATGATGACAGTATCTCAAACATGCTGTACCTGGGTATACAATGTCTATGCCTGGCAAACAGTGTGAGTGTCAGGGTATACGATGGCGCTAGCTTGGCGATGGTGCAAATGCATTGCAATATGATGACTATTCTCTGCAATGATTTCAAATTTACCATATGATTGCAGCAATTGGTTAATGGTGGCAGTACTTATCAAGTGGTGTGCGTACTGGAAAATGCCATAAGAATAATTCTGTTTGGTCTATTAGGTGGCACCAAGCCAAAACTGTTGTATTAGAGTACAGATAGGGAGAAATGGCATATGGGGAGGGACATGCAGTTTGTAGAATTTGCTTGGTTAGTTGTCCACCCATTGACTGCCGATGGCCATGCTAATCCCTATGGTCATTCCCACCCAATTCCAGCCCATCCCTCCTCATTTGAACTATTTGACCTCGCTTTGATCAAGTTTTTTCATCAAACTTTGCACTCAAAGTGCTTGCCAGTGTTTATTGAAAGCAGTCTTTCCAGAGTTAATGACTTAATTGGTGCTGTAAACCTGCTACTGGTGTAATAAAATGTCTTAACCATGTCTGCCTTCAGCCACTCGAGTTATAAGCACTATGCATATCCTTCACTGAAGTCCTGTTAAACACAAGCATTGGCAAAGCCACCAGTTTTGTCGTGAGTGACTGCTAGTAGATACCCAAGTACTCCCACCAATTTGATCCTGCTACCATCTATGGCCAGTTAATACCAGTACTTCAATGTCTGGCAAGTGCCGTTCCCATGCCTGCACAAAAGCCCAGACTGTTGGCCTTGCCAATGCTTGTTAATACATGTGTGTGCAATTACTACACTGTCCACGTCTATTTACCCATAACTGTATTACCAACAATCACAACCAGTAAAGATGCTCTGCCGGTATCTGGGCTGGGTGTTGTGCCGTTTATTTTAGCCATAGACCCTTTCATATTTGCGAAGGGAACTAGGGCATATTTTCTCTGTTGAATAATGTGAAAATACAAGTCTATAACTTGAAATCTAACCCACGCTCGCAAGCCATAAGTTATAATAGGCCATTTGGGAAATTTCCTTTTTCGTCCTGTTTGCAGAAAATGTTGTGAAGAACAGGACACGCTTTTTCATCAGCAGAAAATGCCTGCCTAGGCTGGACAGGATCTCCTCAAGAGAACACTCTATCCACGAGTTCTGAAGCACACTCTCAAATACCAACACCACCAGCGCCTTGCATGACAACAGAATAAAATGCAGCTCTAGGGGGAGAGGGGAAGCGTCATGTGAAGGCTAGACTTCCCGTATGCGTCCACCTCGCCACGAACTGACCAACAGGCAGAGTTAAGGGCCTCACAGAGCTTCGTCCAGGTGCGGTCCCAATCATGCACTTTGCTCCTTCTCTGCAGCCCTGCAGCTCTCTGCACCTCCCACCTTTCAATGCTCCAGTTCCAGGTGATAGGGATAAGAATACCAGCAAGCCCGTTGCACGTTATATGTGACTGCAGATTCGTGTTGCCTTCAAGCCCACACAGAATTCTTTAGGTAATGAGTGGGTCTGGGGAAAGAGGTTACTGGGGTTCATAATGGAAACGTGAGATTGCAAACAAAGCACTGAGAAAAGTAGGGTTTTACTGCCAACGCCCCTATAGTGACATACATTTTCTAAAAAGGATCAAGGATTAGACAAGCTAAATTTAAGCAATATGCCCCTCGCAGCGGGGGCATTACCGACACAGGCAGGGGTGTTGCTAGGTCTGGAAAAAACCTGGGGCTACGCTGATGTCAGAGCTGTCAGGACTGGGGGCTAGCTAGTCTTTTGGTTGTAGCTCATGAGATTCTATCCAGGGCTACAACCAAAAGACCAGAGGCTATATCCCCTTTAGCCCCCCCTAGCAACATCTCTGGACTCAGGTAATGCCCCGGGGCCTCGTGAAGGCCTTAGCAAAGGTCCCAGGACATTACCTGAGTCGGTAATGCCCCCGCCGCGAGGGGCATATCTCTATAAGTACTCCGGCCCGCAATATCTGCATGACCAGGGCACTAAAAGCAAAAGCATTTTTTTCTGACCCGAAAAGTCTCCGGGAAAGGGAAAACAGAGTCCATTTTCCCTTTCCATGGCACCATCCAGAGTGGACGTGCTGGGGCGAAGGCAGCCTCTCAGCAGTGGGGAGGCTTGCAGGAGGGATGGCCCAGCTTTGAGCCTCCTCAGTGGCTGAGGGGCTGCTATGCCCCCCACCAAGAACAAGGTGGCTGGAATCCTGGCCGAGAATCGAAGGATTCTCGGCCAGGTAACGACCAGGTGAGAGCCAATCAGAATGTGTGTTGCATTCTGCTTGACTCTCGCTGGGTACTAAGACGTTAAACGATCCGTTGTTATATAATGTCAAATTGAGCCATGCCCTGTCATGGTAGGTAATACGGCTTGTGAGACACACACATGCACACACCCACCTCCCCACCCTTCCCCATCCTGAAAACCCAGGGAAATAAGATGTCAGAATCCAGTGTGCTGGGTTTCCAACAAAGCGCCTGTGGAAATTCTTTCATATATAGGTACATACGTTCGGTACCAACAAGACACTTCTTGCTTCTGTAAATAGGTAGAGAAGGAAGATAGAACTATGGAGCTCCCGGAGTTACAAGGAGGTTCCCAACCATTCAAGTCCATCCTTCTACGGGACCTTTCACTTAGGGGTTTTCGGAGTCGAACACTCTTCATAATATAATCAACCCAACAGCTGTACAATGATTACATTTGTATTCTCTACATCTGTGGAGATGGAGAGGCCGATGGTCACTTTACAGGTGGGACCCGTGCTAATAAAGCAAACCACCTGGACTGATGTGGGATCAGGGGGAATACCCTAGTTCAACAGACATCATTTATGATATGATTTGATAAGGCATTTATAACACGCCTATGTGTTTTGAGGCCATCCTATCAGGATGCACGGAATTAAACATGGAGACCTTAGACTATATCATGGGGCTGGATGACGTACTTACAAAGACTTCTAAACAAAAACACCCCTTGTTGCAAGTTAATCACCAGTTGTATCCTCTTTGGGCAAAACAAGATGGTAGCAGATGGTTATAAGGTCCTCAAGTGCAGGCCTTGGGGAGTGACTATATATTCCAGAGGAAAGCACAACTACCATTGACAAACCAGGTGTCACCCAAAAGAAGGGGAGGGGGATATTCTCTTAAAGATATACAAACGAAAATCATTGAGGAACAGGTTTTACAGTGAAAGCAAATGGCTCTCTTGTAAGTGTGTGATAGCACCCTGTGAAGAGACATCTGAGGAGGAACTTGATTTCTTAAGCATCAGAAGAAGTGGCCGACTGACTGCGATCACTGGTATTTTGTGGTGAATGGTCCTGTGCCACTTGAGAGTGAGCCAATGACCCCCCCACCCCTCTCTAAGGCCACCACATTCCACAATGTCTTCATGAGAGCACTATGAATGACACAGAAACATTATCTGCTACCAGCAGGGTTTCGTGAGCAGAAGAAAGTAGCAATATCCTGAATTCTCATTTCTTTCTTTCTCATGCAAGAGAGCATATTGCACTAGATATTGTTAATAACTTGTGATGTTCTTAGGAAACTCTTATCATTATCAGCGTTCATCATTGTGATGGATCTGAAGTCATCATCTTCAAAAAATTGAAGTTATCGAAAGAGGGCCGCTTCTCGGGAGACGTCCAACCCAAAACAAACACTGACACGTGAATGCTCTTTTAAACACTTATGCAGGTGCAGAGAGGCATGTGCTTATGTCTTCCAAGTGATCATGAGCATCATCATTATGCATGTATCTGTAGGGTAGGTTTTCCAGGACACACACGGAAGGCCATCGTATCACAAGGGACTACACATTGAATTTGCATTGAACTGCAACTAATATCTTAATCTACTGATGAATTATATCCCATATTGAATGCATGATGTATTGCTTTTTACCTCATTCCCATCAAACATTTACCTTTCATTTTGAGATATAAGATATATCACATGGTTTATATGTCTTTATTTTTATGAATCATGACACAAATGGACTGCATTTTTCTGATGTTACCATCTCTTTAATAATGTTTTATCTCATACCTCCCTTTAACTGGGAAACATTGTTTTGTGATTATGATTAAAAATTCACCTGCTTGCTTCCCTAATGTAGAATCACCAGATGTTATGAATATATCAAACACTGATATGCTGTGTCCACTTCAGTTACAGTACAAAAAAAGTCCTGTAACAGCGTCTGACTTAAAACACACGCTCCTTCTCCCATGAACGACAATAATGTATTACCACAACAGAAATGAACAAGTAGATATCACTGATATTATTAGAAAACTAAGAAGGAAGCACTAAAGATACAATTGAAACACTAATGCGTGCACACAATTTTATGAAAACGCATGACAATACATATGGCTGAACAATTTCAATTAAAGAACCTACATGTTCTTTAGAGCAAATTCCATAGCATAGTAAAACATGGAGACATGTGTCCAAAACTAAGAAAACATTGTGTCTAGATGAAAACACAATGTCTGGAGCTTTTGAATATGACACAAAGTTTTGAGGATGTAATGCAAGTCCTGTCCATTAGAGCTTATAAATGCAGAAGATCATTTAATAAAGAAGGGTTTTTTGATGTATACTAATGCCGACCAGCAGAAATAGGTCACCCAACAAACCAACAAAACCACAGAATGTTACCAAGGTAATATATGTGTCAATGATGAAAGTGGGCAGTACTTTCTCAATAAATGTGCTCTATAAATTACCAAACAACATTTCTTTTCTATTCTCACCTATTCTCGAACTAACGTGGCAATTCACATCATTTGCATAGTGTACATACAAAATGCACCAAAATTGCTCTGCATTTTTGACAAAGACACAAAGACAAAAGGCTATAACAACAGATGAACAACTTTAATTGGCTATGACGCCGGTGTAAATGAAAGCAACAAACATACTGTGTGGTGAGCAGTTTTGAGAGCATGCCTCTAAATCACCCATCATGGCACAAAAACACAGAGCACACACTGAATTCTAAAATTGAAAATCTAACACACTCACAAGAAACACTCTTTATCCACCAACATAAAATAAGCAATCCAGAAATGAAACTTTATTCACTTTATAAAAAGTACTATGGTTATTACTGTTAAGTGTCCACATTTAAAAAAAAAAAGACATTCAATGTATCTGTATTACTTGATCTTATCCCAAATAAACACTAATAAAATGGATTCTTGTTTCAGGTTCTGGAATTAAAGGGGTAGTTCATAAACAACACATTAATTACACTTGTGGTACTTGGGATAGTCTTCACCTTTTTGAAAGTCAATATTGCCCTTCACAATATATGGTTTTATTCTGACTTCCATTCAGATCAATGTTGTCCCAATTATTTCAGCAGCTCCCTATATTTGATTATTTGTGTCCTCATAGTTGCACATCATTAACATTTGAATAATCACTTACCTATGTCAGATTCCTTGTGGTTCTTTATAAATTCAGCCAGCTCAAAGTTTCCTGCTATGATGGCCACCTGAAAATAATGTAGAAGGTATAGCATTTAAGTGCTTATGATATTAAGCATACATTAAGGTGAAACAGGTATATTATTTGAAACATATCAACTCTGCAAGAAACATACTTTTGTCAGAAAGTTATAAAAATAATGTATAGAATTAGCATTGTGACAAAATGCATCTGCTTCCTTTCAGGGATATTGGAAGAACATGTAATCAGTGCATTTTTTCATTACAAATTATGACACATATGTTTCAGTAAGACCTAGGATCCTTCATTTTCTGAGTGAGTAAAATGCTGACATTCACCACTCCTGATGATGGCAAATAAAACATTGAAATGTCCAAGATTAAAAGAAAACAACCTATTTTCGAGCTAATACATGTGTAGCGTTTATTATTTCAAAATATACAATCTTGTAAACTGGGACCTTTCTTCAAGTAGCTAATTCACAAAGAAGTTACCAGTAGTAGATAAAACTTACTGTTGATTTACTCCTGGAAAGAGACCATTGGTTTTCCTTAAGAAGTTACTAGAGTAGCTCTAACCTACGCATGCAAAGGGATGAGTAAAACAGGAGTAAGTCAGAGTTACTGCCATTAATACCTTTTTAATCAAAAAGCCCCTCTCCAGAAGTAACTCAAAGCCCTATTTTAATAAGCTTTGTGTTCGAATTGGTATACCATCACATTGTTAGAATGTGTATCTCTATGTTTTGCTCAGGACGTTATGCCCCCTTTAGGCATTATTACATTGTTTGACTATTCTTGTGCATTGACTTTTGGTTCAATTGTAAAATGCCTCTATGTAATGAATATTCATACCCGGAGAAGGGTGCACAGCCAATCAGGTGGCTGGTACAGTGGGTGAAAATACACAAACCCCGCCCACTGTTCTAGACACCCGAGGCCCTTCCCCAGCTAGCTTTCTTTTTTCTTTGCGTGGGGAGGCAACAGGCAGGCTCTCCCTGTTGCCTCCGCATGTTAGAAAAACCGAAATCTCCTTCCTCCTACCCCAACTTCCCTGTGCTCCAGTCCCCGATGCTCCTCCCGTCTGGCCGCCAACATTAAAATAGAAAAAGGACTACATCCCTTTTTGGATGACGGTGGCCATTTTGGAACTTATTTTTCATGGCCACTGTCATCTGAAAATGGACCTAGTCCCTTTTCTATTTTAATGGCGACAATAATTTGTTTTGACATTTTTTTTAATCTTTTTTTTTCTCTGACAGGAGATGGGCTCGTGTTGAGCTCATCTCCCGTCAGATGAAAAAAAAAGAAAACTATCTGCACCCAGGGAAATCCCGAGGTTCGAATAGCTTTCATGCCCAGACTGGGGGGCAGACATGGGCTTTAACGGCCCACAGCCCGAGCTGATTCTCTCACTTTGCTCGGGCCTACCAAAGCTTGAGCTGGAAGGCCATTAAAGCTCATGTCCACCCCCAGCCGGGGCGTGAAAGCTATATTGTGTGAACATAAAGCATTATGTGCTCTTTCAAAATGTTCCACAGTCTTCTTGGGCCAGCATCTATAACCCTATTTAATATAAGGTATGTGGTGTGATCTCTGTAAAAGGCACAAGACCTGTCTCAAGTTCAACTGTTGGATTGGTTCTGCCAAATAACCAGGCGTATTTAAGAGCTTTATGAAAGTAAAGCCACATCACAGGGTTTCATTCATGAATAATCTACAGAAAGACTAATGTTATTCCCACCTATATGTCTAAGACATTGTAAGATGGTCTAGTAAGCTTTAGGCTCAATTCTTGACAAAGTCCTTGATTGACAGTTATGTGGGCAACTGATTTTACAATGTATGCAAGGTGTAACTCAATATGGGATACGTAAGTGATTGAGAATTTGCACCCAGAGAAGGGCGCTCAGCCATCAGGTGGCTGGAACAGCTGGGGAGAATGCACATTTACCGGCCACTGTTCCAGCCACCCGAGGACCTTTCCCGGATGGCAAATGTTTTGTTGTTGTTGTGAATGTACAGAGGCAATGGGGCACCTCCTCACCGCCCAAAACTACCCAACCCTCCTCCACCCCCTTCCTCCCTACTTACCTGTGTACTGGAGCTCTGTGCTTCGGTCTAGCGCTCCTCCTGCCACCATAGAAATGGAAAAGGGCTTAGTCCCTTTTCCCTATGGCGGAGAGCAGCTTTTTGTTTTGTTTCCTCGTGTGACCCCAGTGGTGGGAATAGCTTTCATCCCTGCTGTGGGGGGCGGACATGTCCTTTAAATGCCCCGAGCCCTCGGGCTGGGGGCCATTAAAGGCCATGTACACCCCCCATCTCGGCAGCGGGGGTTAAAGCCATGTTATCCCACTGTCAATATCCATTTCCTTAGTGTGTTTTTCTCTTTTTTACTTACAATATATATTTTGGCGAAAATGTATCAAACACTTCCGACAAGATCATTTCATGGCATTTGTAACTACCAAAGCCCCATGGATATTTAGATATCTGTATTCCTTTGCTGTTTTGTGATGTCATTAATCGGAAACATAGTTCCAGCGGGTGCTTGGTGGGTGCTGGATTGTAGCCGCTCCCACTATGTGCCAACTGTCACCCATTCTGCCATGCACAGTGCTCCATTTCAGGAGTGCTGCACAAAACAACATTATCTTCTCTTCTGTGCTGGGACTGAAACCTTGCAGAGCCTCATTCGAGTTGCTGTACCAAGTGGAAGACTGTGAAGGCTCTGTCCCTGCAGCAAGTAGATGTTGCCTGAAAGCATGGCCAATAGAAAGACATGAGTGCATCTAATTTAAATGTTGCTCACATATCTTTCTATGGGCTGTGCAGGGGCGAAACTCAGGGTGGGGAGTGTCAATCAACTTTCCTTGCAATATCCTATTTCCTGTTTCGGCAGAGGCCCATTGAAGAATGAACAGATTAGTGCTGAGGGACAAGGCACAGGACTAGGCTTCAACAAAAGGTAACTTTAAAAATAACTGTTTGTGTGAGTGCGTTGTGGAATTAATGGGAATGTGTGAGAATGTGAACGCATGAATGAGTGCAGGTGGAATTTCTGGCTCTATGAATGTGTGTGCATGTGTGTGTGTGTGTGTCTGTGTGTGTGTGGTGTGTGAGCGTAATTTAAGAAAATAAATCTACACCCTACAGCGAGCTCCCTTGCAAAGTCAGCTTCAGGTTCAGATGAGTTTGTTTTGAACAGTGAAGAAAAGGGCAGCATAAGTGAAATGTGTGTCATTATTGTACAGCATACTAAACTATGACGTTTGTTTGCACATTGCATATGCATAAATATACATACACGTAGAGTAGCTTGCGCGCATTTCTTTTTTAGGTAATTATTATAGAATAGTAGGCAAACCCCCAAGAGACATTGGCTACCTAATACACGTTGTGCTTTTCAGTTTTCGAAATGTTTATGAAACTTGGTTAATTGTTTTCTGCTGAAGCTGTCCCAGTGTGAGTTGTTAAATTACTGAGCACAAAGCCATTTTGCTTAACTGCGTTATCTTGACTTGCATTTAATAATGTTTTGTTTCTTTTGGCCCTAGTGCAGCAATGTGTTTTCCCCAACTCCCTATTCTTTTAATGCCAAGAATTGTGTGAAGTTCGAAGTTGACACAGAGCGCCTCCAAACAACATATGATTTTTAATGGGTGCAAGAATGTAATCCACAATGTTTAACATTTGCTTTGTGACGGTTTGGATAAATTAAATGATGACGTGCCACGTTATGGGTATGGAGATGCAGCAAAAAGTGGAGGTAATGTGGCAGTCAAATTTCACAACATGTTACTACCACATTACCGCACCGGCGTTGAAGGAATTTTGGCGGTAAGGTGGAAGTTGTACCTCCAGCAAAAATCTGGAGACAGATCGTCTACCTTAGTGCTAACATTTTTCGAAATTACTATATCTCAATTACTGCAAGTGGTAATTCTGGACATTTCCCCATGGAGTCCTATGAACTCAAAAAATGTGGAATAACACCACTGTGCCATCACTCACAGTCCTGTAGTAAGTCTATGGGACTGAGTGATGGAAACAAAAATGGATTGATTTACCACTAAGTTTGTAATGATGCACTTTGTAACCAGCTAGATAGAATTCAAATATCTTATTTATTAAATGGTTTGCTATGTTGTTAAGTGATCCAGAACACTGATCTGCGTTTATCCTTTGTTATGAGGTTTCATAATTGCACTTTCGAGGTTTGGACTTCAATCGGTGGTTTAAACTTTGAATCTTTCCTATGCTATAGCTTTTAAGTCCAAATCTAAAATATTTATCTATGTAATCAGT
Source organism: Ambystoma mexicanum (assembly GCF_040938575.1). Classification (NCBI taxonomy): domain Eukaryota; kingdom Metazoa; phylum Chordata; class Amphibia; order Caudata; family Ambystomatidae; genus Ambystoma; species Ambystoma mexicanum. The sequence goes on along the minus strand of NC_090934.1, from coordinate 569,722,845 downwards.
TCTCTAAGTACTCGTAATGTGTTTTAGGATTTCAGAAATCCAGACCCTAGAATCCAACATTTCTGGGTACTCAGTCTAACTGGGTCTCCTAAAACATGGGATTTCAAGACCCAGTATGCAAAGTTTCTCCAGGGAGACATTTCTCAATGTCCCTTGACACCTTGGATTTCAAGACCCAATGTGCGTCCTTTCTCTGTGTAGTTAGTTAATTACTGCCTCTTGGGACCTTTAAGTCCCATGGGGCAATGCTTCTCTGGGTATTCAGTTTTGCAGTGGGTCATAATGCAGCATCAATGATTCGGATTGAAAGCCTGTTCAAGAAATAACATTTTTCCTGGTGCTGCACTCGCTGGATTGGCTGTACATAACAAAAGAAAGAAATGAGGGAAAATCTATATGACCCATTGAGCCTTCTTTTCTTTTGGGTTTTTGTTTAGAACCTCTGCAATGTCAATATATCTACCTGCATGTCCTCTCTGGTTGAAGACCCCTTTGGAATCCAGGATTTCAGAGAAACAGGTTGGGTGGTCCAGTGCAATCCCCTCAACTACTGGCTATTGGAATGCATAGTAACCCTAGCTTTAGAAATTCATGGGAATCTCAGTGGCTACTCAACGTGGATGGTTCCAATCTCCTGGTGCTGTCTGGTCCCATATTCACCCGGGTTGCTTACTTCTGACAATATGCATTCTAGTAAACTACTAGCATCAGAAGTCTCTTATGTTCCTCAAGGAAATGAAAAGTCTTCAACTCCCTTAACTAACCACCCTAAGTGAATAGCAAACCTCAGATCCATCCATGCCACATTGGTTGATTAAAATGTCTCTATAATACAGAAGCACATAAGTGAGCTTGGCGTTGGCCTGTTGGGAATCACATTGGGAATGACATTTCTAAGAAAATTGGCCCCACTTCAAAGGAGGTCTAATTTACCTTAGAAAGAGAACTGAAACATCATTAAACCCACAACAATCAGGGCAGGGGTTCATCGTGCAAGCATGAAGAAAAGACCCCAAAACATGCAGCAGCATGTAAACTTGAAGGTAAGTAAAACACATAAGCAGCATGTTAACTAGAAGGCAAGTAAAACAAATAAGGTGTTGTACGTGTGTATTGCTATGTGTGCATGTTTGTGCATATGCATGTTTCCATAGTGTGTGTGCGTGTGTGTGTGTGTGTGTGTTAGATGGACTGTGATGGACTGTGTCCATGTTGTGAGAAACCAGAAGGTGTCTCACCCACTATTCCCTTGGGATCTGTCATCCAGGTGGCCAGGACACAGCCATTGCTTTTGGATCCAGTTCTGGGGGCTGGACCAGTGCTGGAGGATCCGCTGGGTGAGGGGTCTTTGGGGCGTGGAAGTGGGATGCCAGATTGTGAGACACGGTATCCCCTTCCTTGTAACACCTTTACCCCATCCTACCAGGTAGGATATTTAGGAACTTTACGCCCCCCCCATTTAACAACACAAACCCTTTCTAACGGACAGCCTGCGATGGGGGAAAACAGACTAACACCCGAGCCGTATACCTTACGTGTCCCAATACCAGTGGTCAAAGTGTACGAAAAGAAGTAGTGGAACTATGTTCCCTGCTGGTCTGCCCCGCTCCCCACAAACCCCATCCCTGTGTCCACTCCCACACACAATCCAAGCCCCCAAACAAACACACCCGCTATTTATGGGAATGTGCAGTGCAGTGCACTGAAGTGCAAGCTTCAACTTCTTCCTACACTTTAATTTTAAAGCTAAACCATTCCAGAACGGTTTCATTTTATAATAAAAATATAGGAATAGTGAAACTTAAAAATAAAAAGTATGGGAGCACCGCTCACGACTGCTCCCACCCACTTCGACCCCTGCCCAATGCAATGGTCAGGAAAGGTCAGGCAATTACTGACCATCACACACACCTGACTTCCATCAAGCTTCCCCACATTGATAGGGGCAAGGGGGACCCGGGGTGAACAGAAAATCACTGGAGAATTTGTACATGTGATATCCTAAGAAGGAACGAAGGAACTTGGATGTTTATCGGGTTGCATCAGGCCAATTGAAAAAGAGACTTTGAGTGTCAAAGAGATTTTGGCACAGAAGGCCATGATGTTGAAGACTTGAACTGAACCCTCATGCCAGAGAAGCCAGAGAATGTGTTAAGATAGAGTGTGCCGCCTTATCATGTGCTGAAAACATAGGGAAGGGAAGCCAATGGCTTGAATATCCTGAAATATCATTTCTTGAACACTTTTCTTTTGCATAACATTGTTTCCCACACTATTTGTATTTAGAAGTAAGGATTGGCAATAGGTGTATTAGTATATGCACTTTTATTTTGACATGACACCACTAGGAATGTGTTATTATTATTTGATGATCATAGCTTGCTCTCATCTTTAGATTTAGGATTAGAAAGGCATTTTTCAAACCTGTTTGAAGTACAATAAACACTTTTGAACTGTGATTACGTGTGTCTGTCTTACAGTTTGATACCAGGCCTTCCTTACAGTGTGTGCAAGAAAAGTGTGTACATGTGTTTGGTGGCAGGAGGGTTTAGGGGATGCATCTTAACAGTTGTTTAGATAGATAATTCCAAATGAGATGGTTTGTGCAATGACATCAACATGCTATATTTGGAAATCAGGTATTTAATGTGGCTGCAGCTTCTTGAAACAGATTTACATTGACCATACTGGCATATATTGTGGACACAACTTTATGAAAGTGAAGTAGAGTGACAACAGGGACGGATATCATGAACACAGCTTCATGAAAGGTATTTACGATGACCATGCAAGCATAGACTGTAGCCACAGCTTCTTTAAAGTTATTTTCAGTTACCATACTTGCATAGATTGTGGCTGCAGTTTCATGAAAGTGATTCATAGTTACCATACTTGCATAGATTATGGCTGCAGTTTCATGAAAGTGATTCACAGTGCTCATACTGGAATAGATTTTGTCTGCAGATTCATCATAGTAATTCATAGTGACCACACTGTCATAGATAGTGGCCGCAGCTTCATGAAAGTGATTCATAGTTACCATACTTGCATAGATTATGGCTGCAGTTTCATGAAAGTGATTCACAGTGATCATACTGGAATAGATTGTGTCTGCAGTTTTGTCATATTAATGTATAGTGACCACACTTTCATGATTCACAGTTATCATACTTGCATAGATTGTGGCTGCAGTTTCCTGAAAATAATTTTCAGTTGCCATACTAGCATAGATTGTGGCTGCAGCTTCATTTAAGTGATTTGCGGTGACAACACTGTTATAGAGTGTGACTGCAGCTTCAAGAAAGTGATTTACAGTGGCCACTCTGGCATATAGTGTGGCTGCAGTGTCATGATAGTTATTTATAATGTCCATACTGTTATTAATTGTGGCCACAGCTTCAGGAAAGTGGTTTACAGTGTTGATACTGGAACAGGAGGAGGTCACACCATCATGAAAATAACAGGAGAGGGTCCTGGGAGTACCTCTGCTGCATATTTTAGTAACCTTGGGTTTCACCCAAACTTACTGGCATATTTTAGTAACCTTGGGTTTCACCCAAAGTTACTGGGGGAATCCAGATGTGGACCCCTTGCTCACTATTCTTAGAGAGGCACAGCTCCACCCTACTGATGAGGTCCAACCAGACCGAAACACATGTATGGGGTTGCTGTTGGTACTCTTGGGCAGAGGAGAATTGCTTAGCATTTCGGTGCTGGACTGCCCTAGGGTAGGACAAGGACTGATATGTTTTAGATATTTCTCCTTTTTGAAAGATAGTGAGCTAAAGACTCTACGTAAGTTTCTTGTAACTGGGACTAATGTCCGGCAGAGGGTCTCACAGGACTCCCCTTGTTTTTTGCATATTTTAGTAACTTTGGGTCTCACTCTAAGTTACTAGGGGAATCCAGACATTGACCCCTTGCTCGCTATTCTTAAAGAGGCACAGCTCCACTCTAATGATGAGGTCCAACCAGACCAAAACATGTGTCGGGTTGCTGTTGGTACTCTTGTTCAGAGGGGAATTGCTTAGCATTTCAGTGCTGGACTGCCCTAGGGCAGGACAAGGACTGATATGTTTTAGATATTTCTCCTCTGTGAAAGATAGTGAGCTAAAGACTCTGGTTAAGTCTCTCATAACTGGGACTAATGTCCGGCAGAGGGACTCCCAGGACCCCCCTTGTTTATTGCATATTTTAGTAACTTTGGGTCTCACCCTAAATTATTAGGGGAATCCAGACATGGACTCCTTGCTCACTATTCTTAGAGAGGCACAGCTCCACTCTAATGATGAGGTCCAGCAAGACCAAAACACGTGTCGGGGTTGCTGTTGGTACTCTTGTTCAGAGGAGAATTGCTTAGCATTTCAGTGCTGGACTGCCCTAGGGCAGAACAAAGACTGATATGTTTCAGATATTTCTCGTCTGTGAAGGATAGTGAGCTAAAGACTCTGGGTAAGTCTCTCATAGGTCCTGGAAGTCCCTCTGCCGGACTAATGTCCGACAGAGGGACTCCCAGGACCCCCTTGCTTTTACACCATCCTGAAAGCAATTCATAATGCCAACACTGGGGTAGATTGTGGCCACAGAGTGATGAAGGTTATTGAAAGTTACCATACTTGCAGAGATTGTGGCTGCAGTTTCATGAAAGTAATTTGCAGTTTCCATACTTGCATGGATTGTGGCTGTAGTTTCAAGAAACTGATTTACAGTGACCATACTGGTGTGGATTATGGCTGGAGCTTCATGAAAGTGATTTCCATTGACCATTCATGCACAGATTCTGACCACTTGGTCGTAAAAGTAATTTAAATTGTCCAAGCTGACATAGATTAGGCTGCATATTCATGAACGTGGTTTACATTGACCAATCTGGTACATTGTAGCCACAACATCAAAGTGATTTACACTGTGAATGCAGGCACACAGAATGAGTGCAGCTTAATGAAGTGATTTACATTGCCAAAGCAGGCATCATATTTTGTTTTCTTCATATGTTACCATACAGAAACAATTGTCCATTGTATGGATTTGTACCCCATTATTCTCAAAAATTGTGCTGTAAAATGCATCATTTCAAGTCAGTATTTAAAAATGTCTGGGGTGGAGAAAACATCTGAACCCACTTACATCATAGAGGACACCTACCATTTTTGGTCGCAGGCCCTAATTCATGGGATCTGTTAATTCCCCTTCACTTAAAATATGTGCCTTCTCTCACTGACCTAGAATAATTTAAAATATCACTACACCCTTAAGAGCTGGCCTGCATCCCCACCAAAAGCAGCCTCTCCTGTTTGCAGACATAAAATATTTTTACTGGCTGCACACAATGGCAGCAAGCATCTTTGCGCACCAGCGGTCATGTTCAACCCCCAAGTTTCTACACTATGCGAAAGATGTAAGGTTTGAATAAGAATGTACTTACATCTTTCCCCCAGTTCTGTGTGTAGTGTGCCCCTGTGACAGAATGAAGATTGTGTAGATTGAGCATGAATGGTGGCCCAGTCCAACGGGAATCTCTGGCATGGCATGGGCTTCTTCAGGGAGCGTGGGGGTGGGGAGGGCTGCATTTTGTATTGTGCCACTAGTCTGCAATGGAAATGTAATGAATGATTGTTGGATTACAGTTTTGTTCCTGTCAGAGCAACTTTAATGCAGATGTTGACTGAATGCACTGATAATAAGAACTTGGCCTCATTATGACTTTGGAGGCAGCCATGCCCTTAAAAAGGGCATGGCTGCCTCCAAAATCGTGTCTGGATCCGGGTTCCCTGAATGGGGAAATACCGGGCCATTCCGAGTATGGAGGGCCCAGTATTTCCTCCTTCTGGGAACCCGGGCCCGGTCCTTCCCCATTCCCATTCAAGCCCTCATAGGGCTCAATGGGAATGAGGAGGGAGCTAACAACGGGCCCATTACGAACGGGCCCGTTGTTAGCTCCCCGGTCCCCTCGCGGGACCCGCTATGGACGTCTGGAAAAACCAGACGTCCAGAGTGGGTCCCGCGTGGGGACCTCGTAATAATGCATAGTGGATTTAACGGCGCCGGCACAATTACCGGCACCGTTAAACCCATTCCGCAATAGTTGTAATGAGGCCCCTTGAATCGTAGTGCTCACAATTTGACGCTGGCACAAGAAACACAATAATAAATGTTGTTGATAAACCATGGCCATACACAGTTTATTAATGAGGACCCAAAAGTCATACATTTAATTTGCACAAGCTTCTAATGGTGATTAATGTCAGAGTGCATGCTCACATGCTCACTGACTCACCCACTAACTCATCACATCCTTGACAAGTAGCCACTTGTCGTACGGGAGCCCTTAAGCCAGTCTGGAAAACCAGACTGGCCCATAATGTCACGCATGATATGGGGTCACTTGGCCGCTATGTCAGTAGTACATCACTGGTGCATGGATCTCTATTTCCCTCTCAATAAACCTGCATCCCTAAGCCATCAAACATTCTGTGATAGTTGTTTAAACGTAGGCCACTGAAAGAATGGAGGCCAATTACGCTAAATTAACTGAGATGGCATCTTCGATATTAGATACACCTGCACAATTGGTTGCTAGATTGAGACCGCCAATTAATTCTCCTTGTTCACCATCGCTGTTAATTTGCTTGTATGCCAGCTTGCAACGATTTACAGACAATGTAGAAAAACAAATGTTCATTTCAAGAGATGAAATGGATTAATTACATGCGTTGAGCGCTGTAGGATTGCTTAGGCAAGAAAAAAGCATTCAGCTTGTACAATTGCTATCAGCAAGCTTATAATAAGAAAACATCCCATTCAGCTGAAAGGACTCTCATGGGAAGCAATGCACACCTATATAACTGTATCTAAATAAACAATGGGTCATAAAGTTAATGATGTATGCATACACATATTGTAAGATTATCAAATTAAAGAGCATACATGTATTATAGACTGCAATTTAAAGCACACCAATTTGCTAAACAACACTCACTTATTTTGCCAGCATACAATAACTTTTTATAAGGTAGACAGCCTTCACTCCAAGGTGGAATGGAGCCCTCGTGGCTGACCTCCTTGCGTGGTTGAGCTACTTGCTCTGCAATCTGGACCAGGTTTCCAGTAATCTTTTTGTTGATTACCTAACTGGCATGCTTCTCCCACTGTTGGCTCTTACGCCCTCACTACTATAAGGAAAACATTGGATCACCAGTTCTTCAAGGTTCACTCATTGATCAGTCAATCTGCTCTCAATGCTGCCAGATTCCCTTTACACCAGCTCTAGCCATTTTCTATTAGCTATTCTAGTATACCTTTGACCTGTGGTGCAATACACCTACTGAAAATGAACACCGGTCACTATCCTTCAGCCTCCACACCATGTCACCTGCTGCAGATTCTGTCCAGAATTATGTGACTAACCTATTGGACCAGTATCTTGGTTAACCTCCTGACCTGCATCTCCCTTTTAAGAGGGTTTAAGAATGATTCTAAGTGATTTGCCCGCGGCTGAAAGTACAGCGGGCAAATCGTTCGCATGAGAAAGGTGCGTGTGATGCTGGAAATGCATCGGAGGGACAGGGCCTCCGTATCCTTGCCCTTTACTGTTTTTATCGTGTTCTGTTGTGTTTTCCGCACAGGAGTTTGTGTGGGGCTCCTGGCAGTGCAGCTCTCTCTCTTGGTTTGGTGAAAAGACCCATGGGATACCCTTATGGCACCCATGGGTAGGGGTGCAACTGTGTGCCCCAAGTGTATGTTTTTGGGTACCTGTGGGTGGCCCACAGAGCAGGGTACGGGCTGGTGGCAGCTCTGTGCTGAAATGACTGGTGACATGAGCGTCCTCCATTTTGGGATGCCCATGCCCTGTCTTTGGAATCGTTAGATTCCTGATGGAGACAAAATGGCCCCCATGGCCTCTTGCCTTCCATCGCCTGTTACCTTGATCTTCCCGAAGTCCTGGGAAGCCCTGACTCTGTCCGTTCCCCGTGACTGGCTGTTGGGTGGAAGTTCCATATCTGGTAGTGTGGGGAAGTGCTGACCAGACTGGCTGGTGCCTTCCCAACGACCGTATGTTGTGGGTACGCCTGTGGGTGGGACCTGGGTGAATGGAGTGTGTGACGAATACGCATTCTATGTTGTGGGTGTCTAGTATCTGGTGGTTGATACAATGACTGAGACAGCCCTGCCCGAAACCGGTAAGAATGCAGTATGAAGTGTTGAATGGCTCGGTACTTGTCCCAATACACATAACTTGTTGTGAGTGTCTGGAGAGAAGTGAATGGTCTGAATGCACTGTGTGGCTGATTGGTTGCCTGTCTGCATGAATGCCCTTCGTAGTGCTTGGATGCTTCAGTGTGACCCAGCGGAATGAATGGGAGATCAACAGTATATCTGGGTATACCTCTCACTGCTAGGAATCGTGTTCACAAGTGTTCAGAGCTGAAGTCCAAACAATGAAGAGTAACTGGAGTGAAACTGACGCTTGACCTTGAAGCCCTGCTGGAAGAGAAGAATTGCTGGTGCTCTCCTTCGCAATCTGAAAGCTGCTGTGTCTCCAAGGATTGACCCAGAGAGGACCTGGTAAAGCACCCTCTTCCCGAGCTACGAGGGACCATCGTGCACCAGCTGAACTTTGCCAAAGCTCCCTGGTAGACAGACCTTCGACAGGCTGCCGACCTGATTTGGGGACTGCTGCAGAACTCCAAAGAGAAGTGCCTGGACTGTTGTCCACCACTGTCGATGACTGCCGTCGCCGACCGGAGCCGCCGTGCTCCCGTTGCGTAAGAACTTCATCTAATCCAAGGACGCTCTCGTCCACATCATCACCGCTGTATCCTGCTGGAGAAGGCCTGACCGTCGACGCGCCGAGGAGCATCCACCGGTGGGTTTCCTGCCACCCAAAAAACCACAGAGATGCTGATGACTCAACGCCCTTGTAGGGCCACAGTTCTTCAAACTCTTTGCGGTCTAGAACTATCGACACCGAGGTGCCCCGCACGCCTCTTCCTTGCAGGACGTTTACGCTTCCCCGTCAACGAGCACTGCTAGGAACGACGCCGCCACTTCAACGTCGTAGCTTGACCTGCTCTCCGCCGGATGTTCGATGACCGTGACTCCTGCCTTAAAGGGAGGGCACTCAAGAAGGGCCGTCGATTTCCCAACGAGGAACGTTACAACGCCAAGGTACTTTGGGGTTGCAGAACTATTGGAAAGTCTAGTGTGAACAATATATGGACTGGGCTTGTATCTTTCTTCTACAGGTTGCCCAGGTGGGGGGATCTCCACCCAGAACTGTGTCTAGGTAGACGGGGCCAGTATTCTGCCAATTGCTCAACCATCTTACTTTCCTTCCTTTCTCTACTGCAGGTTTCCTCTTTATTCTGATCTGTGTGTCATTCTAACCATATGCACTTTAATGAGATCTAATAACGTTAGTGGTACCACTTTAGAATGGTATATATTTACCATTGCTGATTTTCGGAGTACAAAGTGAGTTATCGTGATATTGTGTATACCTTTGAATATTAATTATATAAAGACTGTGTTGTAACCGATACAGTGTGTGGACATTCCTCTGTGGGTGCTTGGGGATTACACTGTACTTAAGAACCAGCCTGCATCACCTCCGGAGAAGCTAGGCCTTGATTGCTCAACTTTAAACCAATAATAGAGAATCTTGGCTGGGGTCCTCTGTGCCTCTCCTCTACCATATAGAGAGCACCTTTCTCATGCGAACACACATACATTCTCTCACACACATAACACACAACACACCCATAACATCCCCCACCCACACCCTCAGCACACCCCCACCCACACGCCCAACATAAACAAACCCCACTTACCTTCATCTTCACGCTGGGTTCCTGCAGCGCCAGTTCCCTTTCACTTCCGTGACCAGGAACTGGCGCTGCAGGGTCCTTTTCTTTTTTCTTTTTTTTGTAACGGAAGGCTGCGGGGGTGTCCCCTGCAGCCCCTGCTCACTATACCATAAAGTGTAGTGAGCAGGGGTTACGGGGGACACCCCCGCAGCCCCTGTTTTTTTTATTTAAACGGAAGGCTACAGGGGTGTCCCCCGCAACCCACGCTCATTATAGCGGGGCGATGCAGGGGACACCCCCACAGCCCCTGTTTTTTTTTACAATGCTACCACCAAATGTTTGAATTTTTGGTGTTCGAACCTTTGGTGGTAGCATTTTTAGAACTTTTGGTCAATGCGACCATTTATTTTCGGTAATTTCATCCTAAACCTTTAAGAACAGCCAGTGTTTATTTTCTACTTCCTCCAAGTTAGTTCAGCCTTAGGAAAGTCCTCCATTTTGAAACATGCCTTTGGTGACCCTTCAGTCACAAGCTGAATTTCCACATTGCAGAATCTGTAGTCAGATTGTTATCTCCTGTAGTAGAAGATAGCCTAGTGTTCCCTTCACTATCAGACAATAACGTATGGCCACTTAGCCGGCTTACATTAGTATTGGATTGTTTTGAAGCTTAAATTATTGCTTTACTACATTTATAGTGTGCACCTATACCCACTGAGGGGCTCTGGGAGATGGTGACCAAATTCTGTTGGCAAAATATTGGATGCTTTGATTTATCCCTGTATTGCACTAAAAAGCAGCGGTCTTCTTTAGAAGTAATCTTGAAGAACGCGGGAGGTTAAGTGTAGATGGTTTCTGCTTCAACACACCAGACTAGGAACATAGTGGGTCAATTTGGTATTGAAATAGGAAGAAGCTGAGTTCAAAGCCTTTACAAGTTAGGGAAACAATATTAAACTGGATTATGTCCATAATGCTTAGCCATTGCAGGCATATGGAAGCAAGTGAATCATTATGTCATCATGGTAATCCATGCACCATTTGATGGTTGTGTCTAATTTCCCCAATAGCACCAGAAAGAGCCCTGCATACAAGAATTGGTATAGTCCAGGTCAAAGTTAAAGGGCAAGCCCAAAATCAAGACCCTATGCTTAGTCACAAGAAAGGTAATCACTTGTTTTTTTGTTTTCAGATGAAATGATGAACAACTGACTAAAGATTGATCTGAGAATTCATGGCCCACTGTTCATCAACTAGCACCCAGATTCTGCAAAGCTGGACTCAAGAGAAAAGAAGGATCAAGCATAGGTGGAATTGAAGCAGACTCAAGTCTACACTTATTTTCTTAAATCGAGCAAGCTATGCTTTGTCTTTGCACTGTTAAGTTGCAAGTAGTTTGGGTACATTCATTTTAACTTGACCTCAAGGTCTGCCTGAAGGAATGGACATTCTTCACTGTCTCCAAGTACTTGGATATAGAATTCAGTGTCATATGCATATGATTGGATGTTAACAAGAATGCATAGCTTAGTTATTAAAATATATATAATTTGAAGAAAGCTGCAGAAAGTGGAGATCCCCGGAGTACACAAAAGTTGAGTGGCAACACTGACAACTAGATATTCCAATCTACACATTTTGCTTTCTCTCTTCTGAGAATGTTCTATAGCACTTCATGGTGATGTTGCACATGTGAATGACTGATACTAAAGTGTTAAGCAGAAGGTGGTACTCCAAAGTATTTAATGTGGTGGAAATATTGCGCACCCTTCATCTGCTATCTCTAAAGCCTTATTTCAAAACCCCAGAAGGACGGTTTCAATTAAATGCTTTGGATGAAATTGTGACTGCATAGCAGAATGGCACCTGTTGGCATTCAGGCTGCGAAGTCCTGAAGTTGACATAATACTACCCTCTCCAATCGTTTAGAGACAATTGTTTCGTTTGTAATAGGTCTAGCTTTAGAGAGGATCGTAAGGTCAAGGATTTATAGCTGCTTCAAAATAATGAGTACAGTAATCCTGGGGAAACAAACACTGATGTCAAGCTCAAATGAATCAGATGATAATTCCCGAAAACAAAGCTGGGAGCTGGGTGGCTATCTTGGATTTGAGTCAATATCTGATGCAGCAGAATTAGGGAAGGCAATTTATTTAAAAATCATCTATTAATTGAAGTGCTGAAGGATGAAAGGAGAGTTGTGGCCGTCATCACAATTTTTCAGCAGGCTGTTAAGAAGGTTTAATGCTATACTCCAATGTGCTTCTGATGTTTGCTATTTTGTCAGGAAACACATGTTAATGTTTGTGTAAAGTTCTTTATGAAGAGATGATGAAGGAAGACACGATGTAGGACCAGTCACAGTAGATTCCAGGCCAAAGAGAGTCCTAAATGAGTTACTAGTAAATTAACTCTTTCCTGACCAGTTTTATATTTGCCATAGTGATTTTACTATGAAGTGTCTAGATAAGGGTGCTAATGTTAACACCGTTTTGCTTAATTTTTCCTGTTAATGCACTTCATACTTTGTAAGTGTAAAGTAAACTAGGAGGCAGAATGGCTCTGTTTATGATCTACTGCCTTGGGTGCGTATTCCTCTGGAAGGTGGAAAAACCAGAGGCATACATATGAAATGCACCCTTGCAGGTTTCCTTAGCATGGCTTTCTACTTTCATTGATACTGGCTTCAATGTGTTCATACTGAAAAGATATGTTGACATCTTCAGTAGGCCAATCTTAAAATACCATTCTAAATCTACTAGTGCATGCATGATAACAACCAGCAGATACCTGAATAACTGCAACACCTTTGTCAGCACACATAAATAGATGACTAAAACCCTGTTAAGAGAAAAGTGATATCACTTTGATGACTCACAAATTAGAGGCACTTATGATCAACATCACTAAGAAACAATATGACTATCACATCATCAATACATCTCAACCATCAAGTAAGGTAAGGCTCAGAGATGGGATAGACATGGGACTACTGCCTTCTGAAACAAACTGCCGTAAAGTAAAAGCCCACTCGAATATCACCTCCAACAGTTGTAAATAAAAAAAACAAACAACTATCATGCAACTCTGATTGGGTGGGGATTGGGGGATACAACTCAGATGGCAAGTATGCTTCCTACAGTAACACCACTGAGATGTCTCCCTCTCTCTCTCTCTCTCTCTCTCTCTCTCTCTCTCTCTCTCTCCCTGTCTCCCCCTCTCTCTCTCTCTCTCTCTCTCTCTCTCTTTCTCTCTCTCTCCTACACACAATCACATCTTACTGTGGAGCCCTTTCTTTATGGTTATTTAACATTTGCTTGACACCACAAGCATCAATGATGTGGATATTAAACAAAAAATATCTCTTATCTTCGGTTAAGCTAGTCACAAATAATAACAATTAAACAGTGATTATTCACCCACAAACACGACAGAATAAACACAAATATCAAATGTATTTGATAGACTAGAAATATATACAGATTACTTTTCGCTGCATACACTTCAATTAATATTTGTTTTATTCAAATACAACAGAAAAAAATGTAAAAGACATTATTTAATTTAATTCCTGCATTCATATGATATTCTCTCCTTCTCAAATCCCCAAAAAATGTAATGAAACATTTGGGCAAATACAGAGAAGTTGATATTATTGACAGGATGAATGTAATTAGTGTAATTGCTTTGTGAGTCTCGTTGAATTAGATCCATTGGTATAGAACTAACACATTTGATTGCAACTTGAGGTTAACATGTCTCATTTTACACCTTTGACGCAAACATGATCACTTGTTTCGACTACTGGCCTTATTTGACCAAGTCTCCCTCAGGGTGTAACTAGCATTCAATGTGATCTGGTGTAGTGTGCTAATCACTATGTGTTCTCATTTATATAAACAAAGAAATACATGAAATTGTCACTAGAATGACTAAGCACATCTATTTTTGAAGAATAAAACTTCTTTAAATATGTAGCAAATTGTGGATGCTACTTCATCAAGATTGTAACTGCATGTCAATGCACACAGTATGAAGTGAAGTTGCCATATGTTACTTCACAGGCTCTCTAAATAAGACAGAATCAGTGGAAAGATTTTTCAACTATGTTGAAGTTTTTATGTTTAAAGTTTCTTAATTATCAGAGATATTTCTATTTCTATTCAATAGTCTAGGTCAAGCCAATCTTATGCAGAGTTAGAAAAATAATAGACTCACCATAGATTACCCAGGCTCAACTTCTATCAAGTATCCAGTGATAAACCCATATTGGTTGCTTTTATTTGTTTACAAAAACTGCCCTTTTCAGGTCCCACTCACGAGTCAGCAAACATTAGTGGGTAACCTACCCATATCATGTGGGTGTAACCGTGTTACCACTTCCTTCCCCTGTTAAATTGCTCTTAGGAATCAGGAGTCCCTTTAAACTATGTCAAAACATGTGCGTGTGTATTTCCATGCACGTACATGCTGCTCTACATGTGGTTTTAGTGAAATAGCCAAACTGTACTTGCTTTATTGAACTTTATTGTAGCTGCAAGTCACGCTGTACTGCCTCATTAGACGAATAAATGCACAGCCATGAATGCACTGATTGTATCGCCCATATAAGTTCTACAATGTTGCCACCACTCCTCTTTTCCATATGTGTAATTGGAAATGTTCACAAGCAGCCAGAGTCATTCCATTATCCTCTGTAATGTATCTGCTGCTACCGCTAACATTAATTGTTTTTATAGTTAGTTGTGGAGCAATACACGGTCCGTTTGTATGTCTACTGTGAATCCTTTTGAATCCATGTATGTACACTGCCATTCATGACAAGTATAATATGTTTTAAATGTTTTACTAAAAAACAATTTAAATAGGCGCCTGATGATCGCATGCCAATGGTTTTAGGGCTGGGGACCTTTAACTACTTCTAGCTAACTAATTGTGCCCTGTCTCAGTCATAGCATATTGAAAAGGCAGTGAAAAAAAGAAAAGCATATTTCAGGGGGAAAATGATGTATCTATGGCCTGAGATGCACCTGAATGTAATCTGCATGCTGCCATGCTTTACTGCAGGAAGCACAACAAACAAGGGGTTACTACTACTCTCTAGCACATTACAATGCAATGGCAACCCATGATTTTAACATTCCTCAAAATGATGAGTTTCAAACATGAAACTCGCGATTTGCACCTCTTTTGCCTGGTAGAAATGACAGCCACGCAAAATTAGTATTGCATGCGTTAATTACCTCATGTCCAATGGGACTCCAAAATGCAGAATCCCCTTTGGGGACTTGTAGCCCACGTGGACCTGAAAAGTTACTCTATGCTTACCGCATGCGCTAACAGTATTACCGTTTTGCCTTATATCCAGAGGAAATACAGCAAAACTCCCTACATTTTCCATAAACCCTATCTAAATTTCTGTACCATATTATGTTTGTGGTTCAATTGCATACCAACTAGTCACCTAACAAAATACACTGTCTCCATATATTTAATAAAGCAGACCATTCCATCTGCATATGTTGATTCTGTAGTTTGCAGAGTATATATCACAGACCTGTATTGCGCAACCATTTGGGGAGGTTTTAATATGAAATGATTATGGCTGCCTGTGCACATTTCCAATTACAACGATGGCCGAGTTGAGTGCTCTAGGTGTTGTAGACATTACACGATGATAAGAATCTGAACCAAAATGGTGGCATATTTACTCGCTCAAATGATGGAGCACAACGCAATTGACCACCACAGCTTACGCGCAGTGTTCAGGTTTCACAAAGTAAGTACAATTTGGTTATTCCACTAAAACCACATGTGGAGAAGTATTTAAATGCCTGGGTATACACATGCACACATTATGACACAGCTTACAAGTACTCTCTTATGCAATAGGGCAGCCATCCCCTGCCCTAGCACTGCCATCAACTTCCCATTCACTGTCATCGCCAGTCAGGCCCTGCAATCATACACGCGGGTGCAGAGACATATTCCAAGGAGACCAAGGATGCGATGAGCCTTTTCATGAATTCTAATGATATGCATTTTGTATCAGACGCGTGCATGTTTGTAAGAGCAGGATTCAAAAGGCTAGGCCGACCTTTTTTATAATCATTTATTGGCATTTTAAATGGGGTTGCTTTTTAAGATTTTAGCATTGTCTTGGTGGTTTTAAGTTGTATTTATTGCTAATGGCTAATGGCAAATAAAATGTGTGCCTCTCTCTCTTGGTAATTGCCATTATACACCCAGATACAGGAACCATATGCCCAAGCGCATAGCTACATGATAATTTTCTCAGTTAAAGCCGGTATAGGCACACATGAAGTATCATATGTCCCAGTGCAGCCATCAAATGAACAGGTACATCTCTAATTTTGCCCGTATATAGCCTGGCGCTGGGCTCATGTAACCAGATTCTGCTATTCTATGCACATAATATGACCATGTATAACCACACAATCCTCAGATAAATATATGAAATGCCTGAATATTGCCATCATGTTCCCACATACAACATCATGTGCTCTTTTACAGCGATTATCTTCACCCGTAAAACCATTAAATGTCAAGGTACTGCCATCAAATAATTCAGGAACAATCCTATTCCCAGGCACGACTATCATACGCCCAAATAAGACCATCCTGTACCCAGTTAATCCCATCACATGGCCTAGTGCAGCTGTAATATGCCTAGGCTTTGCTGTCATGTGATAAATCATAGGATGACCAGACCCCGAAAACCTCTCACACACACACACACCACAATAAATAGGATCCTTGGTGGAGTCCCCCAGAGTTTGCAACTAAATCTACTGCAAAGGCTGGGGAAATCCATATAGTTCTCATCTCTCCTTTAACTTGTGGGACTTGCAAAAAAGCAAAACTACTGAGATGAAAAATAAAAAAATAACTTCACTGTTTAATGCATCCCAAGATTGCGATATCAGGTGGGAGCGTGAAGCGCTTGGCGCTAAGCGTGCAGTTGGAGCGAAACGGAGCACAACAGAGTTGACAGTTGTTGTTTGGACTTAGATCGTCCTGTCACTTCCTGTATGTGATTGCCTACAAAACAAACCACACTTTGCAAAGCTTGGTGAGAGTGGAGCACGTGCCACTAAGCGTGAAGTTGGAGCAGTTGTTGCAGATTGTTGTAAGTTGTATCGTACCCTGCATACTGAACACCTGCTGCAGGTGAGTTGTATCCCACTTAATACACCTTACTTGACTTGTAGAACTCCTAACTCCTCATTCCTCTTAGCCTGCTACATAGCTTCACAGCATGCCTTATGTGCCTCGTGTGTCCTGATACCCCGACAGCCTAAGAAATCCCGCTCTAGTTCTTGGACACTGGGCTAAGACCACTAGTGTTGTCCTATGGTTGGGCAAAATCGGACTCATGATAGTCAGGCTTAATATAATCTCAGGAGTATATCGATGACAGAATCCAACATGCAACATTTGACTTTTTGCCACAGCCCGAATCAGGTATCGCAAAAACAATCGAAGATCGGTGTGGCATAGATGTGGGTGTTGGATTCTGCACGGAAATCAGTGCCAGGACTGCATTCAGTGCAAAAGCTATTAGATCATCTAAACCTGTAGCTATTAGACCTGAGGACGACCAAACCGATATTGTAGGCCTGCAAAACTCTCAAGTCCTAGCAATGTCTCTTGAGGATGTGAATGAAATCGTTGTAGTTACTGGAGATTCGAAGGTTTATTTTCTCCAAAAATATTCCATCTTCCTCAGATGCCTTGGGGCCTTGGATGACCTCTCATCATCTGATATTTCGAGTCCCCTTAATACAAATTCATCTCTTAACTCGGATCGATTGACGTCTGGGCTTATTTCTAACAGGCATAAGAGTCCTGATGTGGGATGACAATATACATCTCAATTCCCTCTTATGACTACCTTAGTCCTGATCAAGTAAGTATCATCGATCATAAAGAGGCTAAAACTAAGGAGACCTTTCAGGATGATCCCTTTTTGGACTTGTGCAAATCCTTCTAGAGCGGGGACACTCTTCAATAGACACGTCATAAGCCTGATACTCAAAGACAACTCTTGGATCTGCCTGATTTGAATCTAGCAGTTGAATATTATCAAACACCGCAAGGGCCATGGACGTATGGAACCATCTACACTTTCTGCCCTGCAGCTTGTCTTGCAATCACTGGTAAGATTGCAGGACAACATTCAATTTGAAACTGTGAAACACAGATCTTATTTGAAAAAACTCATGCACCGGGTAGACACACTGCAGGACATTCTCCTCATATTTATGGTTCCACACATGGGCGACACTGAAAAAGAACAGATTGATATTCAGGGTATGGCTAAGTGCCTCTCTAATGTCAATTCCGTCCAATTCAACACCCATCCTGAGTGCAAAAATAGTCTATTCAGCACATACAATCCTAGAGAAATGTCTTCAAGTGCATAAACATGAGCAACATATCAGTCACTGTGGCTGCTGAATCACCATGCCCCACTATTGACGATGGCTTAGTAGAGGAGGTTCATGAAGTGTCCTCTCAACCCAAAAGGATGCCTTTGAGTATCCCACCACTTCCCTTGAAACATAAACCGAGGTATACAAAGTAAATACCCAAAAAATAATGTAGCAAGGAGAAGAAATTCCAGGAAATTCTCGTGGTCCTTTAATATAGAACGCAATAATGTTATCGTAATTCCTGGTGAGTTTGATCAATCTGAGCCAAATATGGAACTATCCTACAACATACTGAGGGAAGTGCAACAAATCTAAAGTCAAAAACAAAGAAAGAAAAAATCATGAAACAACTAAATCAATTTCAAAAGGTGAGCACTCAAATGCAAAATTAACAGGAAATATGTTCTTGATAGTACCCAGGCACTTTTGAGGTATATGTGCTGAACTCATCACTTCCGATGGACCTACTAAACTTAATGACTTATTTAATCAAAAATCTCGATGCTGATGAGCATAAAGTAGAATCACCTGCAAAGTTTAAACCAGCATGGATAACACAATCAACAGGACACATTTACTCAAAAGCTTCTTCTAGTCTATCAAGGCCTGTATTGGTATCCACCAATGAAAATAATGATTCCTCCAAATTCCAGAAAGTTTCCTTTCATCACACTTCTATTACACATCAAAGTGCAAATCATAACGCAACCAATCCGAAATTCATCATTGGCAATGGGGCTTGAATGCACTTTTAAAGACTTGGAATGTACAACACTAAATCGATCAATGATCCTTTCAATCTTTGCCTCAGTACCTGCCCTGAGATTCCTGGACTCTAAGGATATGGAGCAAGTTGACTTTATGGATACATTCAGACCGGATTCTGTTGTTGTGCATTTAAAGACGAGGCTCATATACAATCTAATCCTTAACCAAACTCAAGCTCTCATCAATAGGTATCAATGTATTTCCATCTATGGACTCCTCATAAAATTAGCGGTCATTAGAAATCAAGAGACCTCGATTTACTACCATCAAGGAATAGGATATGAAAGGGGTACCTTTCAGGTGCACATTGAACACCAGGAGGTTCCAGGTGGTCCCTACAGATCCACTAATGACCCAAAGAGATCACTCAGGAGGTTCCTGGCTTCCGAGTATGCTTCCACAAAATGTGGCACTCGACCTGGGATGAATCATCTTTAATCATACTGATCTGAATGTCCTGTCTTGTAACATTAGAGGTTAGAATACCTTCACAAATGGGCACAATCAAAATTTGCTTTTTCCAAAATATTATGTAGTTTTTTCCAAAAGGTTTGGTTCACTGAAGCCTTACATATAGATGGCTATTCAGTAATATAACAAAAGCTGAAAAATGAATGATGGGTCACTCATCTGGTTGACTGTTAATTGGTTTCCAACACCACATATTGTACTGAAGTACTCTAGTGCCTCACAACGTGTGATGCTATTGTGGTGACGAGTGTATCCTTGAACGGAACCCATATCTTGTGCATAAATGTGTATTGAAATCCTGTTAGGTTTTCACAATCCCTATTATTATTTCACCTTGTGGAACTCTTAAATGCCTGGTATATTATTTCTAGATCTAACCAGGCGATTATTGCAGGTGATTTAAACTGCAATTGTATGGATGTCTACAGCCTAACAGGTACAACGACTAACTCTAAATGAAGGGGAAAAGTCTGGATGGATTTAATGGATGAATGGAAATATGTAGAACAAATGGTAATATACCTGGTGACCACCCAAGTCAATCCACCTGGTTCCGTGCTCAAGTAGTAGTAAAATAGACTAGATATATTTGTCTAATGAGCTCTTCACAAAAGCAAAATCATTACAAATTCTTAGGAATGACTATAGCAACCATGCTTAAATGGATTTAATTATTAATCTATCCATGTAAACCACTGTCCAAATTGTTTCCTTGTCTAACCTCGAGACCACTAACTCTGGAAACAGAATTCATGGGCCCTCAAAAGTACATAACCACTTTCATATCAAATTGTTGAATCTATTTGGAAGTGGTTGCATTAAACTGAAAGGAAGGGACTACAGTGAGGCAATTGAGACCATAATGCACAACATCGCTCTTAGAAATAGTTCCAATCAAATCCCCATACAAAAACCATCCCGGCATCATGCCTTTGATTTGACAATACAAAACAGAAAGAAGAATCTAAGAAATGATCTATGTAACTTGGGAAAATTTGGGGCACAACACATCCAGAATTTGGGCAAGCCAAACACATGCTTCTAATGCACTACAAGAATGGTCTCCCATTGTTTCCACAAAGTAAATTACTTTGTGGTAATTTACTTTGTGGAAATTACTTTGAGTTAACATCGAAATGTATTTATTTGTGGGTTACGGACAAAAGGAGGTTGGTAGGGGCTGGGGCTAAAGGTTATAATGAAGGGGGAAGGGCGGTTTGCAGGAGCCCACTGTAACGCTCACCTGACTCCCACGGAGATGCTGACCAGGCCTGGGCTGCTGCAGCCTCTTCTAAGGTGATGCGCAGGACTCGGAACACCGACTGGGCCAGACCCCCAAACCTCGCCTGTCTGATGCGTAGGAAGATCTTTCTGTAGATGGGGAAAAGGATTTTAATCACCTGCGGAATGACGAGTCGAACCCCTCCTTTCCCCTTTTACTCTCTCTTCAAACCACCTCTGAACCTTCCCGTTAATTCTCACCTTAAGATTTGAAATGATGAGCTCTCCATCCTGCTTCTGGTGCAGGGGTGCGGTAGAATCCAGTTACTTCACTGGTTATCGGACGGGCATTCAGGTCCAGTTGCTTCACTGGTTTTTTGGATGAATAAGGCGCTTTCGTAAGTATATGACTTATCAAGTTCAAGGGTTTTTCTTCCTTCATTTTTGGCCTTTATTTTCAATGGACTGCTTTTAGTCTTTTAGCGCAGGTGCAGAGCGAAGATTCCACGTAGAGAAGACAATTCGCTGTGGATAATTCAGGTGAGCTTATGTTGGGGTGGTTTTTCTAATGTCTGTATGTTCACCCACTAATGCGCGTGTTCTTTTTTCCCCATAGGGGCCGGGGCGCGGTACTGCCAAAAGGCGTGCCGACCCGAGATGAGGAAGGATTCTCCCCCACCAATCGCCAGGTAAGCCTTCTGGTAAATCAGTTTTTTCCCAATGTTTTCTCTGGCTCACCTTTTGTTCTTCTCTTTTCCTTCCTAGGTGCTGGAATGCGGCGGAACGTGCGGATGGTCGTAGGAGTACGAATTCCTTGTGGACAGGTGAATTGAGCGCATAATGTCTTTTCCTTTAGGATCGTCGGCGTGTTGGCTCCGGATCCCATGCAATATCAGGTAATGTCCTTTATTCACCTTCTCTTCCTCTCTTCTTCCTTTTAGGTGTTCCAGGACTGAAGCAGGCGTGGCTGGAGTCAGGATGCAGGAGCAGACACGGTGAGCGTCCAGCTGCTAGGAGCAGAGCAACGCGAAGCGTGAGCTGCTGTCTGGGCGTGGCTTAAATAGCCTCCAAAGAAGTCCCAGGTATGTATCCTTCCCCAATCAGGTATGTATCCTTCCCTGACCACGCCCGAGTGGCAAAATAGTCCCACAGGTAAAGTAGTTCCTTTCAGGCCTCAAAGAGGTCTGAATCTGGCAGCATGGTCTGCATCAGGTAAGTCCACCAAAAGCACTCCCTCTATGAGCCTGGCGCCTATGGCGCCAGGACCGATGTCCAAAATGAGCCTGGCGCCAAAGGCACCAGGACTGTGTCCAAAGGGCCCCTATTTGGGGTTGCTGGACCTTCCCTTGGGTACCTGATGTGTGCTTCCGGGGCTGCCGGTCTTGGACTGGCTCTCTGGGAGTATGCATCATGACACCCACATACAAAAATACATTTCGATGTAAACTGTCACAGTAATTTCCATGAAGTAAATTACCAGAAAGTAATTTACTTTGTGGAACTTACATGGATCCACAAGAATTGCCTGAAATAATATAGAATAGAACAACATTTAAAGAATGCAGTGTCAATGATCATCTGCCTAATTTCAAATAATACCAAAATAAATCCCATTCCCGACTCTACTTAGTTTTCATATTATTCTGGCAAATTTAGTTGCAAACATATAGTCGAACGAACATTCAAAAAAACAAATCTGCCCTGCTTGAATAACATTTTTGTTCCTGACGAGACTAAAAAAAGTGTAATAAAGGCAAAAACCTCTCGAGCTATGTGACCGGGTGGTTTTAGTACTCTGTGTTCAAAATATAATTGAAGGTTTTGGTCCCTTATTTTGAGTGATCTCTTTTCTAATATTAATACTCCCTGAAACAAGGAAGCAGCATTATATTGTTCTGATATTTAAAAAAATGCTTGAGGTAGGATCCCAAGAACAATCGGGTGATAGATGTCTTGAACTCCAGTTATTTGCCTCCTTGGGGGACCTTGAGATCTGGACTCAGGGTGCTAACATTATCTAGAAATTTCAAACCAGGTTCAGTGTGGGTATTGTGTGCACATTTAATTGTTTTCTTGTTAATGTATTACAGCAAAAGGCTCTCATAAAGAAGGTTATACCCTTGTATATAACATGTGTGGAGTTCATATCAGCCTTTGATTTGGCCAACAGAACTCTCCTCTGGAACAAGCTGTATAATTCTGGTATACCAGGAGTTCTCCTAAATATCTTGATTACACTACACATGGATACAATGGTCCAGGTCCATCTCAATATGTTGGGCAATGTTACCAAAATAATTCACACCTCCGTAGGACTGAGGCAGGGCTGAGTGTTGGCATCCGGCCTCTTTAACCTATTCCTATTAGACATGTTTGAATGTTTTATGGCTCTGAGGTCCTTCCCACCTGGAATTGACCATCTAGCTGTGCATTAATTAGCTTTCAGCATTGATATAATGATCTTCGACTCCACGCTGAGAGAATTACAGCACTCCATCTAGGCATTGGAACACTATATAAAAAACATGGACACTGTTTAAACACCTTTGGCTTGAAGGTCAATGTTAAAAAAAATCATCAGTAATGGTCTTTAACAATAACAGAAAATGTGGCAAATATAAATGGCATTTAAATAATAGCTTTTTGACAATCTCAGACCATCTTTTTTGCTTGGGCTTTCCCCTGTATTCGAAATGGAAACCAAATCTCAAATTGGAATGGTTGAAAGCCAAATGAGTGTTGCTGGTGGCCCAAATGGGCAAGATCTAGGCTAAATACTGTGCTAATTCTATTAAACCATTACTACAATTTTAAAAAGGGTAAGATCATTCCTACGCTCCTTTATGGACTCAAAATTCTAAACATTTC